>NC_057864.1:147447765-148111376 GCF_019393635.1 Dromiciops gliroides
TCCTACTGATCCTGTTTGTGTTTTTTTTTTAAGTTCATTCTTGTTAAAATAAATCTTGTTCTGTTTTGAGGGAGGCTGCTGGTCTCCTTCCTTGCCCCAATCTTGCGGTGAGCCGCTTAGCTTAGCTAGCACTCCCCAATTAAAAATTGGTCCCCACACCTGTATCCCCACAGCTTAACAGAGTTCCTGGCACATATTAAGTCCTTGATAAATGCTTGTTGATTGACTATTTGTAAGGCCCAATTCTAGGTGCTAGTAATACAAAGATGGAAAACAACATAGGCCTTTTTCCTTAAGGACTTGGCAGTCTTATAAAGAGATAATGGATATATGCAAATAAACATCATAGAAAGGTCAAACAGAAAGACAGGAAAAATTCAGGGAGGGAGAAAATATTTCCAGCTACCTTTTTATCTTCCCAAATACCTAATACATGCCTTGCATGTGATAGGCACTCATTAAATGCTCCCACACATCCAAAGCCACCTTATCTCATGGGTGGGTGGCCCCTCACTTTTGCAGCTGCCAGATGAGAATCTGGCTGCTGTATTCTATTGGATTTTTGCTGTCACTATTTTCCCTAGATTCCTGAATTTCCTGTCACTTAAGACCAGAAATAGTTGGCAGAAAAGTTGTCTGAATTACTTCCTCTCCTGCTCCCTGATAACAGCACACCAAAAGAGTTTTGCCACCAAGCACTATGGGGAAACATATAAGGCAACAGGAAATCCTATAAAGTTCATGGGATATTGTGGAATGTGGAGGTAGAAGAAAGGTATCCTATGATACCTTACCCCTTTACCCACTGTCCATCCCTCTCTGCAACTCCAGGCAAGAAAAACACTATCCTAAATGGACATCTAAATTATCTCTCCTGCGGGGGGGGGGGTGGTGGAATATAGATCTTGATTCTTCCCCAATCCCAGTGAGATTTCCATACTCTGGCTATCAGACCCCCATCATAGGGATGAGGGGAAAGGGCCATCAGTGATTGTAACAATTAATAAGGTCTGGGTGAAAAGGCATGGCCCACACAAATAATCTGAGTAAGAATATCAAGTCCAAAAATCAAAGGAGGGGTTTGATGGAGATTATCCCAAAGGTCTGAGTTGGGACATGCCTGGAAAAATAGTATGAAGCTAGAATAAGAGGGGATTCATACTTTCTCTGTAGCCAAGGAAAGGTTCTAAAACCTAACTAAATCCTAAGAACTGGAAGACCTAGATAAATGATGTTATTTTTTTTCCCCTGGTTTAGAAGACAGATTTTCATGAGCCCCGGGATGGAGGCAGACTTCCTGCCATGTAGACAATATTTGAACTGGACTGCAACAGAGAAGAGGTACTGCCATTGTCCAGTTCAAAAATTGCAGTGTAGTGGCAGGAGTTGGCCCCTGACCCAGAGGTCACCATATAATCTCTCTCCCAGGGTGAGAAGTAAACAACGTTGTCTACCTAGGGCTTGAATTCCCAGAATTCACAGTTAGTTTTCATTACTTTACTCTGCTCACTGGAAAAGTCTGAATGCCCAGTTACAAAGGGGAATATGAAATGACAACTTATATCACAACATCTTCGCTGGCCACAGAATTTTTTAGACAATGACATGCTAGCCATGCCCCATCTTCTTTTTGCTATATTTACATTTCTGCGGGCCCAGCTACCCTCCCCTGAAATTTCTTTCCATTGCCTTGTTCCATCTTTTTTATTATTATTATATTCCAACTGAAGCTAATGCTTTTACCTGAATCTTCCTGTCTAGCTCAGCTCTTGATAATGAAATTATTTATTTGGCCTGTAGTCTACTCCTTGGGCTTCATGGCCTTATCTATGGTAGTCCTTTATAAAGCTCAATCCCCATGATACTCACTGTGTGAGCAGGCTACCTTCCCTCCCAAACTAACTATAAGCAATTTCTACTTGGTGGCACTATACCATCTCTTCAGAAGGATACCTCAACTTATAAACACACTCAATGTGAGTGAGCTGATGGAAACTAGACAATTTCCTTTGTTTTCACCTGCTAACGCTAATCATTTCACTATTATGCTAGGTAAATAAGGAAATAGCAAACCACTCTTGTATCTTTGCCAAGAAAACCCCAAATGTAGGGTCATCAAGAGTTGAACATGACTGAAAATGACTGAACAACAAAAATTTTTAGGAGTTGTAGCCCAAGCTTGAGCCTCTTCTAACTAGAAGTGCAGCCTATAGGGGCAGCTAGGTGGCACAGTGGATAGAGCACCGGCCCTGAAGTCAGGAGTACCTGACTTACTAGCTGTGTGACCCTGGGCAAGTCACTTAACCCCAATTGCCTCACTAAAAAAAAAAAAAAAAAAAGTGCAGCCTATAATCAATACTGTACTTTATTAAAGTGTGACATAAAATAATATCAACATAATTTTACTTCTCTCTTCCCACTAAAATAAATAGGCAGGATAGTAGCATCAGCCAGTCAATAAGCATTTATTGAGTACTTATCATATGTCAAGCACTATACTAAATGTTAGAGATATAAAGAAAGGCAAAAGATAGTCTCTGCTCATAAGGAGTTCAAATCTAATGAAAGCCAGTTTTAAGAACAAGCATAAATAAATTCTTATAAGCACATACAGTAAAACTTGATGATTTCAACACACATATTGTGAGGGTCCTTATCTCAGTTGATCCAATCACACAGATGACTCTGTTCTGAGAGCAAAGCTAGCTATATCTCCCCCTCAGGCTTCCAGAGGTATCCCTAAGAGGTTGGGAGCACTTTCTTCTAATGTTATCTACATTGAATTCCTCACTACAGTGTTTTCTTCCTAATGTCAATTGCCTTTGATTAGCCTCACAGGTTCATTTGATCAAAAATATCAATTAGCATTGACAGATTTTTTTTTAGTGAGAAGATATAGCAAGAACAGAGTAAGACATTCCCCCAATATTCAAAGGTATACTTTGCCTATAGCACCTCAATCCTTGGGAGAGTGGGATTTACTTAAAGCAGCTTCTACAAAGTATTTACCCCACCAAGTCCATTTCCAAATACTGCAAAGCCAATGGATAGATTGTTTATGTCTAAGTTACAACTGTGTTGGGTCAAACAAGTTGCTATTCAGCTCAGCCTCTGGCAAATCCTGGCATGGTCTGCAACTCTCATATTTCTGGCACTCACTATTCTGACCTTTCCAAGGTTACAAGGTCATAGCTGTCTCTACCTAAAAGTAGCAGAACTCAGACCTAATAGTGTTGTTGTTGTTTGTCCTTTGTTCTCTAAGAGGACCATAACATCAAGGTGATGTCATGACTTGCACTGAATTGCATTTAAGTGAAGAAGGGCTGTGTAAAGTCACCAACCTCACTCTCTCCTCCAGAGCCATCTGGGTCCAGTAGCAAGGTATAGATCAGGATGATTGGAGAGGGCCCTGGATGTTTTAAGGCAGTTGGGGTTTAGTGACTTGCCCTGGGTCACACAGCTAGTGTGTCTGAGGTGAGATTTGAATTCAGGTTCTCTTGACTCCAGGATCAGTGCTCCATCCTCTGCATTACCTAGCTGTGACATAATAGTGATAGAAGCAACGGCAGAGTCATATGCTCAAGCCTTTATGCTGACTCTGGGTGCGAGAGGGCTTGAGAGTCTTCTTCCACTCAGAGGCTTACAGCAGTCATTGCTTCTTTACTTGACCAGGGTCTTTCCATTACACATCACATCACTCTGCCTTTCCAGAAGTATGTTTTTCAGACTTTTCCTTATGGGCCAGCAATAGGCAGAGCCCATTGCCTATGATTTCAGGTTGAGGCTTCATTGGCCAGGACCTCATTGCATTTGAATTCATGATCTCATTGGTGGGGTTATTTCCCCTACCAACACATATCCTAATCTTTCCATCTTTTCTCCTGTATAGTTTTCACTCATATCTTTCCACAAATCCTTCCAAAGAAATCATCTAATGTACTGAAGGCCACTTCCAGACTCTCCCTTTATCTCCTTCCTTGACCATGAAAAAAAAGGACAGATTTGTTTAAATCAGAGAGAAACTTTAAAATGAGTAAATTTTAATTAAGGAATGCAAAAGGTAATTTAAACTAAAAAGGGAGGGACTCCCTCTGTGGCCCATCCCAACCCCTTTGACTCCCTCCCCAGTTCAGAGATTTCCATTTGACTCCCAACCTAGCTCAGAGATCCCTGTAACCCCAACAACTCAGAGACCCTCCCCGAGACCCTGTTAACCCCTCTCATCTCAGATTAAGTTCCCAAATAAAGGTGTTGGGCATGCAAAAAGGTGCTGGAAAATGCAGAAAAACCTGAGTTACATTCCAGTCTCAGAAATGTATTAGCTATGTAATCTTAAGCAAGTTATCTTATCTCTGTCTGCCTTAGTTTGCTGATCTGTAAAGAGGAAAATAGTAATGGTACCTACCTCCCAGGGTTGTTGAGAGGATCAAAATAATATAATGATTGTGAAGTGGTAAGCACTATTTAAATGTTGACTATTGTTTTTATTATTATTTATTTAGTTGGATGTAATTACATATTGGATTTTAGATGTAGCTAATATAAAATACCAAAGTAATACAATTAAGTAATAAGATAAATGTTTTTCTATAATTTGGAAATCCATTAAGCTGAATTGATGCCATCTGACTGGTAAGAAGTTTTGTTTCATGTTTTAAATATATAGTATTGGTATATTATTATTGTATTTATAAATTATTTTATATCGTGAAATTTGGGAAATCATTGAGTCAGAAATTCTGTTAGACAATATTCTTTTTTATTTGGATGCTGTTAGATTACGGTTTGAGCTTTTAAAAGAATATGACAAAAAAGAATACGATAAAATGGATATTTGAAAATTGTTCAATATTTAATGGGTATGTTTTGTTTTAAAACAAGTAACTATGTTTACTATAAGAGTGTTTTCATTTGCAAAATTTTTGGCTATCATTTATAAAAATTATGAAAATATATATGGTAGTTTAAAGATGATTTCAGTATGTTAATGACTCAAATATCAGGTATTTGCTATATGTTTGAAACCCCAGAACATGGTTGGTTTTAATTTATAAGTAAAGGATAAATGAAATGTAACTTTTAAGGAAACATGAGAAATTAATAATGTTCAAGCCCTAGGTTGTGGTTAGTGAAATTTTGCTATTTGAGGTAAAAACTCTTGGGTCTAGAATTTTTTATTATTATTTTGAGTTTTGATTTCAGGGATGGTTGTTGAAATTGTCATGAAACCAATAGTAGAAAGTGGCATGTGCTGCACTCTGAGAACTTTTATCAAGTGAATGTCTATTCCTGGGGAAAAAGTGAGAAGATGTCCTTGGCATGGAATAAAGTAGAATCTTCAACTCAGTTTTTCCCATTCTATATGCTTTCTGATCAGGAAATTTCCCCACCTGCTTAATCTCTAGCCTTGCTTTTGATACCCTGTGACTACATGATTGGCTGTCAGATATGAGTCATGCCTGGAATCAGACAGAGCTAAGGGAGTTTTTTTCCCTGTCATGATATACGTCAGGTCAGTCTATGCCCTTAAGGGGACAAGTCTTAACATTGCTATGACTATATTCCTCCTTTAACTTTCATACCAAATTTCTATAAACAGGGCAGGCAACAGTCGAAGTTTCTTAAGTACAGTTCTAAATCTAATAAGTAATAGACCAATACTGGAATATTTCTGAATAACTATATTAGGATGCAAGTATGAAAATCTTACAATTTTAATCTGTATTTGTGGCCAAATCATAATATAGGAATGATATCCTCCTAAAGGGGATATTAGACAAAGTAAAAAAGACAAAGATATAATATAAAAGTTTTCTAATTAAATAGAATAATAAATTTTGAGAAAGCAACAGGATTAGATTTATTTTTCTAAGCATTATATACATATATACGTGATTGACTTTCAAATGTATCTAGTATGAAAATTCAAGCTTTGAGTATGTTTTAGTAATAATTCTCAAAATTAGATTAAGGGGGCAGCTAGGTGGTACAGTGGATAGAGAACCGGCCCTGGAGTCAGGAGTACCTGAGTTCAAATCCGGCCTCAGACACTTAACACTTACTAGCTGTGTGACCTTGGGCAAGTCACTTAACCCCAAACTGCCTCACCAAAAAACCAAAAAAAACCCAAACCAAACAAAAAAAAAATTAGATTAAGGATTTTACATATACAATTCCAATGATAATTATAAAGAAAGTGA
The DNA here is from genome assembly GCF_019393635.1 of Dromiciops gliroides. Lineage (NCBI taxonomy): Eukaryota > Metazoa > Chordata > Mammalia > Microbiotheria > Microbiotheriidae > Dromiciops > Dromiciops gliroides. Next base: position 147,453,966 of record NC_057864.1, read on the forward strand.
AATTATTTGCACAATTTGAAAGTATCTGTCTGATAATATTAAAATACAGAAGGGTTCATTTTATAGTTAAACCCTGATGAATTTTTTTAAAGGTTCTAATATGGGGCAGCTAGGTGGTGCAGTGGATAGAACACTGGCCCAGGAGTCAGGAGGATCTGAGTTCAAATCCAGGCTCAGACACTTGACAGTTACTAGCTGTGTGACCATGGGCAAGTCACTTAACCCCCATTGCCTTACCAAAAAAATAAAAAAATTTTTTAAAAGGGTTCTAATATGAGGTAGAGGGTAAAGATAAAAGTAGCAAGTGATATGTAAAAAACAAGTTATCTGAAGTTTTAGTTTAGAAAACCAAATTAAGAGCTTGTACTCAATTGTATTGCCTTATTACTAGCAGAATTATCTAGGAACCTCTACCAGTGATTTGGAACTAGAGAAGCAAGAATTGTCCTGAAAATGAAGCCTATTCCAGAATGTTCAAGAGATAAGTACATGGGACATCAGTGGTTCAAAACATGCTCATGTGTGTGGGTTACTAGGATACAAGGAGATCTGATGTTAATACTGATGATCATTATTGTATTGCTTTGGCCTGTTTCATGGTGCTTTACTTAACGTTTCTTGGTTACCTTGGTGACATGTAAATCTCCCTAAGTAGTTTGATATGTAACTTTACTGATGTAATTCTGAACAGGAACATATGAAAAACCTTATGGATTTGACTTATAGATAAGTGATCTATGGGAAAGGTAGGCTGCTGACTCTCCCATGAATCAAAAGGGGAAAATTGAGGGAATTAGGACAGCAAGTGGTTATTTGTGGGAACCAAGGGCTGACTCCATCTTGTGACTCAATTCTGGAGCTAGCTCTGTTCTTTTTCTATTCAATTATGTGTCTAGTCCAACTTCTGTCTTGTGAAAAAACTTTAATCAGTTGTGGGAATTGTCAAAGGGCTCTTGATGAAAAATGGTATCCACTTCCAGAGAAAGAACTGATGGTGTCTGAATGTAGATAGAAGCATACTTTTTAACTTAATTTGTTATTATTTTTGGTCTATGTTTTCTTTCACAACATGACTTACAGAAATGTTTTGCATGATTACATACACACACACACATACACACATATATATCCTATATCAAATTGTTTGCCATCTCAAGGAGGGACAAGGGGAGGGAGGGGAAGAATTTGGAACTCAAAAATTTTTTAAATAAATGTTAAAAAATGTTTTGCACAGAATAGGGAAAATTAAAGTATTTGCAAACCTCAAAAAATTGTGGGAATTGGAAGAAAACTTTATTGTGTTGTTTGAACTTAGCTCTGCATGGCTGGAAAACTATACCACCTCTTCCTGCTGTTTAGAGACCTTTAACTAAGGACATAGGCTGTGCTAAAAAAAAAAAAAAAAAAACAGATCCAAAGATTGATGCTAGCAGTTTTCTTGCAGTTGTACATCTCAAGCAACCCATATGTCTCATCAGAAAACTGTCCCCAGTCAGATCAATCAGTTATCATTTCCATGTACCTTTGATTATTCACAGACACTTGGGGGGAGTAGAACACCTATTTTTCTGAATTCAGGCAATTGTACCTATTCACTCTCCCCCTCCCAACTTGGAAAGTCCCTAATCTTTCATCCAATTAGAAATCAGACTACATAATAACATATTGTTTCCTTTAAATCAATTGGCTTTATGTGATTAAATGTTTTTAATGTATAAAAATCTGTGTCCCTGTGCCCCACTGTATTTGGGATCCAGGCCTAAAATAGGGAGGTCTGGTTTGAGTTTGTTGGTCAATTGCCATGCATTGCTTAATAAACTGATATCCTTGGAAGATTGAACCTTCGTTTCCTGAGCCATTTCATCTTTTATCTGCCACATATGGGTACCAATGTAGCAACTGGGCTGACAAACTGAAAAACTTTCATTCTTACTCCATGATCATGCCAACTCCTTTTAAGTCATATCCATCCATTCTGTTATTCACACAACTTCTAATATGCAAGTCATCATGGGTAACATGCAGCCAGCTACTTACACTCACCATTCATTTATCTGCAGCTGGACAAGTGGGAGAAAAGACGAAAAGTCATGCATAGGTTGAAATCTATAAAATCTGACAAAGTGCTTACATCAGGGAGATCACAGAACCATTTAATATTTGTCTCTAATACTCTTCTGTACTCATTGCTATACTTTCTCTTTACAAACCCCCATCAATCAATCAACAAACGTTTATTAAATATCTCAGGTGTGACAGGCACGGTACTAAGTTTTAGGATACAAATATAAAAAATGCCACAAGCTTACTCTTAAGGAACTTTCATTCTACCAAGGATGACAACAAATTTTATATATATATACACATACATACATACATACATACATACATACATATATTTGTGTGTGTTTATACAGAAGGAATTTAAATAGAATAAGTACAGGATAGTTATTTAAATACAAAGTAGTTTGAGAGGGAGTGACTGATGGAATTGGCAAAGGCTTTGTATATAACATGGTGTTTGAACTGCATTATGAGGAAGCCAGGATTCTATGAGGCTGGGCAAAGAGGAAGTATATTCCAAGCACAGGACATAGCCAGTACAAAAATGTGGAGACGGGAAATGACATGTCCTCTGTGAGCAAGAGTGTAGGAGGGAGAGTGGCATACAAAAAGATGGAAGGATAAGTTGGGACCAGGTTGTAAATGACTTTAAAAATGGAAGCAGTGGAGCAGCTAGTGGCACAGTGGATAGAGCACCAACCCTGGATTCAGGAGGATCTGAGTTCAAATCTAGCCTCCGACACTTAACATTTACTAACTGTGTGACCCTGGGCAAGTCACTTAACCCCAATTGCCTCACCAAAAAAAAAAAAAAAAAAAAAACAGAAGCAGTGGAACTTATATTGTATCTTAGGGGCAAGAGAGAGCCACCAGACTTTATCAAGAAGAGGAATGATATGGACAGATGTGGGCTTAAGGAAATTCTCTTTGGCAGCAGTATGGAGGAGCGGTAGCACTCCCTGCTCAGGATCTTTCCTGCTTTTCCTCTCTCCACCATAACTTACTTGTCCCTTATCCCATCTCTCTTCAGGAAGACCTTGCTAGGTGACTAGCTAATCTCACAAATTAACTCATATTATCTTGTTTTTGAATTTTCTTTAATTTTTGTTATGAACTTAGTATTAGCAGACAAATATTTCAATATGCAAGAAAAAAAAAGGTTTTATATATGAAAGAATGAATTTCTGTTACATAGTTTTTTCCTACCACATCATTTTTTTTTTTATGGAGCTCACAATAAAAAACAAAGAAAAGAAACAGGAAACAAACAAACAGAAAACCCTCTCCCTATCAATGTTAACCAGTAAATGCTCTGCAATTTAGAGTCCTAGAGAATTTCCTGAGGATGCTAAGAAGTAAGAGACACAGTTTGTGACAAAGATAGTACTTGAACCCCGGTTGTTTTGGACTCTGTGGTTGGCTTCTAACCATTATACCTTATTGGTTCTCAAGGCTCAGGAAGGACTGGGTTCACATCCTGCCCCTGATAGATACTAGCTATAAAATTCTGGATAAATCACTTAACCTTTGAGTGCTCTAGGCAATACTCCAAAATCATAATTTTCAAAGAAGGAGTGGCCTTGAATTGGTAGAGGAGGTTTCTTTACCTGGGGATTCCTTATACTAATGAAATCACAAGTCTAGTCTCTGTTCCCAATCTCTATAGTATTTATTTCACAGAATTCTTGGGAGGATCAAATGAGGAAACGTATATGTGTGTTGTGATTGTTGTTGCTTTTAACTTTAAGGTGGCTATATGAATGCTGGTTATTATTATAAGGTACGTCATTGGGCCCAAAAACTCAATGTATTTGTTCAAATGTTAGGAGATAAAATGGTAGAGCTAGAGCCTGCAAGCCAGATTTTGAGACAGAAAAGTGGCATGACTTTGTAGATGTCATTTCTGAAACTACAGAAGTAGGCATAGTGCCCAGACTTGGTTCAACAGAAGGATGTAGTCATACTGCTGGTAATCAAGCTGGAAGCCCAGATGGGTACAATGAAACAGATTTCAGCCTCAACCCTTTCTACCCTTACAGCCATTTTCATGGCAGAGCTAAGTTTACAGGTTCAACAGGAACATAAGGGCAAGCAAAGTGACCCTTGCCCATCGATTCTACCACAGCACTATCAATAAATAGTCAGCTGCAGATTTGGCAGTAGCACAGGGCTGCCTTGGCCTCCCCAGTCAGCCATTTGCTGTCTGTTATTGAGTGTAGTTTATTAAATTGTCAAAGAAAAGGGAAGGAAAAAGAACAGAAGGGAAGATTTTTTTCCATTTTCAGATAGTAAATGAAAACAGGCAAATTATGATAATGTGACCTTGGAGTTCTAAAAATCCATTGAACTACTTAGAGCATATCATTAATAACAAAAGGCTATAATCAAGTTTCTTGCACTTGCATTTCTAACCCCTCCTTTTTTCCTCTGCTCCCACAAATTGGTCTGTGGGGAAAAAAAATCATTCCATAATCATCCTGTTATTTTGAAAGTAATCAATAATTATCTGGTTATTGGAATTCTGTTCTACTTTTTCAAACTCATTCATACATGTGGATGCTATCCTACTTTGACCCTCTCTCACCTGCTTTTCTCTTTTCTGTTCTTTTACCAACTCCCTTTTTTTTCTTGAACTGAAAGAAAATGATATAAAATATAAGCCAATTGGATTGGCTACATTTTCTTGGTTTATTTACACTTCTTTATAATGACTTGAGATCTTATAATCTTGTGCCCAGGCAAGATACTTTCTGATGGAAATTTAAAAACAAATCAGAAGGAATTAAAATAGGCAATGAGGAAAATTAAACTATCACTGTTTGCAGACCCTAAAATAGTATACTTAGAGAATATTTTTTAAATAGTTGAAACAATTAACAACTTTAGCAAAGTTGAAGAAAGTCAAATAAAACCACATAAACCATCAGCATTTCTATATATTATCAAAAAAGTCCAGCAGCAAGAGATAGAGAAATTCCCTTTAAAATAAATGTAGACAGGGGGCAGCTAGGTGGCCCAGTGGGTAGAGCACTGGCCCTGGAGTCAGGAGGACCTGAGTTCAAATCTGGCCTCAGACACTTAACACTTGCTAGCTGTGTGACCCTGGGCAAGTCACTTAACCCTCCTTGCCCACCAAAAAAAAATGTAGACAGTATAAATACTTAGGAGTCTACTTCAGAGACAAACTCAGAAACTATATGAACACCATTACAAGACACCTTTCACACAAATAAGGACAGAACTAAACAACTGACTCCAGGCTTGGCACTCTATCTACTCTGCCACCTAGCTATGCAGATACTCAATACAAAGAAGTAAATAACCAGTGATCTGGTATTTAATAAATCAAAGATCCAAGTTTTTGGAACAAGAACTCACTATTTGACAAAAATTTCTAGGATAACTGGAAAGCAGTTTGGCAGAAACTAGGTAGAGATCAACATCTCATATTATATGCCAACCTAAGGTCAAAGTGGGTTCATGATTTGGACATAAATGATAAAATCTTTTTTTTGCTTTTTTTGTTTTTTTGGGAGGGAGTGGGGCAATGAGGGTTAAGTGACTTGCCTAGGGTCACACACCTAGTAAGTGTCAAGTGTCTGAGCCTGAATTTGAACTCAGGTCCACCTGAATCCAGAGCTGGTGCTTTATCCACTGCCCCACCTAGCTGCCCCCATAAATGATAAAATCTTAAGCAAATTAGGGGAACATGTAAAAATGTACATGTTAGTCTATGGATAAGGGAAGATTTTATAACCATACAAAACATAGAGAGAACTATAGGAAGTAACATGGATAATTTTGATTACATTAAATCAAAAGGTTTTGCACAAACAAAAAATCAATTTAGCCAAGATTAAAAGGAAAGCAGGAAAATGGGAAAAATTTACATCACCATTCTATGATTTCTCAAATATGTAGAGAACAGAGTCAAATTTATAAAATAAGAGCCATTCCCCAATTGACAAATGGCCAAAATATATAAACAGTCAGTTTTCCAAAGAAGAAATCAAAGCTATCTACAATCATGTGAAAAAATGCTCTAAATCACTATTGCTTAGAGAAATGTAAATTAAAACAACTCTGAGGTACCACCTCACGCCTATCAAATTGGCTAACATGACAGAAAAGGAAAATGATAAATGTAGGAGAGGATATGCCTTTTGGCAGAGATGTGAACTGGTCCAACCATTCTGGAGAAGAATTTGGAAATATGCCCAAAGGCATATAAAACCGTGCCTGTCCTTTGACCCAACAATACGATTACTAGGTCTGTGTCCCAAAGAGATCAAAGAAAAAAAGAAAAAAGTTATATTTTTTTAAAAAATGATAGCAGCTCTTTTTATAATGGCAAAGAATTGGAAATTGAGATGACGCCCAACAATTGGGAAATGGCTAAACAAGTTGTGGCATATGATTGTGATGGAATACTATTGTGCTGTAAGAAATGATGATTTCAGGGGCAGTGGCACACTGGCCCTGGATTCAGGAGGACCTAAGTTCAAATCCAGTCTCAGACACTTGACATTTGCTAGCTGTGTGATGTTGGACAAGTCACTTAACCCTCATTGCCCTGCCAAAAAAAAAAAAAAAAAAGAAAGAAAGAAAGAAAGAAAGAAAGAAAGAAAGAAAACAAAAGAAATGATGATTTCAGAAGAACCTGAGAAGGTATCATCAATAAAATAGGAGAAAAGCAGAAATCCTAACTGAAGTAGAAATCCTAGACTTAAAAAGAAATTGGAGGGGCAGCTAGATGGCGCAATGGATAAAGCACCGGCCCTGGAGTCAGGAGTACCTGAGTTCAAATCCAGCCTCAGACACTTAACACTTACTAGCTGTGTACCCTGGGCAAGTCACTTAACCCCAATTGCCTCACACGCACACACAAAAGTAATTGGAGACTAAATAACAATTCTAAAGAATTGGTGGGTCAAAGAACAAATTATAGAAAAAATTGCAAATTTCATCAAAGAAAATAACAATAGGAAACAACATAGCAGGAATTATGGGATGCAGCTAAAGCAGGTGTTAGGGACAATTTTATATCTTTAAACTTTCATCAACAAAAGAAACAAAGAACAAATAAATTAATTGATCAAAGAACTTTAAAAAAAACTTGAACAACAAATCAAAACCCTCTCAACAAAATGTAACAAAATGGAAATAATGAAAATAAAGAAGAAAAAAATATAATTGAAAGCCAGAAGCAAAAGCAAATCCATTAAATTGATAAATAAAAAGGAGGTTAAAAAAAACTAATAAAAACAATTATATAATCTTATAAAGAGAAGAAAACTATATTACAAAGTATCAAAGATGAAAAGGAAAATTCACAATTAAAGAGGAAATAAAGGAAATTAGCTGAGATAGTTTTTGTAATTATGTTCTAAGAAGACTGATAAGTTTAGAGGAAATGGATGAATAATTTCAACAATATAAAGTGCCCAAAGTAACAAAAGAATAAAAAGACTGTTTATGTACTTCAGTATCAGAAAAAGAAATTGAACAAGCTATTAATGAATCCACAAAAAATAAATAGATAAAAGCTCAGGGCCAGATGGATTTATAAGTGACATCTATTAAACATTTGAAGAATAATTATTTCAAATACTACATAAACATTTTTTAAAATAATATGAAAAGAAAGGACATTTTCAATCTCCTATGATTCAAATACAGTATCATTACCTAAACCAAGGAAAGACAAAACAAACATAAACCAATATCTCTAATGAACATTGACACAAAAGTTTTAATTAAAATATTAGCAAATAGGCTACCACAATATGTTGAAAACAGTTTATGCAATGACTAAGATTTATACCAGGAAAATAGTGTTGGTTGAAATAAGGAAGAATATGATATAATACATATTTTAGTAACACATGTAATAAATATCTCATGATTATATCAATAGATACTAAAATAAGTTTTTAACAAAATCTAATACCTGTTTCTTTAAAAAGACTAGAAAGTATATAAACAAATGGGCTTTTCCTTAATATTATCTATGAAAAAAAGAGAGCAAAATTATACGTAATGGAGAAAAAGAAGAAGCCTTTCAAATACGATCAGAAGGTAAAGCAAGGATGTACATCATAATCACTCCTATTTAACATAGTCCCAGAAATGATATATATAACAATAAAACAAGGAAGAGTAATTATGGAAATAAGCATAGGCAAAGAAGAAAGGAAACTATCTTTTTTGAAAGATGACAAGATGATTTACTTAGAAAACCCCAAAGTGCTGACTTAAAAATTAAATTAAATCATGACTAAATTCAGCAAGTCACAGAACATAAGATAAACCCATATGTATATAATCAGAATTCCTGAATATTATTAACCAAATCCAGCAAGAGACAGAAATTTCATTAAAACAAACAATAGACTATGAAAATATAAGAACCTGCCAGCTAAGAAATGTATGAACTCAATTAAAGTAAATAAAGTACTCTGAATAATTTTAAAATATCATAATTAGAAAAAGTATTAATTTCTCATAGGCCAGTCAATTCAGTGCAATAAAAATGACATTACCTATATTAATTTACTTTTTCCCCCCTTGCTGGGCAACAGGGGTTAAGTGACTTGCCCAGGGTCACACAGCTAGTAAGTGTCAAGTATCTGAGGCCGGATTTGATTCAGGTCTTCCCAAATCCAGGACTGGTGTTTTATCTACTGTGTCGCCTAGCTGCCCCCTATTAATTCACTTTCTCAATGCTATAGCTATCAAATTGGCAAAGATTTATTTTACAGAGGTAGAAAAAATATCAAAATTCATGTGGAGAAGCAAAAAGTCAAGACTCTCAAAAATAATAATGAAAAAAATGTAAAGGAAAGGGCTTTATCTCATAAAAAATGTAAAGGAAAGGGCTAGGTCTCAAACTCTATTCCAAAAGAAATAGGTCTGTCACTGGAACAGATTAGTTATACAGAATACAGTAGGATTGTGTTCAATAAACCAAAAGATCCAGTTACTGAGGGTAAGGACTCACTATCTGACAAAACTACTGAGAGAAGTGGAGATCAGTTTGGCAGAAATTAGGTGTAGACCAACATCTTACACCATGCATCAATATAAAATCTGATTGGACACCTAATTTAGATATCATAACATCATATACAAACTAGAAGAGGAAGGAAGAAATCATCTTTCCTGTTTTGCTTGACTGCACATGTATAACCTATATCAAATTGCTTACCTTCTCAATAGGAGGGAAGAGAGGGAGAAAGAGAGAGAGAAATAATTGGAACTTGAATTTTTTTTATTGGGAGATTTATTTAAACAGATGAATGCAACATGGGTCTCCTCATCTTTGCACTTAGAAGAAGGTGTTGAACCTCTTGGTAGTGAAGCGTGGCTTGTGCTGGCGCCGCAGGACTCTGTGGGGCAACAGGAACTTGATTTTGGAGTCGTGGAACTGCTTGACTGCAGGCCGGCGGCACTTGCTGGCAGGAATTTCTTCCACTTTCATAATCGGGATGGAGTGGGCCCTGGCACAGTGACGAGCCCCCATATCTCGGTAGCACTGAGTGACAGCACCAGCAGTGGTCAGGTCTCTGTACTCCCTGTACATGTTGTGGGTTCCACTCCTGGAATCATAGCGCAGCCAGATGCCAAAGTTCTTCACCCAAAGAGGGTCTTTTCAAAGATCTGTCCACAGTACACAATTTCTCCAGAAGACTTCTTCATCTTTTTCAGTTGGGAAACAAAGTACCAGAATCGGGACTTTGCTACAGCATAATTACAGCAAAGATCTGTATCCTATAAAGAGGTGGCACTGGACTCTTGGGAGTAGGCAGGCATCTTCCAACTACCTTATACTCTCTCAGGGTGCCTGAGGCCTTCATGGTGCTGCCGCCTCACTCCCCACCAACCTGCAAAAGGCACTTGAATTTTTTTAATGTTAAAAATTGTTTTTACATGTAATTGGAAAAAAACAGAATACTTAAAATAAAAGAAATCACCTTTCAAATCTGTTGATAGGAAAAGGAGAGCATTGCTAAATAAGTATTACAAAGCACAAAGGATAGAATGGACAATTTTCATTATAAAATTTTAAAGTTTTTTTATACAAATATATTTAATGAAGTTAAAATTAGAAGGGAGACAGGTAACTGTGAAAAAATATTTATAGCAAAATTATCTCCTAAAACATTCCAAAACATATAAAGAATTGATTAAAAATGATAAGGCTGGCCCATTCCCCAACAGATAAATGATCAAAGTATATGAACACTATTTCCCTACAGATTTTTTCTTTACATTTTTGCCTTTACATAAATTTCATGTTTTTTTCTTCTATAAAGTAGCCCTTTTGTAGTTTTATTGGCATGGCCCTGGATAAATAAGTTAATTTAGGTAGTATTATCATTTTTATTATGTTTGTTCAGCCTACCCATGAGTAATTAATATTCCTTTAATTCTTTTGGTCTTTCTTTATTTCTGTGAATAGTGGTGTCTAGGTATATTTATATAGTTCTTTTGTTTATCTTGATAGGTGGACTCCTGAGTATTTTATGCAGTCTGAAGTTATTTTAAGTGTAATTTCTCTTTTTATCTCTTCCTGATTGGTTTTATTGTTATTATACAGAAACACTGATGGGTTTATGTGGATTTATTTTATATCCTGCAACTTAGCTGAAGTTATTATTTAAATTAATTTTTGTTTGAATATCTAGGATTAAGTATATAATCATATCATCAGAAAGGAGTAATAATTGCGTTTCTTTATTCATTTCTTCTGCTTATTCGCCAAATTTCCTTTTCTTGTTTTATTGCTATAGCCAAAATTTCTAGTATGAGGTCAAATAGAAGTGGTGACAATGGACATGATTATTTCACCTCAATCCCACTAGAATAGATCTAGTTTATTCATAATACACATAGTTGCCTTTTGGTTTTAGATATATACTATTTATCATGGTAAGGAAAGGTTTATTTAGACCTACATTTTCTCATGTTTTTTTTTTTTTAACAGAAATGTGTGTTACATTTTCTCAGAAGTTTTCTCTGAATCCATTTATATGATCATATAGTTTTTACTATATTATTTTGAATATAGTTAATTAAGTTGAAAGAGAGAGGGGGAATGGAGGGAGGGAGGGAGGGAGGGAGAGAGAGAGAGAGAGAGAGAGAGAGAGAGAGAGAGAGAGAGAGAGCGAGCGCAGGACTAGATAAATCAGAGAGTCTTCTGCATAGAGATGATAATAGATTCTTTGAGAGCTTATAGACTCTCTCACCAAGTGATGGAAAAGTGAAGAAGCCCCAGGACAGTGTTTTGAAGTATACTTACAATTAGTGGATGAGATTAGATGGATAAACATCCAGCAAGGGAGATTGAGAAAGAACAGCCAGACAAGGTAGCAAGAGAACCAAGAAAGAGCTCAATGTTACTAAAACTAAGAGAGGATATAGAATCCAGGAGGAGGTCAGCAGCAGTTATAAATGATGCAGAGGCCTAGAAGGATGCGGAAATAAAAGTTCAGGGAAGTTAAATGACTTACTCAAAGTTAATTTCATGATTCCGAGTTCATGTGGAAAGTTCAGAGAGCATTAAAGATGTGGTAATGGATGAGTAGGTCTTCAAAAAGAAAGCCATACACATTGTCAGAGGTAGTTCAGCATTTGGGATGCTCCAAAAGAAAGTGTGGGAGAGAAAAAGGTATAAGGCAGCCTATGAAATGGAAGGTCTACAGAGCTATTGAGCAAGCCTCATTGTTGTATGTCTGTGAAACCCGGACAGCCAACCCATGCTTTTTTGCTGTGCTTAGCTTTATATATAGTCCAACTCTAACAGCTATACTTTGCTATTGGAAAAACCATAGCTTTGGCTATATGGACCTTTGGTGGTTTCTTAGTATGCTGTCCAGATTTGCCATGACTTTCTTTCCAAGGATCAGGTGTCTTTTAATATCACAGCTATTTTGGTATATACTGGACCTTTGTTTCTTTTCTTGATATTCCTGAGAGTATATGCCCAGTAAAAGGTATTGCTGGATCACGGGGTATGAACAGTTTATGCAGAGCCTTTTTTTCTAAGATGTTTGGTGATACAATACGGGGCCGACTGGAGACGGAGGTTCAATATGGATAGAAGACTAGAGAAAATGTGTTAGTTTGGAAACTGGCAAGGTAGACCAATTGTTCCTCTCCTTTGTGTGACTCTGATTCTCATTAGTCGTAGTATGGGGATAGTTACAGTACTTCCCTCCCTCGTGACAAGTGAAATTGCCTTCTAGTAGCTGCTAGACTCATCTTCCTGAATTCAAATCTTTCCTCTTATACTTACTAGCTGTGTGACCCTGGTCAAGTCACTTAACCCTGTTTCCCTTAGTTTCCTCATCTATAAAATAAGTTGGAGAAAGAAATGGAAAACTACTCTAAAATCTTTGCAAAAAAAACCCAATCCAAAATGGGGTCACAAAGACTCAGACATGACTAAAAACAACTAAACAACAACAACAAAGGAGTATGTGGAAGAACTATGGCCAGGGCAGGTTTATATAAAACAACAACAACTGTACAAATTCTTTAAAATTGTTCTCACTGAGTAAAGTTTCCATAACTTAATCTTCCTTGAATGTATTGGTTTGTCTCAGTCTTGAATGCCTCTTTTATTCTGGAGTAGGGATATTCTCTACATATACACTACATATACATATACATACATACACACATACATATATACACACAGAAAAATATCTACATATGTGTGTATATATATGTATATATACGTGCATATATGCATATGTATATACACAGAGAGAGAAAAATCCCATGGGTACAATTTATCAGCTTTTATATTAAGTGCTTGAAAACCATTCTTATAGGATCATAGATCCAGAAGGGACTTGAGAGGCCATCAAATCTAATCCTTTCATTTTATACATAAGAAAAGTTAGGCATAAAAACATTAAGTGACTTGGCCAGGGTTACACAGCTAGTAAGTGTCTAAGGAAGGATTTGAACCCAATTCTGCCTGATTCACAAGTCCCCAAGCTCTATCTGGTATCACATAATGCTTTAATTCTAATTAATTTTGCTCTCAATCCTATCACCAGAGTAATTTCTAAGATGGAGATAATGTTATTCCTTATCTGTTGAATGAACCAGCTACCTGAAAACTGCTTAGTGACCCAGTTAGGATGGGATCCCAAGTCTCTTGCTCCTTTCTCTCTATACTGTGGTCTGACATTAATTTTAGTCAAATTTCATTTATACAAAACACTCCCTTATAAATGACCTTCCCTGTTGCCATAGTAACTCTTGCCAAAAGAGAAGCTATTTAAGATTCCTTCTTTATGCTTCAGGCATGACTTGACAGAACCTGGTGAACATGTGGAGATTCTCTTCGATTCAACAAATGTTTATTAAACATCCAGTATGTGTAAAGAACCATGTTTGATGCTGAGAATGACGAGAAATTCATTTAGACCTTAGAACAGTCCTAGGCTTACCTTCTCAAGTGTCAATAGCAGTCTGCTGTGGGACATGAGAGGAAGGGAATAGGGGATTAGAGATTCTGACAGAGACTATGATCATAGAACTCAGAAGAAACTGGTCCAGACATGTGTATTATAATGCCCCCTCCTGTTATACTTCCCAGTCCCTACTCTGCATGAAGGAGAACCATGGCTCTTTTTTAGTCAGAGACCCTGATTCTATTACCAGACACTGTCCAAAACACAATAGGGCCTAGGCACCTTCTTACTTTTAATGTGGATTGACAGTTTGTCCATCATCCAAACTGGCCCAGGTGCCTGGAAGTAGTTGAGAAAGGGAAATCAGAGGAATACTGACAAAGAGAAAGGAAAGATGGACATGACGCTTCTCAGATAGAATTAATGTTTTGACAGGCAATTATTTTTCTCATTCAACTTAACCTATGTAGCCAGCATTTGGCAGTCAGGATTTCCTAGTAAGCACTCTTCTGCTTATCAGTGAGAGTGAGGCTCTTACATCTGGAGCCTCTGGCCACTGGGACTAGCAGATTAGAAATGGAATTGGCTACTCCTGCTGAACAGGATTTGGATGCAGTGTGGGCCTTGGGAAAGGTGGACATTGCTTCTGTCTAAAAGTTGTCATTACCAGTTAGTTCTCTCCAGTTCATTGGTTTGTGTAGTCTATCCCTCACTGCCGAGTTATTCTTTGAGGGGTCTCCAAGGTTTCAAGGAGAGAAGAAGATGATAAGGGTAGAGAACTTTGGTTTGGGAATCATCATCATTCATTTTCTGCTACTTACTAGAATGTCAGCTATCCAAGGTAAGTGGGGTGAAGAATACCTTGAATAAGCAGAATGACAAATATACTGTTCTCTCAGTCAGCTTGGAAAGATTCCGGTTTGGGAAGAGTACAAGGCTTCAAGCAAAATTTTAAAGATGCTATTAGCATAACAACAAACATTTAGTAAGCACTTAGTGTGCTAAGTACTAGGGGAAAATGTAAAATTTAATATACATCCCTCCTGTCAGGAGAGAAGTGTTACAAAGCACATACTATCAGGGCTGGCCAATGGGTTAGTTTGTTTTATTTTAATATATTTATTTGTTATAAGGGGAAGTACTATATATAGGGGGAGGGATTATTGGGACATAACACTGATCATTGAACTAGAGAAAAAAGGGACCTTAGAGGCCTTTGGACCACTGAGCTTAGAGTCTGATTGACATGGGAGGAAGGAAAGACACATATCCCATAAAAATAATACAAATAAGTACGTTCATAAGAGGGGTACAAAGTGCTTTGTGAAGTCTAAGGGGAGAAAGATTCTCATTGACAAGAAGAATCAGGAACAGCTTCATAGAAGATGTGACATCTGAACTGGGTTTTAAAACATTGGGATAATTTTTTCTTGGCCAGAGAAGTAGGGGTGATGGGTATAAAAGAGGCATTTCAGGCATGAATAAGAGAAAACATAAGAGAAAGAGGATAGTGAGGGAAATTATAATAACCAATCATTTGGGGAGATCCAGAGTCCTTCCCTTTTTTCTAAAGTTCATTTCAAGGCTCAGCCTCTGAAGGACAGGAATGATAATAACAAATAAGATTAATATTCTCCTCAATCTACCCCACCTAACTTTACAAAGAATTTAATCTGAGGTGAAATGTGATCTCTTCATCAAAGTTACATCCCCTAGCCCTTCATTTGAATAGGTCCACTTCTTATTGGAATATTCATTGTTTCTCATTAATTGTTAACCAATCAGAGTTGATTACTACCCTCAGGAACACCAAGGGCATATAAACTGTGAGCCCACCACCATGATTCATATTTGGTCTTAGAGAGATGGCCAAATGACCCATTCCTTTTATTAATTAAATGCTAGCATTATTAATAAAATAATTAATTGCAAGAAACTATGTTTCTCAAACTTTTTAAAGTTTAAAGTTACAATATTGAGTACTCTTAATTATAGCATAATGTGAGTATGAGATAAGAGCATAAAGTTAAGTTCCCATGAGACAGAATTGGGCCCTGAATGCTAATCTGAATTTGAATTGTATTTGTTAAGAAGTAGAGCTTCATTGAAAAGCAGATGAGTGTGGGGCAGCTAGTTGGAGCAGTAGATAAAGCACTGGCCCTGGATTCAGGAGTACCTGAGTTCAAATCCGGCCTCAGACACTTGACACTTACTAGCTGTGTGACCCTAGGCAAGTCACTTAACCCCCACCGCCCTGAAAAAAAAAAAGAAAAGCAGATGAGTGGTGCATTGGATAGAGTGCAGGTCCTGGAGTCAGAAAGACCTGAGTTCAAATATGGATTCAGACTCTTACTAGCTTTGTGACTCTAAAGCAAATCACAACACTATTTTCCTTAGTTTTCTCATCTATAAAATGAGCTGGAGAAGGAAATGGCAAATCACTCTGGTATCTTTGCCAAGAAAACCCTAAATGGGATCACAAAGAGTCATATGACTGAAACGACTAAACAATAACAATTGTATTAGTGAAATATTTACCCTGCATTATCCTGCCTAGCCAACTTTAAAAGGCATAAACATTCTGCATGGGATGCAAACATCTGCTATAGTCTAAACATTCTCCAAAGCTTAGAGAAGAGGCAAGGAAAAGACTACAAACAGCAGCACTCTAACAGTCCAGATTCACTTTCAGCACCGTGATATAAAAGGACATTCTATCTCCTTACCAAAATATGCAACCATTGAAATAAGACAGCATTCAATTTAGCCAATATGAAATAGAACTGCACCAGATGAAGAAAACCCGACTACAAAAGTAGGACAGAAACAGGCAGCAATTATGACTATTTCCTGACCATAGAACTAAATTATAGACCTTAGGATCACAGTAATGCTTAGCTGAGCAGCTAGCCCTAATGAAAAATCTTCCATTTATCCACAATATTTTCAAATATCTTTCTTCGTCTGCTGCTTTGGAAAATAATAGAATTTCAGTATGGTTTGCAACCATATTCAAGGCATTTTTTTAAAAGCGTAACTGTCTACCAGATCACAGCATGAACAAATTATATGTCACCTGATGATTTTATAACTGAACTAATTTTGATTTGAAGAGAGAGATAAGAGGTGGCGATACTTATTCTCAGGAACCTTCTCTCGTGCAGACTGATAGGATCAAGTACAAAGCTCAGGCAGATCAATTCAGGGAACTGAAGAAAGAGACAGGCTGTGAATTAACAGCTGCTGGAGGTGACAATTCCTCAACAGTATAAGAAGAGCTGGAAAAATTTGCCCAGAGAGGATGATGGATGTTTGTTCCTCCACAGCACCTAATGAAAGGGCCAGGTGAGTCATGTGAACGTCAAGGAAACCAGATAGTCACAGTAAGATGTATAGACACAGAGGATGCTGCTGGTCAGAAATGCAAAGTACTTCCTTATCCACTGGCATAGATCATCCTATGGTCCTGGTGAAGATGTTAGATAGGGAAGCTATGACCTTGTGTCATGAAGATAGATATCTAGCCAAGCTGGACTAAGTCATTAAACTGCATATCCTTTGATTCAGCTATTCCTTTATTTGGCCTATATCACAATGGGATCAAAGAAAGAGGTGAAAAAAAGTCACATATACAAAAGCTTTTATAACACCTCTTTTTGTAGTAGAAAAAAACTGGAAACTTGACAGAATGTCCATCTATTGGGTAGTTGAGGAACAAAGCATGTTAATGTGATGGAATATTACTGCTCCAATGAAAATTATTTAAAGAGATGGTTTCAGACAAACTTTGGAAGATTTGTATAAAATGATGCAAAATGAAGTGAGCAGAACCAAGAAAAAAATTTATATGATAATTTTATAAATAAAACCAACTTTGCAAGACATGGTCAATTTAATGAGTTACAACTATTCAAGAGGACTTATGATGGAATTCCAAAAGTAGTTAAAGGGAACATAAAAAATGGTCCTGAAAGTTGGTAGCATAGGGGGGATTTCCAGCTGGGCCCAGGTGCTCCCAAAGACCCTTTGCAGTTAGAGTTATAACTCTAAAGCTAAAATCTGCATGTGACTTTGAAAATCTGGGATTAGAAACTGGAATTTTTTTTCTTATTCTGTTCCTCCTATCACCCTCTCCCATTGCTACCGTGATGTTGGTTGGACCATTCAAGCTAACTGGGCTCATATGTGATTGAATTGAATCTTGATTTTGTGACTTCTTGGCTTTGAGTTTTTGCCTCTGGGATTCTATCACTTCTGGTACACAGAGAGGTCACTTTTAAACTTTGCTGAGGTCTTTCTGAAACGAGGTTCACAATGAGCCTGGAGGTATTTTAATATCATCACTTAAAATAGAAACTGTCTCCTCTTTAAGAGGTTGTTAGCTCCTTCAGATTTGCTGTGTAGTCAGAAAGGTAATGTCTTGCTTAAGGTTTAGCAGGAATTTGCTGGAAAAATCAGTTTATAGCTCCTAGCCCTTAATTTTAGGGTAGGGATTGTTTCATTCTTTGTATTGGAATTTGCATTCTTAGTATATAGCATAGCACAGGACACATAGTAGGACTTAACAAATATTAATTGATTGCCTGATTGAATGATCGTAAGGGTTATGTTAGTCTTTGCAAACTATATACTTTAGGACTATTACCTCTAGTTCTTTGTATTTGTGACAATTCATTCAATTGAAACATTTATCAACCATTTGTATTAAGCAAGTCACTGTACTAGGTGCTAGGGATCAAGAGTAATAAAAAAAAAAATTACAGTCCCTGTTAAAGATCTGCCTAATACATGTTCATGTCTTACTTGTGTCCTGGGTAACCCAACTTTGAGAATGAAAGGAAGTCCAAGTACCATATAGGGGAGTAGGCAGAAGAATCAAAACTTTACTAAGAAGTTCTACTGTTTGATTTAATCCAATCCAAATATTTATTAAGCACCCACTATGTTCAAGGCAATGTGCTCAACACTTTAAATTATTACATTTATTTCTACTTAATGGTACAAAACACCAAATAAAACTGGCACATCCATATACATTTTTATTGATGTTCAGTCGGTTCATTCATGTCCGACTCTGTGACCCCATTTGGGATTTTTTTTGACAAAGATACTGGTAGTGAATTGACATTTCCTTCTCCAGCTCATTTGAAAGATGAAGAAACTGAGGCCAAACAAAATTAAATAAATTGCCCAAGGTCACAGTTAGTAAATGTCTGAGGCCAGATTTGAATTCAGGTCTTCCTGACTCAAAGCCTAGCACTTTATCCATTCTGCCACACAGCAAAAACAGAAAAGAATTCTGTTGTGTATGGCTTTTTTTTTTTTTAAATATGTTCGAACTATAATGTTCAAAGGTCTTATCTGTGCTTCTTTGGGGTTTCTGCTCTCTTCTCTGCATTTTTAAGGATGATGCCTTAGGGACCCTCTTTTAAAAATCTTTTTCCCCCTACTCTATCTCTTTTCCCCCTCACCCTCTCATTGACCTACCCTGGGGGTAAAAAAAAAAATAAACCAAAATACGCATAGTCAAATAAACAGAAGCTCTCTTTGGCTCTCTGAAAATGTATGTCATTCTGCAACATGAGTCCATCCCTCTATAAAAAGGTGGATATTCTCTGGATTGTGGCCCGTCTTTGAATTGTTAAGGGTCCTCAAGTCTTTCAATGATGTTTTTATTATAATGTTGTGACTGCATTTCTAACTTCCCTTGCATTAATTTATAAAAGTCTTCTGAGGTTTCTGTGAAACCATCCCTTTCATCACTTCTTATGGAATAGTAATAATCCATTAGATTATCATGCTTTGTTTTCATTATAGTATAATACTATGTTTAGCCATTTCCCAATATATGGACACCTCTTTAAAGTCTTTAATTCTTTGCTAAAACAAAAACCAGCCGTTATGTATATTTTTACATGTGGAACCTTTACTTCTTTGATTTCTTTGGGGTAAAAGGAGCAGAATGAGTGTGGCATTTTTTTTGAATACCATGCTTAATTTGGAATCAGGAAGACTGAGGCTTCAATCCTGCCTTAGACTCTTACTAGCTATGAGGTCCTGGACAAGTCACCTTACTTCTTTCAAGCTAAATTTCCTCACCTTTAAAATGGGACCTAATTGCTTTTACCTCAAAGGATTGTAGTGAGGATCAAATGAGGCAATGTATCTTTGCAAACCTTAAAGGGCTATGTAAATGTGGGCTATCGTTATCACATGCCTCAAAGAGCAAACTCAGATTCTAAGCATCTATCAGCCAGGAAAATGAAGACTAGAACCAGAAATAAGTATTTTTTAATTCTTGGATATCAAGTGTATGTCTGACATTGAAATTAAAGGGGGGAAAAACTTAAGCAAGGGAGAAAACCATGTGTGAGTGGATAGTTTTGCTTCCTTTCTCACTCTGAATATCTTATCCAACCTGCAAAGTTCTACTGGGTAGGGAGGAGGAATAAATAAGCCAGAATCTTTCCTACCTTTCCTGGTATGCCCAAAAGAAAGCAAAGAAGGGTCTAATAAGAAGTGGTAGGGAATGGAATTTAGTAACATCATCAGGAAATGAATGACTCAGGCCGCTACCAGAGGTCAGGTAAGATCTGATTACAGGCTTGGCGTTTCTAGCAAAAGAACAATTGCTTTGGATCATCTGTGGCCCTTTCACAAAATGTCACTGACAAATTTATAAACTATCTCTAAAGGGGCAAAGTTGGAAAACTACTGTTGCCTACCTTTTCTTTCTCCAGTCCAGCTCTGTGATATGCTCACCAAAATGCCTGCCACCTTTCGATATACCCCCTGGTAACTCTATTGTCTTGATCATGTGCCAAAGTGTTTCACCTGAACGAGGCTCTTAGAGGCTAAAAGGCTAATTAAGAGCTTTTCAAATATAAGGTTTCCAGAAACTGGAGCAGATGAAAGGGAACACATTAGTGAAACAACAATGGCACGTTATTTTGCCATGAAGATCCCATGTGATTTTCCCTCTCCCTTTACTTTACTCATACACAGGCAGCTATGCCCATATTATTTGTACTAGCCTAGAACTTTGGCTCAGAAGGTAACTCTCTTTGCTTGTCTATTGTCTGCAGGTATCCTCAGAGCCTGGTAATGGCTGATTGTTCTTAAGGATCACTGCCTATAGAGACTTCTTGCTGATCCCACAGATCAGTTGCCTGTGGGCAAGGACAAGGGGAAAAGAGTGTCCCCTGTGCTGTGTATATCTCAGAATCTTATGTTCTAGGCTATGCTGTTAGTTGTTTGATGTTTGGAATGCTAAGAAAAACCAAAGGGTTAGATGATAATGACTCTGCAACAACATAGGCCACAACTGAATCCTTTTCCTATTCTCTAAACATGCCCTGTGTCATGAGTACTGGGACCTTGACACTGGAAGTCAAGTGGCCAATCCAAGATGGCCCCATTAGAGGAGGTAGGTAACTAGAATATTGTTCTTGAGGAAATTAATGCGTTGAGATAAAGCAATGCCACTATGGATGTCCTACTGAGAGAAATCCTACAGAGTTAAATAGACTGTCACTAAATCTATCAATTCAGAATATTTAAGTGCCTCTAGGAGAGTTTTTTAATCAGCTCTTTCTTCAGGCTTTGCCTCAGGGACACTCCAAGCCCATCAAGATAGTAAGAGAATGAACATTCTTTTACTATACCTGCTTAATGTTTTACTATATCTGCTTAATGTTTTACTATACATACTCATATTATTAATTTCTTTTTAGTTTCTCTTTTTTTAAAGGGGGTAGGAAGGAGGGAGAGAATATAACTTCTGTTAATTAAAAAACATAAAATGAGGATGATAATATCACCTGTCTCCCAGGGTTGTTGTGAGGATCAGATGAGATAATAAGTATAAATCATTTAGCACAGTGCCTGGCACATAGTAAAAGTAAGCACTATACAAATGTTAGATATAATGATAATAATAATTATTACACAATAATAACAAAATTAATATAATTAAATAATATAAATTAATTAAGCAAAAATAAGAATATAAAAATTAAATAAGTATTATTAATAAAATAATTATAGAGGTTTATGGGGTTCTACAAATGTTTCGATGTTGCATGCAGCTTCAGATGAAGTCACTATATCATTGGTTTTGCTTAATTGTTTTATTTTGTTGTTGAGTCCTTTTCAGTTGTGTCCAACTCTTCATAATAACCCCATTTGGGGTTTTCTTGGGAAAGATAATAGAGTAATTTGCTGTTTCCTTCTCTAGCTCATTTTACAGATGAGGAAATGGAGGCAAACAGGGTGAAGTGACTTGCCCAGGGTCACACAACTAGGATGTGTCCGAGGCTGGATTTGAAACTCACAAAGATGAGTTTTCCTGACTCCAGGACTGGCACTCTATCCACTGTGCCACCTAGCTGTGCTTTTACTTTGTTACAAGAGACCTTTTTCATGGAATGAAGGTGATCTGCAAATATGTATAATGTTAAAAACAAACCATATAAACAAAACTTCAATTTAAGACAATAAAGAAAATTAAAACATACCTGAGAAAGGCAGCATAGTATAATAGAGAGAACTAGCCTTCAAGTCAGGAGGACTTCCACCTCTGACACAAATTGGATATATGACCTAACTTCTCAGTAAAGGCTACCCTCTAACTTTGAGCTGTAGAGAAGGTACCAATTTGCTTTGAGAGAGTGAGTTTCCTAATCCAGGATCTGTCTGTCTGTCTCCCTCCCTCCCTCCCTCCCTACCTTATTTATCTACACAAACCCCATGGAATCTTAATTAAAAGAATGTTGCTGAGGCAGGGCTGTGCTGTAGCCAGTTCAGCCCAGCTCTCTAGATAGCTAAATTTTCAGAGGGAACATTTATACCTCCAAAAGCAGCAAACACTAGAAAGCAGGGCTTAATTTATTGTTTTTGTTGATTGCTTAACTTAAGAAAGTGATAGAGAAAATGTTATAATTCAGTTTAAATTTTAAAGTATGCCCTATCCTCTGTGTGTGTGTGTGTGTGTATGTATATATATGTATGTATGTATGTATATATATTCTTTCTGGAGAGTCAGTTGTTGAATGTTTACCAACACATCCCTGTCAGAGTCCACTATTCTCAAGAGGAATAATTAGCACTAGAGTCAAGTACCCCAGGTAAAATCAGAAACAGGAAACAGAGAAGCAGCTCAACCATCACACATTCATTCACTGGGGCTGTGCCTGAGGCAGTATCTGGCAAAGTCCAGCTAAACAGCAGCCTGTGCATTTGTCTCTCAGACCTGGCCTAGCTGGAACAGCACAACTATATCAATAGAAGTCATTAGCAACCCTATGCCTCAGTCATGAGTTGCTTTTCCACAGGTGTCCCTGGTTGCCCAAGTTCCCTAAGCATCCACCCTTCCACATACAGGCCCTAATTGCATTTGTTCCTACACGTATACTCCTCCCCACATATGCCTGGGCTCATGTTCCCTTTGTGTGTGTCTCTCCACATATGTTCCCTACATGTGTCAGCTTTTTCCACTAATGACATGTGCATTTGTGGATGACTATGGCCCAGGTGTTTTGGGGAGAAATATTTTGTGGCTAATTTTCTTGCCATTTCACTATACTATTTTTCTTTGAACTAACTTTTTCCTCTATTAAAAGTAAATATATCGGGGCAGCTAGGTGGCACAGTGGATAGAGCACCGGCCCTGGAGTCAGGAGTACCTGAGTTCAAATCCAGCCTCAGAAACTTGACACTTACTAGCTGTGTGACCCTGGGCAAGTCACTTAAACCCCAATTGCCTCACTAAAAAAATAAAATAAAACAAAAAAAATTAAAAAAAAAAAGTAAATATATCAGGGGGCTTATAAGAAACAGTTTAGGGCATCTGCAAATGTGCATGTGAGAGTAAGTGAAGCAAGTGCTCCTCAGATTCTATAGTTATATAATAAAATATCCGGTGGGATATGTAGAAATCACACTGGATTTGAAGTCAGAAGATATGGGTTCAAATCCTAACTCTGCTAAACAAGGGATTTGGACTAGTTGACTTCTAAGGTCCTCTGGCTTCTGTAACCTTGTTTTCAATATTTATGTATTTCATAAAATCCTTTCTTCACAGAAAAGGTATGGTCTTCTGTTTATACCCTGTTGAATTTTCACAAACTCTAAATCTAAATCTAGGTGGTGTAGTGGATAGATTGCCAAGCCTATAGTCAGGAAGATCGGAGTTTCAAACCAGCGTTTGACACTGACTAGCTTTATGACCATGGGCAAGTCACTTAGCCATGTTTGCCTCAGTTGTTCATTTGTAAAATGAGTTGGAGAAGGAAATGGCAAACCACTCCAGGATCTTTGCCAAGAAAACCCCAAATGGATTCACAGAGAGTCGGATATGACTGAAAATGACTGAACAACAACAAACAACAGAATGTCTAAATACTAAAATGTGAGTATTTAAAAGTTTAAAAATAGAGAATTGTTAGTGGAGTCATGTGGAACAAAACAGGGGAAAAACGTATCTTGAAAGAGTAGTATTTAAAAACTATAATATTTGAATGTTCATGAAGTAAAAAAAAAGATTGATATAAGTATTCAAAGAAACATTGGAAGATTTGTATAAACTGATACAGAGTGAAATAAGTAAAATCAAAAGAACCATGTGCACAATGACCACAATGGTGTAAATGAATAAGTCCCAAAAAAGAAATGAAATTCATAGTAATTTGACAACTAGTGAAGAGGTCCTTGGGATCAAATAATGAAGCACACATCCTTTCTCACAGCAAAGAGGTAGGGGACTGAATGTCATCTACATTATCACATGTCATTGTATCAGAAATGTTTGCCTAATTGCTTTTGGTGGGGTTTTTTTGTTTTGTTTTGTCACAGAGAGGGTCTGAACTGTAGGAGTGTAATGTATCCCATGCCTGTATATCAATCCTACAAGGGAATCATTTGTCCTTTTGTCCTATCATCACTCATGCCTTGCTAAACCCTAACCTTGTATTAACTCCACCATCTACCTTCTCTACACTTCAATTATGCTGATAGCTCTCTTTGTGGTGGCAAAGAATTGGAAATTGAGGGGATGCCTATCAACTGGTAAATGGCTGAACAAGTTGTGGTATGTGAAATATACCCTGATACAAAGATAAAAGACATGGATGATTTGTTTTTTAAGCCGAGACTTGGGACAAGCTGTGATAAAGAGGAATTGGTTGACAAGAAATGGGATTCAGACTTTCAGAGCAGATTCCAAAAGGCTGGATTGTGGCTCAAAAGAACAACGAAGGGGGATGTGGGGGATAAAAGTGAATTTTCAGTACAAATCTCATCCTTGCAGGCATGACTGAACACTTTCTTTGGCAGGATGACTTCAGGGTGAAGGCCCTTGACCCTATTCCATAATTACATTCAGTGAGTGTTTCTGCATGGATTGGCTTAGATTTTCTGCCATGGTGGAGGACTCAGTGAGCTGGACACCAGGTGAATAACAGGTCAGACAGTTTCATTGCTCAGTGACAACCCCCTCCGCTAAATCACAGGCTAATTGCAAAAATCCTTCAGTGCTTACTTTGCTCCCCAATTCCCTGCATTTCAGTGATGGGGGAACTTTCAATCATAGAGAGAAATTTAGATCAAAGATTTTGACACCTAAATCAGAGGTGTCAAACATGAAACATATTTAGTCCTTGGACCATACCAAGTTGCCAGAAATTTTAGCTTTCTTCAAATAAAGCCCCAATCCTTAAGCCAAGGCCTCATTAGTCCACAGGACTGTGGGAAGAGAAAGAACAAAGTTGTTTGTTCTGTGCCTCGTCCATCTTCATAGCTTTATCATCTCTATGTAGATTACTTATCCCTAGAGTTGTCCTCTTCTCCATGATTGATCTTCACATCCTCAGTTGCCTGTAGCACATTTCCACTTAGATCTCCTGCTGTCATCTCAAATTTGACATTGTGATGCAGCAGGAAGAGGACTATCCTTGGAGTGAGGAGACCTGGGCTGTATTCTATTCTCCTTTTCCCGTCCTCCTCCCATTACTTATTGTTTGTGGGGCACAGGATGAGTCAATTATAACCTTAAGGTGAGCTCTTGCAGGGCTGGCATTTTAACAAGCTGCTAATTCTTATCTTTTACTTCTTTGACTCCTCACCTCCTCCTCCTGGCTACTCCCGACATCTGCATGTGGGAAACTGTGCAGGGCTCTAGATCAGAGGTGTCCTACATGCATCTGGGAGGCAGCTTGCATTCTGCAATACTCCAAGTGCTGCCAAAACCAATTAAAATGTAATGGGGAAAAAACTTAATAAAATATAATTTTATTTATATATTTATGTTTAATATGTTTAATTTATATATTATTATAATTTAATAAAACAATAATTAAAATACAATAGAGCATAAATAGTATTAATGTGTGATTTTCTAAGCTTAAATGCAGCCAGTAGAGATCCTTATTTATGGATAAGTGTCTCCCTTTCTATTTGATACCACTGTTATAAGTGATCCAAAACCATTCACTGCTTCAAAAGCCTATCTCTTTTTATTTTTTTTAATTATTTTTTTAGCCTATCTCTTTTTTAACAAAGAAAGAGAAGTACTTATATAGTACCTACCATAGGTCAGGCACTGTACCAAGAGCTCTACTAATATTATTTCATTTGATCCTCACAACAACCCTTAGAAAGTAGGTGCTATAATTGTTCCCATTTTCCAGTTAAGAAAATTGAGCCAAACAGATGTTAAATGACTTGCCAGGGTCATGCAGCCAGTATCTTTCTGAGGCTGATTTTGAATTCAGGCCTTCCTGACTCTAGGCCCAGTGCTCATCTACTGCACCACCAGCTGCATAAAAATTTCTAGAATAAAATAAAACTTAAGATTAAACTTAAAAGTGTATGTGCATACATTTTACCACCACCACCCCTTCCCTAGAGAGCCTGGTTGTTAAACATTTACCAGCATACCCCTATGTTGCTCTATAAATATTGTGTGAGATCAACAGGAGTGCATTTGAAGCTCAGGAAATGAAGTCATCACCAGACTGGAGGCCTGGTAACTAATAATAATGACAGCAACACAATAGCAACAACAACAATAATAACTAGCATCTATATGGTCCTTTGAGGTTTGCAAAGTTTTTTACATCCATTATCACATTTGAACATGACAATCCCCGGTTTGTTTCTTTCTTTCCTTGAAAAAGCAAAAGATAAACAAACAAACAAACCCAAAGGCAACAGCTGAAACAGCTGAGCCAGGTCCCTTTACAAGCAACTCTCTACCTTTATAAAAAGATCAATAGTGTCTTTCTTCTCCACACAAAGTTCAAAAGGGCTTCAATTTTAACAAGGTCCTTCATCGCTTTAACCCAAGTGAGTGAGTAATGTGGAAATTCTGGGTGGGTTGCCAGGCCTGTGCGAAGTCACTGGGGGCAGGGCAGTCTGTCTGCATGCTTCAAATTACCTCCATCATCATCAGGCAGCCCTCACCTCACCTGCCTCCAAGTGGACTTGTCTAAACTGAGACTGGAAGCAGCTAGCTGGGGCTGCCAAAACAAGGAATAGGGAAAGGCCCCTTTGGGTACAAACACCAACGCCCTCCAACCTGGAAAGAGAGGTGCTGCGGGGTGTAGTTATTAAATACTGTGGAGGAGACAGTCTCGTTGTCTGGATTTTTAATGATTTTAACTGGGGGCAGGAGGAAAGGAAGGGGAGAGAAAGGAAAGCCATGTACTGAGAACACCTAATTAAAGGAGTCTCTCATTTAAATGATCCATCATCACTGCTTAAGGCACTGGCTCCTTTAGCAGAGAAAGCAAGGCTTGGGAGGACTCAGTTAATGGGCTGATATGATTGGCTGAACATCTGCAGGTGCTTTGAAATAATAATAATTAAAAAGCCATTTCAAAGATCATATCGTAATAAAAAAGAATTAACTTGATTGTGTTACCTTAACTGGGTTTCTCTGCCTTATGGCTGGGAGCCAGTGCTTACATTATGTTACTCAATTGGTTGCTCAAGTCAGACCTTAGAAGCCAAGATGGCTTCCACGTGATTATTAAACAAGATGGGTTGATTGATGATGAAGCTGGATTTACTGGCACCTTTCCTCCTCCAAGGAGAAGGAAACCTGCTGATGTCACCTTACAGATCCTCACAATAACCTTTAGGGAACCTGAAAAAGAGGAAATCAAAATGAAGAGGTCTGGACCCATCTAGTTCTTAAATTCATCTCTTCAAAGCTCTGGAGTACCCTAGCTGTTACAGCCAGTAAACTGGAGGTAAACAAAGATCTGGCTTTGTCCTGTGTTCTCTCTCATATACCAGGTGGCCCTGTCCATAATGAAGTCACAGAGAGTGTAATGGCCAGCCTAACTTTCTACTCCTGAATACCTCTAGTTGCAGATCCCCTCCCCCATCCCAGGTTTAGTCTTACCAATGGACTCAAATACAAACTCCCTTGGAATTTAAGGTTCTTCCCAGCCTGACCCCTTCCTACTTGTCTAATTTTCCTGCACATGACTTCGCTCCTTTACACTCTGTGATCCAGTTAGTTATATGGGCTCACTTGTTATAAGACCCCTATGAGTTTATATCTCCTGTTCCCTCTCCCCTATGCCTTTGCCTTGGTTGTCCCCAAGGTTTGGAATGCAATCCTCCTCACTTCCAGCTCTCAGAATCTCTAGTTTCCTTCAAGACTTTGCTCTAGTGTTCCTTTCTAGGTGAAACCTTTCCTCATCCTTCCTGGCTGCAGCTTAGCTGTATTATGAATGTATTTCTGTAAGTACACTGGAGTGTGTGCTGATAAATGTTTAACAACAGATCTCTAGTGAAAAAAAAAAGTATCATGACACGCTTCACTTTTTTTTTTTTGGCGGGGCAATGGGGGTTAAGTGACTTGCCCAGGGTCACACAGCCAGTAAGTGCCAAGTGTCTGAGGCCGGATTTGAACTCAGGAACTCCTGAATCCAGGGCTGGTGCTTTATCCACTGGGCCACCTAGCTGCCCCCCACACTTTACTTTTATTTTTATTATTAACATTTTATTAATCACTTTTTAAAATTTAGACAATCAAGAAAACAACACTATGTCAAATGGAAAGATTAGGCTTCATAACCTCCAAGGTCCCTTCCAGCTTTAAGTCTATGAACCTATGATATTCCACATATTTCATCTGTGTTCCAAGAAAATAAGCATAGATAAAGAAAAATTATATCACTTTTTGCAGGTGATATGGTATTGTACTTAGAAAACCCTAAAGGCTAAAAATTCTTTGAAATAATTAATAACTTCTGCAAAGTTGTAGGAAATCCAAAGAAAGAATTTCTGTATATTACCAATTAAACCCAGCAGGAAGAGATGGAAAGAGAAATTCTATTTAAAATAACTAAAGAATATATAAAATACTTAGGAGTACCTACCTTCTAAGATTAATATAGGAACTATATAAATACAACTATAAAACACTGTATAAGGAAATAAAGATAGACCTAAATAACTAGAGAAACATATTGCTCATGAGTAAGTCAAACCAATATAATAAAAATGACAATTTAATAAAAATTTTGCAAAATATATAATAAAATGCAATTAGTATGGCAATGAATGAATAAATTGATTTCAGTAGCACTAAATCAATTTATACATTCAGAGCCATACTTATCAAACCCAACATGTATTACTTTATGCAAGTAGGAAACAATAATGAAATTCATTTGGAGGGAAAGGAAGAGGAAGAAAATAATCATTTATATTATAATTACTATGTGCAGAGTACTGCACTAAGCACTTTTTCTTTCTTTTTTTGCAGGGCAATGAGCATTAAGTGACTTTCCCAGGGTCACACAGCTACTAAGTGTCAAGTGTCTGAGGTCAAATTTGAACTCAGGTCCTCCTGAATCCAGGGCTGGTGCTTTATCCACTGCACCACCTAGCTGCTCCCTGCACTAAGCATTTTTTTTTTAAGTATTATCTCATTTGATCCTTATAACAATCCTGTGAAATGGCTGCTATTATTATCCACATATTAATGTTTAGGATACTAAGGCCATCAGAAGTTGAGTAATTTGCCCAGGTTCACACACTTAATAAGTGTCTGAGGCTGGATTTGAAATGAAGTATTTCTGACTCAAGACCCAGCATTCTGTCCACTGAGACACTAACTGGAGAAACAAAAAGTCAGGTTTCAAGAAAAATAATGAGAAGAGGTGGTAAAGTAGGGGGACAAGCAATACCGGATCTCTAACTCTACTACATAGCAGTAACCATAAAAACAAATTGGTACTGCTTAAAAAATAGAAAGGTCAATCAGTGGAACAAATTAGGTAAAACAAAGTACAAAAACAAATGAAGGTAGTAGCCTACAGTTTGATAAACCTAAAAATCCAAGCTACTGGGCTAAGGATTCACAATTTGACAAAAAGTATTTAGAAAACTGAACAGCAAGCTGGAAGAAATTAGGTTTAGAACAACTCTTCGCACTATATCCCAAGATACCCTCCAAACTAGACATAAAAAAGCGTGTCATAAACCAATTAGAGAAACAAGGACATAATTGCTTTTCACATCTGTGGATAAGGGAAAGTTCATGACTAAACATGGAATAGAGAGGATCTCAGAAGATTAAAATGTATAATTTTTAGAATATATTTTATTTATTCCATTAAATTTCCAAATCACATTAATTTTTTAAACATTTACTTTTTAAAATTTTGAGCTCCAGGGGCAGCTAGATGGCGCAAGTGGATAGAGCACCGGCCCTGGAGTCAGGAGTACCTGAGTTCAAATTCTGCCTCAGACACTTAACACTTACTAGCTGTGTGACCCTGGGCAAGTCACTTAACCCCAATTGCCTCACTAAAAAAAAAAAAAAATTGAGCTCCAAATTCTTTCCTACCCCTTTCCTATTCATTGAGAAGGCAAGAAATATATCAATTGTACAATGGAAGTCATGCGAATAATATTTCCGCATTAATTTGTTACACACAAATGCAAGAAAAATCAAGTGAAAAAAGTATGCATCAATCTGCACAGAGTTCATCAGTTCTCTCTCTGGAGGTAATAGCATTTTTTCATAATGGTTTCTTTGGAATTATCTTGAATCATTTTCTTGATCTGAGTTGCTAAGTCTTTCACAGATGATCATCATTTCAATGCTGCTGTTACTGAGTATAGTGTTCTCCTGGTTCTACTCACTTCACTTTGTATCAGTTCAGATACTTTGCAGGTTTTTCTGAAACCATCCACTTCATATCTTATAGCACAATAATATTCCATTACAGTCATATACAACTACTTGTTCAGTCATTCCCCAGTTGATGGGTTATTCCAATTTCCAGTTCTCTGCCAGAAAAAAAAGAGCTGAAAATAGGTCCTTTTCCCTTTGTCTTTGATTTCTTTGGGATACAGAACTAGTAGTGGTATTGCTGGATCAATGGGTATGCACTGCTTTATAGCCCTTTGGGCACACTTCCAAATTGTCCTCCAGAATGGTTGGACCAATTCATAACTCCACTAACAGTGAATTAGTGCCCCAATTTTTCCACATCCCCTCTAGCATTTATCATTGTTCTTTTCTGGCATGTTAGCCAATTTGACAGGTATGAGGTGGTAACTGAGAGTTGTTTTAATTTGCATTTCTCTAATCCAATGGTGATTTAGAGCATTTTTTTCATGCAACTATTGATAGCTTTGATTTCTTCTTTTGAAAACTGCCTATTCATATTCTTTGACCTAAATGGACAATGCTGATTACATAAAAGGTTTTGCACAAAAGGTAATTCACAAAAAAACTCAATACAGCTAAAATTAGAAGAGAAACAGTTATTTGATTAAAAGAATGTGTAGCAATTTTCTGTACTAGAGATGTCATTTCCAAGGTATATGAGGAATAGGTTAAATTGTCAAATTATATGAAAGGGAAGTCCCTAAGGGAGGAAATCCAAGCTATCAATAGCATATTGAAAAAATGTTCCAAATCACTAATAACTAGAGGCATGAATATTAAGGGATCTCAGGAGTTCCATCTTGCAAAGTTGACAAAAAAGGAAATGAAAAATGTTGGCATTGCTGCAAGGAAAATGGGTCCACTGATATACTATTAGTAGAGGTTGTGAATTGGCATAGACATTCTGGAAATCAATTTTGAATGATGACCAAAATATTCCTAATCTGTGAATACCCTTTGACCCAGCAATACCATTACTAGGTCTATATATCAAGGAATTGAAAGAAAAAGGGAAAGTTCTTAGATGTAAGATAAATTTTTATAGCAGTCCTTTTTGTGATGGCAGAGAACTGGAATCTATGGCTATTAATTGGTGAATGACTAAAATATTATGGTATATGAATGTAATGAAATAGTATTCCATTATCAAAATTTTTAAAACACTGCAAAATGTAATAAAGAATTTACAAAAATAGAGGACTAAAGAAACTAGATTTAATATATTTAGATAATTCAATGGAGAATAGTAAGTACTTAATAAATCTTGACTGGACTGCTTTGGTGTCCATTGGCATCCAACTTTCAACTATGGCTCCAAGAAGTCTTAACATGTGTAGCAGTCACAACCCAATGAAACAGTTTCACCAGAAGGGCTAAACCAGGTTGAGAGTAACCAACAGGGATGTCTACCCTAAGCATTTGATGACTTCCCCTGGTGGAATGGGCAGATGAGAACAATTTATGCCACGGGCCACAAAGGCAGCTGAAGCAAGGCACTGTTGAACACTTAGAAATTGGTCAGATATCAAAGATGCCAAGGTCATTCACCGCATCCTGGGCCATTGCCAGGCTTCCTCACTTTGTTTTGCCACCGCATTTCAATAATTCTGGAAGAGAGAGTGAGGCTGACAATTTTGTGCAACTCTGCCTCACTTAAATCCAATTCACTTGCAAGTCAACACATCATTCCATTATATCATTGGTCCTCTTAGAAAATAAAGATGAACAATAATGTTTATATTTCATTACAGTCTTTAAATTCAGTGTACAAAATCTGCTTTTCTATATGTGGTTCTATCTTCTTTGGGGGACAGTATGTGATGGGTTTGTATGTAAGTTCAGTGCTTTCAAAGGAGGTAAAGATCTAGTCTTTGCTTTTCATTATCTAAATTAATTGTTGTTGGTTTTGTTTGTTTGTTTGTTTCTTTGTATTCCTGATGCTTAGCATAAAAAGGCAAAAACAGTCCCTATCCTCAAGGAACTCATAGTCTAATACTGGAGAGAACATGTAAACAACTGTACCAGACAAATACAGGATAAGAAAGCACTAGTATTAAGAGGGAGCAGGACAGGCTTCTTATACAATCTGGGATTGTAGCTGAGACTTAAAGGATGACTACAAAGTCAGAAGGTGGAGATGAGGAGGGAGAGTTTTCAGGCATAATGATATGAGGAAATAAAATGTGTAGGCCCAAATTAAAACCCAAATGATATTAGATAATGACTATGCCAAAGCAAGAACTGTAATAATTGAAGATTACATCAAGTAGAGTAATAATACATATAAGCATGAAAAGATTTTAGGATGCTGCCAAAGCAGTCTTCATAAGCAAATTCATAATACTGAAAAATTATTTCAACAACAACCGAAAAAAGTGACAAGAAAATAAACAAACTGAATTTACCCTTAAAAATTCCTTACAAAAGGAACAAAGGAAGTAAAAATGGAAACAGAAAAAAGAACAAAACAGAAAATAATGATAAATAAATCCAAGTGCCTTATTTTTAAAAGATTAACAATCCATTCATTCAATAAACCTAAAGGCCAGGCACTACATCAGGTACCAGGGATACAAAAACAAACATTCATCCCTTTAAGGAACTTATCTTCTATTGAAGGGGCAAGAGGAGAAGAAGAAGGGGAAATGTATAGAGGAAAACAAATATAAAATATAGACAAAAAAATACAAAATACTTTTTTGGGAAGAGAGCAGGAGCAACTGAGAAGCTTTAGATAGGCCTTCCAAAGGATATGGCACTTGACCTGGGTTTTGAAGGAAAAAATATAAATTATTGTTGTTCAGCTGTTTTTCAGCCATGTCTGACTCTTTGTGATCCCATCTGGAGTTTGCTTGGCAAAGAGGCTAGAGTGGTTTGCCATTTCCTTCTCCAGCTTATTTTATGGATGAAGAAACTGAGACAGACTAGTTAAGTGATTTGCCCAGGGTCACACAGCTTAGTGTCTGAGGCCAGATTTGAACTCAAGAAGATGAGACTTCCTGACTCCAGGCTTATGTTCTATCTTCTATTGTTCAACATAGCTCCATAAATAATTAGGAAATGTAATTTGCAAAATAAAAAATACAAATGAAAATTATCAAAATTAGAAAGGAGTAAGGAGGGCTCACAATGAAGGCAAAATAAATCAAGATTAGAAGAGATTGCTTAGGGGCAGCTAGGTGGCACAGTGGATAAAGCACCGGTCCTGAATTCAGGAGTTCCTGAGTTCAAATCCGGCCTCAGACACTTGACACTTACTAGCTGTGTGACCCTGGGCAAGTCACTTAACCCCCATTGCCTCGCAAAAAAAAAAAAAAAAAGAAGAGATTGCTTATACAGTTCTATACTAACAGTTTAAAAAACTAAAGGAGATGGATGATCATCTACAATGTAGATTCTACAGAATATAAACTAAGGAAACTAAAAGAGGTCATTGTCTAAGTAGTCTCAGAAGGAAAAAAAAAAACAGATGGATAATAAAATGTCCTACAAAAAGATAATAGGGAACAGATGGATTCACAATCATATTCTCCCCGTCTTAAAAAAAAAAAACCTCCTGATATAGATTATTTCAAAACATAGAGAAAAATGATATTATTCAATTTCTTTTATAAGGAAAATATGGCCATCAGGACTGTTTAACAGTGGAAAAGTTTAGAAAGAAAACCATAGACCCATATCAATTTATGAATATAATTTGTTAAATTCTAGCAAATAGAATACAGAAGCACATTGAAACAAATCATCTATTATGGCCAAATAGGATTTATATATGGAATGCAAAGGAGGTCTTAATTCTAGGAAAATAATCAATACCATAAATCAGATCAACAAGAACAGCAATAAAATCTTCATCATAATATCATTCAATGGAGAGAATATCTTTGATGAAATACAACATTCATTTAAGAACATTTAAAAAACTGGAATGGAATTGTCCCAATACAATATGAATAAAAAGAAGATGTTTTAAAACTATGAGCTAATATGTGAAATAGAAAAACAAATTCTCATTAAAAACAGATTTAAGCATGAATGTTTAATCTTATCATAGTTTTTTTTTACATAGTTTAACAAATTCTAATAGCAATAGGACATAAAAAAAGAAATAAGAGGAACAAGCATTTGCAGTGAAGTAAGGTTTCTCCATTGGAAAATGGCATGATTGCATACCTAGAGAATTCAAGACAGTGAACAAAAAAATATGTCCTTAATAAATGATTTCAGCAAAGACAGCAGTGCAAGGATAGCCAACAAAAAATCATCTTCATTCCAGTATCTTTGTACCGACAAATGAGGTAAGCTTAGAACAAAAATTCTTTAGAATTATAAAAAAGAGTGGTCAACTATTTGGGACTTAGTTTATCAAGTTATACAGCAAACCTACATAAAAA
The DNA here is from genome assembly GCF_019393635.1 of Dromiciops gliroides. NCBI lineage: Eukaryota > Metazoa > Chordata > Mammalia > Microbiotheria > Microbiotheriidae > Dromiciops > Dromiciops gliroides. The sequence goes on from NC_057864.1 coordinate 147,489,047, forward strand.
AATACCTTATTCAGGGGGCAGCTGGGTGGCGCAGTGGATAGAGCACCAACCCTGGAGTCAGTAGGACCTGAGTTCAAATCTGGCCTTAGATACTTGATCCTTACTAGCTGTGTGACCTTGGACAAGTCACTTAACCCCCCAAAGCCTCACTAAAACAAACAAACAAACAAACAAAATGCAAAACCTTATTCAGTCTCTGGACTAAGTCACCATATCTTAGCTGCCTCCTCACTCTGATCCCATGAGTCCCTTTTCTCATTGCCAAGTTCTTCATAGTACTTCCGTTTTGGAGGAGGGACCGGATCAGAAATCACTTATTCTCCAGATTTTGCCAACATGTCCCTGTACTGTTCGATGTTGTTTTTTTTTTCTTCTTCCCCTGTCACAGAGAAGCTCCTTGATGGCATTGAGTACCTTTTGACTTATTTACCTATCTATCTATCTATCTATCTATCTATCTATCTATCTATCTATCTATCTGTCTGTCTGTCTGTCTGTCTGTCTGTCTGTCTATCTATCTGTCTGTCTGTCTGTCTATTTATTCACTTATTTACTTACTTATTTGTTTGTTTGTTTATTTATTCATTCATTCGTTTGTTTAATTTCCTTTGCAGGGCAATGAGGGTTAAGTGACTTGCCCAGGGTCACACAGCTAGTAAGTGTCAAGTGTCTGAGGCCAGATTTGAACTCAGGTCCTCCTGAATCCAGGGCTGGCACTTTATCCACTGCACCACCTAGCTGCCCCTTGGCTTTTAATTTATTATTATTTTTGTACCTTCAACACTTAGTGCAGTGCCTGGCACATAATGGTGCTTAATAAATGCTTGTTCACTGATTGAGTTCAAAATAATTTTCACAGAAATCAAGAAAGAATTGAATAAATTGAAAGATAGTACTTCCACATGGATAGCTAAAACAAATAGTAAAAGTAGCATCCTAATCAAATAATTTATATGTTTAATGCAATAAAATAAAAATATGATATTTCATAGAATTACATAGAGATAGGACTGGATTTGTGAATGTATAGGGAACTCCCAAATGGGGCAGGGGTGCAGGGGAACATCCTTTCTAGTGCAAGTCAGCACCATTATTGTAACTTAATGCCCTTAAGAGTTGTTAAGATCAGGGAGAGGTTAAGTGACTCACTCAGGGTCATTCAGGTAATATGCGTCAGTGGTAGAAATTGATCCCAATTCTTCTTAATTCATGACTGTCTCTATATATTTACAATCTTTTGTGAACTCCTTAGAGTTCATGATGATAGCCTAATTGCTTCCTGCTAAAAAAAAATTTTAATAACACCATAAAAAGTAAATAATTGCCCATTTATATTACAAATAATTTTTTTCCCTTCATGGGAGCAAGCATGTACATTTTTGAAACATTCTGGATTTTTTTAAATAATTAGAGTTTTATAGTAGAATTATTTTCATAATTATAGGTAATATAAAAAGTCATATTTTATTAATTTGTAAAAAAAAAAGTTTAACTTATATAGTATGCTTCTTCATTCCATGAATGTTGCATTCCAGTTTCTTCAATTCTCCTTTGTCTTCTTTCACAATTCTGTTGAGATCATCATCATTATTCCTTGATAAATGTTTTCTACACTTCCTCTGGTAGCTTGTGGTATTGTGGTTTTTTTGTTATAATTTTACAGTCTAACTGTGATGTGTTTAAGCATATATGTTTTCCTTTTCAAATAGTATTTTTTTCCTATTACATGTAAAGAATTTTTTACATTCATTTTTCATAAAATTTGGGGTTCCAAATTTTCTCCCTCCATCTTCTTCCTCCCTAAGACAGTAAGCCATTTATTGTAGGTTATATATGTACAATTATGTAAAACATTTCCATATTAGTAATTTTGTGGAAGAAGAAACAGACCAAAAGCATGAAAAAATAAAGAAAGTGAAAATAGTATGTTTTGATCTTCATTCAGACTCCATTAGTTCTTTTTCTAGATGTGGATAGCATTTTCTGTCATTAATCTTTTAGACTTCTCTTGCATCATTGTATTGCTGAAGATAGCTAAGTTGATCATAGTTGATAATCTCAAAATGTTATTGTTAGTGTGCACAATATTCTTCTGGTTCTGCTCACTTCACTTTGCATTAATTCATGTCTTTCCAAGTTTTGCTGATATCATCTCTTATAGCACAATAGTATTCCATTACCTTCACATGCCACAAATTGTTCAGCCATCCCTAACTGATGGGCATCACCACTGTTTCCAATTCTTTGTCACCACAAAAAGAACTGAGGCATATATGTCTATGTATTTAATCTCTATTTTTCTTTTTTTTGCCAATTCTGGAAAATGTTCTTTGATGACTTCCTGAAATATAAAGTTCAGCTTCTTTTGTTTTTCTAAATTCTCTGAGATGTCAGTAATCCTAAAGTAGTTATATAGTGATTACTCCTTCTGGCCTGCCACTTAGGTCTACACATTTTACAATAATGTGGATACTTAGTGTATTTCTCGATGCTCAGTATTGTGAACAACTTTATTTTACATTGTAATAAATTAATTGTTGTTGTTTGCTTCTCTGAATTATTTTAGATTTTCTATTGAATTCTCCATATTGATCATTTTCATTATTCCCTTCCCTTCCAAAATATTTTTAAACATCATTAGTTCTCCCTATTTAGTTTCTCCCTATGCTTTTTAACTTAAATCCTTCCTTAATTTTATCTTCTAAGTATTTTTAATTATTTGAAATATCCTTTATTTTTGGATGATATCTCTAAAGATATTTTTACATAATTTCCTTTTCTATTTCCACTGTTCTAATATTTTAATTGACTTTAACTCCATATCTGTTTATTGAATGAATGAATAAAAATACTTATTAGCCATTAACGATGTGGTAGGAATTATACTAAGAACTGAGGGAAAAACATAAAATCAAAGAGCTTATATTTTTATTTTTAAAAAATTCTAAATTTAACAAACACCAAATAAAATGAGCATTTCTATATACATATTAGAAAAATAAGAATTGACATGAGGCTGCTATTATGTAAAACTTCACTTTATTTTAAAGAATATAACAAATTTAATCTATAATTTCCAAAGTTGTCCTGTAATCCATGATCACACAGCTAGTAAGTATCAAATGTCTGAGATCGGATTTGAACTCAGGTCCTCCTGAATCCAGGGCTAGTGCTTTATCCACTATGCCACCTAGCTGCCCCTCTTCTCTGCATTTTTTATAAAAAGATGTCTCCATGACCCTCTTTTAATTTCTTCCCCTTTTTTGCCACCCTATGTCTATCTCTCATCCTCCTACCACCAGGAGAAAAAAAGACAAAAGAAAAAAGAAAAACAAATCCCTTGTAACAAATGTGCATAGTCAATCAAAGCAAGATAATTTAGATTCTAAAACAGGAAGATCATCATACAAGGAAGCGGCCAGGGGGAAATGTGTTGATCTAGGAAGTCACTAGGATGGAGAATGAAGTCATCCTAGAGTTGAGTGACATCCCTTCTAGAATCAATGATGGTATTAATTTGATTCCTATGTCCAAAGCCAGACATGGGCATGAAAGATGGAGGTGAGGTGGGGAGTGGAGCAAAGGAGAATAGAAGTACAGTTGTAGAACAGATGACCAAGAAGATTGCTGGCTGAATGAAAAATAGTGCATGGTCAGATTTGGAGTCAGAGTGGGCTCTGTTAATCTGTCTTCATCCGCTCACCAGCCAGGACAGCTGTATCCCTCAGAAATTCCAAAACTGAGTCTCTGTAGCTTTAGTGTACCAGAGGGTGCAGTGGCAGGCATACATAAGGCAAGAAAATAACAGGGGTTGATGACTAGACAGGAATAGAGGAATCAATAACAATAGTCAAATATTAAATGTTTATTTTTTTCTTAATTTTTAAAGCCTTTTCCATCTAAAGGATATTTTTAGAGGGGAGGGAAAGAATAGAAACAGAGAGAATCATTAGTTTTATGTAAATTTTGGGGACAAGGTAAAAGAAATGAAATATATTGACATAACAAATCTTGAAACTTTTTATCTTTGACAAACTTAACATGTAATAGATCATTTGATGCACTTATTTGTTTTATCTTATTTCATACCAAGTTCACAGGATTTTTGACATGTTCTTTAATTTTTTATCATTAGACCACACATCACATTTTATCTCTTTGATGAACAGTCATTTATCCAAGTCTAGCTCAGAGGTTTTTAAATGGGGTTTAAAGTCAAGTGAGTCCCCAGGGTATGAAAGTATATTTATTTCTTTTGGATAAATTTCTTCACCTTTTATTAAGTGCAGTTTGGTACAAGACTATGTTGGCAGTATTTTATCACCATTTGGGAATTTCTGTCATCGCAGAATAGCTCTACTTATGAGCATATCAATACATTTATCAAAAATTCATCATTCCCTCAATGGGAAAAAAAACCTAAATAAAATGCCCTAAATCATTTTGGGTGAATGTTTTACAGTTTGATACAGATGTCCAGGTCTTATATGCTCACCTGGAATTTATCTGAGAGTAGTTTTGGTATATCCTTGAATGAAACTGTGGGTTTCATTAGTTTAAAAAAATACATTTTCAGGGCAGCTAGGTGGCGCAGGGGTTAAAGCACCGGCCCTGGATTCAGGAGTTCCTCAGTTCAAATCCGGCCTCAGACACTTGACACTTACTAGCTGTGTGACCCTGGGCAAGTCACTTAACCCCCATTGCCTGCAAAAAAATATATATATATTTTCCAATTTTCAATATGCCAGTCTTTGTAAAATCTTGCCCAAGACAAGTGGATTTTTTTTTCTTCATAGCGACTACTAGCAGCTGTTTGTTACTGGCTTTTTCTCTATTCTTCCAGCTTCCAGTAGCCTCCATTACATTGTAGAGGAATCAATAACAATCTTTAACTACTGCCAGATCTCTCTGAAAGTCTTTTGCTTGTTTTCTGGGATTAACTAGCCTGTGTTTCAGCAATATTTTGTCAGTTCTTGGAATTGTTCTAAATTTTCAACCACACTTCTCTTTGTGCCTCCATGTGACTGATCCTGGTTTGTTGTGGGCTTAAAGGATCCTTGAAATGCTTGACTTCTGCACACCAACATTTGCTGCAGTATCTCTAACAGTTTCTGAAGTATGCTTCTAAGAGCCACAAATTCTTCACATTTCCTTAGAGTAAAAGCCATCCTTTAAAATCACAGAATTAAAAAAAAAACAACAAAAGAAGGGCAATGAAACATGTTTATGGTGTGAAATATAGGACTCAATTGACAGAATTAACTAGGGTGGAGAAATCAGCTCAATCTGGTTTTATCTGGTCAAGATCAGATATTTGAGTTAGCCTATTATGAGGAGAAATATGTGCACAACCATTGCTGTCACAAAAATGAAACCATGTAAGAATTATTGCTTGTCCCAAGTAATTTGCATGCCATTATAGGATATTCCTATAGGTCAGGTGAGAAGAGATAAAGACCTGAATGAAGTTGATGGTTATGAGAATGGAGAGAAGGGGATGGATTTGAGAGATGTTTTGTAGGTAAAAACCATCAGATTTGGTAACTGATCACATGTTGGCATTGAGTGAAAGGAAAGAATTAAAAAACAATAATAGAATTTATATATAGCACTCTAATATTGGCAGGTCATTTTTACAAATATCTCATTTTATTTCCACAACAATCTTGGGAGGTAAGTGTTATATAATTTCCCCCATTTTATAGATAAAGAAACTGAGGCAGCCAGACTTAAATGACTCACCCAGGATCACAGCTAGTAAGTATGTGTGGCAGGATTTGAACTCAACTTTTGATGACTCAAGGTCTCCTATATCATCTAGCTGCCTTTGAGATGACTCCTCTGTACTGAAACTAGGTAAGTAGAAGGATGGTGATACCAAAAATTCCACTAAACTGCATATATCCTTTGACCTCACAATACTGCTATTAATCACATAACTCAAGAAGGTCAAAGACAGAAGGACTCATATGTAAAGAAAATATATAGCATTTTTGTTCCTTAAAAGTATTTTTTCTAGTTACATGTAAGGTTAGTTTTCAACATTCATTTTTAAAAGATTTTGAATTTCAAGTTTTTCTCCCTCCCTCCCTTCCCATACCCCTCCCCAAGATAACAAATAATCTGATATAGGTTATATATGTACAGTCACATTAAGCGTATTTCCACATTAGTCAAAATGTAAAAGAAGAATAAGAACAAAAGGGATAAACCTCAATAAAGAAAAAAACAACAACACAAAAAGTAAAAATATTATGGTTCAGTCTTCATTCAGATCCCACAGGTTTGTTTTTTTTCTGGATGTGGAGAACATTTTCCATCATGAGTCTTTTGAAATTGTCTTTGATCATTATATTACTGAGAAGAGCTAAGACTATCACAATTGATTATCACACAGTGTTGCTGTCACTGTGTACAATGTTCTCCTGGTTCTACTCACTTCACTCAGCATCAATCCTCATAAGTCTTTCTAGGTTTTACTGAAATCTGCCTGGTCATCATATCTTATAGCACAATAATATTCCATTACATTCATATACCACAATGTGTTCAGTCATTGACTAATTGATGGGCATCACCTCAAATTTCCAATTCTTTGCTACCACAAAAAGAGCTAGCAGCAGAATTTAAGTGTAGAGAAGGTAGATGGTGGGGGTTAATATAATGTTGGGGTTTAGCAAGACATGAGTGATAAGACAAAAGGACAAATGATTCCCTTGTAAGACTGATATACAGGCATGAGATACATTAGATGGCCGTTGAGATCCCTTTTATTTCTCACATTCAGTGATGACTCAGTGTCACAAAGTCAGTCACAGCTGAATGCACAATAACATCTTCTCATCCCTTAGTATCTTGGGTGTGCTTTTGTCAGTGGTCTCAAGATCTTGAAAAATGAGACTGTATCCTTTTCTTTATTTCTCTTACAGGATTTAGAATGATAACTTACATTTAATAGATCTTTTTAAAATATCTTGATTGAATATATAAAATAAACAGAAAGCAACTCTCTCTCTTTCTCTCTCTCTCTCTCTCTCTCACACACACACACACACACACATACACACACACACACACATTCCAGAAGTTATCAGGAGAATTACAGGACCATTTCATCCATCAGCTGTATACCACATGTATAACATTATACTAGGTTGTTGGGAAATACAGAGATGCTGAAGAATTAGTTATCGATACCCTAAAGGCATTTACAAGCTCCAGGAAGGTAGAGCATGAAAACCTACAAAGTTAAATATCAATTTAAGAAAGTAATACAATAAATGTCCCACACCAGTGATTAAGTGCCAAATGACAGATTACAAATAATATCAGTTCCACTGGAAAGATCATAGCATCATAGATTGAAAAGTGGAAGGGACCTTTGAGGTCATCTCTCTATCCCCTCCTTATGGGGGAGGGTGTTTCCTTATAATTACTTCTGACCCTTTGTGACTCTTAAGGAAAAAGGGGGCTCGTCATCATGCATGAGGTAGAAGAAGAATCCAGTCATCCTGCCTACAGTCAAGGGAAAACGGGGTCCTCGATCATAAGTTTAGTGTCAGGTTCTTTTTGACCTTAGACCCCTGACTTCAGTACTGGTGCTCTTTTCATTGTATCCTAGCTAACAGCTGAAATGCACCTCAGTTCTGCAGGAATCCTTATGGGAAATACTTATCATTTTTTGCAAAAATATGAACAAAATATATTTAAAAGCAATCATGCTACCCTATACTAGTCACTGGAGATAAACATACAAAAACATAGTACATATCACCAAATAAGAGTTTATATCCTATTGAGAGAATGTAAACATGTGTGTTTACATTTATATCATCAATGCCTATATCTATATTATCTCTATCTCTCTATAAAGGCTGTGGCCTGAGAATTTCCCAATACCCCAGGTGAGTAAAGATACAAAACCACAATATTATGTGTCCTAAAAGAGTTTGTCTTTCAATGGTAGAACACACATAGTCACATATGTATATATGCATACACACATATGTCTACAAAATATGTGACCTGTGATCCAGGGACCCCTTGTATCTGGACCCTATTTAGGTTTGATCTTGAGACCTGGTCCCAAGAGGGTAATTTTCTCTCTTTATTTCACTGCCCTGGGGGCAGCTAAGTGGTGCAGTGGATAAAGCACCAGCCCTGGATTCAGGAGTACCTGAGTTCAAATCTGGACTCAGATACTTGACACTTACTAGGCTGTGTGACCCTGGGCAAGTCACTTAACCCTCATTGCCCCATTTTTTAAAAAGACTTAAATTTTTTTTAAAGATCTGCTATAAATAATAGTTCACTGCCCTGACTTCAAGTTACTCTAGGAGAGGGGATCTTTATTCTTTTGGCTTGTGAACCCTTTGGTTGTCTAGTGGAACCTACTAGTCCCTTCTCAGAATATTGTTTTTAATGCATAAAATAAAATGTATGGGATTACAAAGGAAACAAATATCATAAAAACAATTCTCAAAATAGTAATAACAAACTCATATATCCTCTGCTTTAGGATAATCTCAATATATTTATGATATAGCTTTTTCTATGACATAAATTAGCAACAAGGTTTTCATTTTTATACAAGCACACAAGACAGAAAATTTGAAGTGGTATGGGGCAGCCTTTATTTCATCAAGATTTATAATCTGTTAAAGAAATAGAGAAAATATCAAAGCACTCAAATAGTTCATGACTTACTTCTCTGCTAGAAGGAAAATAAACTTAGGGTTGCTATCAGGGCTTCCTGATTCCAAGCCCAGTGCTCTATCCACTGTGCCACATTGCTTCCCACCTGAAATTGGGATAACCCATAAAATAAGCTTCCAAAATGATGCTACTTAGGAAATGTGCCTTCTTTGGCTAAAAGGCCAGATCTCCGAATCACACTGCCTCAATAAATCAAAATCCCCCTCTTTTTAATTATAGAAGTATTTTAGTATTTTCCAGTTCCATGTAGAGAGAGTTTTCAACATTTGTTTTTATAAGATTGCTAGTTTCAAATTTTTTCCCTCCCTCCCCTTCCTCCTGATCCCCAAGACAGCAATTGATCTGATATAGGTTATATGTGTACAATAACATTAAACATATTTCTGCATTAGTCCTGCTGTTAAAGAAGAATAATTGTTTCCCAGCTTTCTGCCTCCCTTCTAATTTGGGATGCATTGCTTCTGTTTGTACAAAAAAATTTTTTTTTAATTTAACGTAATCAAAATCATCCATTTTCTCATAAACTGTTCTTTCCAAAGATCTGAGAGGTAAACTATTCCTTTCTCTCCTAATTTACCTCTAGTATCACCTTTTATGTCTAAATCATGTACCCATTTTGACCTTATTTTAGTATAAGGTATAAGATGTTGGTCTATTCCTAGTTTCTACCATTCTATCTTCAGTTTTCCCAGAAGTTTTTGTCAATTGCTGAGTTCCTATCCCAGAAGCTGGAGTCTTTGGGTTTATCAAACAGTATACTACTAAAGTCATTTACTACTGTGTCTCCTGTGCCTAACCTGCTCCATTGATCCTCCACTCTATTTCTTAGCCAGTACCAAATAGTTTTGATGACTGCCACTTTATAGTAAAGCTTCAGATTTGGTACAGCTAGCCCACTTTCCTGTGCATTTTTTTTTCATTTGTTCCCTTGATATTCTTGCCCTTTTGTTTTTCCAGATGAATTTTATAATTATTTTTTCTAGCTCTATAAAATAACTTTTAGGTAGTCTGATATGGCACTAAGTAAATTAATTTAGGTAGAATTTTCATTTTTATTATATTAGCTTGGCCTATCCATGAGCAATTAATATTTTTCCATTTATTTAGATCTGATTTGATGTGTGTGAAAAGTGTTTTGTAATTATGTTCATAGAGTTCCTGGATTAGTCTTGGCAAGTAGACTCCAAAGTATTTTATATTGTCAACTATTACTTTAAATTTCTCTTTCTATCTCTTGCTGCTGCCATTTAGTGTGGCCACTAATCACCATCAGTTGCACATGAGGAAGGGAACTTGGCAAAGACACAAGTGAAAGGTAGAAAACGACACGTGGTCTGTCAGCTCGATTTCAGAGACCATAGAGAATGTCAGCCCCATTGACAAGAGTCTATCCTCCTGAGTCTAATTCAGTTAATCAACAGATGTTCCCTATGTCCCCTCTGAAAGGCACTAGTGGTATGTTCATTTCAGGAAGTGAGGGGGTGACCCTCAGAAGTCTCCAAAGACCCACATTTTATAATCTTATTTCTATCATTGGGGAAGTCATTAAATTGTTGAAGGATCCCCCTCATTAGCTCTTCATAGTATACAAAGTAATGTTAAGAAGGTGAGCACAACAACAACAACAACCTGGGGGTAGGTGGCTGATGGATTAGCAAACTGCTTCACCTGGAAAGTGGCACCTATGGTAGGGATTATGATGACTGAGTTTGGCTCCAAAGAAAAGATAAGAAAAATATACCTCATTTCTTTGCAGAGGTGGAGTACTATGGTTGGGGAATAATGTGTATTTATTATCAAGACTCAGTTCAAGTGTTGGTGAGTTTTTCAGATCTGGATTTTCCCCTCTATCTTTTTTTTATCCTTTGTTAAAAGGGAGGATTTACCAGGTAAGACAGAGTAGACTAGACATACATACAGAAGCAAAAGTCATTTTAAAAAGATGCTAATTTTTTCATTTAAAAGAAAAAAACCCAGCATGTTGAGACACAGAGTTTAAAAAAAAGCCAAAATTAATGATAAAATATACAGGAGTAGGAGATTCAGAGGAGTGCAACCAGTGTTGAGTAGCAAGAAGCACCTGACCCTCCCTGAAGGCCAGTTTGGAAGGGTTTGTCAGGTGAGCAGATGAGAATAGAGTACCACTGCACTTAACCAGTAGCACTATTGATAAGAAAAATGGATCAGATAGTTTTGGTAGGTTCAGAAGAGAGTGCAAAGTTACAAAGAAAGGGGATAGTGCTCCAGGCATTTGTCATTTTGAGTTGGGGAAAAGATGTTTCTTTAAAAAAGAGCCTTTCTTACATTTCCAGTACTTAATTTGAAGGTAACAAGTAGGCCTTCCTTCTGGATTTTTCAACTTCCTCTGTCACTATGTGTTACAGGGTCAACCATCAATTTCAGGGAAGGGATACCCAAATAAACAAATCTTTTAGAAAGTTCTCTGCAGGGGCGGAGCCAAGATGGCGGAGAGGAAGCAGCAAGCTGCCTGAGCTCTCCTTCTGTTCCCTCAAAACGAACATTAAATCAAGCCTCTGGACGGATTCTGAAACTACAGAACCTGCAAAGAGACAGAGAGACACAGTCCTCCAACCAGAGATAATTTAGAAGACTTCAGGAAAAGGTCGGTCTGACTCAGGGCAAAAGGGAGGCCCAGCGCAGGGCAGCAACCCAGCGCCGAGGGGGTCGGGGCAAAGTCAGCAGGAGCTGCGGGTCACAGCCGAACAACTGAGGCTCCCGGAACCTGGTTCAAAAATCTGGTGGCCAAGAAGGACAGTGGAAAAACTTACCTGTACCGGCCGAGAGGGCCACGAACGGCGGGATCAGACGCCGGGGTCTGGCGCCTGGCTGGCCGAGCACAATCAGACAGGAAGTGCAGGACAGGGGATCTCCACACACCATAAAGGCCTCAGAGTAAAAGCCCGGTCACACAGCACCTATACACCTGCACAAGAAGCCCAAAACAGGGACCCTGGTGCCCCAGAGCAGACTTCAACTTAAAGAATAAATAAATAAGCTGCAATAATGAGTAAGAAGCAAAAAAGAGCCCTCTCCATTGAGAGCTTCTGTATCAATAGGGAAGAAGCCAACACAAACTCAGATGAGGACAATACCCTCAAATTGTCTACATCTGAAGCCTCACAAGGGAAGGTGAATTGGTCGCAAGAACAAAAAGCCTTCCTGGAAGAGCTCAAAAAGGATTTTAAAAATCAATTGCAAGAGGTAGAAGAAAAAATGGGGAGAGAAATGAAAGCAACACAAAAAAACTATGAAAAAAGAATCAGCAGCTTAGAAAAGGAAGCTGAAGAAAACAAAGCCTTAAAAAATTCATGTGGCCAAATGGAAAAAAAGCTGCATAATCTCACTGAAGAAAACAATACCTTAAAAAATTCACTTAGCCAAACGGAAAAAAAGGTACATAATCTCACTGAAGAAAACAATACCTTAAAAAATTCACTTAGCCAAATGGAAAAAAAGGTGCATAATCTCACTGAAGAAAACAATGCCTTAAAAATTAAAGTGGGACAGTTGGAAGATAAGGAATCCATGAGACACCAAGAATCGGTCAAGCAGAATAAAAAAAATGAAAAAATAGAAGAAAATGTGAAATACCTCATTGGAAAGACAACTGATCTGGAAAACAGATCGAGGAGAGACAATTTGAGAATCATTGGACTGCCTGAAAGCCATGACCAGAAAAAGAATCTAGATACCATATTCCAGGAAATTATTAAGGAGAACTGCCCTGATATCATAGAATCAGAGGATAAAATCATCATTGAAAGAATCCATCGATCACCTCCTGAAAGAGACCCCAAAAGGAAAACTCCAAGGAATATTGTAGCCAAATTCCAGAATTATCAGGTGAAGGAGAAAATACTCCAAGCAGCCAGAAAGAAGCAATTTAAATATCATGGAGCCACAGTCAGGATTGCTCAGGACCTGGCAGCTTCAACATTAAAGGACCGCAAGGCTTGGAATATGATATTCCGGAAGGCAAAGGAGATTGGATTGCAGCCGAGAATCTATTACCCAGCAAAAATGTGCATTTTCTTTCAGGGGAAAAGATGGACATTTAATGACATTGGGGACTTTCAATCTTTCCTGGTGAAAAGACCAGAACTGAATAGAAAATTTGATCTCAACATACAAGACTCAAGAGAAGTTTAAAAAGGTAAACAGAGGGGGAAAAAAAAAGTTACCCTATTAGGTTAAACTGTTTATATCCCTACACAGGAAGATAATACTCATAACTCTTAAGAACTGTAAATGTATTTGGGCAGAGAGAAGGACTTTATATAGAGGGGATAAATATAAATTGTCTTTGATGTGATGATACAAAAGAATTAAGGGGATAAAAAGGGAGTCTATGGGGAGGAGAGGAAAGGGGAGGTGGAATGGGATGAATTATATCATATGAAGAGGTGGAAAAAAACCTATTATAATAGAGGGAAAGAAAGGAGGGGGGAACATGGTTTCAACCCTATTCTCATTAGATTTGACTCAAAGAGGGAATAACATATACATTCATTGGGATAAAGAAACTTAACTCACTCTTTAGGGAAACAAAAGGGGAAGGGAAAGGGGGGGGACTGAGAAGGGAGGACAAAAGCAAGGGAGAAAAGGGTAAAGAAAAGAGAGGGGGGTGATAAAAAAGGGAGGGCAGATTGGGGGAGGCAGGGGTAAGAAGTAAAACGTCGGTGAGGAGGAATAGGGTGAAAGAAGGGGGGAAAAGTACAAAGGGGGTAAATAGAATGGAGGGGAATAGACAGTCAGTAATAATAACTGTGAATGTGAATGGGATGAACTCTGCTATAAAACGGAAGCGAATTGCAGAGTGGATTAAAAACCAGAACCCTACAATATGCTGTTTACAAGAAACACATTTGAAGCAGAGAGATACACACAGAGTAAAGGTAAAAGGCTGGAGCAGAATATATTATGCCTCAGCTAAAGTAAAAAAGGCAGGGGTAGCAATCCTTATCTCAGACAAAGTGCAGGCAAAAATAGATCTCATTAAAAGAGATAAGGAAGGAAATTACATCTTACTTAAAGGTACTATAGATAATGAAGTAATATCAATATTGAATATGTATGCGCCAAGTGGTATAGCATCCAAGTTCTTAGAGGAGAAGTTAAATGAGTTACAAGAGGAATTAGATAGTAATACTATACTAGTGGGGGATCTGAATCTCCCCCTCTCAGAATTAGATAAATCTAGCCAAAAAATAAATAAGAAAGAAGTGAAAGAGGTGAATAGATTACTAGAAAAGTTAGACATGATAGATGTCTGGAGAAAATTGAATGGGGATAGAAAGGAATATACCTTTTTCTCAGCAGTACATGGCACATTTTCAAAAATTGACCATGTATTAGGGCACAAAAACATCATAGTCAAATGTAGAAAGGCAGAAATAGTAAATGCATCCTTCTCAGATCATGATGCAATAAAAATTACATGTAAGAAAGAGCCAGGGAAAAGTAGAATGAAAATCAATTGGAAACTAAATAATTTCATTCTAAAGAATGAATGGGCCAAACAAGAAATCATAGAAACAATCAATAACTTTATCCAAGAGAATGACAATAATGAGACAACATACCAAAATCTATGGGATGCAGCCAAAGCAGTGCTTAGGGGAAAATTTATAGCTCTAAATGCTTACATGAATAAAAAAGAGAAAGAGGAGATTAATGAATTGGGCATGCAACTTAAAAAGCTAGAAAAAGAACAAATTAGAAATCCCCAATTAGACACTAAATTAGAGATCCTGAAAATTAAAGGAGAAATCAATAAGATTGAAAGCAAAAAAACTATAGAACTAATCAATAAAACTAAGAGCTGGTTTTATGAAAAAACCAATAAAATAGATAAAATACTGGTTAATTTGATTAAAAAAAAGAAAGAAGAAAACCAAATTACCAGTATCAAAAATGAAAAGGGTGATGTTACCACCAATGAAGTGGAAATTAAAGCAATAATTAGGAAATATTTTGCCCAACTGTATGCCAATAAATTTGACAATCTAAATGAAATGGATGAATATTTACAAAAATACAAACTGCCCAGGTTAACTGAAGAGGAAATAAAATCCTTAAATAAACCCATATTAGAAAAAGAAATTGAACAAGCTATTAATGAACTCCCTAAGAAAAAATCCCCAGGGCCAGATGGGTTTACGGGTGAATTTTACCAAACATTTAAAGAACAATTAATTCCAATATTATACAAATTATTTGGAAAAATAGGTGAAGAAGGAGTTCTACCAAATTCGTTTTATGACACAAATATGGTGGTGATACCAAAACCAGGCAAAGCAAAAACAGAGAAAGAAAATTATAGACCAATCTCCCTAATGAATATTGATGCTAAAATCTTAAATAAGATATTAGCAAGGAGATTACAGCAAGTGATCACCAGGATAATACACTATGACCAGGTGGGATTTATACCAGGAATGCAGGGCTGGTTCAACATTAGGAAAACTATTAACATAATCAACCACATCAATAAGAAAACCAACCAAAAGTCATATGATTATCTCAATAGATGCAGAGAAAGCTTTTGACAAAGTACAGCACCCATTCCTAATAAAAACACTAGAGAGTTTAGGAATAGGGGGAGCTTTCCTTAGAATAATAAACAGTATCTACCTAAAGCCATCAGCAAGTATTATATGCAATGGAGATAAATTAGAGGCCTTCCCAATAAGATCAGGGGTGAAACAGGGATGTCCATTATCACCCCTATTATTTAATATTGTCCTAGAAATGTTAGCTTTAGCAATCAGAGAAGAGAAAGGAATTAAAGGAATTAGAATAGGCAAGGAGGAAACAAAACTATCACTCTTTGCAGATGATATGATGGTATACTTAAGGAATCCTCGAGAATCAAGTCAAAAATTACTTGAAACAATTAACAACTTTAGCAAAGTAGCAGGATATAAAATAAATCCACATAAATCATCAGCATTTCTATACATGACCAACAAAGTCCAGCAGCAAGAGATAGAAAGAGAAATTCCATTTAAAGTAACGGTAGGTAATATAAAATACTTGGGAGTCTACTTGCCAAGACAAACCCAGGAACTCTATGAACACAACTACCAAACACTCTTCACACAAATCAAATCAGATCTAAATAATTGGAAAGATATCAATTGCTCATGGATAGGCAGAGCTAATATAGTAAAAATGACAATACTGCCTAAATTAATTTACTTATTCAGTGCCATACCAATCAGGCTACCTAAAAATTATTTTATACAGCTAGAAAAAATAATAACAAAATTCATCTGGAAAAACAAAAAATCAAGAATATCCAGGGAAATAATGAAAAAAAATTCACAGGAAGGTGGGTTAGCGGTACCAAACCTGGAGCTTTACTATAAAGCGGCAGTCATCAAAACTATCTGGTACTGGCTAAAAAATAGAGTGGTAGATCAATGGAATAGGCTAGGCTCAGGAAATGCAGTAGTAAATGACACTAGTAATTTAGTGTTTGATAAACCCAAAGACTCCAGCTTCTGGGATAGGAACTCAGTATTTGACAAAAACTGCTGGGAAAACTGGAAGATAGTATGGCAGAAATTAGGCTTAGACCAACATCTTACACCTTATACTAAAATAAGGTCAAAATGGATACATGATTTAGACATAAGAGGTCATACCATAGGTAAATTAGGAGAGAAAGGAATAGTGTACCTATCAGATCTTTGGAAAGGAGAACAGTTTTTGACCAAACATGAGATAGAGTATATTATAAAATGCAAAGTGGATGATTTTGATTATATTAAATTAAAAATTTTTGTACAAACAGAAGCAATGCATCCAAAATTGGAAGGGAGGCAGAAAGCTGGGAAACAATTTTTGAGGCCAGTGCTTCTGATAAAGGCCTCATCTCTAAAATATATAGGGAATTAAATCAAATTTATAAGAATCCAAGTCATTCCCCAATTGAGAAATGGTCAAAGGATATGAACAGGCAGTTTTCTGATGAAGAAACCAAAGCTATCTATTCCCATATGAAAAAATGCTCTAAATCTCTAATGATTAGAGAGATGCAAATTAAAACAACTCTGAGGTACCACCTGACACCTATCAGATTGGCTAAAATGACAAAAAAGGAAGATAATAAATGTGGGAGAGGCTGTGGGAAAATTGGAACACTAATGCATTGTTGGTGGAGCTGTGAGCTGATCCAACCATTCTGGAGAGCAATTTGGAATTATGCCCAATGGGCGATAAAGCTGTGCATACCCTTTGACCCAGCAATTCCACTTTTAGGTCTTTTGCCCAAAGAATCATGAAGGGGGAAAGGGAACCCACATGTACAAAAATATTTATAGCTGCTCTTTACGTGGTAGCAAGGAATTGGAAGTTGAGGGGGTGCCCATCAATTGGGGAATGGCTGGACAAGTTGTGGTATATGAATACAATGGAATACTATTGTGCTGTAAGAAATGATGAGCAGGAAGAGTTCAGAGAAACCTGGAGGGTCTTACGTGAGCTGATGATGAGTGAGATGAGCAGAACCAGAAGAACATTGTACACAGTATCATCAACATTGAGTGTTGACCTACTGTGATGGACTATATTCTTCTCACCAATGCAATGGCACAGAAGAGTCCAGGGAACTCATGATAGAAGAGGATCTCCAAATCCAAGAAAAAAAAAAGAAAGAAAGAACTGTGGAGTATAGATGCTGATTGAACCATATTATTTCTTTTGTTTTGGGTGTTGTTGTTTTTTTTTTCTATTTTGAGGTTTTGCATCACTGCTCTGATTCTTTCTCTTGTAACAGGATTAATGCAGAAATAGGATTAATGTTATTATGTGTATATATATATGTGTGTGTGTATATATCTATCTATCTATATGTATATGTATATAGATATATAGATATAACCTATATCAGATTACCTGCTGTCTAGGGGAGGGGGGGAGGGAGGGGAGGGAGGGAGGGAGAAAAATCTGAAAGTGTAAAGCATGTATAAACAAAAGTTGAGAACTATCTTTACATGTAACTGGAAAAAATAAAATATCTCAAAAAAAAAAAAAAAAGAAAGTTCTCTGCAGTCAATATTTCCCCTTCCTCTGGATCTCCATTCGCAATTACTAGAGTCAAGGGGGTAGAAAATTATGGATGAGAAAGGGGCAAGAAGTCCAAAATAAATAAACTGTCTCCCTCAGCATCATTAGAAAGCCAAGGAAGTGAAAGGAGGTATGGAAAGTTTATCAATTGGATGAGGAAAAAAAGAGATGTGGTGGTGGACCCAGATTGAGACTAGGACTGGAATGATTTGTAGAGAAAAAGAGTCCTCCACTTAGGTTCAAAGACCAGTTTCACAAGTAAATAACTAAAGCATAGTTAAGAAAGAATGTTGTGAAAAGTCTTTCAAAACTTTCAGTTCAATAAGAGGCAACAAATATCATCAACAATGATCATCATTGGTATTGTTGTTGAGGTCTTAGACCTAAATTTTCATTCATAGTAGGAATTCCTGATGTAGAAAGCCCCTCCACTGATGCAGACCCATTAACTTACTTGTAATTTATAATATTGATGCACTGATGGGTTTAACTTGTCTACAATCACCCAGCCAGTCTGTGTTGGAAGTAGGAGGTGAATCCTTTAGCAAAAAGATGATGTAGATGGAATTCCTGTTCAGGTATGTATTAGACTAGGTAGCTTGAGTTATCTTCCCTCTGAGATTTTCTGAAATAGAGGTTACAGCTGAAGCTCTAAATTCTTTCCTCTTCTGAACTTCAAACCCCAGGATGTATTATTTGGAGAAGATTACCCAGGGGGCAGGGATGACAGTGTTTCAGCTTTGAGAACAATTAGAAAAAGACATGAAAAATACAGTCCAATACCTTCAATATAAGGGTCCTTAGCTCCACAGTCAACATTTTATTTTTAAAGCCCTTGACTTCTAAAGCTTTGTCTGGGGGACTGACAAGGAAGAAAAGGATTAAAGGCTTATAACCCAGTTCTTGAAAGTCCAAGGTGCTAATTGTTTCCTTATAAAACAAATAAACACTGGAAATGCAGATGAAACTAACTGCTGTGGTTATTCTGTTAACCCATCATTTCTTGTTTTTTCTTTTCATATCTCTCTGGCCCTTGGTTTCCTCACTTGTTCCATGAAATAATGTGTTCAGCATTTTACAAATCTTAAAGCACTATATAAACACTATGGGTTATTATTTACATGAAGGGGTTAGGATAGTCTCTGAAAACCCTGCTAGGTCTAGATCTATACTCCAATGAGCTCAACCTCAATATATCCAGAACAGATCTCTGTTTTTCTCCTCCCAAACCTGAGCCATCCTCCCCATTTTTCCACATCCTCTTTTCCAGCCAAAATGGCAGACTTGTTATTCTCCCAACACGGCATTTCATCTACCACTTCCAAGCCTTTTCAAAAGCTATGCCCTATACCTTGATTACATACATTCCCTCCTCACCTCTACCTCCTAAAATTTGTAAAGCGTGCCTTCAAAACTGAGGTCAAGTGCATCTCCATAAGAGATCTCCTTGACTTATCTATGTCCATGTTGGATTCTGCCCCTCCTTACAAATATATGTCCCTAAGGGACAGGAAATATATTTTTTGCTTTTGTCTCCCCAAGACCTAGCATACTACCTGACAAATAGCAGTTCTTAATAAATGATTGTTGAATTAAATTGAAATGAAATTAATAGATCTCAGCAGTTTCAAAGTGTAACCAACAAAGAACTCCCTAACAATGGAAAATAATATGGGTTTCATTGTGAGATTAGTGGGCTTCCTCCATTGGAAGAACTCCACCAAAGGCTGGATGACATCTATTAGAGATGTTTCTTGCATTAGATAAGAAGTGAACTAGATTATATTTATGATTCCATCTGACTCAATATTCTATATTTCTATAAATCTGCATCGGTCAGTCAAGGACCTCCTATGTGTCAGGCACTGTGCTAAGCCCTGAGGATGTAAGGAAAGGCATAGACAGTCCCTGTTCTCAAGGAGCTCATAATCTAATGCGAAAAGATAACATGTAAAAAGTTGAAAAAGGGGTAGGGGAATTGTAGGAGGGATGCAGGAGCACGAGAGAAGTCCAGAGGATCACAGCAAGGTAGGAAATGATCAATGGTCACCCTGGGCATCCTCAATAAATTTGGGCGATCTGGATGGAGCTCACCTGTCCTCCACCTTCTCCAATTAGAGGGAGAAAGAGGGCCCCAGGGGGTACAGATGCACTGTGAGTTTGACAATCATCCACAGAGCACCATATAATCTAGAGTATAGCCAAGTGGGAAATTATGCGAAAATAAGAACAGTCAACCTGAATAGGAAGAAGCATGATAAAAGGTGTCAAATGGAAAGGCAAGCTCTAGATTTCTATGCTTATACCATTTCAGAGATTCATAGAAACTATAGCTGCAAGGACCCCAATTGTCATTTAGTCCATTTGGTACCCAAACAAGAGAACTTGCCACAATATTCTCCATAGGTGGTCATCCAACTTCTCATGCAATGGTAATAGCCTTGAACTTAAGGTCACAGTACACTTGTGTTCTGATCATGGTGGAGGACAGGTATGCCATCACCTCCCTTTCTCTGTGTTACTGCTATGCCTCTGGTCAATGCCCTTGCTTTTTGAGGGTTCCCCAGTCATGTTGTTGCCTCTATGAAGCTTAGAGTTCACCCCCCCCAAATAAACTATTGTCTTGCTATTGTAATGAAATAATGGGATTTAGCAGATACTCAAAGACCCACCTGGAGATAATCTATACCGATTGAATCAAGTGAGAGTGATTGACTGTTGATTAAGCCTACTTCAAATTAACTGGATTGTAATCACACCTGGCTAGCCCTTAAGAAGGTATTGTTCTCAGAAACTAGACCATGAACTCAACTTGAGAACACCTTCAGAGCCAATGGATTTGGATGACGCTAACCAATCAGCTTGAAGCAGTGTGTAAGGACTGCCTCTGTTCCAGAACTATTAAGAGCTCCACAGTCAGCTTGCTAGAGAGTTCCTGATAAAAGCAGGCTCGTGGAGGAGGACTTGAGGAAGAACCCAACCAGGCTGGAACTCTGGGCTAGGTAGGACTTCTTTTTTTTAACTTTTCTGACTCCTTGTAAATATCTGTATGCTTTAATAATGTTTAATGCCCAAAGACTGGTACTGAAGCTTTTAATTTAAGGCGACTACAATTTAGATTTTAAACATCACACTATGTATGGTGAAAATGTCAGGAAAGAAGGCATAGGGGATTAACAGACATTAAGGTTTCTAATTTGAGCTTACTATTATTTACCCAGTATATTTACTTTTACAAAAACTACTGAGTGAAGCATTTATAGTATTTTATATATGAAAGTTACATTATAGGATCAGTATAACGTTATTCACTGTAATGTGGAATTTTACAAAGAGAATCTATCCTGGCTCCCATCATTCTAAGTGTTCACTTATAAGATGATATATATTAATATAGAACAACAAACACATACACATATATATACTACACATTCATATAGATATATATATATATATCTCATGTACCACCACACAATACAGACAGATGGCACCAGTGGATAGAATGTGAGCCTTCCTGAGTTGAAATCTGCCTCAGACTGTGTGATCCTAGGCAAGTCACTTAACTCTGTTTGACCCCAATTTTCTCATCTATTAAGATGGGTTGGAGAAGGAATGGCCAAGCCACTCCAGTATCTCGCAAGAAACCCCAAATGGTGTTACAAAGAGCTCGAACATGACTGAAAACAAATAAACAACAATATATATCATGGCACATTCTCCGAAGTTAGCCTCATAATGAACCTCAAGAAGAGTTTTCCTATCTACAAAGTAAAGCACATAGTAAAACAAGTGGATGAAGAATCGGCTATTTTTAGGTTCTGATATGCCAGTAGAAAAGCTTCTGCCTGACTGTAGTAGAATGCTCTTTTCTTGTTTGCATTCTCTCTCTCTCTCTCTCTCTCTCTCTCTCTCTCTCTCTCTCTCTCCTCTCTCTCTCTCTCTCTCTCTTTCTCACACACACACACACACACACCACACACACACACACACACACACACACACACACTTTTGTTGGCCTGTCTTCCCTTCCCTGTTACATTAAGATTTGTGAGAAAGTCTAGCATACTTTCCAAATACCTTTTTCTATAGCCTTTCTGTGAAATATCTGTTTATGGGTAATTAAATGCCTTTCCCAATGGACTATATATCTGTCAGGGAAAAAAGTCTTACAGGTCCCTAGACATTCAGAGAAAAAACATTTTAGGGAACATCATAAGATATGATGACTATGATATTTCAACTCTGTTTTCTTCACCATGACCATGTGCTCCTTCCTTACCCTGATTTTTCTTCTTTCCTGGGTTCATGTTCCCATGTACTCTGAACATCCTTAGGAAAGTATTGCAATGCAAAACAAAATAACCACCTATGTGCATTTTCACTGAGCATATCCTGTGAGACATAGATAGACATAAAGCTATTCTGGTGAATACTATTAACTTCTATGAGGAGGCATGCATCCATAATATATGCTGACATCTAGATCCGGCTTCCAGCTCAGCAATGGTGTTGTTTTTATGACATGTAACTATTTTTTAAATACTGGGATCAAGGAAGTAAAATAGTCATTCCCTGAGAAAAGGGAAACAATAACAATATATGCTGGTTTTCATCAAGTACTAGGTCATGGCTGGTGGTCTCTTCAATGACAGAGGCGTGAAGAAGAAGGTCACCATATTATTTTCTAATATTACAAGATTGTGTTTATTCACACAAACACACACCACACACACACAAACACACACATATAAAAATCATATAAATGTTCAAAATATAAAGCATTTTTTTAACATATAAGGTATTTTATCTTTTCCGTTACATGTAAAGATAGTTCTCAACTTTTGTTTATACAAGCTTTACAATTTTCAGAGTTTTCTCCCTCCCCTCCCCTCCCTCCCCCCTCCCCTAGACAGCAGGTAATCTGATATAGGTTATATCTATATATCTATATACATATACATATAGATAGATATATATATCTATACACACATATATATATCACATAATAACATTAATCCTATTTCTGCATTAATCCTGTTATAAGAGAAAAAATCAGAGCAGTAATGCAAAACCTCAAAATAGAAAAAAAAAACAACAGCACCCAAAACAAAAGAAATAGTATGGTTCAATCAGCATCTATACTCCACAGTTCTTTTTTTTTTTTTTTCTTGGATTGGAGATCCTTTTCTATCATGAGTTCCCTGGAAGTCTTCTGTACCATTGCATTGGTGAGAAGAATATAGTCCATCACAGTAGATCAACACTCAATGTTGATGATACTGTGTACAATGTTCTTCTGGTTCTGCTCATCTCACTCATCATCAGCTCACATAAGACCCTCCAGGTTTCTCTGAACTCCTCCTGCTCATCATTTCTTACAGCACAATAGTATTCCATTGTATTCATATACCACAACTTGTCCAGCCATTCCCCAATTGATGGGCACCCCTCAACTTCCAATTCCTTGCTACCACGTAAAGAGCATGCTATAAATATTTTTGTACATGTGGGTCCCTTTCCCCTTTCCATGATTTCTTTGGGCAAAAGACTAAAAGTGGGATTGCTGGGTCAAAGGGTATGCACAGCGTTATCACCCTTTGGGCATAATTCCAAATTGCTCTCCAGAATGGTTGGATCAGCTCACAGCTCCACCAACAATGCATTAGTGGTTCCAATTTCCCACAGCTTCTCCAACATTTATTATCTTCCTTTTTTGTCATTTTAGCCAATCTGATAGGTGTCAGGTGGGTACCTCAGAGTTTTTTTAATTTGCCATCTCTCTTAATCGATTAGAGATTTAGAGCATTTTTTCATATGGGAAGAGATAGCTACCATAAGCATTTATATACATATAATGATGTATATATATATATATATATATATATATTATATAATGATATATATACACACACACACACACATATTGCCAACTTTGTCATTGGGTATCTTATAGAGTTCATTAGTAGGGGATATCAAATTCAACTTTAGCAATCAGGAAAAGGTAGAATTTGAAGAATTTCCAATAATAATGATTCTTTCCTTATCTTATTACAATTGCAGATGAAACATAAAAGCAATAAGTTTCTCTCCAAAAGCAAGGACAGTTTTTCACAGGTAGACATCAGTGTTCAATCATAAGATATAATAAGGTGGATAGGGTTATACCTAAAAAGTAAAAAATAACCTACTTCAAACATGTTGAGATGGTTGAAAACAAGATAGGCTATTTATGAGATAGATAGGTGGCATGAAACAGTATAGAGTGGACACTGGCCTCATTGATATAACAAGGTATGGTCTATTCATTAAAAAACCTCATATTCCAGCAATGACCATGAACCCAAGAGACCAGAAGAATTATAATTCTATTTTTGACTAATGTCATGGTGACATGAAAGGGAGAGGATAGTTAACCTTATTAAAAAAAAAAAACTTGGTTGAATTTAATCCTTGGAGCAGGCTGAAAGCATTATTCTGTATCTAGGAATGCTAAAGTCTTCTGGCCATTGTGTGAGCAGATGGGATATTCTGAGCAAATCTGGAGAACAGACAATTGGCATCCTCAGTACACTATTAAGTTGGCTTACACAATGATGGATACCCACAATAAACTAGGGTGATGCTCTCTAATGTTGCCAGGATTGCTTTTTTCTGTCATCAATTATAAAAGAAGTAGGAAATCTGCAGATTTATCATTCAGAGCATCAATCATTAGAGGTGAGAGAAAGAAAAGGAAAATTGAACAATAAGGGGTGCCTTGGTCCTCTGGTTTATTTTTCAAAGATTATAAGCAACCCTAAGGAAGAATTACATTAGAGTTTTTCAAACTCTCTGGCTTGTAGTCTGACGCATCTTTCAAGGTCCAGGCCAGGGCTTTTGTCTTCCTACCAGCTCATGCCAGTGACTTCAGGGGTCAACCACAGGTTTCCATCAGTATTTCTAGATGTCTGCAGAATGCAATCAACCAGCCAACAAGAGTTTATGTAGTGTCTTACATTCTCCTCTTACTTCTCATAGATAAGAGACATTTTATTCAATGAAATTCAGTAGGCTCTTAAGAAGCCATCGTGTGTGAAAGACATGGTGTTAGGTCTTCTTTGTGACAGAAAGATATTGCTATTTCTGCCCTTAAGGAGTTTTAAAATCTAATGAGAGAGGAGAGGCAAGACATAGACATAAATAATGATAAAGCAAGTTTTGTGGTTCAAGTCATTTTCAGCTCTTTTATGACTCCATTTGGGGTTTTCCTTGGGAAAGAAACTGAAGTAGTTTTCCATTTCTCTTCTCCAGCTCATTTACATGTGAGAAATTGAGGTAAATGGGGTTAAGTGACTTTCTCAGGGTCACACAGCCTAGTAAATGTCTGAGACTAGGTTTTGAAATCAGAAAGATGAGTTTTCCTGACTTCAGGCCTGTCACTCTATCCACTGTGCTACTTAGCTGTCCCATAAAGCAAGTTAGAATAGGATTAAGTGCCAAGGAGAGGTTCAGCAAAATAGTAAAAGAGGTTCTTTTAGCTAGGGGTAGAGGGTTGGAGGATGGGAGTAAGGCGAATAAGAGTAGGCATCATGGAGAAAGTAGGGCCCCGACATAGACTTTGAAGAGGAACTATTTCACGTAATCAACAATTTTTATTAATGCCAGAGTGACTGGATTGTAGACTGTATGAAGGTGAATAATATGAAATGAGATTGGAAGGGTGAGTTGAATCCAGATTATGGAGTTTGCATTTTATCCCAAAAGCAATAGGAAGCCACCAAGGTTTTTGAAAAGAGTGGAGTGGCATCATCAAATGGTACCTTAGAAAGATACTTTTAACAGCTGTGAGGAAAATGAATTAGAGAGGCAGAGAAGCTAGAGACTGGGGGAGTAGGCCATTACACTTATTATTCTCATTTTCATCTTGTTCAGTGAGTTGAGAGAGAAATAGTTCTGGGGCAAGTTGCTATCCTGCTATCATGCTTTTATATATGACGTTGTATGAACTGGTGGATAATAAAATGCTGCTCTTAAATAAAAGCATTAGAATGGAAACTCCTTCTCTTGGCTCATTGAAAGTATCTTTAGAATAACTTCAAAGCAGACAGGATGATGAGGATGATATATATCTCATTTTGCTCCCATGTGCTTTTGATATCTTCTAGATCTCCATATTTTTTCTTTTTTTAAGTGAGGCAATTGGGGTTAAGTGACTTGCCCAGGATCACACAGCTAGTAAGTGTTAAAAGTGTCTGAGGCCGGATTTGAATTCAGGTACTCCTGACTCCGGGGCCGGTGCTCTATCCACTGCACCACCTAGCTGCCCCCGATGTCCATATTTTTAAAGTTTTTTTTTTTTTAAAACAAAAATTGGCTCTGAGATTTTAAGTATTTGGCATAACAACATCCATGGAAACACCATTACTTAGTTTTTAGGAATAGAAATTATGTCCAAGAATGGGTGGTTAGTTTGTCAGAATCATCATGTTTATTGTTGGGATTCTCAAGGGTCATTTGAGGTCTATGTTCTAGTAGGGGAACTTGTCTTCTGTCAGTTTATGAAAGAGGGCAAGGTTTGGACATATCATTTGAGCCAGCAGGTCATGTACTTGCTAGGTGATCAGTAGGAACTAAAATTGTTGCAGCTTGCAGATATGTTTGCACAGTTTCTCCTGTGTCCTTACAATATCAGCTTGGATCAGTAAACCATGGATCATTTAATAGCTTCTGTAATTTCAGTTGGTGAATATAGGGTCTTGAATTATTGTCATAAACTTCTCTGTTTCCATAAACAAACCTCATGACTCAGTCATTTGTTCAGTGTATTGTTGTCAATACACTATTGGATGAATTCATAGCAATATCAGGATGCCATCCATGGGGTCAACAAGCATTTATTACTATGGGCGGGCGCTGTGCTAAGGAGTAAGAATAGAAATATAAGCTAGAAAACAGTTTCTAACTTCGAGGAGCTTACATCCTAATGAAGGAAGACAGCATATAAAAAGGCACTGAAAAAGAGACACATGGGGGCATGGTGGTGGAACTTCAGAGGATGAGAAGCAGAACCAGAGAAGAAATTGTTGGTCCTTTCTCAAAACAGAGACTCTGGGAAGAACTCACCAATGGGAAAATGGGGCCACAGTGGCAGAGGGATATTCCAGGGCAAGAAGGTGTAGGGAATGAGGGGTCCTTCGAAGTCAGAAGGCAGCTGAGGCATAGTAGCAAAGACCAGAAAGTCAGTAAAGCCAGAGCTTTACAGTGGGGCCTTTTGATTTTCTTTCTTAATTGGCTGTTTTGTAGGCTCCATCCAAGATATTAACCACTTTCAGTTATATTCAGCTAATCTAATGGTGTTGTACTTGTCAACCTTTAGTACTGCTTGGAGTAGTGATGTCTGATATCTGCTTGTTCCAAATATATTTTTCATTCCAAATATTTTTTAAAAAAACCTATTTGCAGGGGCAGCTAGGTGGCGCAGTGGATAAAGCACCAGCCCATGCATTCAGGAGTACCTGAGTTCAAATCCGGCCTCAGACACTTGACACTTACCAGCTGTGTGACCCTGGGCAAGTCATTTAACCCCATTGCCTTGCAAACAAACAAACAAAAAAACCCAACTATTTGTGATGTTTACTTATAAGATCCATCAATACTCTTTCCTCTTTTGGGCAAAAAAAAAATGTTATACTTTCTATAATGCTTTAAGGTAATGGATCTTGTATTTTGTTAACATTGTATGGCTTTAGTTAGGATTCTTTCCAATTATTTATAATTCCATTGTATAGTTCTAAAAGTATATGTTAAAATGGTAATTATGTAGATGTTGATTGCTTTGAATGTGTTCTTCCCCATTCAGCTTTGATTTCAGGATGCCAATAAGTCTCAATATATTCAACCTAAATTTTCTCCCTCTATAGCTTTGTGCTCTAGTATGTCTTGCCTAGAGAAGACCCTAGGTAGTATTTGCAAGCATTGCCTTCATCTGTTGGTTTAGTTTGGCTTCCAAATTCAAGTTCAAAGCTCTCATTCTCTGATTTGTTTTGGTAGACATAGGAATTTTACACTATCAAGTTCAAATTCCATCTTGATTTAATCAGAAAATATTCCATTATATGAAGGAGATACTTAGTGTGCTTTTCATTGGAGCCACATAGCTAAATGTCATCCATGTCAATCAAGTGATTAATAAGTTGCTTTGGTTCAATTCTCCTCTTTAATATGGAAACCATACTTCTATTAAAGGGAGACAGTAATGGATTTAAGACTAGGCAGAAATGTAATGGGTTTAAACTGTCTCCTTGAAAAATGCCAGATGGCATGGTTTAAATAGGCAACATTTTTCACGTGGGCATCAAATACTCTAGGCATTTTCATTATAAGTGAGTCTCATATATTTGCAGTACATGAATAAGCTATCAGTCTAGAATTAAATCAAAGGCTTTCCAATAATCAATAAAGACAGTATAAATGTGCTTTGTGATGGCTTGTTCAATCATTACAACATGAATAATAAATTGCCCTTTATGGCCCTGTGAATTTTTGCCACATACATTTTGTTTCTCAGCCAATATATTCTTTTATTGTATGGGTTTGAAGATTTAAAAAGTGAATAAACTATCAATACTTTGTTTAAATAAATAAACATACAATTAGCCTATATTTTGAGGGGTCATTGACATTCTCAATCTTTGAATTTTAGATCTGTGATGCCATCTGTTTAAAATGCTGGGGATCAGTATTATGTTGGAAAAGGAAATTGTAGAATACTTAGCTAATAATTCATATAACCTTGTAGAATGTGAGTTGAGTTATGGATTTGATTTGGTTTCAGATGCTTTATAGTTATTATTTTTCACATGAAATGTTTTGTCTTTTTATGGAGTTCACATAGAAATAATCCAGGAATAAGTTGTTATGTTCCTGTTATTCTTTTAACATTTAATGTTATGTGGATTATTACACAGTTGAATAATTCCTTTTTTGTAATTTGAAATAAACGTTTGGTGGCATAGGATCATTTTCTATCAGTTCACTGAAAGCAACTTTAAGACAACTCTAGGGGGAGCTAGGTGGCACAGGGGATAGAACACTGGCCCTGGATTCAGGAGGACCTGAGTTCAAATCCAGCCTCAGACACTTGACACTTACTAGCTGTGTGACCCTGGGCAGGTCACTTAACCTTCATTGCCCTGAGGGGGGAAAAAAAAAGACAGTCTTGTAGCATACAGAATGGGAGGGAATGAGAAATATTTCATCCATTTTGATTTTTTCTTCTAAGTCTGCATATTTTGAACATTTTATCCAATGAAACTTGGAAGTTACAAGTATTTGATTTGGTGAAATCTAAAAAAAAAATCGTTGGATTGTTTTATTTTTAATCAATCAATATATCTAGGTAACTATGGACAAGTTTTTTTTTTTTTAAGTGATAAGGTTCAGTGCTTTCAGTATCATATATTTAATTGTCAGGGATATTTTGAGGTCTGCATTTGTAATATGATTAGTTATCTCTAACTTATGAAAGGTGTATAATTCAAGCCACTAAGTTGTCCTGGTAAATACTAAATTTTTACAACCTGAAGCAGTGTCACAGTTTCTACCATTTCTTTGCAAAATGTCTAGTGATCAGTAAGTCTGGACTTCCTAAAGTTGATCTTTTTATATATAATTCTTGGTGGAGGTGATCTACTCTGATATTGATATTTTTTAGACCCAACCTCCACCTATTATTCTTGTAAGCAAATCTACATGATTCAGTCATTTGTTCAAAGCTTCTTTGATGCAATAATGTTTGTCGTTTGGTTATATCCTAGTCATTCCATAAACTGTATCTATCAATATAATAATTTCAGTTATATTGGCTAAGTCCAATAAAGTGTACTTATTATCAGCCTTTACTATTACTCTGTGAAAAGTGTATCATTCCAGAAGGAATTCTGCAAGTTTTTAACTTGCTTATTATGTGATATGAGAACATTTTTTCCATGATATATTTCTCCTTTTTGGTAGAAAGTGTTAACTCTATTTGTAATAGTCCTGGGATCATAGACTGTGATAATTTAAGCTGGTGTTGCTACCCATCTTTGGCATGCAGTATCTAACTTGGCACTAGCCAAAATATAGGTCACTAGATTATTGGCTATCCACACTTAAAATTAAGTTCCACATGATCTTAACCACTCAATGAAAGCTCATTTGAAAGGCAAGAACTTCACAACAGTGCCTGACACACAGTAGGCACTTACTACTTCCCCCATCCAATTTGTATTAAGAATAATTAGTCTCACTGTCAGTATATCCTCTGCTGAAAACAGAATTAGTTTCTGATTATCAGTCACACACTTGGCATAGAATTCTTCCCAAGTCTTTTAGGCTAGCATCTGGATTCAGGACAAGGGGCTTATCTAAGTCTTCATAGACTAACACTGGGGCATGTGTGATACAGTAGAGCAAGTCTTTAGATGCTTGTTAAAATGTGCCAGACCAATTAATAACCTTTAATGGGTTTCAAAGGATTAAGGCCAAACTGATTCTTCTTACTCTCATGCTTTTAGCTGTATTCCATCATCTAGCCACAAATTAGATCATTTTAATGGGTTAGCAAAAGCAGCATAGTTCTTTACAAAGTTTTGCTAACATCCACCAAATCCCTTTTTTTTTTTTGGCAAGGCAATTGGGGTTAAGTGACTTGCCCAGGGTCACACAGCTAGTAAATGTCAAGTGTCTGAGGTCGGATTTGAACTCGGGTCCTCCTGAATCCAGGTCAGTGCTCTATCCACTGCACCACCTAGCTGCCCCCAAATCCTTTTAAAAGTAATTTAATTGGGGCAGCTAGGTGGCACCGTGGGTAAAGTACTGGCCTTGGATTCAGGAGGACCTGAGTTCAAATCCAGCCTCAGACACTTGACACTTACTAGCTGTGTGACCCTGGGCAAGTCACTTAATCCTCATTGCCTGGCCAAAAAAAAAAAAAGTAATTTAATTTCTAAGTTTCTTTAAATGTGATCTTTGGGGAGGTGCTTCTCTCTCCTCTGGGTGAGTGCTCAACCCCTGCTAAGAGACTATGTGGCATTTGTCCAGTGACAGCTTCAGACCAGCATTTCCTAAGCAAACACTTGCATCAGTCTTTCCTCATGTTCATCCAGCATCTTTCCAAAAATGATGAGGTTGTTCAACTATACCAACGCTTCTATATAATTCATATCTCCTAATACTTTTTCCACATGCTATTACAAAATGGGAGGTGCTCCCAAGGAACCTTGGGTGAAATGGTGAAATACAGCTAGGCAGAGGAACTTTGCTTTCTTTTAATCTTCTTCCATGGCTATCCAATAAAATCTAGCTTGGTGGCACAGTGGATAAAATGCAGGGCTTGGAGTCATGGAGACTCATCTTCCTGAGTTCAAATCTGACTTCAGACACTTACTAGCTGTGTGAGCCTGGGCAAATAACTTAACCCTATTTGCCTCAGTTTCCTCATCTGTGAAATGAGCAGAAAAAGGAAAAGACAAACCACTTCAGTATCTTTGCCAAGAAAATCCCAGATGGGGTCACAAAGAGTGGAAAGTGACTGAAACAACAGAATGACAACAATATAAATCCAACACTTAGCCCTTAAGCTACCTAATATCTTTTACCCTTTCCTTGAAACACACTATCCAAAGTCAATTTGGAGTTACTCTACGTAGGACTTGTCAATAAACAACCCCAGGCTAGAAAGAAGTAGGAAAGGTGATGTGGTATATCCCACCCTCCCCCTCCTCCTCCATTTTATGGATCATAGATCTAAATTCAGAAGGGAACTCAGAGGCTAGCTAATTTAACTTCAAGTTCTCTGATTAGGAAATTGTCATCAAAAGGAACTGAATGACTTAACCACAGTCATACACATAGGAGGCATAAGGGACAGAATTTGAACCTAGGGCTTCCGACTTCAGAACCAGAGTTCTGATTTTCCTGTATTTACCATACTGCCCTTCACAAAGAAACCAGAAATGAAAGACCTGAGATTTGCTTAAGAATATATGGCAGAGGAGAAAGGTATCTCAGAGAGCCACACCTCTGTGCCATGCCTTCTCCCCATGAGAAGTCCAAGGATTTCTTTATTGGTTTCCTTTCCCTAACACCTAAATAAACTTATTTTATTCTAATTGGAAAAAAAAGAATATATGGCAGAAGGGGGCAGCTAGGTGGCACAGTGGATAAAGCACAAGCCCTGGTGTCAGGACAGCCTGAGTTCAAATCCAGCCTCAGGCACTTGACACTTACTAGCTGTGTGACCCTGGGAAAGTCACTTTATCCTCATCGTCCTGGAAAAACAAAAGAATATATAGCAGAAAAAAAAAAAAAGAAGATATGGCAGAGGGGCAGCTAGATGCTGCAGTGGATAGAGCACCGGTCCTGTATTCAGGAGGACCTGAGTTCAAGTTTGGCCTCAGACACTTGACACTTACTAGCTGTGTGACCCTGGGCAAGTCACTTAACCCTCATTACCCCACGAAAAAAAAAATAGAATATATGGCAGCAGAAATGGGTCTTGAAGTCAAGACTCCTGACTGTTCCTGAATTTCCTTCCTCTGTTATTCTTTTGCCACATTGTGCATCCCTGAAACCACAAAGTCTAATTGAGAGGGGGCAAGGGAGGGAATGAGGGAGGCAGGGAGGGAGGGAGGGAGAGAGAGAGAGGGAGAGGGAGAGAGGGAGAGGGAGAGGGAGAGGGAGAGAGAGAGAGAGAGAGAGAGAGAGAGAGAGAGAGAGAGAGAGAGAGAGAGAGATGCTTGATGCTTTGTACATCTTGGTACTAGTTTCATGTCATTTTTTTTTTTAGGCAGAGTTAAGTGACTTGCTCAGGGTCAAACAGCCAGTGAGTGTCTAAATCTTGATTTAAACTCAGGCCGCCCTGACTCCAGGGTTGGTGCTTTATTCACTATGCCATCCAGCTGCCCAACCCATGTCATTATTTTTTTAAGGCAAAACAGTACTCCAGAAGAATCTAAACTAATAATAACATAAATTGATATAGCACTTTAATGTTTGTAAAGCCCTTTATAGATATATCAATTAATCTTCATAATGACTCTGTGAGGTAGGTGCCATTATTAACTCCATTGTAAAGAGGAGAAAACTGAGGCTGAGATGTATATAGGGTCAGAGCTAGCCAAGTATCTGCCATAGGGTTCAGATGCAGGTATTTCCAGCTCCAAAGCCAGCCTTCCACCTTCTGTGCCACTTAATTGCTACCATGTTAGCATGTAACAACTAACCAGCAGACAACACGATTAAGGAATTTGCTTTCCAAGATGCGAAGCTCTCATGTAGGTAGGAACGGATGCTACGGGAAGGATTTATCTATATTTATTTGGTATTTATTGACATTTGAACTTACTATTTCCTCTCTTAGTGTGTAAGCTTCTTAAGAATAGGGATCATGTTATTCACTCGATTTGTATCCCCAGCACTCAGAACAAGGCTGGGCCCATAAAGAACTGGTGTTTAATAAATGCTTCCTGAGTGCAGCCAGCCCAAGGAAAAAGACGGCAGCTCAGTCTGTTCCCCAGGGGCTTTTGGAGCCTCTAGCATCCCAGCTGTTGAAAATCAGACAGAGGTTCCTCTGCTGAGACTCCGGAAAGGCTAAGCAACAACTTTCATGGGTCAGCAGCTGCGGGAGCGTGTCTTCTGCAATGAATCCAAGCGCTAATTAATTATAGGGTGTACACTGGAGTGCCGGAGAAATGGTTTTGGATTATTTTTAGCTGTTTTAGGGGACTGAGAATTAAGATTCCTTTTCCATGAGTCTTTGCAGTATAATGTGAGTGATTGGGCACAGTATCTCCTTCCTTCAATATCCCCAGCTATAATAGATATCAATGACGGTGACAGATTAGGAAATGAGGAGCTTGTTCGGCTGGTTCAAGTGAAAGGCTAAAGTACTGTCTTGCTGTCCCATTAATAATCTGGGCCCTTTTTCTGAAACTTGCTGATAAGAAGACAGTCTCACTTTGACCTGAGAACATTCAGAAGACAGCAGAATTCCTGTAGGATTAGTAATAGCTAGGATGTATACATGGTGCTTTACATATGATATCACTGTATCCTCACAACAAATTCAGGAGGCACGTGCTATTGTTATATCCATTTTATAGATAGATGAGGAAATTGAATAGGGTTGTGATGGCAAATGTTTAACAAATGGCTCTCAGTACATACATATGACACCATTTTAGATTTAATTTTCATTGCATTATTAACATTTTCTCCATAACTTTCTTAAGTCTAGATAATTTACAAAAAACAACAATAAATCAAGCCCTGATTTGTTCAATTTCCAACACAGCTCCTCAGGCTGGCTCCAGCACATCCTAGAAAGTGAGACAGACAGAGGTTAAATAATTTGTCCAGGTTACCCAGACAATAAACGTCTGAGGTGGGATTCAAACACAGGACTTTCTAACTCAGAAGTCTAGCACTTTATCCACTATGCCATCTAGAGATTCCTGAGTCATAGCTTGAATTCCTTTCATAGAAACCTTTAGGATGAGTCCAAGACCCCAAGCAAAGCTAGGTTCACTGTCTTGTAACTGTTAGAGATTCTTGATTAGATGTTTCCTTTTTTGTTTTTCCTTTCCCACTTATTCTTGCATCTCATGTGTAATGCAACTGTAATCTCATAGGCTGATGTGGTGAATCACAGAGTAACTGCATAACCAATGCCAATTTACCTTCTCTATGGGCACCATGTTAAAAACAACCAACGCCCTTCAGCCACCACTTATTTCCAAGAGCTGGTGAAGGCAGCACATTATTTACAAAGTATGTAATCAGAGAGTGCGATCCAACTCATTAACTGTATGACATCCCACTCTTTATTTAGACAGTTTACTGGCTATGGAGTTTCATATGGGATCTGTCATTTACACTTCTTGATAATAAAACTTAATTGAAATTTCATTCCTGTCCGAGCAAGTTGCCAGTTTAACAGATGGTCCATAATTGTTATGTCCACATATTTTATATTGGATGCTATTATGCAAAGTTTGTAACCTAACTGCTCTGCTTAAAAGGTAGGCTTATTTCAGATGTTTCTTTCTCATTCAAAATTTAATTGTGGAAAGTTAACTGTTAGTTTAGAGTTTTCAATGATGAAAACAGTCCTGACAATTCTGAAAGAGTAAAAATGTATTCACCTTAAAATGTTCACAATCTGAAATGTTTTGTGGGAAATACAGGTATGGAGACATACACACATATGGGGTATGTAGGAACACACCGAATTCATGAATGATGAATGGATGAATGAGCCAAAAAATTATTAAATGCTTATTATGTCCCAAGCACCTTGCAAAATGTTGAGGATACAAATACAATAAGACAGTCCCTTATCCTCAAAGAACTTATACTCTAATAAGGGAAGACAACACATATGAGGGAGTGGTGGGTATAGACATGCAATTTGGTAAAAGAAGTTATAGGGATGATGAGTGAAGCCATGGGCAAGATGTCCTTTTCAGGAATGTTAGTGTTAACTGTTGTTCCAGAAGCTAGAGGTAGAAATGGAGGAGGATGGAATAGGGTGGGGGGGAAGCTAGGGAGTGGGTGGAGGAAGGCAGTGTGTGGGTGTTGGCATTACATGAAGAGAGCCCTGGGAGCTGTAAATAGCATGGTAGATCTGAGTTGTGCTAGTTATAGAGAACTCTCATAGATCAGAAGCAAGCAAGGCCCCAAGGTGGGACTATTTAAAATTGAAATATAACTGCTATGCAAGCATCAAGTGCCCCTCTCACCTATAAAATAAGGGAATTTAACAAGATGGCCTCTAAGGTCCCAGATGGAGAAGCAGCAGGGCAGAATAGTGAATAGAGGTCCAGCCTCTGAATGAAGAAACCCTGTGTTAAGGCCTGCCTCTGATATAAAGTAGATGTGTGACCATGGGCAAGTTATAATATCTTGCAGTTCCTCATCAGCTCTCTAAGATTAAAAGTTATGAATGAGTTGTTGATTCCACAAGGCTGTTACACAGCCAATAAAGTAGGGTATGGCCAAAAAAATTCTAAAAATTTGTGCCTTCTTCTTGGGGATTTTCATTTTAATTGATGGCTTTGAATCCTTTATATTTGAGGGTTCAGTATTTTGTAGAATTAAAGACTGCCAGAGCAGAAAAGGCCCTAGGATCATTTGGCTCAATACCAGACCCACTTATTTTACTGATAGGGTTAAGAACGAGACCTGCTAATTTAAAGACAGTTAATTTAGAGGTGGTGAGGCAGATAAAGTGCTGAGCCTGGAATCAGGAAGAACTGAGTTCAAATTTGGCTTTAGATACTTACTAGCTGTATAACTTCAGGCAAGTCACTTAACCTTGTTGCCTCAATTTCCTCATCTGTAAAATGGGGATAATAATAATACAGCTTCACTCCCAGGGCTATTTTGAGGATACAATGAGATAATATTCATCAAGTGCTTAGCATAGTGAATGGCACTTAGTAGGTACTATATAAATGTGAGCTATTATTATTATTATTATTATTATTATTATTATTATGGAATCCTCAGATAAAGAATCTCTCTCTACCAATGTAGACTGGTACCTTCTTTGCAACCTGTGTTCTTAAATAGTTGCTTGAAGCAGTAAGTGGCTTGCCCAGGGTCATATGATCAGTATGTATCAGAGGCAAGATTTGAACTCAGATATTTCCTAGCTCAGAGGTTGGTTCTCTATCCACTGAGGAAAATAAAGAGACATAAAGAAGGAATATGATTTGCCCAATATCACTCACATAGCCAGGAAAAGGCAGAACATGACCCAGGGCCTCTCTCCCTGTCTTCTGAATCCCAGATTTCTGCCCTTTTTTTTTTATCACATCAGAAGCACTGCCAATGTTCAGTGAGGTGGATTCCAGCACCTCTCCTTGTGGCAGCCAAAATTGCTATTATTTTAACCTCAGTCATCCTCCTACATTGAGGATAACATTTAGTGGAGTCAGGATTGGCATTCGATGAGTTCCGTGTTGTCAGTGTGAATGTCATG
The DNA here is from genome assembly GCF_019393635.1 of Dromiciops gliroides. Lineage (NCBI taxonomy): Eukaryota > Metazoa > Chordata > Mammalia > Microbiotheria > Microbiotheriidae > Dromiciops > Dromiciops gliroides. Next base: position 147,525,861 of record NC_057864.1, read on the forward strand.
TTTCAGGGAGCACTTGGCAATGAGGGCTTGAGTGTTTTGATGGAGGATGGAAGCAATCTCAGGGTTTGCATGAATGCTGGCCAAATTGTGAGGTTGTTGTGATTGTTTTTCAGGGCTCTGACCTCTGCCCCTTCTGTCCTTTTCCTACCTGGTATTGTTTTGCCCTGGGGTTCCACTCCTCAGACTGGTGCTAATCCCTGATGACAACCTGCAACCATCTTCATCTTTGATCTCACTTCCTCCAGCTTCCTCTAAGAACTTCCTAGAGCACCAAATGGCATCTCTTATGCATTCCCAGCTTCTCTTCTTTACCTTCCATTCAGAAAAAAAAAATGCCCATGTGTTTTCAATCCTAAAAAATCTCTTCTCTTCCCTTTCCTCCTAATATTTGTTTGACATTTATTATGCAACTACTGTCTGCAGGGCACTCTGCCAGGTGCTGAAGGAGCTATAATGTTTAAATAAATCATAGTCCCTACTGTCAAGGAGTTTATAGTCCAGCAGTTTTGGTTTTGTCATTCTTCACTCAAAAATCTTCAGTGGCTTTTTCTTGACTCTTTTGCTTGTCATCCAAGGCCTTTAAAAATATGATGCCATGCTGCTTTTTTTTTTTGCTTATTTTATATTCTTTCCACCATGAACTTATGAGAAAATAATTATTAATAATGGACTTCTTGGGGGGGACACAGGGACCCAATCTATGTCAGCTTTCTCTTCACCCCCACTCAGAGGTTTAGTTCAGTAACTTTATCTGGTCTCTTTCAGAGCCAACCCAAAGGTGCATTAGAGATGAGATTCCATTGTGTCTAGGTCAGTGAAACCACACCTATCTGAAAGCACCTCTGCCCTCAGGGGGTCTGCCACTAAACCCTGACATCATCAAGGCAAAGCTCATTTTAATATGGGCCACCCTCAGGTTACATCAACCAATGGAATTGAATGATTCTAGCCAATTAGCTTTAGAGCCACCTCTATTGGAAGAGGAAAAAGACTGGCGCAGCACGCTAGGCAGGGAAGGTTGCTGGTTCATGAGTGCTCTCCTCTTTAGGTAATGTAGTGCTTCTGAACTCTGCTTGGGGCCATGTGCTCTCTTAGAGACAATATGGTACAGGGGGTGTCTCTGGCTTGTGTTAAATGTGGTCAATGCTCTGCTAACATTTAATATGATTTAATAAATGCTTACTACCTAAATGGGTACAATAAGTAGCAATATTTTAGAAACTCAGACTATTTCCCCATAATTTAGACAGAAACAGGCTAATCCCACCATATTTTAAATAACACAAACTTTAACATCCAGCTAAACTGGACTGCTATCTGACCTGACACCCCCTGGAACACACCCATTCACTTGCTCCTGGATGGAACTGGCGAAAATCACAATACCATGCTAATTGGGTCCACTACAATTTGTTCTATTTTCTCAACTGAGTCTTCACTGAATCAAGGCAATTCTTAGACACTTACCTAATTGATTCTTTCTCCCACTCACCACATTTGTCATTCCAAAAGTTCTCAAACTTCCTATGGCTTCCTCTTCCCTACCTTCTCAGCTGAGAACCTCTACTGGTACTTTAGTGGAAAAAAAAGTCAAGGCCATGTGCTGAGAGCTTCCTCTTCTCTCCTCATCTCACATCCTTCAAACACTTCCCCACTCCTGACTCCTCCATTCTCCTCCTGGTCCTTCTCCTTGTCAAGGAAAACTCTAATAACATGCACACTCGATTCCATCCTGTCCTGTGCTCTCCAGCAGATTGCATCCATTCATCCCCATTCTCTGATCTTCCATCTCTCCATTTCTACTGGCTATTTCCCTTCTGTCTACAGGGGACAGACAAATATAGAATCAGACATAGACATGGGGGAAAGGAGAGAGAGAGAGGTGGAGGAGAGAAAGAAACAGTGAGAGAAGGGGTTGGGGGTAGAGAAAGACAGAAAGAGAAGGGAGAAAGAGGAGAGGGAGAGGGGAAGAGAAAGAGGAAGAAACAAAGAGAAGGAGAAAGAGACAAAGAGAGAAAGGCAGGAGGGAAGGAAGGAGGGGAAGGAAGGAAAAGAGGAAAAGGGAAGGGAGAGAAAGAAACACAGAGAGAAAGAGAGAGACAGAGACAGAGAGAGACAGAGAGACAAAGAGACAGAGAACTCTTGTCACTTAAGCAAAGTCAAGGAAAACATATTTATTCGCTTGTCATCTTATACTCTACTCCCCTCCATGTACTCTACAACCCAATAACATGGGCTTTCTGCCTATTCCTGCCATGAGATATTCCATTTCTCAACAATATGCCTTTTCATTGACAGTTCCCCCAAGCCTGGAATGCTCTCCTTCATCACCCACACCTTTTGACTTCTCTGGCTTCTTTCAAGGCTCAGCTCAAATACCACCTTCAGGTGCTCTCCCTTAGTCCCCTCTCAGTTCACACTGCTACTGCCTACCAGTGCTAACCTTCCATTTACACTGTGCACATCTTGTGTGTATACTTTGGGCATATTGTCTCTCCCATTAAAGTTCATGATTCTTAAGGGCAGGGACCCTGTTGTTGTCGTTGTTACTGTTTTTACTTTCTTTGTATCTCTAGGACTTAACAGTGTCTGGCAGATAGTTAACATTTAATAAATGATTATTTTTTTTAAATGAGTTTTTATTATCTATTGCTTTTTACATCACCAACAGCATCCAATATACTTTCCTTCTCCCTCCCAGTGAGCCATCCTATATAACAAAAAAAATAGTATTTTTAAAGACAAAATAAAAAAAGAAGAAAAGAAAAAGGAAAAAAGAAAAGGAAAAAATCAGCATTGCTGATTAATACATTGAAAAGTGGGAAAATATGTGCAACTCCCACTTCTACAAAGGAAGGCAAGTGGGAGTATTTTTTCATCTCTTCTTTTGATTTATACTTTTTAAAATAATTTTGCGACATTCACTTTTTTTTGTTTTTGGTGGGGCAAAGAAGTGACTTTCCCAGGGTCACACAGTTAGTACGTGTCAAGTGTTTGAGGCCAGATTTGAACTCAGGTCCTCCTGAATCCAGGGCCAGTGCTTTATCCACTGTGCCACCTAGCTGCCCCTGTGACATTCACTTTTAATAATAAATGAGTGTTGAGCTAGGGTATATGATTGTACTGGAATATTATTATGCTAGAAGAAATGACAAGCAAGATGATTTTCGAAAGGCGTGGAAAGACTTATATGAACTAATGTACAGTGAATTGAGCAGAACCAGGAGAATGTTGTCCACAGTGACAGCAATATTGTTTGATGAAGAACTGTTCTCAACAATACAATGATCCAAAAAAACCCCAAAAAACAACAACAACAAAATCAATACAATGATCCAAGACAATCCCAAACGACTAATGATGAAGCATACTATCCACCTCCAAAGAAAGAACTGATATTGATTAAATGCAGACTAAAGAATACTATTTTCACTTTATTTCTTTAATTTCTTTTGAGTTTTCTCGTACAAAATGACTAATATGGTAATGTTTTACATAACTGCACATGTATAACCTATACCTGATTGCTTACTGCCTCAGGGATGGGGTAGGGGAGAGGGGGAATGAGGGATAGAATTTGGAATTCAAAACTTTAAATAAAAATGTTTATTATCAAAAAATAATAATAATGAGTATTGGCTGAATGGCTGATACCTTGTGCTTTCTTGCTTCTTTGTCTTTAAGCAAGCAGTCCTCCATTCCTGAAATGTTATCCCTCTAAGTCTTCATTTGTTGAATTCCTACCGAAGTTTAAGATGCGATTAAATTGCCACCTTTTCAAAGAAAATTTCCTGCTCCTCTTATTGGCAAAACCCTTTCCCCCATGACTTCATTTGGTGCTTTGTATTACTCTTTACTAATGAACTGAAAATGGGTTATTGAATATTACATTTATGAAAGTATGCATTTCATTTGCCTATTAGACCGTAAGAAGAATTGATAATTAGACTGTAAATCAAAATTTATAAAGCACTTGACATACAGTAGTACTTCATTCAAGCCTTACAATAACTATGTGAATTAGGTATTCTTATCTTTATTTTACAGATGAGAAACTGAGGCAAACAGGGTTAAGTGACTTGCCCCGGGTCACTCACACAGCTAGTAAGTATCTGAGGATATATTTGAACTCGGATCTTTCTGACTCCAGGCCTAGTGTTCTATCCACTGCACCAAGTAGCTGCCCCATCTTAGCCTAGCATCATACTCTACACATAATAAGAGCTAAATAAATGTTTTTGAAGGGAAAGGACCAGATAAAGTCATATACTCTAAGGTACAAGTGAAAGATACAAACTAAAATATTTATTTACTAGGGGCATGTTTATTTTTAAAAAATGATCAAAAACTTCAACCAAATAAATGATTCTATTTGTGAATTTTTAAGCATCAGAGAGTCAGATTAAGGGTGGGTTTGGAGCTGCTAGGAGGCCTTTCCAGAGACCTAGAAATCATTTCGCTACTGGGTTACTTATTCTATCTACTCATAAAATCTGTAGTTTATAAGGTCAGAAGGACAATTTTGAGGTCATTGAAATATCCTTTGCAGTGGAAAAAAACCTTGGACTTTATTATATCCAAAATAAACAACTGAGGGAGCTTCAATTACACCAACTCACGTACCTAGTTTCCTATCTATATAAAATTTTATGAGAATAATCTATACTTTCATCAAGGATATCCATAATGATAATATTAGAAGAGAATAGGAAAACATTCAAGGAGACATATATAGTAGATTGCATCTTTGTCATCATACAAGTAATTGCAGGATATAGAAAATTATAATGTCATGCTTATTTGTACAGAAAATAAGAAAAAGAAGAGGATTTCATTGAGTAAAACACTGTCTTAAAGGTTTTTCTCAAAAACAAGGTACCTTCCCAGCAAGATCCTTGAAAGTTATTACAAGAGATAATGAATACATAGGAATATACTCTGATCCTTAAAATCAACTAAGGATATAAAATAAGGAGCTACATACTACTGAAAGGTGCTTACTACTGTAATGGAGGCAATTTAGTACAGAACTCACATCATCCCTGTAGATGGTGAGATCTTCCAGTTACTTCTACTTTGGGATTGTTAATCATTGTTAGCCAGTCCATAAAGATGTATTAAGCATCTACTATGTGCCTGGCACTGTGCTGAGCACTGAGAAGACAAAGGCAAAAGACAACCCCTGCTCTCAAGAAGTTTACTTTCTAGTGTGGGAAGACAACGCACAAAACGAAGTTGAAAAGGGAGGAGGAGGGAAGGTACTTGGTGGGTCAGGATGGAGAAATTCAGAAGAGTGCAGTCATGTAGGAAATGAAGAGATGGCTGGCCTGGTACCCTCCTTAAATGGAGGTTCTAAGAAAAGTTCTTTGCTCTCCAATAAGAGGACACTGATAAGGTATGAATACCAGGTCAAAGAGGTTCCTGAGGAACGATGGGGAAGTACTGAGGAGTATAGCCAGATGGGAAATGAACTGTACATAGTAAACCATGGGATATTGTAGAGCCTCCTAAATAATATGCCATTCTAAAGAGTATGGCCCAACTATCCACACCTTAAAAAAACAAAAACAAGTGGATGAAGAAAGCCTATCGTAAAGACCATGATATGCAGTTAAATAAAAAAACTATACAGCTTATCCATCAAGATGTTTTGGACAGATATTGTAAACGCACAATGATTTCAGGCCAAAGCTGAATAAGAGGAGAGTAAGATTTGGAAAATGTCAAAGTTGTTTTAATAAAACCAAGCTTCTCCCTAAAGCACTGACCCATTGTTTAAAATTCCAATACTCTTCTGGGGTTGTATGACTGTGAGTCATAGAACACTACATACAGTGTCCAAAGAATTTAAATAAAGGCTTACCCCAAAGGCAATGAAGAGAGACACAGTAGACATTAGCAGGCCAAAAACATAGTACATCAGAGCAATTATAAAGGAGAGGTGGTGTAAAGGATATCATTGGAGAAATGTAAAAATGAAAAAGAACATGAGCTGGTCAAATGGTAAGAATGGGAGACAAATAATGGAGAATTTTCGCTTTATAATTTTAGGAGAGATTCCCAGAATATTAGTTGGGGTCTCTGTGGAAGACTTAGTGAAGAGCATAGATAAGAGTTACATAGAATATCTGGGTTATAACTCAGCATAATAACATAATCATTTAAGTTATAAACTCCTTAAAAGCAGGGATTATGGCTTAGTCATCTTTGTAATCTCCTCAGTAGCTAACAGAATACACTGAATATAGCAGACATCCAGTCACACAGCTAGCAACCTAATTCAGGTACAGTCTGGTGCAGTGGAAAGAATGGAGTTAAAGGAACAGAGTTTGAAACCTGGCTCAGTCACTTGCTGTATGGCCTTGGAAGAGGTCTCTTCACCTGACTGGGCCTCAGTTTCCTCATCTATAAAATGAAGAGGCCGGAGTGGATGACCTCTCTGGTCCTTTCTTGCTTTAATTCTGTGATCCTGAGATACCCAGTCAGCCACGGCATTATGAGATAAGGGACTCAGAATTATTGCTTTAGCAAGACACTGCAGGACAGCTTCAAGCAATATAACCCAGCCTGAAACCACCAACTGAAGTCAAATGACCCAAGTAACCATACAAAACAAAGTGATTTATCTAAGGCAGAATAGCAAAGCCATCCAGAAGATGAACTCAGAGGCATTTCTTTAGAATCCTCAAGTTGGGGCCTACACAGGTTCCTCTTCATCCCGTCACCTCCCAAGATATAGCAGGCACTGATCCTCCAGCTTATATCTGAGGCAGAGGAATGCAGGGCAAGAAGTGGTGGTTGGAGGGTAAGGAATGGAGGTCAGTTTACAAGACCACTAAGTCAAATTAATAAGGGTGTACAATAGAATGCCACCTCCCCCCCCCCAAGAAAAGGCATGTTAACAAAAAATAAATCTCTAGGTTTTATACTTGAAAAAGAACTAAAGGTTAAATATTAATCACCCCAAAGTCAGTTCAAGTTAGGTAACACCCAGTCTTCTGCCACGGTAGCACATCATTTCTCACCATGTTCCTTCTTGTCTAAATCTCTTTGATTTTTTTTTGTTTTTGTTTTAGCTTCCCGTTTTTGTTCCAAAGGCAGATTTAGAGGGAGAAAAAAAGCATTTCACTACCTTAGTTCTCTAATAGCCACCATTGATATCATCCTCCCTTCATTTATTAATAGGTTTAGAATGATCCTCCCTAGTATTCTTTTGTCTCTTGACATGTTAGTAAAAAGCTCTCTTATTTCCTTTTATCCCTCTGGCTGACAATAACATATCCTTTTCTTCCCTTGTCCTTAATTGACATTGTTTATACTCATAGGGTTCTCTTATCCTTCTTTTCTAGTAGCTTTAAAGAAAAAAAAAAGCCACCTCATCCATCTCATAGCACTCCTTTGTGAAGCTTCCTTGGCAGTTTTAGTCCTTTTTTCAGATGTGATGCTCTCCCTCTGGGCCCTAATTATGTGTTTCGGAGGCTACTGCAGCTGTCTCCCAGCCTGGTGGATGGCATTACAGTGTTACCTCCATTATCCTATCTTCTGGGAAAGCAGCTCTTTTGCAACATAGTACCTTTTAACTGGCTCTCTGAGGCCGTGTTTATAAAGGTATTCATAAATCACGTGAACCGGTGTTTGCCTGCACCATAGGCTTAATGCAGACAGATTGCTGTTTGCTGTTATCTTTTAAAGAAGCAGGATATAAAACATTGGGAGCCTGCTTGGGTAGTTAATAGTAAAGCAATTTGGGGCAAATTAATTTTTATTTCACTTTGAGCTTCTAGTGCCAGGGATACAGGAAGAGGAGCCAGGTAAATGAGAAGTGTTTGCTTCCTCCTAATCTTCAGCCATGCAAGAGCCATGACATCTGTTGTCCTGGGCAATCCTAGTACCTTCACTTGTCACCCCTGTCAATGTTAAGTCCAGTATGTCTTTTTTTTTTCAGTTTATTTATCATAGGGTTTAAAATGTTAAATATATAAGCTCCTACTAATGTAGATAAATAGGTAGATGATAGATTATAGATAGATAGATAGACTGATTGATTGATTGATTTGTTGTTTCTGGCAGTAAAATGCAAAATACAAGAAAACATCTGCAAAAAAATATCCTGGTGCAAGTCTACATCCTCCTCACAGCTAATAATCCCTGATAACACTGATCTGGTTGGTCTAGTAAGAACCGACACATCAGAGCAGATCATGGTGGGGGCAGGGAGTACATACCAATATCATAAAAGCTGAAAGTTTTCAGAAGCATATTAAGACATATCATCATTTCACCAACTTGATTAGTGGCATGCTTCTTTATCCCTCAGTAGTCTAGGCTGGAAATCTCTGTCTTAGCCCCTGAAAACTCAAACAGAATTTTTCTCCCTTTGCTTATATAAGGAAAGGCAGGGTAACACAATGGAAAGAAAGTAGGCCTTGAAGTTGGGTTCAAGTCCTGTCTCTGATGTCTATGAACAGTGTGGTAATAGCTAAATTAATTTCTCTATGTTCCTGGAAGCTCTCTAAGATTTTAAGTTAAAGACAGGTTGCCAATCTAGTTCATTGAAGGGAGTTTCCACAGAAGGAATTACCTCAATAGATAAAATCATAGATAGGGGGATGAGGAAACTGAGGCCCAGTTAGGTAAAGAGACTTCTTTGAGGCCTTACAGCAAGTGACTGAACCAAGTTTCAAACTCAGTTCCTTTAACTCCATTCTTTCCACTACATCATACTACTTGGTACAGTGGAAAGAACAGGAGATTTGGAGTCAGAGGTAGTTGTTGTTCAGTTGTTTCAGTCATGTCCAACTCTTCATGACATCATTTAGGGTCTTCTTGGCAAATATATATTGCACTGGCTTGAGATTTCCTTTTCCAGGTCCTATTACAGATGAGGAAACTGAGGCAAACAGGGTTAAGTGATTTGCTCAGGTTCACACAGATAGTAAGTGTCTGAAGTCAGATTTGAACTCAGATCTTCCTGACCCCAGGCCCAGAGCTCTATCCACTATGACACTCAGCTGGCCTGAACTTGAGTCAAAATCATGGGTAGACTTCCTATTATCTCAGTGATGTTGGGCAGGTCACCTAATCTCTCTAATCATTAGATTCCCTTGTAAAATGAGTGAATTGGAATTGATGACCTTTAAGGTCTCTTCTAGCTATAAATTAATGACCTCCTAATGTCATTTAGTAACTTATATGAGACTCCATGATGAGAAGCTCAGTGATTCAGTAGAAGAGGATTTACAGATACCTGTCTATACACAGGTCTGCTGGTAAATGTTTAACAACTAGTTCTCAAGAAAAAGTACCAGCAACATACTTTTATGTTTGTTTAATGTGTTATTTTTTAATTTTTTCTTTTTTTTAGTGAGGCAATTGGGTTAAATGACTTGCCCAGGGTCACACAGCTAGTAAGTCTTAAGTGTCTTAGGCCGGATTTGAACTCAGGTACTCCTGACTCCAGGGTCAGCGCACTATCCACTGTGCCACCTAGCTGCCCCCCGTTTAATGTGTTATTAATATTTTCTCTATTACTTTCTTATGTGAGATTTAAAATTGGATATATGAGCATTAAACTCCCCCTTTTAACTTTTCCCTCATATCTCCCAGGCTACTAAGAAAAAGAAGCCTCTGAGCTTTAATCAGTGAGGGATTAGGTTTTTGCGTGTGTGTGTGTGGGGGGGGGGCAATGGGGTTAAGTTACTTTCCCAAGGTCACACGGCTGGTAAGTATCAAGTGTCTGAGGCCAGATTTGAATTCAGGCACTCCTGAATCCAGGGCTGGTGCTTTATCCACTGCGCCACCTAGCTGCCCCAAGGGATTAGTTTTTATTGCTTGGAAATTAATTAGACAACAAAAGGTGATACCAATTAGGGAAATAGGAAAGTAGAAATACAAATGAATCATCTTAGATCTAAGCTTAGTCTATATTCCTTTAAAAAACTCACCAAATCCCAAACTGCCCACCAGGCTGAGAACCAGCACACCCAAAAGCCGAACACAAAACACATGCGCCACCACGGCTAAGTTGAAAAGCCAGAGAGTGCGAATTTCCGTTTCTCCCTCAGTTTTAAGCTGGCGTACTGGAAGTTTGTTGCCAAAAGGGAGGTCCTTCAAAAGCTGCTTCAGTAGCATGTGCTCAACTCTCAAATGATTCAGCTAAAACTTCTGTTTTTTACCACACTTAAGTCTAGACACAAAACAGTATCAGCACCTGATTTGTACTATTTGTCAATTTCCAAAGCAGAAAGGAAATTTAATGATCAGCTCTCCTCCAAGCAGGTTTAAGCTGGCTCCAGCATACCCCTTACTGTACTTAGAAATTATTTCTCCATACTATAAAAGAGTACAGTTATCCCTTTCACATTCTGTGGAGGGAGGCTAGGGCTACAATGCCCCCACGATCCAGAAAAGCCACATGCATTTTTTTGTCCTTCCCTTTGTATCAGAGAAGAAATTTGAATTTTTTTTCTTTTCCTTTTTTTTTTTTTTTTTTTTAGTGAGGCAATTGGGGTTAAGTGACTTGCCCAGGGTCACACAGCTAGTAAGTGTTAAGTGTCTGAGGCCGGATTTGAACTCAGGTACTCCTGAATCCAGGGCCGGTGCTTTATCCACTGCGCCACCTAGCTGCCCCTTTCTTTTCCTTTTATGGGGTGTTTACATTACCTCATTGTAAAATTTGGATTGATATTATATAATACTATACATATATTTTTTGCATTTCTGAATTTTTAAACTTTTTCTGTGTCATCTGCTGACCTTTGTGTGTTTGTGGTTTCCGCAAAACTCCCATTTAATTTATGATAACCCACGATATATTGAAACTGTGATAGGGGAAGTAGTGATATGGAAGGGACAACTGTATATTGAGCTGTTCTTCTGACACTGATCATCAGTGGAGTATGTGTACTAGGAAACTGGCCCCTGAGAAATGGAGTCCTGAGTAAGGAATGGAGTGTAGATAGAGCTATTTTTTGTTGTTCTTGTAGCTATTAGAAGTGTCAGTAAGAATAAAAGAATGATTAAAAATGGAGGTAAACATGTGGAAGCTAAGCCAGTATGAGCTGGGGTGTACGTGGATGTGTTTAGATGGGGATGTCTAGAAGTCTGGAATTGACTCTGAGAACAAGTCTTGCTTTAGGAAGGGTGGGGGATTGGAGCGTGAGAGGCAGCAAGTACTCCCTAAATTGCATGGCTAATTTGTGAGATTGGAGTAATCCCAGTATGTCCATAACAGTGATGACAGAGACCTGATGATGTTCTACCTAAATGGGACAGTTCAGAGCATCCAATAGTATCTGCATGGGAAAAGAGAGCAGAAGTGGGGCTAGAATTTGGTTGTATGTTTGAGGGGAATTGTAACAAAACATCATTATTGTACCTTTATATCCTAAAGGGTTATTTACAACTAAGGCCAACTGTAAAAACACACAGGAATGGATAGGATATGTGGTCACACCCTGAATGTTCTATTTCCTCAATCAAAAACTCTGATGTTTTTCTCTGAAAAAAAAAAATCAAAACAAAACAAAACAAACAAAAAAACTGCCCCAAAACTTTCCTATCATTTTACTTTTCCTTCTACTTCACTCCCTCTAAACCTATTCTTCACTCTTATTTCAGCCTCCAGTCCTTCTACCCCCTCAATACTTTCTAACTACCCTACTTCTGACTTCACTTTCCTATTTCCAATCTTGACCCAGTTCAGCTACATGCTGTTCTTTACCCTCAAAATACCTTTTTCATTTTACTATTAATGTTCATATCTTGCCAGATCTCAGAACTGGTTTAATCTCAGCATGTTTCTCCTCTACTACTTCTACTCAAATGCTGCTGAACAATGCTGGAATCACACAACTGTGCTGGCTTGGTATATTATAAATTCACAATATCCAACTTTAGTGGGGTCCTTAGCACAGCAAGGTGATCCTTTTATCCTTTAATTTTCTTTTCTGATTTTACTTCCTCAGAGAAGTTATTCCAAATCTCCTCTCCCCTCTTCAAACCTTACATACCTCCACACTTCTCTCTCTTTATCTTTCATAGCTGAACCCTTCAACTCCTGCTATCCTGAGGAAAAAAAAGGCCAATAAATCTAAATTTCCAATTCTCCCTTTCTCTTCACATTAAAACCCCAGGACACCCTTTCCCTAATCTCTCTTCCTTTCCTTCACTCCCTGACAATGAAGTCATTCTTCTTCTTACCTAGGCCAACCTCTCTACATATGTCCTTGACCCAGATGTATACTGGAACTAGCTTGTACCAGCTCAAGGGAGCTTTATTGTTAAATTTTCAATGTGAACATTTATTTACACCTCAGAAATTGGCAAATAGCACAAATCAGAATCAGGACTTGATTTATTGTTTTGTTTATTGTTTAGACTTAAGAAAGTATTGGAGAAAATGTCAATAATGCAGATTGATCTTTAAAATTGTTGTGCATACATTTTTTTAGAAAGCCAGTTGTTAGATGTTTACCAGTGGCACCCCTGCCTTGATCTCATCCCCTCCCACATTCCCTTCCATCTGTTCCAGTAACTTGCAACCTCAATCCTTCTCTCTCTCTCTTTCTCTCTCTCTCTCTCTCTCTGTCTCTCTTTCTCTTTCTCTCTCTCTTTCTCTCTCTCTCAACCTCTATTTATTGGTTCCTATCCTCACTGATTTCCAACATACTGGTCCCCTCCAACCTTCAAAAACCTTTCAGTGGACCTAATAAACCACTCCACACTGTTCTTATACATCTCTTTCTTTATTTAGTCACAATCCTAGAAAAAGTAATGGTCTATGCTTGTTGCTTCTCCTCTTGCTCATTCCTCAAATCTGAAATATGCCTTTCAGTGTCATCAGCTAAGACTACTGTCTCCATATTTACCAACAATCTCTCTCTCTCTCTCTTTTTTTTAATGAGGCAATTGGGGTTAAGTGACTTGCCCAGGGTCACACAGCTAGTAAGTGTCAAGTGTCTGAGGTTGGATTTGAACTCAGGTCTTCCTGATTCCAGGGTCGGTGCTCTATCCACTGCGCCACCTAGCTGCCCCTCCAACAATCTCTTAAACACCAAATATTACATTTTAAAAAACGTATTCTTCTCAATGTATCTTCTGCCTGCATTTGGCTTTTTTGACTACCCTCTCCTTCCTGTTGTTTTGTTTGTTTGTTTGTTTGTTTTGTTTTGTTTTGTTTTTAAATACTAATCTCCTGGTTCTTTTCCTATCTTTCTAATCACTCTAAGGCTCCTTTGCTGATTCATTGTCCAGATCACACACCCTAAATGTGGGCATTCAGGCTCTGTCCTTGGTCCTCTTTTCTTCTCTTCTCTCTCTCTCTCTCTCTCTCTCTCTCTCTCTCTCTCTCTCTCTCTCTCTCTCTCTCTCTTCTCTCTCTCTTCCTCTCCCTCTCTTCCTCTCCCTCTTCCTCAGTGACCTCACCATTTTCTGTGGGTTTCACTACATCTGTGAAGATGACTCACAATTCCATATATGCAACCCTAGTCTCTCCATTGACTTTTAGTCCCACATCATCAATTGTCTATCGGACATTTTAAATTGGACGTCCAAGAGAAATCTCAAATTCCACATGTCCAAAATATAGCTCATCATATCTCCCCCCCACTCCACAAACTTCCCAACTTCTTTCAAAGGAACTATCATTCTTCTAGTCTCTTAGGTTTATAACCACAGTGTCATACTTGCCTATTCCAGCATTTATAATGACTTATTAAATCTTACCATTTCCACCTCAATGTCCAATTCCTTTGCTGTACTTTCACAGCCATAACCTCTGTTCAGGGACTTATTTCCTTTTGACTATATTATTGCAGTGGCTTCCTAATGTATGTCCTTGCCTCAAGTCTCTCCCTACTCCAATTCATCCCCCAAATGCTGCAAAAGTGATTTTCCTTAAACATATATCTGACCATGTTATTCTCCTCCTCAATAAACTTCAGTGGTTATTGCTACTGGTGATTTCATAACAGACAAAATCCTCTTGGCTTATAGAATAAAACTATAAACTCTTCAGTATAGCTTTTAAAGACCCTTACAATCTAACCTCAACATATCTTTGTAAACTCATTACAACTTATTCTCCCATACACAATGATCCAGATAAACTGATCTTTCCTTTCCTCACAAATGACACTTCATTTCATTCCCATTTCTTCGCCTTTACACTAGTCATCCTCCATAACTAAAATACATTCTCACCTCCACTACAAAGAAACCCCCTTGTACTTTTAGACAGCTCAAACATAACCTTCTATATGAAACTTTTCCTGAACTATCAACTGCTAGGGTCTACCCATTAAAACTACCTTATAGTTTAGCTCCTTTGTATTTATTTGTATTTATGCCCTCAATATATGTTCAGTTAAATGTATAATACATGCATGCTTATATATTTATATGCAATAGGATATTACATATGTGTATATATTCCCACATCTATCAGCATTGTGTTCTATCTGGTATTTCTATCTCTCACTTCTTATCCTTCAATCCATTTTGCACATTTCAAACAGATAAATTTCTAAAACTGTTTTTATCATGTTATTCTTCAGCTCAAACTTTTCCAGCTGCATCAAGAACAATTCCCTTTCTTGGTTTTGAAGGTTTTATAACCCTATTTGCTCAACCCTATTTTACAAAGGTCCCTAACCCAAACCCTTTTCTCCTAACAAGAGTCGCTACTGTCTCCAATGTCATTTTAATTCTCACCTCCAGCCTATGATATATGATTTACATTTTTCTCAATCTATACATGTCCTACCCATCTTCAAGGCCCAACTTAAGTCTATTCTCATTTATTACACCATTTTTGAATGATATGATCCCAAGGATTTCTTCGTCTTCTGAATTTCTATTTCATTGATGGACATTACCAACCCTTGAAGTACTTAATTATATAAGGTCTTAGATTTTTATCTAATTACTTAATGTTTGTTAGTCTTATCTTCCTGAGTACAGGAATGGAAATAGTCTACTTCTCTTCTATATCTTGTAGCACTTAGTACAAGATCTGAGTACAGTACTAATAATCGCTAAATACTCCAACATATTTGTCCTGCTTAAAGTGTTTAATTGCCATAACTATCAGAACTTCATAGCTATGACTGTATAGGAGATTACAGCAATGGCAGGATGAAAAAGAAAGGATAAAGGAAGATATTTTGAAGAACAATCAACAAGACTTGGTAACTAATTACATGTGCCACTAATATTTTAATACACCCACAAATTGATCAGTGTGAATTCCCTTGCCCAGTGGTATCCTTCATGATTCTTATCCATGTTCTCCCAGAAATTCTCCATAGGGGAGTAATTCAATATGCTGAAGCTTCTTCCAGGTCTTTTAACAACTTGTAGTGACCAGGACAGCAGCATCCTTCACTTTTTCTATGTAAATCTTCTAGTCTCATCTCCTTTTCTAGTGATTCATTTCCTGGATGATAACTTTTTTTTGGTGAGGCAATTGGGGATAAGTGACTTGCCCAGGGTCACACAGCTAGTAAGTGTTAAGTTTCTGAGACTGGATTTGAACTCAGGTCCTCCTGAATCCTGGGGCAGCACTCTATTCACTGAGTCACCGAGCTGCTCCTAGGATAATAACTTTTAAGACAAATAATCTGATGGACTAAGTCAATAGGCCACCTGTTCAATTGAGTGTCATTGGGCAATGAAACTGATTGCACATAGAGATTTTAAAAGGGAGGAAGGAGATAAAGGTTTTGAAGAGATCCAAAGTTTTGGGACTGGCTAATGGAAAAAAAATAATGGGGCCACTTAGGGAGAATTAATTTTTATTCCCAGGCTAGAGTAAATAGTAAGCACTTATAAATGCTTGTTGACTGACTAAGATCTTTCTGCATTGGAAACAGAAGATAGATTTACAGAAAAACCTAATCTATATTCAATTACCCTTTCTTCCTGATCTTTTTTTTAATCTTATCTATCCTATTTGCTTTTGATTACTCTGATCCAATTTTAACTGGATTGGTGGCATATTGCAACCCACCAAGAGCCATGGCCTAAACATAACTTCTTCTTGCTTTCTGTAAGATGTTTTCTCAGAAGATTAGCTATTCCACAAAGATATAAATATATATATATATATATATATATATATATATATATATATATATAAAATGCTCCTAGGTCAAGTCTTTTTTACTTTCTAATAAAGAATCTCATCTATAAAATTGGGCGTGGAAAAATCCAGTAGAATCATAAAAGCTGAACATTGGAAGGAAATTTAGAGATCTTACAGGATGACAATTTATAGATGAGGAAACTGAGGCTGAAATAGATGTAATGATTTTCTTAATGTCATGCAGCTTATTAGTGACAGAGCCAGGACTAGAACCTATATCTACTTGACCCCCAGTAATGCCTCACTAGTGATCATTTCTAATCCATTGTCCATCCTCTCATTCCCCTCCATTCACTGCTTCAGTTGCTAAAGCAAATTTTTTTTTCCTGCAATGTGCTTTTGAGTTCTTTGTCCCTTTTATTTCAAGTGTCTCAAGGGATTGAGCTTCCATCACTTTACTTAGAAGCCTATTTCACAGTCTAGTAGGTCTCACTGTCTAGAGGATTTTTCTTATCTTTTGACTAAATCCTCCTTTCTTAATATCATCCTACTCCTATGTATATCCTCAATACCACCCTAAATCATACCTCAAATATTTGAAAAAAAATAGCTTAACCTCATTTAACTGGACTATGTGAGTGGCATTTTAAATATGTCCCTAACTACTATTTAGTCAACCTTGCTGCTTATCATTAAATTCTATTAGCTGATCTATCAACCATATTTCCAGGAACGGGGTACACCCTCCCCACAAAAACTGTACTCCCACAAGAGAATGGTGACTCTCCTTCTGGAAGAATGCTGAGATTTAGTTATGAAGTTACTTGAAAATTAGTGGTCTGTCTCTTTGTGACTGAACAAAGCCCTACCTAAATGCTGGCTGCCTTTGTTAAGACAATACCTATTTCCATGTATATAACTTCTTGCTTGCCTTTGTCATGTTTTTCCCACTGAAGAATATAAGCAAAATTAAACTTGTACTTCTTAAGTGCCTACTATGTGTACAAATATCCTAGAAGTATAAAAATTCAAAAATGAAATAACTCCTGCCCCCAGGGCACTTCCATTCTACTGGAAGGAAACAATAGGCACACAGGTATGGAAGTATAGACAAAGTCATTACATGTGATTTGGAAGAGAAGGCATTGACAGCTCCAGGGGCCAGGAAAGGCCTCATGTAGAAGTGAGATGGCCCTGGGAGGCACTGAAAGATTCTAACGAGACATGAGAAGGAGGACCTTTTCTGGTATTAGAGACAGCCTGTGAAAATGCTTGGGTGAAAGAAATAAAATATTGAGTACAGGAAACAAAACCTAGGATAATTTGGTTGGAACAGAAAGTGCATGAGGGGGAGAAATGGAAACATTTTCTGAGAAGATAAAACAGACTGAAGGGCTTGGAATTATACAGGGGTTTGAATCTTATGAAGAGGTAGAGTGGGAAAAGCACCAAATTTGGAGTAATAAGACTTGGATTCAAATGCCGTCTCAATGACTTATTACTTGAATGACCCTAGATAAGTCACTTAATATTTCTGAGTCTCCATTTCCTGATCTGTAAAATAAAGGGATTGGACTATGTGCCTCTAAGGTCCCTACTAGCTCTAAACTGATGAATCCATCCTGGAGACAATAGGGAGCCACTGAAAACTTTTCATGATGGGAATGACCTAGTCAAAACTGCACTTTGGCAGAAGTATGAAGGCTGAATTGGAGAGGATAAACCTGGGTGTAGGGAGACCAGTTAGGAGACCATTCCAACAGTCCAGGTAAGAGTTGATGAGAGACTGAACTAGGGTAGAAGATGTGTAAACAGATTCAATCCAATGGTGGAATTAGAAGCTGGATCGAAAGTGATAGAGGATAAACCAATCAATCAGCAGAGCATTGATTTGACCTAGCACACATAAGGAATTGTTAGGTGTTAGAAATGCAACAGTAAAATCAAAACAGTCCCTGACTTTAAGGAGGCTTCCTTCCATTCTATCACAGAAAACAACATATGCAATAGCAGAGTAAATACAGCATGGCCCCAAAGTCTTTATGTACTTTTAAGCTTTTAAAAAGTACTAGAGCCTGGAGTGGTTAAGTCCCTTGCCCAGGGACACATAACCAGTGTCAGAGGTCGGATCTATATCCATACCTTCCTGGTTTTGAGACCAGTTCCCTATCCAATACATCACTGCTACCTCTCTACCATATAGTAAGAACTTCATAAACACTTTTTTTTATTCATATGTTCATTTATTCACTATTGCATTGATTAGGAAAAGGAATAGAAAATCTAACCAATTCCAAAAGGATTAGAACTAATTCTGAGTTGTGTTCCAGCTGAATGTGTTTTGTTTTATATCTATGGGGACTTACAGGTATCAAGTTAGCAATTGGAGATGATATAAATTATCCCATAAACGCAGACACACTTGGGAATCAAAAGAAATTTAATTTTAAAAGTTAATTTTAAGGGCCAGCAAGTTCAAACAAAGTGCATTGCAGAATGAACTGATGCATTTCTGCATGCAAAATTTGTGAAACTCATTCAGTTCACTGTGAGACCTCTTAGTTTGAGGGCTTTTTTAAAAAGCAGAATATTTTCTTTCTGCCTAAAGATATTTTCTAAACCAGTACTTTAAGTACATATACATATGTGTGTGGTGAGGATAAAGTAAGGTTGGTTCCATAGAATTTATCTGGTGACAAAGCTTTATAAGCATTAGTATGGCTACTCAAGCCAAGGTTCTCAGGAAAGGCTCTCAAATTTAA
Organism: Dromiciops gliroides; assembly: GCF_019393635.1. Taxonomy (NCBI): domain Eukaryota; kingdom Metazoa; phylum Chordata; class Mammalia; order Microbiotheria; family Microbiotheriidae; genus Dromiciops; species Dromiciops gliroides. The sequence continues at coordinate 147,544,707 of NC_057864.1, forward strand.
AGGATCCACCTCCTTTTCCAAGTCCCTTAAAATAAAAGGATGAAAAAATGTAGCCTTGGATAATAAGTGATGCTGGTATATCTAGGACTTTGGAAAAGAGAGTAACAACAAAAATAATTAATAAGTAAGTCACAGTTATTAAGATAATGCCCTGGTAATCCTTCTATAGTATCTATAGATCTTTGAATAACAATTATACTTTAGCTTCTTGATTTTATTATTGAATGACAATCCACAGAGAGAAGCTTTCCACATTCAGCCCAAAAAAAAGGAATAAGGGAAAGTAAAATAAATGTAAAATATGTCTGCAATGACAGTAATTTGAGAAATTATAAGAGTGGATCTGAAATGAAGCAAAATTTATACATGGAAATTGGCTTCAGCACTTGAGGCTATGGCACAAGGCCCAGCTTCTTAATGTGACTTTTTTTAACTAGATGTCACTCAAAGGTGGACATTTTCAATATTTTAATTACTATGATCTGGTTTCATACATTTTCAAATCCAATCAAATGAGAATTATTAAGCACCTACTATATACTAGGCCTTTATGCTAACAGCTTTGTAGTACAAAGACAAAATAAAAACAAACAAAAAATAAAACTTTAAAACAACCCTTGTCCTCAAGGAGATCGCATACTTCTGTGGGGGAAAAAAACCTTATAAACAGATAAGAATGTGCATAATTATTTAAAGAAAGGGACAGCTCTGACAAGGACAGGGGCACAAGAGCTGGGACTTAGGAAGCTTCACCTTAATGAATACTTTCAGTCTTCACTTGTTCCTGGAGGCTCACATTTAGCCATCTCCTGGATAAATTAATTAGTAATCATGAGTTGTCCTTTTAGACTCAAAGGTGCATTATTGACTTATCCTCAGTAGCATAGTGCCTGGGTCTTTTTCTTCCCAGTAGAGATGATTAGTTTGTATCAATCCATAGATAGATGATCTCTAAGGTCTCTTCTAGTTCCAACACTTTATGACTTTCCTAAACTCATGATGCCTTGACCTAGGGACGTCATGATCAATGGCACTTATTTGCAAGATAGCATATCAGTGTAGTGTCTGGTCATGACTACCTGAGTTCATATAAAAATTCATCTGCAACCCTTCTTTAATTACCTAAGCTAAGTAATCACTAAAGAAATATTTTTAAATGGGAGCACATTAAAAGAACACGCAAAATTTTGGAAAAAAGAGAAATGGATATCACTGATTAGTATTTATTGACTATGTTCTATTCCCCACTAAATTGAAATTCTTCACATCAAAAGCTGAACTAGATAATTGAACATGTTCCTGTATCCCTCAAAAAGATGTAATAGGGAAGCCCCTCTATTACAAAAAGCATCGTTCCTTTTATGAATTGATTAGCTATGAAATCTTTGGAAATGCCAGGATCAAATATGGTAAGTGTTCTAGGGCCTGCCAAGCTTTGGTAGCTTGGAAATTCTCAATATACTCATCTCTTCCAGGTTCAATCAGAGCTTATTTTAAATGCACGAGCCAGAGGACTGAGGCAGAAACTGTTACAAGACTCATTTCCTTCCATCTCCTGGGCCATTGGTATATACAGTCTGCTGGCAGTATATTCCACAAAAGGCTTCCCATTGTGATCATGGATATACTGTATAATGAAAATCCAATTTTGTGTAAATTGCAATCTAATTGGTTGAAAAAAGCAATTTATGACAATATACTCTGTTTCTCTATTCTTAGTACTGCTACCATATTATATACCTTTTAAAATCATATACTAGGGGCAGCTAGGTGGCAAAGTGGATAAAACACTGGCCCTGGATTCAGGGGGACCTGAGTTCAAATATAACCTCAGACACTTGACACTTACTAGCTGTGTGACCCTGGGCAAGTCATTTAACCCTTATTGCCCTACCCCCCCCAAATCATATACCTGAATTCAGGGGTCTGCTGGTAAACATTTAACAACTGGTTCCCTGGAAGAAAAAATAATATATTTGTGAAGCACTTAAGTCTGATCTGTATTATAACATTTTCTTCATTACTGTCTAGACAATCAATAAAACAATAAACCAAGGTCTGTTGTGTAGCATTTATGGATTTCCAAAGTATAAAAACAATCACAGTGAAACTTAAATAATTGGCTTTTGCAAGCTGGTTCAACCTGGCTTTAGCACACTTCCTGCCTGAACTATTACAATAGCCCCTAGGTTCTTCCTATCTCTAGACTTGTTCCTCTTTTCCAACAATTTTTTCAGTGTGGTCAGATTAGTCTTATATACATTTCAGATCATGCTGCTCCTCTGTTCAAAACCATTCAGTAGCTCTCCATGAATAAATTTCAAAATCCAGAATTTGGCATCCAAGTCTTCTACAATATGTGAGGCCACCCTATCTTTCTTGTCTCATCATACTCTCCCCTCCATATAGCCTCTGCCACAGTTAATCTGGACTACTTGACATTCTCAGTACATGCCCCACATTTTTATTATCTTTGTTCCTTTTCATATACTATTATACTATTCTTATACTACTCTCTCACTATTCCTCAGCCCTCCCTCACTTAAATCCAATTCAGTGTAAGTCATGACATTACCCCTATGTCATGGTCCTCTTTGAGAACAAAGGACAAACAACAACAACAACAACAACAACAATACACTATTCCCATTTTCTAGAATGCCCTCTTCCTTCTCACACTTGTTGAATTTCTATCCATCCTTTAAAGCCAACTCAAATGACATCTCCTCCCATAAGCTTTCATTGCTCCCCTGATGAATAAAGATATTTCCCTTTGACCTTCATGCAAAGCACTTTGAACAACTCTAATGTACTTGCCATATATTATTTTGCAATATTGTTATGTGTGGTTTTTTTGTCTCCCTAACAGATTCCATGAGGACAGAGATTATATTGGGGCTACATCCTGTAGGATATAGTGCTCTGTGGACAGAAGATAACTTGTTCCATGGAATACATGTTTAATTGAATTGAAATGCATAGGAAAAATACATGTGTAACTTTTAAAAAATATTGACATTTTTGCTTTTATGTCATTTATATTTTTCAATATAGTCCTTCTCCAATCCTTTCCCTCTCAAAGAGTCATCCCTTATAACAATGAATCAAGAGGAAAAGAAGTATAGCAAAATTAACTAACCACCAATAATAGTTAGATAGTCAAATGTACCGTGTTATATCCATAGCTTCCACCCCACCTTGAAAAAAAGGAAGGAGGTACATTCTCCTATTTCTTCTTTGGTGCCAAGTTTGGACATTAGAATTACCCAGAAGCCCTTTTGTTTATTTTGTTGTTGTTTCCATTTCCATTGCTGTAGTCATTGGACAGGTTTCTCTCCACCAAGGCACCCCCGCCCCCAGTTCTGCCTACTTCACTTTGCATCACTTCATATAGGTCTTCCTATGCTTACAACTTTTTAAGGCATTTGTCTGTAGAAAACCAGCTTCATGATAGGGTGATGGGGTATGAGTTTTTAAAAGAATACCATTATGTGAGGGAGAGATTGTCCCTAGATCAGTTAAGCAAATCATAATTAAGGAAAGTGCAACTATAAAGCAATCAACATGATATGTATTCTGATTTGGGCTGTATCAAAGGAAAATATTACAGTAGCCTTAGGATGTGGACAACTGTGAGTCAGAAGGCTGATTTTTAACTGAAAAGAATGTTTTCAATAGAGTTAAACTAATAAGACCTAACTTGGTTAAAAGGAAATCAGGAAGACATAGTTGGCATAACTGATCACAGTGGAAACTGTCACGGTGCTACCAAATCAAGTGACAGGCTGCATTTATGACAGGGTGTCAATGAGCAAATATCCATGACTGATGAGGTCAAGACTTTACAGAAGTGACTCTTAAAAGTCTCTGACTTGAATTAATAAATGAGGTTATTAAGTTCTGAAATTTTTAAAGGAAAAAATAAAAATAAGCAAACGAGGGTAGAGTTTATGGAGACTCTTAAATGATGCTAAAAAATCCTAAGAGATATCTTATTTTCATTTTCCTCAACATTTAGATATGATTTTTGTAGGATCCCAAACTATGAGTTCACCAGTGTGAAAACTACCCCCTTTGATATAGATCAGCAATTATTCTAGTAACTTAAAGTCTTAGAAAACTGCCGGGACCACTGATGATATGGGCAGCAAAAGTCAGAGGCAAGACTAGAACCCAGGCCTCCCTAATTACAAGGCCAGTCTTCTACCTATTGCACTGGAGATATCAAACACACAGCCTATAGGCAGCAACAATCCAGAGTGCAGCTCAACCAGATTAAAATATAATCGGGGAGGGGCAGCTAGGTGGCGCAGTAGATAGAGCACTGGCCCTGGATTCAGGAGGACCTGAGTTCAAATTCTGCCTCAGACACTTAACACTTACTATCTGTTTGACCCTGGGCAAGTCACTTAACCCCAATTGCCTCACTAAAAAAATATATATATATAATCGGGGAGTATTTAACATAATAAAATACAATGGGATATAGATAATGCTAATATATGGTTTTCTAAGTCAATATGTGGCCCACAGAAATCCTTAGTTACTGTTAATGACACCATTTCTATTTGGTACTACCACAGGACCCTGTGCTGCTTCTATAGTTTTGATAATAGCATATAAACAAATAACTTAGCTTTTGTTTATGAACTAGCCATATTTACCTCTGATTTGTTATCTCTATATGTTCAGATAAATTCTTTAGTTGTACCAAATACCTGATGGTGCCCAAAGGAGCCAAACCAAAGAACCAACATAAAATTCATTGCAAGGACCTTAAACGCTTAGGTAAAAATTAGTATTGAACCTGAAAATAAAAATAATATGACATTAGACTTAGTTGCAGTCCAGTGAGTTTATAATACCATGAATTAACTTTGCTATTAATAACAAGAAGTCTAAATTATTTGGGAAATAGGGTCTCAGACAGTTTTTGTACTGAAGGAAATTATTTAGGCTTTAGAAAGGTAGAATTCAGGGACATTCAAGGGCTTACTAGAGTATGAAAATATAGCTGAAATTCTAAAAGAACTCTTGCAGGTAGGTCATTTTGCTTCATGGTTTCTAATAATGGATTTCTAAAACTATTAAGCAAGACAGAAGGTCATACTGACCCTCTGTTCCCCATAATTCACTTTGTTCTGCTCAAGTTTTTTGTAAAAAACAAAATGTGGCTCTGAAACAAAAGAAACTCAACAAGGGTCCACTCACTTTGTTCTAGCTCTCAGGGAAGACTCTATTTCCAGAAATAGTTTTAAGGGGAAAATATGAGTGTGTATGTGTGAGCGTGTGTGTGTGATCTAATAAATGACTTTCAGTTTCACCCTGTAAGTCTCATCAAATTAAAATAGAATTGATAAGAACTTTTCCCCTCAGTTTTTATTTCTAAGTTCTTGATTTTTGCATAACTGAGGCCAAAATGAAAAGATGAAATTGAGAAGAAAAAAAGATACCTTGTTCACGTTATCCATTCAGCAACATAAAGTGTCAAAGTTAATTTTCCCAAAACTTTTCTACCCAATTTTTTTCAGTCAAAGGTTAAAATTCAGAAACATCTATATTTTTTATCCAAAGGAAAAAGGTTACATAAATAGGAGGGCAACATGGCACAGAGCAAAGAGTTCTGGATTTGAAGAAGAGAGCATTGGATAGTGGAAGATGTGATGAATTTGGAATAAAAGGACCTGAGTTTGAATCTTTTCTTGCATGCTTATATATGATCATGTACAAGTCACTTACATTCTTTGTGTCTTAGCTCTCCACCTTTGAACAGAGGTAATTAGGCTATACATACAGGCCTTTCCCCCACCAGCCACTCACCCCCCAAAATAAAGCCTAGAACCATTAAAAATACTACACAATATTTCAAAGGTAATCCAGCCTGTTCTCCAGTTTTTGTTCAATGCTGGGCTCAATTCAATACCCATCCTCAGTATCTGTCCAAGTTTATATCATGTATCCTAATATAATTGAAAAATAATTCTGAGGGAGGAAGAGGCCAGATACTATCCAAGTTCCATGACTAACTATAAGACTAGTAATTTCCCAACATGACTGAGAAATAGAAGGGATTAAGAAACAAACTTGATAAATGACCTACGCTAGTCCTTTCATTGAATTATATTTTTCTAAATCAGTGATCTCAAAAAGAAATTCCCCATTTTTAAAGATTTTATCACTCAATAGCACCAATATAATATAAATCTTTATTTCTTTTTCACACTTGCTCATCTGATTTCATATTGTTCTCCAAGCTGTGGTTGATTAAACACTTTTCTCAGAACAATTCTGTGAGGTAGGTAGAGAAGCATCATTATTCTCAATTAACAGATAAGGAAACTGAGAAGTAGATTGTTCAGGGTCATATAACTGGTAAATGATAGAGCTAAGACTTGACCTTGAGCTTTCTGGCTACAAACCCCCTTTCTATCACACTTTGATGTCTCTTTTAGGTTGTTATTACTAAGATAGCTTTAATGCCAATGGAAGAATTTTTGCATTTCATCCCATGTAACTTTTACCAAATACAACTAAATCCTTCTGTAATAGAGTTCCTCTATTAGATATATGTGTGTGTGTTTGCATGTATGTGTATAAGGGGGTATGTGATGTGTTCTGTTGCCCATGTAGGTTATGTATGTTCACATGGATCCATGTAGGCTTTATTGGAATAAGAGGCAGTGTGGAATAGAAGATAGAAAGCTCAGTTAGGAAGTCATTGGTTATATGATTTTGGATGAGTCACTTAAGCGCTCAGTGATCTATTTCTAAGACTGTAGGTCACAGAAAAGGTGTCAACCTATACTGGTACATAATTACCTTACTCAGATTTTCTTATACCACAAAATCAATAGATCAGTCCCTATCTCTTTATTCTCAGTGCCTTGAACATAATGGGCACTTAGTAAATATTTATTGCATGAGATTGAATGGATTTTCTGTTCTAAATATTTTTGTGGAGAAAAATGTGATCCTTCTTTTCTAGAAATATTTAGATGAAGAAGTTGTTACTATAGACTAATAAAAAGAAACATCTGTGAGAGTAGGCATCGCAGTATATTGGATTTGACCCTCCAGACAAAATATTATTGTCAGGGCCTCAGAAAGATGAGTGAGGTGGATCCAAAGGGAAATGCTATATCTCTAAGTAATTCTAGCTTTTAAAGAGTATACAGAGAGAGAAAGTCAAAGGTATCAGATTTATTTTAGTAAACCTAAGCAAAAACTTAGTAAATCAGCACTTTGATGAACTTGAAATCAAAACCAAAGGGAAAGAAATAGGATATAGCTGATTAAAGAGTTTGTTTAACTGATACTTTTGTGATCTTAAGTCACTGGCAGGTAAAATGAAGTTACCATGAAGGACACCACTTCATAGGGAAGATTTCCTGAACATTTTGTGAAAAGTAAATGTGTTGGCTACAGAGAAGGAATTGGGGCTTGTTCTATTTATGATATATTGTTTTAAGGAAGTCTTTCCTTGTTGCTGACCTCTCAAGTAACAACATACAAGTTGGAAATTAAATTGCCTTGCCCCATTTTCAGTAAGGTAGTTGGACCAAATCAAATTACACATGCCACTGTAATAGTTTCTGAGATATTTCTATTTTATAGTGGTTGTGTAATATAAGAATGTATTTACTTATTTAATAAAATAATCAATAGGGCAATTCTGAATTCAGATAAAATTTTCTAAGGAGTAATGGTAAAGAAAATTTTAAATATCTAATTTTTTGGAATTGAGGTTTTGGAAGAATTGACTAGAAGAAATAATGACATTGTTGCAGTACAATATATATATATATATATTTATATATATATAATAGAATGTAGTGACAATAAATTATTTCTCAATTTGATAATGAAAACACACATCTGTTAGGGTATGATATTGAAGAGGATGCTGATTAAAAAAAGAAATTTAAAATACTAGAGCACCTGGTATTAGAAGACCCTACAAATGGCAATGTGGAGTGGTTAGAAAAGCAAAAATATATAATTTATCTCTGACCTCAAAGTAGTTAGTTAGGCAAATGAGACAGAGAAAGAAAAGACAACTAATAACACAAGGCAAATCACCTCAGTATCTTTGCCAAGAACACCCATGGACAGCACTGGTGTGCTATGGTCTGTGAGGTCACAAAGAGTTGGACACAACTGAATGACTGAAACAACACCACAAGGCACAATGTGATAAATGTCAAAGGAAGAGTTCGTACAATCAGGGCTTGCCAGAGAAATGAGAAGAAAGGGAAGATGATCACTGTGGGTTAGAGAGCTGTGGAAAAGAAACCTTCATGACTGCCTAACTCTAATGTAGCAGGATGGTTTGGAATATTTAAGAACGTTCTTGTTGAAGATGGACCATCTTGAATTCTTGGTGTGTGTGTTTTTTTTTAAATTACTGTCTTTTACTCAAAGACCTGAGGTTTTAAAATAATCCACCAGTGATTGTAATGAAGATAATTATTTGATTTGCATTTGATTTACCGTCTCACTGGGTTTTCAATTTGCTTTAAAAAATTTTTTTTGATGGGCATACATAATGGAATGCATCTTCATACTGGGATTTGTAATTCCTAAGTGCTCTATCATTTCCATTGCTTGCTAGAAATTTCTCTTCATTAGGACTAAATGTACTTTTTCTGGATTCTCACTTTAAAAAACTAGATCCTATTTAAGTACTGCAAGTCACATAAAGCATTTTGCTTTATAACAAGTTTTAGCTAAACAGTTCAAATATTCCCATTTTGCAATTGAATAAACTGTAGCTCAGAGAAGTTAAGATTTTTGTCCATCACTAAACACAGCTAATAAACATTAGGACAACAAATAAAATCCAGGTTTACTGATCCCCAAGTCTGATCCTCTCTTCACTGCACCATGTTGCCTCTATAATTTAGGAAATATCTAATACTGACCAATGTCTGAGGTAAGATGATTATGCATGTATCTATGTGTGGGTCCACATCAGTAGTGTGTTGGTAAATGTTTAACAACCAACTCTCCAGGAAAAAAAAGGACTTGTGAAACATTTTAAAGATTAAAGTGCATTATTAACCCTTTTTGCATCACTTTCTTTAAAACAGACAAAAAAACAAACAAGAAATCAAGCCCTGATTTGTAACCTTTGCTGATTTTTTTTTGCAGGGCAATGAGGGTTACGTGACTTACCCAGGGCCACACAACTAGTAAGTGTCAAGTGTCTGAGGCCAGATTTTGAACTCAGGTCCTCCTAAATCCAGGGCTGGTGCTTTATTCACTGAACCACCTAGCTGTCCCCCTTTGCTTATTTTCAAGTTGTAAATGCTCACATTAAAAATTTACCCATTTGTTCTCCCATCCAGTTTGAAATAGCTCCAGTACAACCCTGGTCCAGACTTGTCATTTCACTCGGCTAAGGAATAGATAGGTTTTACATGACTCTTCCTCCTGCACACTAAGCTCTAGCCAAACTGTCCAATGAGTGCTTCCTGCAACACCACATTCCCACCTTTTCACAGACTGTCCTCCATGCCTGGAATGCTCTCCTTCCTCATCTCCAATTCTTGTCATCACTAGCTCCTATCAAGATCCTTTTCAAACTCTGCCTCCTTCAAGGGGCCTTTCCTCATCCTTCCAGTTGTTAGTGATATTTCCCCCTAATTATTTTTTATGGTTTATGTATCTTGCATTTGCTTAACTGGGAACATGTCATATCCCCCAAATAGAATGTAAGTTCCTTGAAAAAAGGTCCTTTTTGGGAGCGGGGCTTATCCTCAGGATTTAGAACAGTGACAGGCACATAGCATAGGGGACAAGTAAAGAGAACAAGAATTTATCAAGTGCCTAATATGTGCCAATCACAATGCTAAGCACTTTACAAATATTATGTCATTTGATCCTCACAACAACCCTGTGAACTAGGTGCTATTATCTTCATTTTACTATTGAAGAAACTGAGGTTCAAAAATCTTTTTTAAAAATCAATGTTAAAAACTATCTATAAGTGTAATTGGAAAAAAATGAAATACTATTAAGACAAAAAAAGGTATCGTGGGACTATCTTGTCCTGATGATTATATTAAATACCGAGATAACCAAGCAGGATATTTCTGACTGATAATCATAGTCAACATTTACTGATAGCTGGGCCATTATGCATAAAGGGGATAGTAACACCTTAATTTTGGGAGTTCAGATCAAGGCCTGTTGACATTAAGTTCTCTCTGAAAATATCTTGACATGGCTCTGCCTAATAGAATGTTATTCAGTATTCCAAAAGCAATCTAAACAAGAGATAGTGATTTTAATATTAAAATCCTTGAAGATAGCAAAGAATCCCAATAAAGTGAGAATTAAACGTAAAATAGAAGAAACAGGCTGACCGAGGTTGTGAGTTTTCAGGGGCTGGATTTGAACTCGGGTCTTTCTAACTTCAGGCCCAGTCTGAGATACAGTGTGTCACTTAGCTGCCTCATATAAGCACGAATAAATGCTTGTTGACTGGTTAATTGATTAAATTCTCACCATTACACATGTCACTGGAAAAGTAATTTTTAAAAGAATTTATTGCATCATCTACATTTCCACTTATTTAGAAGGAGAGAGACATTACACATTTTGATCCCCTTATAGATAAGCTTTTCAGTCTGACATTATCATCTAAGCCTGAAGTATTTTTATATAGTAAAAAATAGAATATATGCTACCTTTAAAATGCAGATACCCAACAAAACACTTGGTGTGTTATTTTAGTCAGAAGAAAACCATGACTTGAAAAGCTCTCCAAACAACCCAGAGTGACTCACAGGAACCTCAAGTTCACAAAATTGAGCAGAAAATTTCATGAATACTGGTTAAAATGCAGGCTTCTATGCCTCTAAAATGATTCAAAAGGTTTTTTTTTTAAGTGGGAAAATATTCTTCTATTTGTTAGATTTCCTTTTTGCTAAATATTGAACATTAGAACTTGTTAATGAAAAAATTAAAATACCACTAATAGTTAAAAAATTGAAAATCAATTAAGAATATTTTTGAAACCAGTGAATGATGTAACAAAACCTACCCAGTCAACATGGTTCATTCCTAAAAGGTGCCACAAACTTAGGACAGATTTTAGTTCATAAGCATTTATTAAGTGTTTACTTTATGCTCAAAGAACTACCAAGGTGGCTTGGGAATACACAAAGGCAAATAATTCAGCCTGTGGCCTCAAGGAGCTTTCAATCTATAAGAGGTAAATGTTATTGAGCTTTCTTGGAAAGGAGCATAGAAAGATAATGCTGGTGCCTTTGACCTTGGGGAATTCATGAGGATTACTCAGAGACAATCAAAGCCATTGGGAAGACTTAGAGTGAAAGGGTATCATCTCTAAAATGGACAAATTAAATTATTTAAAACTACATCAAATATTAAAGGAAGACTGGTTTGATAGGTAATGCCATGCCCCAGTGTCTGTCAATTGAGATTGAAAAGGGCAAGTGAGCTAAACTGGTACCACAAGATAGGCAGTTTATGATTAAAATCCAAACATGGCTTCATCATAATTCAACTACTCATATTTTGGAATATGCTTTGTCTAACACCTACTTCACAGGGTTGTCGTGAGGATCGATTGAGATACTCTCTATAAAACACAGCAAAGGGCTTGGCACAGAGTGGCTGATGAAATTTTCTATTTGGTGCCAAATAACAAAACTTTTAGACTTACCCTGAGAATATTCAAACTAGGTTAAAAGATACAGTATTTATTCCAACATGTTAGGAGCTCTTTGTGGGGTCCTAGGCAAGATTGGTTGCAAGAAAATGTTAGTTATATCCAAATTCAGCAGCAGCAGTTATAGTTCACAAATTCCTATTAATTTTTTCAAAGTGGGAATGGTCAAATACAATGCTATGAAAACTAACTCATAATTCTAGTGAGAATTAATTTGTGTGCCACAATTAAAAATTGACTATTTGGGGGGTTTTGCCATCTTAGCCAATCTGGTGTATGAGGTGAAACTTCTCAGAGTCTTTTGTAGATTGTATTTCTCTTATCATTATAGATTTGGAGCAATCTTTCAAATGATTGTTTATAGTTCGCATTTTTTTTATTTGAAAACTGGCTGTTCATATACTTTGATCACATCAATCATTCCTTAAGGAAATCTTGTCTTTATCTCATCTCATTTTGGGTTTTGGTTCACCCATCCACTGCCTCCCATTGTTAAGGTATTATAGCCCATCATCAGCCAATGGCCAGTTGGGGAGAATTAGTGATATGTTAAATCATTACTGTTACACTTCTTCCACCAAGTTCATTAGTGAGCCCTTCTGCCCACCAGAGCTCTGCTATCATAACTCTATTCTCTCCCCCAGTTCAAACACCAACTTTACTCAAACTCTGCTTTTTAAAGTTCTTTCCTTTGCTCACAACCTTTACTGTAGAGGAATATAAGTGGATAGAGGCAACACCAACTTGTGATAATTGTTACAGGCAGCCAGAGAGGGCTATAAGAACCAAACATATTGATATAGGACCCCAGAAGAATCTTTGTGAGTAGCGGATCAGTTTTTGGCTGAGCACACAGAACTTATGAACTGACAACATCTTCAAAGAAAGTGGAAGATAGAGCAACAGCACATTTTCTTATAGTACAAATAATAAGCCTGGTACCCCACTATCAACAGTTCACTTCCATGAAGCTAGGTAGCATGGTAGAGCACTGGGCCTAGAGATAGGAAGACCCAAGTTCATATCCAGCCTTAGACACTCACTAGGGTGTCTTAACTTGACTTGGGCACCATCACTTAAACTGTTTGTCTCAGTTTCCTTAACTATAAAGTGGGGATAATAACAGCAACATCGTCCCAGGTTTATTGTGAGAACCAAATGAGACAATATTGTAAAAGTGCTTAGTGTAGTGACTGTTACACAGTAGGTGTTTAATAAATGCTTATTCCTTTCTTCCTTCCATACTCCTATGCTTTACTTTGTATTCCACGAATACCTTTCTACACAGACCAACCTCTTTAGAATACATGCCTACTCCCAATACTGGCCAAATAATTACAAGTGAAAGAAATTATCGATTTTGATTAATTCAGGTTTTCTTTTTTCCTATTTTTTTTTTCTTTTTTCTTTTTCTTTTTTTTTTTAGTGAGGCAATTGGAGTTAAGTGACTTGTCCAGGGCCACACAGCTAGTAAGTGTTAAGTGTCTGAGGCTGGTTTTGAACTCAGGTACTCCTGACTCCAGGGCCAGTGCTCTATCCACTGCGCCACCTAGCTGCCCCTTTTCCTTACTATTTTGCAGGGATAACATTTAAAGACCAGATTATCTAGAATTTAGTAATAGCTTAATAAATGGTTATTGAATGATCAAACTAATTTATCACTTTCATGTCCTAGAATTAGTGAGAGGCTTCCAACAATGATACTGTATCAGGATTTGAGAATATCTCACAGAAAAATTACATATGCCCCCACAAAAATTCATTTTTTCAATAGGATAATATACTGATCAATAGAAATATTCTAAAGCCCATTTATATCAAGCACATACTTCTCCTTACCTATTTGGGTTATTTGCAAGATTGCAACATATAATTCCTGCATTATACCACATTTGTTATGTAATAACTCTAAAGGAAATGGAGGGAGAGAATTCTTCTTCACCCAATTAGCAGAGGATTCAGAGAATATAACATAATAGATGTAGAAATCTTTGTTAACAAAAATCATACAGTGGTTCTTGGGTTTTCCCAGAAGATAGACTTCTTTCTCCTTAAATTCAAATATTCTATCCAGAAGTTTCTGAGTTTCTGGAATTTTAAATTAAGAATGCCAGCAATGAATTTCAGATACTATAGCAGCTGCTAACAGACCCTTCCAATTGTAAAGGAATTAATGGGGGACTGGGGAGATAATTTTTAGTATATTACTTGTTCAAAAGTTAGCAATACTAGATTGACACAAGGAAATTGGAATAGCTTAGGAAATATGGCACTATGGAAAGTTTTGCTGATAGGTGAATAAATCTCCCTTGCCAAAATAATATAATTTAAATTCTTCTCTACTCCCACAGTATATTTTTATTTGAATTTAATGTGACTAATACATGAAAATAGACTTGATTTAGTCAATACATTTTTATATGGTCATTCACCACTAGATAAAAAAATTAAGCAACACCCATTCTGGGTGAGATAGGGAAGCCAATTTTACTAGTGGTAGTAGTACTAATTATCTTGATCTTAAATAAATTTAACTGTATTTTAAAGAATATATCTCCACAGTACATATAACCCCATACTTCACATTTTGTGCTGAGTTAGAACTAATAAGCCTCTTGAAATTCTCATTGTTAATTGCCTTTGCAATATATTTTTTAAAAATCCTAACGGCTACTATTTTTATTGTCAGTCCAACTGTTCAAGTAAATGGTAGACATATTTTTCTGCCACATTTTAAGTTGGAAAAATCTGTGGGGTTCTTGTTTGTTTACTATAAAAAATTTTTATTAGGTAGAACAAAATGTTGCCTTGAAAACTCTCTAACAAGATGTTGTCCGTGCAATAACAACAGATTAATTTTAAAATGCAGTAATACAGATGCTAATTGACCTATTGCTTAGTGACTCTCTTTTTATTAACCAACTAAGAATGAAATAGGGATACACATCGCATGCTCATCAAAAATGTTTGCTACTGATTTCAGAAAAACCTGGGAAGACTTAAGATGCTGAATGAAGTGAGCAGAACCAGGAGAACATTGTACACAGTAACAGCAACATTGTGTGATAATCAGCTGTGACAGACTTGACTCTTCTCAGCAGTACAATGACCCAAGACAATTCCAAAGAACTCATGATGGAAAATGTTCTCCACATCCAGAAAAAAGATTTGTGGATTCTGAATGCAGATTGAACCATACTGTTTCTACTTTTTTGGGGTTTTTCCCTTTTGTTCTGATTCTTCTTTCATAACCTGACTAATGCAGAAATATGTTTAATGTGATTGTGCATGTATAGCCTATATCAGATTGCTTTATGCCTTGGGGAGAGGAAAGGGAGGGGAGGGTGGGAGAAAAATTTGGAACTAAAAATATTATGAAAACAAATGTTGAAAACTATTTTTACATGTAACTGGAAAATAATAAAAATACTTTTATGATTAAAAAAAAGTGTTTGCCACTGTCATGAAAGTTGCCCAGCACAGTCCACATTGAAGGAGGGTAAATATATACATATATTAATGTAATGGGCTCTTTTCCAATAGCATCTCCATGTACATGCTAAGATTTATATACAAAATTCCTTTATATATGCATATATTTTTTTCTTCTCTATGTCTAATGAAAGGTAATGTATCATATTAAATAAAGAACTGGCCTCAAAACCGGGAACAAAAAGAGAAAGGGAATATGCATTTGTTGTTCAGTCATTTCAGTCTTATCTAACTCTTCATAATCCCTCAAAAAATCTGGCAACAGTAAAAGGTTATGTATACCTATTTTATATACCTATATACCCGGGGTCACATAAAAATTTCTTGGGTGAAAAGAGGTGGCAAGTGGAAAAAGTTTAAGGAGCCCTACTCTAGATAATTTTATAAGATTGTAGGCTGCAGAGAAGATCCTTATATGAATGAAAATACAGGTATAATTCCTACATTTCTCTTTAATATACATATGTTTACATGTGAGAGATATATATGTGTGTGTACACACATACACACACACATAATCATGTAGAGGTGGCAATGGGTTCTTGAAGATTATACTCATAGAAAATAAAAGATGACTGGGCTTACTAAACTAATTAGGGTTGGTGTAGCCTCAGCAAGAAACTCTGTATGTCAATCATACAAGGACCAACCAAATTAAATTCAGAGAGGCTCATCCCCAGAAAGTTGGATGGCTGGTGACAATTTTTTTGGTGGCAACAAATCACAATGCAGCTGGTGACCCCAATGTTTACAGATCACCATGCAGCTAGGTGGCAAAGCAGATAGAGTACTGGACATTTAGTCAAAAGTCAAGTTCAGATCCAGCCTGGGCACAATCACTTAACCTCTGGCTGTCTGAGCTTCCTCAACTGTAAAATGAGAATAGTAACAGCACCTACCTCCCAGGGTTGTGAGGTTCAAAAGCTTATTTCCTTTCTCTTTCCCCCTCTGCCCTGTCCTGTCAACTAAGATCATCTGCTAAAATCTGAATAGGGTTGTAATCGGCATTAGTGGAAGATTACCCACATTGATGAAACAACAGAATTTAAACTACATCTGTCTGTGTATATATAATTTTAAACATCAGATAACTTAAATAACTAAAACTGATCAGCTCCTTCATTTCAACAAATTTTTCAAAGTTAATATGAAATGTTATTTGAAATCAATACATATAAATTTTTTAATGTAAACCAATATAAGATAAAGTCTTAACACCAACTTAAATCTAGAGGTCAAAGTGAACCATTAAATGAAGGTGATACTTAAAAATACCTAGATCTCCTACAGGGAACACATATTGAGCATAAAAATCATCAAGGAGAAAATTAGCTGAATTCCTTGAGAGTGACAAAGTAAAATTTACTGGCAAATTTGAATGGAAAGAATATAGTTAAGCCAATGAACATCTGTGTAATACCAGTTTTATGTATGATTTCAGAAGAGAATTGGAAAGTATTCTAATAAAAATTCATACAATATTAATGAAATACAAGGCCCATCACGCTAAGGCAGCTAAAGAAAGGTTAATACTTCCTTGCCCAAAAAAGGAGATTAACATTCTTAGAGCCCATGGTAAACAGGTTTTAAAAAGACCCTACAAAGATACTTTTGGAGCAAGGAAAGAACACTTCAAAAAAATAGTAAAAGCTGACAACAGCACATATCTTGATCTGTAGTGTTTGTGGTAAAAAAGTTTTTAACAGTCGGTTAGCGATAGAAAGACGCCAGTTTTTGAAGGACCACCCTTTTGGGGAGGAGACCATGCCGTGTACTCCACCTCCACCTCCACCTGCTAGGCACTCCACTTCTGGGGTGCGAGCTTAAAAGGCAAGGAGAGAACGGAAGTGAGGTCTTTTGCCTGCTCTCCTGGTCCGATGACTGGCGCTGCACACAGAGACGCTGACGGAGGTCGGACTCGGCCCGGCTCGCCGTAGCAGCACGTGCTTGACAGGGCTCTCCCTGTTAAAGGTGGCCTTGGATTTTTGGTGAGTTTTATACAGAATATAGACTAAGCTTAGACTTAAGACTATTTGTTTTGTATTCCTACTTTCCTATCCCTCTAATCAACATCACCTTGTAATTTTCAAACAATAAAAGCTCTAACTAGAGATCAGAAGCTTCTTCCATTTACTAGTCTGGGAGATAAATAAGGGAAAGGTTAAAAAGGGGAGGTTAATGCTCAAGTATCCAATTTTAAATCTCACATGTTCAAGAGATGTTTGACCATGAGCTACATAGAGGAAGTCAAATCATGCTTACATAGGTATCTAAATTTAGTAATTTAAAGTTCTCTCCATAAAACTTAAGTCCTATTCATTTTTTATTGGTTGTTTATGATTCATCTCTAACTCTTAACATGATGGAAGTCTAAAACTAGGGTTCAGGGTAGAGTTGGTAACCAGATGGGACACCTGGCAGGGGGTGGCTAGGAAGTTTAATGTTTGGAAACAGAATGGAGTATAATCTACTGAGACTGGGTTATTTAAGGCTGCTGAGGATTCTGACAGATCTTACCATGCAAAAAAGTCTTCAATAGCCTAGTGATACTTTTTCTAAGTTGTCCAAAGAGAAGTCTTGCTAAGTGTGGAAAACTGAAGATTATCCATCATTTATTGTAGGTTTATAGCCCTTCTTATATTTCAGATTTTAATAGCTGTTTCTTCTTTATTCTTAGACAAAAATATTAGTATACATACCAGAATTTAGGATGAATAAATGAATGAAAAATCATTTATTAAGCACTTGCTATGTGCCAAGAATCATGCTAAGCACTGAGGATAGAAAGAGAAAATGTAAAAGTCACTTCTCTCAAGATCACACTATAATTCAGGGAGACAACACATTTAAAAAAAAAAAAAGATTTAGCAGCAGAGTGGATGGAAAATTCTGCAAGTCCTAGGAGGCCGTGGTTGAGTGGATGGCAAGGCTTCATTTACATGAGTGGGTCTGATGACAGCACCAGGGGTCTGGAGGGCAGAGAAAAGGCAGATGCTAAGGCTTGGTGGTATTCCTCACTTGAAAGAAGATAGTTAATTATTCCCATCTCACCCAAGTCAAGCGAATGAACAGTAAAGCAACCTGAATGGGGTGTCAGCAGATCTGGTTCAGACCAGGGAAGGGGACCTTTAAGGAGCTTACATCCTAAGGTGGGAAAGTAACACATCAAGGGGAGCTGGAAGTCGGGTAAAGGGTACTATTCTTTTTAAGCTTGGAAGTAGCCTGGAAATACAGTCTGGCAAGACATGTGAAAAGCTAACCAAGGGCAGTGGTAGATCTGGCTGGGGAAGTGAGAACATATCTTCTTTGAATCAATATATTGAAAGAGTGAACTTGGTGTGAACAAGGCCTGGATACTTTCCTAAATACAAAATGTATCCTGCTCAGATTGGTTGAGGGATTTGGTCATAACCTTTCAGGCTTACATAAAATCTGCAAGGTTCTTTACAGTTGAGAATTACAAGTTTCTGACAACAGATAGTGGAGTGGGGACCCTTAAAAACTGAGTCAGAAAGGATCTGCACCACAGGGGCAATAATAGGTAGGAAGGAGCTGTGGCAAAGAGCAGAGGGTTCAAGGAGAGTCACTGGCCCTATAAGCACATCTGGGCAGAAGACTCAGACTGATGTCAATAGCTATACCTACCTCCTCAAACTGTAAGAAGTTACCAGGAAAGGTCTGCTTTTTCCCTAACTTCCCCTCCCAGTGCCTATTAACAACCATGGTAATATATTCTGCTCCTTTCTGATAAAATAAATTTTGCCATAGTTACAAAGATATCAGGGGTTAGGCAGAGAGCCAGACCTCTGTCTCAACATTAGGAATTTTCCTAATTGAGGGTTCTGAGCAACTGTAATTGTGTGCCTAACTTTTCTGCTAAATTGAATTCCCAAAAGCAACAGGGGAGCAAATCTGGTGGACTTTGAGGTTTTATTGCCCCTAGTATTAAAATTAGCTCATTATTGTAATGTGGTGTAGCTGCTTACAGCTCCAGAGATAAAAAGGATTAGGCAGGAAAAGATAGTGAGAAAGATCCTTGATTACCTACACACTCTATAATGATACCTTCAGGCACTGCTGTTAATACCTGTATGAACTGACATAGTGAAGTGAGTAGAACCTAAAAGAAAACCAACTTATTTATATAACAACATTGTAAAGAAAGACATCTCTGAAATGCTCAAGAAATCTGCTCAATGAAATGACCAACTTCTGGAGTACTAATGATGAATCATGCTTTTGAACTACTAACAGGTCATGGTCTCAAGGTGCAGAATGAGATACATTTTTGAACATTACCAATATTTGGGATTTCTTTAGCTTGTTTATGCTTAGGAGGGCTTTTTTCCCCTTCCAATTTTGGATAGTACTTAGGTAGGAGAGGGGTCAACAAGACTATTGTTTCTCTTTCCCACCCTGTAATAAAAGAAAACAGATCGAAACATTTCTAAAAATGAACAGAAAAAGAAATTCAGAAGAAAACAGATGAATAAGTTATCTTTGAAATTAACATTGCATTTATTATATATTTTGAAATAAAGCAGATTTATGGCTTCATGTATAATTTATCTACTATAGTTTGTATATGGAAATCATTCTATTCTGTGGTTGTTAAAACTCAGAAAATCTTTTTAAAAAATTAAAGGGAGAAAATATTTGCAAGGCCACTTGAACACTATTCTGAATATCATTTATTATACATACATAGTAGGAACTTAATAAAAGTTTGTTGAATTGAATTATATTTATATATTTCTGTGCCTATTTGACATTTAATTACTTATTTTATGAGAATAGTACACTGTTTTTTTGGGAAAAAAAGATCATGAAAGTGAAAATGCTTCATATTTTAAAATCATTATCTTACAAGTAAAATATCTCACTAACTTTTAACAAAGTATTTTATCATGGCCAAATTATTCTTCAAAATCACTATTCCTCTGGTCAAGAACCTACAGTAACTCTCCATTTCACCAAGTCACAAGCACAAGCACAAGACTGATAGCAGGAAGGTAACAGAAGTCAGAAGCATCAAGGACAAAGTACAAAGCAAAAAAGAATGTAGAACAAGTCTAGGCTGTTGTCATTTAATTAGAAATCTGTCCATACAACACAGGAGGGAGATCATGGTGTCAGATGCCAAGAAGATCAGACCAAGAGTACCAATCAATTTGCTAAGTGTTGAGTTCAAGAAGCATGGAAAGTAATTCCATAGGTGAGTCCCAAAGGGATAGTGTGGGGAGTAGTACAACCAAGAAAAAAGATGCTTCATTAGCAGGGATGTTTCAAGCCTACCTCCCCACATCAATAACAAACATCATCAGTTTGTACTGATGTACTTTATTTATCCAACATTATTTCCCATTAGGGAACTTACTACTACTCTCCTTTCTATCACATGAATAGTAAAATCATTTGCCCTTCTATGCCTTTGTTCACATTGATCTTTCTCCTAAAATTTCCCCCTCCCCAAACATCAATGCAAATCCTACCCATTTTTTAAGTCAAACCTCACATTCTACCCCTACCTACATACTTCCCAGTCCAAATCTCTGACTCTATGATTTACCCTTAGTCATGTAGGTTGTAAGTACCAGAGAAAGGGCTTGTACCTGGAGCCAGAAAGTCCAAACAGTATAGTATCAATAATAGATCTCTTCATCAAAACCAGTGAATGCTTATTCCTGTCTCTGATTTAAAACCATATATACATGGCACAAAATTTAATCATAAAATTACAATTCAGGATCTTGTTTTATTAGTTTTTAAAATTCCATCATTAATCCTTTTCCTTCAGTTTAAGAAATCCTTAACTTTCATATTATCTCTTTGATTAAGGTCCATATTCTCATTCATGTATCTTGGTTGTGGTTTAACAGTCCCCATCCCTAAAACTTCCTTCACAACCATGACATATCTTACCTTCTCCTTCTCTCGATTGGCATCTCATTCAGAGTAGTTCCTTGCTTTCTTGCCCTCCACCAACGAAGTAAAAATAGATTAAAATCATTTGTGCAATTTTATATTAGTAGCACAAACACTGGTTGTTCTTTTATCAAGTTTCTTTGTGGCTTTATCTTTCATTTTGAGGAGGAATATCTTATTCCTACTACTTTTCTTTCAGGCCTGTTTACTACATAAGATTGTAATGGCATTTACTGGGATGGAAACTCCTTGGAATTATGGATACCATCTTACATCTTTACGTCACAGTGGTTAAAACAGGAACTAAAATACAAGAAGTGTCCCATAATGAATAAAAACTTCCCTATGACAATCCCCATAGGACCTCCTAGCATAAGCATTGCTTTTTTCCCCCTAACTTTGTTGGATATAAACTGCTTAACTTAGATTGTTCCTCAGAACCAATTTCTAAAGCATTTGTATCTTTATCAGAACAAAACAGAAAACTTTATGAGGCTTACAAGGGTTTCACAACCTATTCCAAATTGTTTATAGAGAAATACTGATTTTGAACAGTAAAAACATGGCACATAAGCAAAATTTTATTTTGCATTTCCATAATGAATGCATTCACATAACTTATGTATAAAAATAAGAAAGGTAAATGTTATGAAATTTTACTAACTATATACTAGATTTTTAAAAAGTTAAATATAAAAAACCCCAATCTTATACTGTATACCCAGGAAGCTTATTTATTACTAATTCACAAATGTCTTTGTATTGTTTGCCAATATCTAGCGAGCCAAGTTCATCATTTTCTTCAAACTGATCTGAGGTAATGCTGTCCAGAGCACTAAGTTCTAGTTCAGACATATTAGATGGCAAATAAGAACTCACTTGAGATGTCCTTAGTGATTGGCTTTTTTCTAAAGATTTTTGGCCAGCTCTTGAGTTAAGTTTATCAAGGGTGCCTTGACTATTCCTTGTTTCAGAATTATGAATGTTGTTTTGGTCATTTTGCTTCTTCTTCCCTTCACTCCAATGTGAGGAAAGGTCATTGCTGGAGATACTATTTGCATCTACTAGACTTTTGCCCTGAGACTTTGAAAGATGAGATTTTTTATATGAATGTACTGGCGAGCCAGCTGAAAAAGGTGGGGTAAGAACAGAATTTATTTCACTTTTATGACTTTTTCTAGATATTCTAGATTCACTAGATTTACCATCAGTATCTAAACAACTGAGGTTATCTCCTTCCAATTCAGGGCTACTATCATGAACTCTAGAACTTTTAAAAGTATCATCAGCACTGGAAAAATCTTCAGAATAGCAAGGACTAATAAAGTCATCAGAATACTTAAGTTCTGGTATGCTTTCAGAATGGCTATTTTTACTTTGTTCAGTATCACATGAATTAGGAGGATGAAAATCACAACCCACAGTTTCATTTGCTCCATTACTAAAATCTATGACAATATTGTCTATGCTAGTATTCTCTGAATCAGAATCTAGAAGATGGACTTTTACTTCCTTCTTAAATCTTTCTGAAACACGTGTAGCAGTGACCTTTTCTGGTAAAATGGGGTTCATCATATTGACAGTTTCTATAAATGAGTCCTTATTTGCTTTGATTTGAACATTTATCTCCTTCTCAGTTCCAGTTCTTGAAACATGAGTTTCTTTTGTAGAGCTTTGGCCTTCAGATTTCACCCCTTCTTGCTTTACACTTTTAGTATTTTCAACAAAAAGAACATCTGAAGCAGAACACAGATCACTAGGAAGTGTGTGTGGCTTCCCATGCTCATTTGAAGAACTTTTTCTTTTAGATGATAAAATTTTAAGCTTTTCTGTATCTGGCATTTCTGTTTGCATTTTTCTATACTGTTCTCTTTTTTCATGTAGTATTAACATGTTTGGGTTTGTCCGCTTTAAACGGAGTTTGAGCGTATTTGTTAGGCCATAAAATAGCTTTCTTCTTGGAACCACTTTTTTCTGGGTGCTCCTGTTTTTCTCAAAACATACACCTTTCCTGAGGTTGTGTCCAACCTGGTTCCTTATTAATGGAGGACTTAGGACCTCTTCTTTTTCCCTGGGTAAAAACTTGTCTCCCACTTCTTCAGTTTTACAAGTGGCATTGTCAGAAGATTCTGGGGCCTTACCATCCTGAGGCCTGTATAACCAGGCTAAGTGGGAGTGTATACCAGTACCAGTTGCAAGGGGCTGGTTATATAATAAAGATAACTCAACCAATAAAGCATTTAATAGAGGTAACTGCCTTATTGTGTCAAGTTTATCTTGATCAAAAAGTCTACCTTGGTCAGTCTGAGATTGGGCCATTGTAGTTTGACTTTGATTAGATGGGGCATCATGGTTCTTTACCAAGGGGCATGGGACCCTTTCTTCCTGAACCACATCATTTGATTCCCTAAGCACACTAATTTGAGGTACATTTATGAATTTGCCCTTAGATGATGGTACCTTTTTTGGCTCCAGATGAGAATAATAGAGAGGTGGAGGGCAAATTATGTTTGTTTCAAGTTCTAACTCTGTAACTTCCTGATTTTTTGTACTATGGCTTTCTCTAACCTCATTTGACACTGTAGTCTCCGACTGGGAAGAGTCTGTCAATTCTGTACCTAAATCACTCCTGTTGCATTTGCTGGGAGTTTTAACTATCTTAACCACATATTCCTGTTGCTTTGGCTTAGTTTTATCATAGGTAACTATCTCAACCACATCTTCCCGCTGTTTTGGCTCTTCCACATCTTCCAATTCCTCTGGATCCAATTGAGCAAAGCTTATGAGTGGGGGAGGAAATGGCTCTTTTCCCTGTGGGGCTGGAGGACTACTCTCATTTGTCCTCATTTCCTCCACTCTACTAACCCTACCACTCGAAGGATTCTCCTCCCTCTGGAAGGCCCCGGATGTCTTTGGGGGGATATGGCCCAGCAAGGTGCTCCCCAAATCGGTCAAACGGTAGCCTAGGTATATTTGCCCGACTTGCTCCCCCATCAGGTCTCTCAGGATATAAAGACCTCGGTGGCCCCGGGAGGCTCCCGTGGCTGAGAGCCCCTTCCCCTCTCCAATGAGACCCCGGGCAGCAGGGGCCAAGGAAATACTACAGCTCCCCAAGAGCTTCGGAGCCGGGGTCGGGTTGCCGGGGGGTACGGTCAAGAGCAACGCATAGAGCGGGGAAAGGCCCAGCAGGCGCTGCAGGGTGGCCGCATCCAAGCGGAAGAGGCAGGACTTGCCGCGGCCGAAGCGGAACGAGCCAGGCGGGCGCCCGCGGGAAGTAGAAGCGGGGCCTCCAGGAGGGTACACCAGCAACGTGGGGAAGTCCAGCAGGCGGAAGGCTACGGCCAGGCGGAGGGAGCCGGGCGGAGGCGGGCCGGACTCATCTTCGTCTTCCGACGGCGGCAGCGGCGGCAGCAGCCGTGTTTCCAGGCGCACCCAGTCCACCAGCAGCTCCAGGGAGAAGAGCCGCTCAGCGGAAGCCTCGCTCACGCTCGCCATCGCGTTGCCCCGAGAGATTACGACGCCTCTGCTCCGGAAGGGGAGCGGAACCCAGCAACTAGAAGATCTCGCGAGAGTCTCGGAAAGGCGACGCTGGGCGTGAACTATACAGGAAGACCGAGGAGACGAGATGAGCGAACGGGGCTCCGGGGGCGGGGCGGCCGTGGTTGCTTAACTTCTCGCGAGGTAATCGGAATGTAGCCGTCCGTCAGCGAGATTTTTCTCGTTCTCGTTTTTTTTCTTTTTGAAAGCGCGCTAATGTGTACGTGATTTCTCTTGCGTTTAAGCAGAATTATCCTAGAAGATCCGGTTCAAATCCCACCCCTGACAGTGCCTGTCTATGTAACCTAGGCAGCTCTCCGAACTTCCTCGTGTCTCAGTTTAATCACCTGTAAAATGAGGGGGTTGGGACTACTTGGCCTCTGAGACCCCTCCCAGTTCTAAACCTACAACGTTCTGATATCTCCACCTCCAATTGGGGTACCTGTAATAAGGGGCGTGTGTGTGAAACTGGAGGCGTGAAACCAGCACTCACCTGCCTGCCCCCTTATCTCATACCTGCACTTGGAGGGCTGGGAGAGAAAACAGGAGATGCAGAAGGGGAGTCTCCACACCTTGCATTTTCCCTGACTACAGCCATGCTAAGAGGAGCCTGACCCCCAACAGTTTAAGTGACTGAGACAGTTTTTAAAATTAAATTTTAAAAGTTTTTGGGTGTACAGCAGGTCAGATTCACTAAAAGCTACTGTTGAGAGCCTATAGGGAAAGGATTATTATAATAATAATTTACATCTCTATAATGCCTCAAAATTTAAAAAGTACTTTTTAAAAATGTAAGCACCCTTAGATCCTCACAAAATCTCCATGACTTAGGTAGATGCTCTTAACCTCACTTTACAGATGAGGAAACTGAGGCAGAGACAGTGGTTATATGATTTGCCTAGAATCACACAGATAGTGTCAAGAGACTGGATTTGAACTTGAGTCTTTCTGACTTGCTGGCCAGCATTCTATCCACAGTGCCACCCAGGTGCCATTTAAGATAGGATCATAGATATGCAAGATCCTGGGTATCATCTAGTTTAATTCCTTTGTTTTTCATATTGTGAAACAGGCCTGAAGAGGTTAAGTTCTTCCCCAAAGTCACTGGGTAGTAAGCATCCTGGTCAAGGTTCAAATTCAGATCTCCAGTTTCCAAATCCAGTTCCTTTTCCGCTCCATGATACTGTTCTTTGTATGGAAAGGTGTTTTGTTCCCAAAGATTAAAGTAGGTGGTACCTCAACCTGCTTCAATGCTTATAGCCCGTTTGAGCTTATGCAAATCACTTACCCCTGTGAACCTTAGTTTTTTCACCAAAACGATAAAAGAGTATTGGACCAGATGATCTCTGATGCAGATCATGCTGTAACTCTGTGATCTATGATCCCTGACCCTGAGAAACTTAACATCTCATTAGAGAGACTCCACTTACTCTGGTTAAATAACATCTTCCATAGTTCCACATAATACCATCCTTGCACATAGTCGGGACCCAAAATAAGGAAACTTCAGAATCCTCCCTCATATATTTACTGCTCTTTCCCTTCTCAAATTACTTTGTAATAGACTTATTTATATACATGTTAGCTCCCTCCAGGAGAATATAAGCTCCCCCAGAACATGTAGTTATTTAACAAGTCAATCATTTCATAAATGCAAAATGATTTAAATCAGAATCTATTTGTTGAAGGAACAAATAATAGTTTATTTTGGTTAAATGTGTTTATTTTTGGAAAGCTTCCTATAATGTTCCCTTTATACTGCCTCTCATATTGTGAAACCTGTTATACTTCTTGACCCACCCAAAGCTATCACTGCCATGATTATTATGGAATTTTACAATTAATAAAAGAAATAAAGTGTTTTCACATGAATTATCACATTTGTTTACCAGGCTATTTAGCTTAGTTGATTAGAATACTATAAGTAATTAATTTCAAGATCAGATGTTTAATCAAGTGTAGGCCATTTACCTTCACTTTCAAATAATGAGTATTTATGAACCTATTATAGATCAATTTTATGCAACCCTAACCCTAGCTAGCCATCTTATGGCAATAAATAAGACAGATTGGGAGGATCCATCACTATTCACAGAAAGATAACTCCAGCTTTAGGGTCATTGTTTTAGACTTCATATAAGAAGTAAAGCACAAGATACTGCTTTATTTGTTGTAAAAATAACAATATCTTAAGCTTTTGTTAGAGTGAGTGGAGACAGACCTTTAAATACCTTTGGTTTCGCATCTGCAGATAGGGTGAGATGGAGTTGGGTATTCATACAAACTCAATAATTCATTACCTTATTAAGTACATAAAGGCTGTACTACTAAATTTCTGTCAGATACAACAGAGACAACTTTAAATATTTTTTCATGTGCTCTGTAGCAGAATGGATAAAATTTTGGACTTAAAGCCAGAAAGACAGATTTAAATTGGACCTCATGTTTACTAGCTGTGTTACCCTGGACACATGGTTTATTTAACTTCTTAAGCCTCAGGCAGTACTCAAAGATCTTCACACATATTGAAGGTTGCATTCCTAGTGGGTATTCCCATACCAATAAAATCAAAGATGCATTGAGATATCCGGTAATATATACAAAATGTTATGCTAGATTCTAGAGATGCAAAATGGGAGGGGCAAAATATACTGACCCCTCAAAGAACTGAAAATCTGGTAGCAAAATGAAATGGGGGGAGCAACTAGGTGGCACAGTGGATAAAGCAGCAGCCCTGGATTCAGGAGGACCTGAGTTCAAATTTGACCTCAGACACTTGAAGCTTACTAGCTGTGTGACCCTGGGCAAGTCACAACTCCCATTGCCCCACAAAAAAAAATAAAAAGGGAGAGAGAGAGAGATGGAAAGGAGAGGTAGTAGAAGCAGCCCCAGAGGTGAATTAGAATCTGGAGGACTGAGAAAGCTAGAGCATTCCTGTCTTAAGTCCTGTCCAGGAAGGAGTAAGGGTTTCATATTTATTTGATCAGTAGTATGCATAAGAAGAGAGGAGCCTGAAGAAGAAACTGGACTTGAGGTGCTGAAGTTCCCAAGCCTGGTAGGGTGAAGCTGTGTCCAGACATGAGCTACAAGGGGCTGACATAGAGAATAGGCACCACTGAGAGGCTGAAGTGGTCACCAGTAGACCCTGGAGGCTGTGGGAGGCATCAGCTCAGTTTGCAACACTGTTCTGCCCTTCTCTCTTATCCTTACAGTATGAAAGACATTGTTCCCATTTGCCAGTCAGAGCAGCTGGCTTTTGAAGGTTTTATTTCCTGACTTTAAACTTATTTTAAAAACAACAACAATAACTATACAGCTATCAATCTGTGTTTGTCTGATTATTAAATGTGCAGAGCAGTAGTGAGAGTGGGGAACCTAAAAACCAATGAAAATCAACGATGTTGATTGTTTTCCTTGTCCTTTAGGTAGGGGCTAGCCAATTAGGGAATAAATATAGCTACTATGTTTCATAACCTCACAGAGTTCATTCACATACTGATCATACTCCAGACTTATTTCCTTTCGAACCTGGTATGAGAAAAAGGAATGATCCATAAGCCATGCTGTGGGACAAGCAGCTGCTTCTTTTGCCTGAAGGCACTTGGAAGGACTGCCTGCTCCGCATTAAAGCTGTAGAGCTTGGATGACCTGCCCTGGTGGGGAGTCGAGTGATTGTGCTCCTGTGAAATTTGATAGACTTTTTTTTTAAGATTGTGTAAAACATTACCATATTAACCATTTTGTGTAAGAAAACTTGAATAAAAGAAAAAATTAAAGTGAAAAATAGCATGCTTCAGTCTGTGTTCTATCAATATCAGTTCTTTGGAGGTGGATAGTATGTTTCATCTATAGTCCTTTGGGATTGTCTTGGAACATTGTATTATTGAGAATAGTTAAGTCTTTCACCATTCTTCATCAAACAATATTGCTGTCACTGTGCACAATGTTCTCTTGGTTCTGCTGTCTTCACTATACATCAGTCTATACAAGTCTTTCCAGGCCTTTCTGAAATCATCCTGCTTGGAATTTTGACTGACTTTGGCCAATCATTTTTGTTTCAGTAATAGAGGATTTCTGGCCTTTCTCAGATTTTCCCCCCAAGTAATTAGACATGGGAGTTGCATAGGGATTTTTTACTTTAAAAGTTTCTTCATTTTTAGAATTTCTTTTCTTACTTTTATATTTTATTTTGAGTAGATCTAAGTATGGGGGAAAAATGGTTGTTGGTGGTGGTAGTGGTCCTTTGTTTTTGAAGAGGACCAGTGACATCAGAAATCCAATTCTGACCATGGCATACTGCAGTCAGTGACTCTGGGAAGTGTCTGTGAATATTTTTTCCTACTTTAAACAGAATTTTAGTCTAGGTTTTCTTTTAGAATAATTTTCTTTCTTTTTTGCCTCATATTTTTCAAATTTAAAAAAATAAAGGGGGGGCAACTAGCTAGCACAGTGGATAGAGCACCGGCCCTGGAGTCAGGAGTACCTGAGTTCAAATCTGGCCTCAGACACTTAACACTTACTAGCTGTGTGACCCTGGGCAAGTCACTTAACCCCAATTGCCTCACTAAAAACAAAAACTAAAACTAAAACTAAAACAAAAAACTAAAGGGGGTGTGCCCATCAAATGGAGAATAGCTGAACATTTGATGGCACATGAATGTCATGGAATACTTCAGTGCCATAAGAAATGATGAAAGAGGGCAGCTAGGTGGCTCAATGGATAGAGCACCGCCCTGGAGTCAGGAGTACCTGAGTTCAAATCTGGCCTCAGACACTTGACACTTACTAGCTGTGTGACCTTAGGCAAGTCACTTAACCCCAATTGCCTCACCAAAAAAGAGAGAGAGAGAGAGAGAGAGAGAGAGAGAGAGAGAGAGAGAGAGAGAGAGAGAGAGAGAAATGATGAAAGAAACTGTTTTAATCAAATTGGGAAGACTTATACGAATGGATAGAGAGTAAAAGAAGAACAACATAAACTATGCAATAATAACACTGTAAAAACAACTTTGAAAGACTTAAGAACCCTGATCAACTCAGTGACCAACAGTGAATCCTGAAAATTGATGACAAAGCATGATACACAGTTTTGTTTTGGTTTTTTTTTGCGGGGCAATGAGGGTTAAGTGACTTGCCCAGGGTCACACAGCTAGTAAGTGTCAAGTGTCTGAGGCTGGATTTGAACTCAGGTCCTCCTGAATCCAGGGCCAGTGCTCTATCCACTGCGCCACCTAGCTGCCCCATGATACACACTTCTTGACAAAGAGTTGAAAGACTAGGGGTGCAGAGTTAGACATATTTTTTTTTTGTACATAGCCAAAGTTGGAATTTGTTTTGTTTGACTATACATGTTTATTATAAGGGTTTTACTCTCCCACTCTAATAGGATAGAGGAGGGAGGTAGATATATTTTGTTATTTGAAAATAATTAGAAAAAAGAAAAGCAAGGGCTCATGTGACTAAATTGAATTATTGCATTGTGAGTGCAGAGATACATTCTGAAATCAAAAGTAGATCTATACAAAATAACAGCATTAGTGTAAGATGATCTGCTGGGAAGCATGTGATTATTTTCAGCAAGACAATGATCCAATATAACTCTGAAGAACTTATGAAAATTACAGTGCATCTACAGAGAAAGATCTGATGGTATCTGAAAACAGACTGAAACACATTTTTTTTGACAATTCCTTAATCTGAAGTTTTGTTTTTATCTGTTTTCTCTCACAACCTAGATAATGTAAAATTGTTTTGCATGAATACTCATGTATAATTTATGTTGAATTGTTTGAGTTCTTGGGGTGAGAGTGAGAGGGGAGGGAGGAAGAGAACTTGGAACACAAAGTTTTTTTTAAAAATTGATGTCAAAATTTGCTTTTACATGTAATTTGGAAAATAAAAGTCTAAAGACAAACAAACAAAAAAAAGTAGACCTATAGCTGATGCTGAGTGAAGTAAGCAGAACCAAGAGAACATCATACACAGTAATAACAACATGATGTGATGATCAACTTGAGAGACTTAGCTCTTCCCAGCAATACAATGATCCATGACAATGCCAAAAGATTCATGATGGAAAATGTTCTCCATATCCAGAAAAAGAACTATAGGATCTGAATGCAGATCAAAGCATATTCTTTTCACTTTTGTTGGTGGTGGTTTTGTTTCTATCTTGTTGTTTTCCCCTTTTTCTTCTCTCACAACATGACTAATATGGAAATACGTTTAACATGATTGTAACATATAACATCAGATTTTTTGCTGGTTTTAGGAGGGGGGAGGGAAGAGAGGGAGAGAGAAAAGTTGGAACTCAAAACCTTACAAAAATGAATATTAAAAACTATCTTTACATGTAATTGGAAAAAATACTATTTTTAAAGGTAGATCAATAATATAAAATTAAATAATTGTGAGTTCATTGAAAAGAGAAATAAAACAATTGAGGGATTATAAAATAATTCATAGCAAGGTCAGTCCAGAAGGGACTAATCAGAAAGTGTTCTGTGAATCTACTTGATCCCTTTCATAATTCAAAAATCTGTGTTAGAATGACAATTGGAGAGAGTACCTGGAAATTAATTTTTCAAAGCTTCCTCTAAAAAGAGATGCTGCTTTAAAATCTAGAAGCCATCAGTTGCAGAAAAGATTGCTCACAGAGAAATTCTAAGGTATACTAAAAAATAAAACACAAAAAAATAAAAACCACCACCTTTTCCTCTATTCAAGGCTGAGGTTGAGCCTCCATTAGAGAGCTATTATTGGTCCAAGTTAGAGATCTCCGGAAGAAACCATGCCCCAGGGGAACAGCCATAAAGCATTTAGATTAGCCTATTTCTATACCAAGATCTATTGGTACATGGCCCCAATACAGAGTCCACTAGCCCATATGCATCATCTACAGTGATGGTATGAAAGAAGAATGGAAAGGTACACATTTGCATAGCCTACCAAACTTTGAACAAGAGAACCAAAATAAATAAATATTCCACTTTAAGAGTTCAAGATGTTCTGGACTAACTATCCATTGAATAGGAAATGCCTTTAAGTGTTGAATTTACAAAGTGAACTACTTTCATCTGTCCAGCTGACTTTTACATCTGGGAGTACCTAACACTTTCAAATGCCTATTAGGGAAAGTAGTCAGATATATTACTTATCTGAAAGTGTTGTAACTAGTTGAAGTTGTTTTCTTTGACAATACATTGGAAAGGGGCAGCTGGGTGGCACAATGGATAAAACACCAGCCCTGGATTCAGGAGAACCTGAGTGCAAATCTGGCCTCAGATACTTGACATTTACTAGCTGTGTGACCCTGGGCAAGTCACTTAACCCTCATTGCCCCAAAAACAAAACAAAACAAAAAAACCGAAAATACATTGGAAAGACTGGCATAAAATGCAGGTCTAACTATCTCACCACCCCTATGAATTCAATTTTAGTGGTTTCCTATCACCTCCAGGATCAAACAAAAATAAGGTTTGGCTTTTAAAGCTCTTCATAACCTGCTCACTTCCCCCATCTTCCCAGTCTTTTTTTTTTTTTTTGGTGAGGCAATTGACATTAAGTGACTTGCCCAGGTTCACACAGCTACTAAGTGTCAAGTGCCTGAGGCCATATTTGAACTCAGGTTCTCCTGAATCCAGGGCCAGTGCTTTATCCATTGAACTACCTACCTGTCCCCTTCCCAGTCTTTTTATACCTTACTCACTGCCATATACACTGAGATACAGTAACATTAGCCTCCTTCAATGTTCCAGCTCCAGGCATTTATATTGGCTATCCCCCATGCCTGGAATGTTCTCCCTCCTCACCACCATCTACTGGTTCTGGCGTGCTTCAAGACACAGCTAAAGTTCTACCTTATACAAGAAGCCTTTCCCAGTCCTCCTTAATATTAGTGGCTTTCCTTTCCAATTTATCCTATATGTATCTATCTTGTTTGCATATAGTTGTTTGTATACTGCCTCTCCTTTCAAATTGTAAGTTTCTCCAAAGCTATTCTTTTATACTTATCATAGTAGCTGCAATGTAGTGGACTCTTTTTTTTTTTTTGGCAGGGCAATGAGGCTTAAGTGACTTGCCCAAGGTCACACAGCTAGTAAGTGTCAAGTGTCTGAGGCCAGATTTGAACTCAGGAACTCCTAAATCCAGGGCTGGTGGACTCTTAATAAAATGCTAGTTGTTTAATTGATTAATGATGAACTATGCCAACAACCCCCTGATAGAAAGTGATGGACTCAGTGTGCAAAGAGATGTGTATTTATTGGACATGACCAATATGTTTTGCTTGAGTATTCATATGTTTCCAGGGTTCCCCGACCCCCTACCATGAAGGTGAGAGGTAGGAGAGAGAGAGAATAGAATTGTGTCTATTGAAAACTTTTAATTTAAAAAATATATTTGAACATGAGAAAAGAATGATAATGTAAGACTCAAGTGAGATAACACATGTAAAGCACGTTGTAAACCATAAAACAAAATAATTGTTAATATTCATATCACACTTACTAAATGGCAGGCACTGCACTAAGCACTTTATTATTATTGTATCATTCAACTCTCACAGAGACCGTGGAAGGTAGTTACTATTATTATTCCCATTTTATAGATAAAGAAACTGAGGCAAATGGAGATTATGACTTTCCCACAGTCACAGCTAGTATGAGGCCAGATTTGATCTCTGTTCTTCCTGACTCCAGATCCAGTACTCTATTTATTATGCCACCTACTTCCCCTAATCCTATTATTATTTTAATTATCATTATTATCAAAGAGGAAATTGATGTGAATATAGTACTATTTTTGAGTCAGAAAGAAAAGATAAATAGAAGAAAACAGGAATATGGAAAGACACATGGATAGAGAATGAAGAAAGCAAACCCAAAACAACATGCACATTGACTATAGATATGTAAAGAATAATATAAATGAAACAAAATCCAGAAAAGTTCAAGAGAACAGAAAAATAAATAGTATAATTTAATTATAGCTTCAATAAAGATAATATGTTTAAAACAAATTTCAAATGTAGATGGTTGCAGTTTTGTGTACAATTGTTTATTTTATTTATTTGTTTTTATGTTTGAATAATTGCATTGATGTTAGGGATAAGGACAGTAGCTAGGACTATACTAGCATAAAGGATTCTCAGACAGTATCTATAACAATGCTGGTTGGTACTTTTTATGAAGCTTTTTAAAATAAAATTGTTCTTTTGAGACTTTCTGATACTTGTGTATCTTTTGGGGGTTTCTACTAGTATTTTAAAGGGGATATTGAGAAGCTAGACTATTTTGATTTCTTATTCCATTATCTCAGAAATACTAAATTATTCTAAATTATTTTGTTTTTAGCTTGAGAGCCTGGATCTCCCTACACCTCCTACAGGCTGTTTTGAATTATGTGTTTTTCTGTCTCAGTAATTTCTTTAAATTCTCTTAAAAATAAAAGGTGATTTCTCTCTTTTTTAAAAAAATCACCTCTTATTTCCAAAGAATATCTTTAGCTTTTCTAGAAAGATAATTCTTGATTTGTGATCTAGACATCTTAATTTTATGAACGTCATATTCTAATTTCTCTGGTCATTTATCATCTTTCTAAGGAAATATGCTACGATAATGTTGACTGAGGTCCTTTAGTATGTCATATCTGTTTTTCAACTTGCAATATTTTTCCTTGTTATTGTATTATTGATATTTTTGAATCATCTGACTGAGGAGTTGAATTTTAAAAGTTTTTCCTCATTGGAGTCCTATGTATTTTTTCTATTTGCAAATTGCCACTTGCTTTTGATAATTCTATAATATTTTCTTGAATGATTTCCTAGAATATCATACCTAAATTACTTTATTTTTCTGAATTTTCTGGGATGTTAGCAATTCTAAGGTGGTTGCTATTCTTCAGATCTGTCACTTGCCTGCATTACAATTCTTTTTCCATTGGATTTATTCTCTAATCAAGTCTGATTTGAATCTTCCACCTTGACTGAGCAGTTGACCTCATATAATATTAGTATCACATGTGTCATCTAATTCTAATACAATGCTGTCTCTCACCTTGACCTATGTATTTATCTGGTCCTAGGAAGTAGAATTCTTATATATGTGTGTATGATTATTAACATAGCTCTCTTAATTCCTTTGTTAGTAGTATGTGTGTTTGTCAATTTCCCTTCTGTTTCCAACTTTCTAGATGGTAAGGCCCATGTGTTTTTCCATATTCTTAATATAATGTTAATGGCCACCTAGGACTCTAAATAAATATTAATGGTAATATTTATAATTAATAATGTATATCATTATAAACAAGAAATAATCAATGTAAATGAGCACCACCCACCTAAATGCTACCAAAGCAGTTAACTATAATTTCAATTTTCAATTTTTTATTTGTCTTTATTATGAATTATTTTTGTGGAACCAAACTTTTTTGGATTTTTTAGTACATAGGACTGTGGGCCAGAACTAATTTGAATAGCTCTAATTACTAATTTAAAACAGGCCTCATTTAATGCAATTAGACTTTAAATGGGTCTTATTTTAAATAGACAATCCTTATAATCTACTTAGCCTGTTCCAAGACATAGCCAGCTGCTATTTTCATTATTGGTATGAGAATTATCTTTTGAAATCTGGATGGTGAAACAAAAATCTTGGTTTTAGATTTATTAAATATCTGCTTATTTAGAGTTTAGGATCTACAGTTCCACTAGACGGTTTTGACTATAAACTCACCTAAAGTTTGCATGTTTTTTAAATATTCCTACAAATAGCTTATTGCCTTTATTTCCCAAAAGAGTATTACTTCCCACTTCTTCAGGGGTCAAATTCATTCTGCAGCTCTTGTAGTCTTTCTTCACCTCTAAATAATAGCCACTTAGAGTGGAGATGAACCATAGAATTGCAAAAACACTCCTCCCACTCGTGCCTTTCCTATCTTTTTATTTTTACTTCCATACTGCACTAGTGCTAATTTTAGAGTAGCACCATTTCAATCTTAGAGACTCTTAACTTTGTGTCATAAACAGCTTTCTTATATATTGCAATGTACACTTAAATTTTATTTTCAAGAGTAGAGATGATTTGTTCTTTAAAACATACATGTAATTATTTTGTCTAGATTTCAAATTTTAAGAAATATCTGGCTCTTTAGATTACCATGCTTTGTATGCCTTAGCAAAAAAAAAAATTGAATACTGTCACTTGCTATTTAAATGATAAATGATGTGTGACAGAGCACTATATAGCATCAGTTTCTGTATAAAGCAGATGTTAAACACATATGAGGCCCACAACATTCCCAAGTGCCACCCAAGCCAGATTAAAATGTAATTGGGAAATATTTAACAAAAAGAAATAAAAATGCAATAAAACAAAGATAATATTAATATGTGGTTTTCTAAGTCAATATGTGGTCTACACAGAATCCTTAGGTACTATTTATGGGCCTGCATTTCTATTTGAGTTTGACATCATTGGTATAGAGTAGACTTTGAAGAGCCTAGTGCACGTTAAATTATGAATGGAATAGAAAGAAAAGGAGGCCCAGAGGCATCCATTTCTAAAATTTCTTTTAAAAACCAACAAAAAGGCTTAACATTATTTATAGAAACCTTGGAAAATCATGTATAGGCTGCAAACCTTTTTACAGAGGCCCTACTGAGTCCAATTTCCCTTAGATTCTGATGTTTATGGTTGACTAAATCTAGGACCTTAGGTAGGTAGATTAAAAGAAATGGGATAAATCTCTTTTCTTTCTTCTCCCTCCAGTTTTATAATATGCTGTGTTTCTCTGCAGGTTTTCTTTTTCTTCAAGCATTAGATGTGAGCATTCTCTGAAGACTGTTCAATAGTAGTCAAACAGCAGGAGACACTGGATCCCTCTTGGCACTACAACAGTTTCTGTAAATAATGCCACACAAGTATAAGCATTGTGACTTCTTTTATTGTTGTTCCTTAATGAGAACAACTTTTGAATTAAACTGTAATTCAACCCAGGTTAGAAATTTCCTTTAGTTTAGATTTTCTTAAACCATTTCCCCCTTTCCCTCTAAATGTCTATCCTTTTCCTTTGTTTCTGGGGGACCCGAGGGTGTAGGCTCTAATACAGAGTCAGCATGATTAGACGTAGGCAGTCTGCTAGGCAGCATAGGCAGAAAAAATGAAGAGTTGAGCAGCAGCAGACTCTGAGAATATGTGCAGTGGTGATTATGCTACACCCCATTTCCCAATGAAGGAGAGGAATCATATTTTCAAGGTGTTGGTTTTTCATTATAAACAAAAAAAATTTGCTTATGAGTCACATAGAATTATTTGGTATTTTCCCTAGGCAGTAACTGGGGGCTCTTAGATACCCATTTATGACTCCTATTCATCCTATCCATACCCATCACCTCCTAAGAGTGTAATTCCCCAATTCCTCCTCTTGTAACCATGCCATCCATCTTTTCTCACTTCTTCCCACATTAAAGCTTCCCTTTTCTGCCAATCGGTTTCTTGAGGTCATCTTCAACTCCTAACTGTCCTTCATCCCTCATTTCTGATCAGTTGACAAATCTTGTCATTTCTGTCTCTTCAATATTTCTCCCATGTGTCCCCTTCACACAGCCACCAACCTAGTTCAAGTCCTCATTTGTATTATTGCTGGAGCTTCTTAATGATTATTAATTAATTAATTATTATTGTATTAGATTTTTGCCTGAGAACACATCAGAACATGTACCTCCCTTCATTTCCTGCCGAGGTAGCATCTATGGGGGTGCATCATTGCATAGACTGCCAACTAGGTTCTTGTATTGATTAGTTTTGCTGAACAGCTTCCCCACCCCATTTAAATTCTTTGTAACAAGAGATTGTTCATTGTATAAGGACAAAGTAAGGGATATATTAAAAAATGAACGTGATACACAAAAGCTACCAATAAAAAATTATAATGAAAACCAACTTTTCCTGACCTATTGCACATTTTTCCTCCATGCTACAGTCTGCCCAAACTGTACTTCTTGCTATTCTTCACACCCAACAATCCATCTCCTATTTTCATGTTTTCACAGAAGCTGTTGCCCATGCCTTAAATGAACTACCTGCTCTGTTCCAAATCTTAGAATTTCTAGCTTCCTCCAGGGCTCAGCTCAGATCCTCGTGGAGTACTGTGAGACCTATCCTGATCTCCTCAGCTACTAGTGCCTCCCCTACCAAAAAGTGGATAATTTACTTTGTATGTATTTTGAATCTACATATTGGTATACAGTATTTCCCCAATACAATGAAAGCTCCTCAAAGGCAGAAACTATTTATTTTTTCTTTGTAACCCTAGTGCCTAATATAGTTCCTGGTACATACATACTTAATAAATACTTGTTAGGGATAGCTAGGTGGATAGAGCACAGGCCCTGGAGTCAGGAGTACCTGAGTTCAAACCCTACCTCAGACACTTGACACTTACTCTGTGTGACCCTGGGCAAGTCGCTTAACCCTCATTGCCCTACAAAAGAAAAGAAAAGAATGAAAAACTATTTTCAAATCTTAACAAAAGAATGGGAGAAAATGATAGAATTTGAAGTATTGGGACAGGAACTTACTGAAATTTGTCCTTTAATGGCTTTTCAAATTACGCCAATTAAGAAACTTCCTATAAAAAAATTAACAAACCTGGAGGATTTGGGGTCGTTTTGTATTAGTACTATTTTTTTTTTCTTTTTGAGTTTTAGTGTCTATGTATTCCTTACTGCACATTTACAATATTCCTTCAACATTATTTTAAAAACAAAAGGGAAGGTGTTGGAGAGTGTCAGTATCCCCTATATTTCTAAACTTTGCTAGGACATCAAAAAAATAAAGACTCTTGTCCTTAGTGTATGAAACCTGATCAGTAGTGAGAGGAGAGGGATCCTTAGAATTAGCTGTTCCTATTGAGAAGAATACATTTGGATGAAGGTATAGATAACACACTTAATAAATCTGTAAATTGCAATAAGCTTTAAGAGATAAGCTAACATTCCATATAACATAATTGGGTAGCAAAAAAACAACCAACCAAACAAACAAAAACACCACTAGCATAATGAAACAAGGCTAATAAGATGAAATTTAATAGGAATGACTGTAACAGAATACAATTGGGTTCAAAAAATGAACTATACAAATATAAGATTATAAAAGATATGAGACAATGGTCCATATAAAAAAGGCCTAGAGGTTTTAGAGGACTGTCAGCTCACTGTAAAGAAACACAGCAAGCAAAAAGCTAATATGATCATAGATAGAAGCCAGTAATAGAAATATAGCCCCCAAATCAGGGATATTATAATCTTACTCCACTCTTCCCTGGTCACACTACACCTAGAATTTTTTTCAGAAATAAGGTCTATTTTTAAATTTATGATATATAATTATATTTTATACATATATTAAACATAGATATAATATATACATACACATATATATGACATAGATGATGTAAATTTTCTACATAATTGCATTTAGATATACCTAGATATATTCTAATACATATAACTTGGTATTTTAAATCTTTAAATAACTGCTTTATAAATAATGTATATATATATCAATTTATATAAATAATATATATGACAAATTTATTTAAATATAATTACTATATAAATAAGAATGGAATTGTCTGTCAGATTTATGGACAGGAGAAGAATTTAGGACCAAAGAAGATATAGAGAATAAAATTAAATTTAAAATAGATCATTTTGATTATATAAAATTAAAAAGATTTTGCAAAAACAAAACTAATGTAACCAAGATTACAAGGCAAGTAAAAAACTAGGAAAGAATTTTTGAAACAATATCTCTGATAAAAGCCTCACTTTTCAAAAATATAAAGAACTGCATCAAATTTTTAAAAATACAAGTCATTCCCCAATTTATAAATGGTCAAAGGATTTGAACAGCCAGTTTTCAGACAAAGAAATTAAAATTATCAATAATCATATGACAAAATGCTCTAGATAATTATTGATCAGAGAAATGAAAATTAAAACAACTCAGATATCACCTTACACCTATTAGAGTGGCAAATATAACAAAAATGGAAAATATTGGTTGTCGGAGGGATTGTGGGAAAAGTGGGACGCTAATACACTGTTGGTGGAGTTGTGAAAAGATACACCTAGAATTTTGTATTTGTTTCTGAGAAGCATATTTTAGGAAGAACATTGATAGTTTGGAATGTACCCAGAAGAAGGTTTTAAAAAACAGCTAAGCAATATACAAGGATCAGCTGAAGGAAGTGGAGATATTTTGCCATAAAAAAGAAGATCCAGGGGGGTTGTGATAGCTGTTTTCAAGTATTTAAAGATGTTTTGGGCAAGCCTAACTAAAGCTGGTCTTTTGGTTCAGGTTTAGGATTGGGGTAAAAAAATGAGACATTCATAGATCATCTGATAGTTAATAGAATGAGGTTTAGTTAGCCTTAGCTTGTTTGTACTAGCCATTTCTTTCTTTGTCTCCATATGGAAATGCATCTGGTCAGAAAAGTTTATTGATTCTCATGGCAGTGGAAAATATCCATCATCTCTGAAGGGAGCTGACTCCTTTTTGCCCTAGGTGACTGGGAAGCTACATCAACTGTTTGAGCTTTAGCTCCCTGGATCAATCAAGTGTCAGGGATTATTTCTCTGCCTTTTGAGAAAAAAAAAAAACCTAGTCCAGTCTATATGACAGGTCTCAGGAGAATTAGTTGGGCTGACCACTACATGGAAGGGCATTAATTGCTCTTACCACAAAAGGGCTGCACATAGGAGGGAATTTAGATTTGTTCTCCTTGACTGCAGAGGACAAAAATAAAAGCAATGGGTAGAAGTTGCAGAGGCAGATTTAGGCTGGATATAAGGGAAAACTAGGTAATAATTGGAGCTATCCAAAGAGGGAGTTAAAAGCCTCAGGTTGTGGTGATTTCCCAATATGGAAATTCTTCATGTAGAGGTTGATGACCGCTTGCTGGAGATTTTATTAAGAGAGGATGTCTTTTGTAATTGGGAAATAGTTAACAAAATAAATAAAAATATAATAAAATGGAAAAAATTAAATTTTAAAACTAAATCAATATGAATCCAGCAGGGATCTTTATGTATGGTTTAGTGGCCCCTGTTTCGGTTTGAGTTTCACATCACTGTCCCTGATTATCTATATGACCCTGTGACATAGAGACTGTTTATAGTTTTGATGAAGATATCAAGCAGCTTAAGTGGAAACAAATCACTTTGGAGGAGTAAAAACTATAAGTTCATGAATAAGACTTTCTAAACTGCTAGGATGAGAGACAGATACTGTGATCTAGCTTATGCAACCATTCTGATGTCCTCAAAGGCTGTGTCAACAAGAACAATTTACAATTCTGTTTTAAGTAACTTAGTACATACCATGCTGAAATTATCTACAATAGAATTATAACCATGTACTATAATCAATTTATAACACTGATGGCTAAGAATGAGCAGAAAGCAATGTAAAACTAGGACTAATTAAATGAGATTTTTCATTGCATGGGTATTTACAGATAAATATTTTAGTGTCTATGTTAACTTATCAAGAATAACATGAAACCTTATGAGATAACATGAAGTATTAAGAAAATGTTCTCTCTTTTTTTTGGTGGGGGGGAGGGGGGACAATGAGGGTTAAGTGATTTGCCCAGGGTCACACAGCTGGTAAGTGTCAAGTGTCTGAGGCCAGATTTGAACTCCAGTCCTCCCGAATCCAGGGTCAGTGCTTTATCCACTGTGCCACCTAGCTGCCCCCCAAAATGTTCTATTTCTAACAAGACTGCTTAATTGAAATGAGTACTCATGTATTTGATACATGAGTTAATACTCTATCAGAAAGTATTATTGAAATAACATTAAATTATGTTCTGTCACCCTGATTCATTACTGGGTATCTTTTTCAGAGCACTAGAGTTGATGTGGTTCAAAACCATATTATCTTTCATTTCAGTACTAGGAGAGATGACTGGAAAAGGTAAATTATTTTCAGCTCCATCAATTAATCATTTATTAAGCATTTACTACATGTCAATCATTGGGTTAGATGCTGAGGATTAGAAAGGCAAAAATAAAACCATCCCTGACTTCAAGAAGTTTACAATCTATCAAAATTCTATGTGAGGTAAAACTTATTTAAAAATTTCAGTTTTCTTAAGGGGGTGGGGGTGGAGGTCCACCTAACTATAGATCTTTAAGCAGAGGGCAGGATAATCTCTTGCTGTATGCTGTAGAGGGGGTTTCTCTTCATACACAGGTTAGATTAGATGATCAATAAAGTCTTTTCCAATTCAGATTCTGTGTGATTAATGTTTTTTCAAATAATATTTATTGAGAAAGTAAAAGATATTTTATTAGGTACTACTGATTTTAGAGTAGACACACAAATGAATTTAGATCATTATCCTTTTTGGTATTATTGTTTATTTATAGGGAGTGGTAAAGCCCAGGAT
This sequence comes from Dromiciops gliroides, assembly GCF_019393635.1. NCBI lineage: Eukaryota > Metazoa > Chordata > Mammalia > Microbiotheria > Microbiotheriidae > Dromiciops > Dromiciops gliroides. The sequence continues at coordinate 147,586,816 of NC_057864.1, forward strand.
TTGTATTTATTAAAGGATGGCTCTACAGCGTTTAGCAGGTTTAGAGTACAAGAAGGAGAATACTAGGTAGTTATGAAGTTGAATATAAGCTCCACTTAGAAAAAAAGCAGAGATGGATTTAGCTATTCAAAAGGATTCTTCTGAGGGTCTCAGCTTAACTAAAACCCTTTCTGAAGAGGCTTTCCAAATTCTCAGGTTCTTAGTCTTCTTCTAACATCCTCCAAGAAGAAGAAGAAGAAGGGAAGGAAGGAAGGAAGGAAAAGAAAAAGAAAAAGAAAAAAAAAGTACTTTGTATGTCTTCTCCCAAGAGAACATAGGGGATGCTTAAATACTTGCATAGAAATAAATATCCTGAACACAGAAACAACATATACTTCAAAAAGTTAATGTTCATTTTGCCCCCTTGGCAGTATAGTGAAGCCTATGAACTCTTCACAATAATATTTTATACTCATAAAATAAAATGTATAGATTACAAAGATAACTAATGTAAAAATAGGGTTTTTTTTTTTAAAAAGAGGATGTCTTTTTCAGTGTAGGTTTTACTAAATGATCCCCAAGGTCCTGACACACTGATATTCTACAGTTCCCTGCACTGGGTTTCTGAGGTGTTTTTTGGCCACTAATATGGTATCCTCAATTGAATCTGACATTTATTAATAAATTTATTATTTATACATTTCTGATCAGATCAGTGTTGGGAATATTGATTTTGATGGATTTCCTTAATTCCCTTTCACTGGTGCAATCAACCAATCAGTATTAAGTGTTTACTAGATAGTAGGCACTGTATTAAGCACTGGGAAATGCAAAGAAAAAAGCAAAAACAGTGCCGGTCCTCAAGTAGCCTTTAATCTAAAGGGGAATACAATATGTACAAAATTGGTGCATTAAAGATACATAGAAAGTAAATGAAAAGTAGTTTAAAGAAGGGAAAATACTCATTGCGTGGGGGACTAGGAAAGTTTTTCTGTAGAAGTTGAACCTGGAAGAAAGCCAGAAATAAGGGAGACAAACAGACATACATGCATAAATGCACACACACATGCAAGCACACACACAGAATTCAGACATGGAAGACTGTCAGAGAAAAGGCACAGAGATGGGAGATGGAGGCACAACAAGTAGATCAAATTAGAGACAATAACAAGACTGGAAAATATGTGGAGGAGATTAAGATGTAGGAAAACAGGAAATACTAGAAGGAGCCAGTTTGTAAAAAAACTTTAAATGACAAATGAGTTTTTATTTGATCCTAAAAGTAACAGAGAGTCACTGTAGTTCATCTTCTACTGGAAGATTCCCCAAACCCCTCTTAATTCTGGTACCTTCCCTCTTTAATTATCTCCTATTTATCCTGTATGTAGCTTGTGTTGTATATATTTGTTTGCATGCTGTTTCCCCCATTAGATTGTGAGCTTCTTGAAGGCAGGGATTGTCTTTTGCCTCTTTTTGTATTCCCAGCACTTAGTACCATGGCTAATTAGGTGCTTTTTTCTTCCTTCCTTCCTTTCTTTTTTTGGTGGGGCAATGAGGGTTAACTGACTTGCCCAGAGTCACACAGCTAGTAAATGTCAAGTGTCCGAGGCTGGATTTGAACTCAGATCATCCTGAATCCAAGTCTAGTACTTTATCCACTGAACCACCTAGCTGCCCTTAGGTGCTTTTTAAAAATAAAATAATTAATTAATTAATTTAGCATTTTCCCCTAGTTACATATAAAAAACAACCAAATTGTTTCACACTGATTTTTTAAAACTTTGTGTTCCAAATTTTCTTCCCCCCACCATTACCACTGCTCCCTAAGAAATCAAGCAATTCAATATAAGTTATACATGTGCAGTCATGCAAAACATCTCCACATTAGTCAGGTTGTGAAAGAAAACAGACAAAATAACTTTAGAAAGAGGAACTAACAAAAAATTATACTTCAATATGTATTCAGATAACATCAGTTCTTTCTCTGAAAATGAATTGCATTTTTCATAAGTCCTTCTGATAGCATCCTGCTTATCATTTCTTTCACAGTTACTATTGCTAACTGTACTACCCTCTATCATATCCCCTCCCCTTGATATTTACTCTATTTTCTATCTTCTTTTACCCTATCCCTCCTCAAAATTGTTTTGCTTTTTACTGCCCCCTCCCTCCAATCTGCCCTCCTTTCCTTCACCTCTTCCCCCTTATCCCCTTCCCCTCCCACTTTCTGGAAGGGAAAGATATATTACTATACCCACTAGAGTGTGTATGTTATTCCCTCTTTGAGCCAATTCTGATAAGAGTAAGGGTCACCCACTTCCCCGCTCCTTTCCCCTCTTCCCCCTCCACTCCATACGTTTTTTCTTGTTTCTTTTATGTGAGATACTTTACTCCATTCCACCTCTCCCTTTCCCTTTCTCCCAGTGCATTTCTCTCACCCCTTAATTTTATTTTAAAGATGTCATCATGGACAAAGCACCAGCCCAGGACTCAGGAGGCCCTGAGCTCAAATCTGGCCCTAGACATAAGCCCCACCCCCCCCATCCCCACCTGCCCCACCAAAAAAGGATAAACAAAAAACAAAAGCTTTAAAGATACCATCCTTTCATATTCAATTCACACATGTACCCTCTGTCTAAGTCTATTACTTTCAGCTGCCCTAATACTGAGAGAGTTCTTATGAGTTAGAAGGATCATCTTCCCATGTAGGAATGTAAACAGTTTAACCTTTTAACACCCCTCATGATGTCTTTTTCCTGTTTACCTTTTTATGCTTCTCTAGGGTCTTGTATTTGAAAGTCAGATTTTTCTATTCAGTTCAGGTATTTTCATCACAAATTCCTGAAAGTCTTCTTTTTCATTAAAGTCCCATTTTTTCCCCCTGAAAGATTATACTCACTTTTGCTGGGCAGGTGATTCTTGGTTGTAATCCCAGTTCCTTTGCCCTCTGGAATATCATGTTCCATGCCCTCTAATCCTTTAATGTAGAAGCTGCTAGATCTTGTGTTATCCTTACTATAGTTCCACAGTACTTGAATCATTTCTTTCTAGCTGCTTGCAATATTTTCTCCTTGACCTGGGAGCTCTGGAATTTGGCTATAATATTCCTGGAAGTTTTCATTTTGGTATCTCTTTCAGGAGGTGATCAGTGGATTCTTTCAATTTCTATTTTACCTTCTGCTTCTAGAATATCAAGACGATTTTCCCTGACAATTTCTTGGAAGATAATGTCTAAGTTCTTTTTTTGATCATGGTTTTCATGTAGTCCAATGATTTTCAAATTATCTCTCCTGGATCTATTTTCCAGGTCAGCTGTTTTTCCAAGGAGATACTTCATATTGTCCTCTATTAATTAGGTGCTTATTAAATTTGTCAGACCTGAGCTTTTGGAAAATAATGTTGGAATATGTGTAGAGGATAAATTGTAGAGATAGACTTGAAGCAGGGAGATAAATTGCATTAGTAAGAGGTAATGGGTGACTAAAGTAAGATGGTAGCTATGTGTGGAGAGAAGGTGGCACATACAAGAGATGCTATGGAGATACAAATAACAAGATTTGGCAAACAATTGCAATGTGAGCTCAGTGAGTATTAATGGTTAAGGATGCCTCCAAAATGAGGAATTTCCAGTAAACTTGGCAGCATTTGAGTAAGAACCAAGGAGAAAGATGGTGGGAGCATTTCAGGGTTAGGCTATGTAAGGGAACAAGAGATTCAAGAGGGGAGGCTTGTGTAGAGTTAAACTGGTTCATCAAGGATTGTGAATGGAGAAAAGTGAAGGTGTAGCCAGAGCAAAGGTGATGACCTGTAAGAATTAAAAGTCACAATGACAATAAAGAATAGGCTTCTGAGTAGTAAAACATAGAAATGGAATAATTTTTTTCTAAATTATGATCTGATAAAGAAATTTACAAATTTTAGCCTTGGAAGTGGGGCATATGTGAGTGATGGAAAGATCAAGGCTATGACCATCCCGTGGGTACAACTGAGCTAGAGCAGAGGAATAGGTCATGGGAGATTAGCAGATGGAGGAACCAGGAAGTTAGAGTGTTTGAGGAACACAGCATCAATGTTGAAGTCCCCTAACAGGACAAGATTTAGGATGGAGAAGAACAATGTAATCCAGACATTGAACATGTTTAGAAAGGAATAAGAATGTCCTAGAAGTTAATAGATAAAAGCCATTAGGGTCTCAGTTGAGTGAAAAATTCAGATAGACTGAACTTCAAAGGAAGAGAGGTTAAGTGATGGCATTAGAGGAAGAATGTGGAAGGGGCAATGGAAAACAGGAAATATTCTGACTCTGCCACCTGCAATAGTGAGTTTGGGGTTGAGGGTTTGAGAGGAGATACAACCAGTATTGGAAAGGATGGACAGGGGATATAGTGTCACCTGGACTAGTCAGGTCTTAGTGAGTACCAAAGTATAGAAGGAATAAGAAAGGAAGACATTTAAATGAAGGTAAGCTTGGGAGATCCAGAGGGCATAGTGAAATGAGTGGGCTCATCTAGAATGCAACATTGCTGGAGCGTGGGAATAGATTGAGATGGATTTGGAATGAGGAAGCACATGGTCTAAACGGGGAGGAAGGCTTCTCCTTTAGCAATTAGGTATTCAATATCTCTAGAATGGGGAGGATGAGAGACAATAGGGTTATGCTAACCACTGTGGAATGAATCGAGAAAGGAAATCAGTTGATAAGGAGAGGTCTGGACCCAATGGTATTTTAGTGTTTCTAGAAGTATCTAGCTTCCCAGACACTCCAGGTTCCATAGGATCTCTGGGAGCCTAGTAAGAAGGCAGAGAATATTGTGTCCCAGAGCATTTGCTAGCCTGGCTCAGGGACAAGCATGAGCAGAGCCTTGTGGTGTAGTATTACAGCATAGCCTCTAGGAAGCTTGGTCAAGAGACAGGTATTGCATCCTGGAAAAATGGAGACTGAAGTAGGGGTGGGAAAGGTGTCCATGAACTTAGATGCATTGATAAGCAGGGCTTGGTGCTCCAAAATCCCAGCTAGGAGTTTCTAGGAGTTTGGTGAGGAAGCAAGAGGTGGTATATCCTAGGGCACTGGGAAATCCAGTGCAGAAAGCAACCTATCCACAGTTTTTCTTTCTGTGCAAATTTCATTCATGTTTTTTCCCCATGAATCCTTCATAAAGCACCAGCACTCAGTGCAGTAGCAGGTTATGGTAATGAGATGGTATAATGAATGGGCAGTGCTCATTCCTGACTTGGAGTCAACTATAGCCTCAGACACTTACTAGCTGTGGTTCCTTGGATAAGTCATTTAAATGCTATTTGCCTCAGTTTCCTCAACTGTAAAATGAGTATAATGGCACCTACCTCCCAGAATTGTTGTGAGGCTCAAATGAGATAATAATTGTAAAGCATTTAGCATAGTGCTTGGCACACAGTAGGCACCATATAAATAATGCTAACAATCATCATCATCATCTTTCCTCTAGGTCTTTTAATATTTCATGGAGCCTAAGGCAGTGGACTAGCCTTGGAATTCAAATCCTACCCCTGACACTCATTGTGTGACCCTGGGCAAGTTTCTTAACTTCTCACTTCTCAGGAAAACTCTCTACAACTCTATGTTTCAGAGAAAATGTCACCTTTCGTTGGTAGAGGAAGTTCCCTAATCTGAGAATTTCCTATAACAGTTCCAGTCCCTACCTCTCTCCCACTAATTCAGAACTTGAACTGTTTGTTATCCTTTATTCCTTTTATATGACTACCTCACTTCCAATTTAGTCATATCTATGTCCTAAATGATGTTCAAAGATGAAAAAACAATAGTCCCTATTCTCAAATAGCACATCATCTGGGAGGGAAATAAGACATATATACACATGACAATGAAACAAGTTTAATATGTGAACAGGTTGCAGGAAAGGTCAAGTATGAAGAGATGACAGATTGGGAAGAGATAGATAACTTCCATCTGGGAGCACAGAAGAATCAGGGAAGGCTTGATGAAGTAGGTGGCACCTGACTCAGGAAGAAGAAAATAATGTCAACAAGTAGAGATGCAACAGCTAGATGGCTTAGTGGTTAGAGTGCTGAGTCTGGAACCAGAAAGACCTGAGTTCAAATCCAGCCAGCCTCAGACTCTTCTTAGCTGTGCGACCCTGAGCAAGTCATTTAACCTTGTTTGCTTCAGTTCTCTCATCTGTAAAATGAGCTGGAGAAGGAAATGGCAAACCACTCTAGTATCTTTGTCAAGAAAATCCCAAATAGGGTCATCTAGAGACTGAAAAGACTCAATAAATGATACAGAGGCAGACAACTTTAGGCATATAGACACACACACATACACATACATACATATACATATACATATACATACACATACACATACACATACACATATACATATACATATACATACATACAGTAGCTGATCATGTCACAGGGCCATCTTCTGGCCTACCACTTAACAAACACTAGTTTAGTGCATTTGCATCAGAGAAGAAAAATGATGAATTTGATTCAAGAGGAAGCTTAGATTCTAAATTCTTTTGTTTACTTGTACATTTTTTATAAAAGGGTAGAGAGACCAGTATGTTTTCTTTTGTTGTTTCCTCTACCAGATAGTCACCTTTGTAAGAATTCAGCAAAGGTTAACTTACCAAACTGCATCAAAATCTCTTTTCCAAAAATCCCAATATCTTAACATTAAAAATTTGTATATTGGGAAAGGGAGTTGGGGAGTTGGAAGGGGGACTGGGGCGGGGAGGGGGAGGGGGAGGGAAGGAATTAATTTAGTGGAGAGTACAACTTTAGAAGTGAAGAATCCAGCATTTCAAAAGAAATTCTATAATGTATCTGAATTCAAGATGTTTGCAAAACTTGTGAGTTGTAAGCACTTAAAAAGGAGTTTGTGTTTTGGAAATTCATTTGTCACCTCCTTTATTTTAGGCTCCTGTTTCTTTTCAGGATTATCTTCTGCTGAGCAGGGGCAGCATTTCAAGTTAGTGCAATTACTCAACTTGACAACATTCTTATTTAGAATGAGGTCAGCACCAGCCTCTTAGAATCTACATTAGCATTAATAATAATAGTTCTTAGAAGACCAGAGTTTAAAAGAAACCAATGGAGTCTTTTTTTTCAATTTTTCTCTGACCACTAAGAAGGGTCTGCAGATTTGCAGTACTGTATTCCTTTCCCTACCCAGTTCCTAGTTCCTATTCATATTTATCATCTTCATCTGGGAGAGTATTTTCTCAAGGGCTATAAATTATAAAGCCTTTAAATAGCAAAATCCAAGTCCTGCACTTCCAGAGGTCTACAGCTACAAAGGAAAGGTTTTCTTGGCTTAAGCCCTGTGAAGGCTCCCAATAGAAATTTATTCATATGAAACATAGAGTAACTTGTAAAAAATTGACTTCCCAATGGAATGTTTTTGTCTTTTTAAAAATAAAATTAGGTATAAGTGTTTTACCAGAAGAACTCCAGGATAAAAAACTCTCTAGAAAAAGAAAACAGGCTCTTAAGGTGTTGTTTCTTTATAGAAAATGTTAGGCAGATAGGACCTTGCTTCAGAATCCAGGGACATTTGTCCTAATCCTGCTTCCCTCATTTTTTGCCTTGTGTCCTGTGACAATTAACCTTTTTGGATCTTTGTAGCTATCTAGTCTGAAAAATATTTTAAACTGCTTGAACTGGCATAAAAATGATGGGATCATATTTTTATATATGTATATATGTATGTATACACATATAGACATATATATGTATAGTCAAATTTTCTTTCCATATCTATCCTCCTACCAAAAAACAAAAACAAAAACAAAAACAAACCACACACACACAGAGATCAGAGAACTACTAGGGGGAAAACATCATACAAATTTATTTTGTCCCAAGAACAAACAGGCATGAGTCATGCAGAAATCCTTCCGAAGAAGGAGCTTGAAGACTCCCTCTTTCTGAGGGTATATAAGGTTTCTTTGCTCACTGGTTACTGGGTGTTATCAGTTTCATTAGCATGATACAAATTAACCTAAAAGAAAATACTATAACAAGAAAGGACACAGTGCAAATAAGTTTAACAATTTCAGTTATAACAAGAATATAGGAAATACCAATCAGTTTGATAGTTCAACTTAACTGAAACACTATGATAACATTATATGAATCCCCCAAAATGGAGTCTGGCAAGGATGCAGATGCCCAGATGTTTTTACAAGACAGGGACTTACTATCCTGGGGAAAGAAGTCAGAAGATAGAGACTTATCTGCTACCTATCTGGGTTCAGTTTGAAGTTCAATCAAAGGTCATTTTGCTCCTATTAATCCAGGGTTTCATAAAATCCTTTTGGATAATAAGGCAGCTCCATCAAATCCAGGTTATCCATACATTCATCATAACAATATATACCTATGTGTAAAATCAGTATATCTATATTCATCTGTGTGTATATACACACCTATTTTCTACAGTGTGATAAGCCCTATGGATGCTCACTAAATATTAATTGACTGACTGAATGAACATTTATAGTTGCAAAATAACAAATATTTATTCAGAATCAACAAAAACCCAATCTTTTAAGATTCAATGTTTGGATATTTTTTGTGTTATTTGTTTGCATTTCTGCAGGGCTGACTTCTTGTTGTTGTTTGTCCTTCATTCTCAAAGAGGGCTATGACATAGGGAGGTGTCATGACTTGCACTGAATTGTATTTTAAGTGAGGAAGGGCTGTACAAAGTCACTAGTCTCACTCTCTCCTCCAGAGCTATCTGAGTCCAGTGGCAAGACATAGATAGATCATGGTGACTGCAGATGGCCCTGGATGTCTGAGGCAATTTGAGTTAAGTGACTTGCCCAGGGTCAAATGTCAAGCGTCTGAGGCCAGATTTTAATTCGGGTCCTCGTGACTCCAGGGCCAGCACTCTATCCACTGCACCTACCTGCCCCTTAGGCTAAAGGCAGATCCCTTGGAATCTTATAAAGCTCTGCTTAGACAGAGGCAGTCTCTACCTAGAGCCTTAAGGAAGGTAGTTTGTCAGGGACTTTTGACCTAAGACATAGACTTTCCCAAAAATAGAAATGTAAAGGGACAACTGTCAGAGTATTGCATTAATCTGAGAAAGAAAATCCTGGTTGTGGGGGGAAATGTTGGGGTGGTGGGTGGAGTGCCTTGGGTGCAACTATGTCCAGGCAAATCCAGGAGTAGGTTCCTGCGGAGGTCATTATTGGCCAGGTCCAGGGTTGTGAAAGGAGATTCAGCATTGGCCATGAATAGTTCTTTCAGTGTATACAGCTGGTACCTCTTGCAGCATACCCAGGGAGGGAAGAAACAGGCTGGAAAGCACTCCTTCCCCTGCCCACATTGACAGCAGAAAAGGCATCCCTTCAGGTGATGGGAGCAAATCTATGGAAGGGAGACAAGCACATCAGCCTCTGATGGAGAAGTAATCTTTCCTTGGGACATGCCTACCTCCCAGGTTACTGAGGATATTTCCTTCCTCCAAAGTTTTCCTCCAGAATTTCCTGAGGCTGGGACCATCAGAATTGGTCATGTCAGAGATCCTGGATCCCTTCAGTGGCTGGGCTTCCCCAAGGAGAAAGAAATGTTTTCCTAGGCTAAGGAGCTCCCCTTAGTCCCTCAGCCTTGTCCTCCCCCATTGCAGAGGACAGTGAGAAGAAGGGGTGGTTTAGGTAGGTCAAAATAAGGGTAGGTACCACTCCCCTGCTGAAAGGCCATGTCTTCCTGGAAATGTTTCTGTCTCTACTCTCCCCAAGAATTTTATTTTCCTGGAAGCTCTCCATTTCCGAGCTGCTTAAACATTGGGGAGAAGAAGAGTTTGGCTTGCATAAGCTCCTTTTCTTTGCTTAGCTGCCTTCTATAACGATTGGAATGACTCCACCTGCTGGAGACTTACTGTAGAAAAGCTCCGCCATGAGGTGAAGGTCTCTGAGGGCAAGACCATGCGTCTTTTCTTTGACGTCAGGAAGTGACGTTTGCTTGTGGGAGGAAGAAGGGGGAGGCTGGTGCTCTGAATCTCCCTCTTTCCTGTGGACTCTGGTGGAGAGTGCAGCTAGGAATGCTCTCTCCCTTTAATAGATAGATGAATGTAGGCCTTTCTCTTTCTCTTCACCAAATTCTTATTCTCCTTAATAAATGCTTAAAAGTCTAACTCTTGATAAAGCTTATAATTTATTGGCAATCACTCATTAGATTTTAGACAGACTAGCTAGAATTTTAGCCCTTACACTTCCCAACAGTAGCTTTGGTTTCCCACTCCCAAATGAGTGTGTTTTTCATGCCACTTGTCCTGGGCATGGTTTCTGATGATGGCCTTAGGTATAATATATCTATATCTATATCTACATCTATATCTATATCTATATCTATACCTATACCTATACCTATACCTATACCTATACCTATACCTATACCTATACCTATACCTATACCTATACCTATACCTATACCTATACCTATACCTATACCTATACCTATACCTATATCTATATCTATATCTATATCTATATCTATATCTATATATCCCCTACTTATATCTCTGCCTCTAGCACTCCTGATTCCAGCTGCATCATTGATCACTCCTATTTAATTAACACTCATACCTCAACTCTACTCATATAATGTGTTTATATGCAGCTTTCAGAATTTTTCATTGTATTCTGCTCTGGTCAAAACCTAGCAGGAGTATGATGTTCAATTCTGAGTGCTAGACTTAAAAAGAGGACATTGAAATTCAACAGCTTATTAGAGGAGGAGGCCAGGGCAGTGAAAGGACTCTCAAAACCATTCCATAAAGTGTATGGTTGAAGACATTTTAAATGTTTTACTCAGAAAGGAAAAGCTTAGGAGGACCATGATAGAAATCAGAAATTTTGAAAGGCTGTCACAGGGAAGAATTAAACAAATTTGATGTTATGCCAGAAGGCAGAATTAGGATCATTGGACAGTTATAGAGATGATCAATTTGGCCTCTAAACAATCAGGAAGTGAATTCCCCATTGCTTGAAATGTTAAAGGAAAGGGTGGGTGACCACCTGTCAAGGATATTGTAGAATAGATTTCTGCATATGGCATTGAACCTCTAAATCACCTTTCAACTTTCAACTCCTCTGATTTTATAGCTAGTTTATTTGATATCAAGCTTGTTGTCAGGAATAAAAATCCAAATTATAACTTTATTCCTTTGGGAAAATAAATTCTGCTTATAATGAAGCACTTTATGATACAGGTTCCAGGAATGTATTGTGGTGGAAAATGGGGATTGCTTATTCTGAAAAAAATTTTAAGGAAGATTGCCAGCCTAATTCTTGTTTTTTTAAAAAATAGTTTGTGATAATAACATATCTTTGGACTGTCAGCCTGAATATGTAAAAACACATCATTATTAACTGCCAACACTCTGGTGGTAGCTAAGCACCAAAAGAACAGGTTATTTAAGTGGGGGAAAAATGTCCAGATTTTATTATTTGGCATTTTGTAGACCAAAAAACCTCGTTGCTTTATTTGCCAACTGGTTTTGTTATCAATATGTATGTGCATCATCACAACAAATTTTCTCTTCTGAAATACAACTATTTTTTTTTAAATATCATACCCCTTTTTGTGGTGTCTAAGAATTGGAAATCAAAGGAATGTCCATCTATTGGGGAATGGCTACACAAACTGTGGTGTATGATGGTGATGGAATATTATTGTGCTTTAAGAAATGACAAGCAGGATGACTTCAGAAGGCCTGGAAAGACATGTACGAAATGATGTATAGTGAAGTAAGAACCAAGAGAACATTGTGCACAGTGACAGCAATATTGTTTGATGAAGAACTGTGAATGACTTGACTATTACCAATAATACAATGATCGAAGACAATCCAAAAGGACTATTGATGAAACATACTATCCACCTCCAAAGAAAGAACTGATATTGATGGAACAGGCTGAAGCATTCTATTTTTATTTTCAGTTTTTTCTTTTAATCAAGTTTTCTTGTACAAAATGACCAATATGGTAATGTTTTATATAATAAAATAAATCAGAAAACCAGTTTTCTGCCATTTTCCATGACCTTTCCATTGTATATGAAAAGAAAATGGCAGGAAATGATATAAAACATGACTGGAGAACTTCCTAGTTATAGTGACCCATGAGAGATACTCACCAATCAGCACCCAGGACCTTCAGTTCCAGAACTGAAACAATTAAGTCCTCCAGGACCTGAATGCGTACAGCATGAGGACATTGACAAGAAGATGGCAGGGAGTAATGATAATATCCTCTACATCATCCCTAACAAGTTGTCATTCACCCTTTGCTTGAAAATGCCCAGTAAGGGAGAACCCACTACTCTTTTTAGCAGCCCTTCCTACTGTTGAATAGCTCCAATTGTCAGGAAGGTTTTTGTCTTCTTAAACCAAGCTTCTATTTGCTCTTCTGTGGCTTCCACCTTTTGCTCTTAGCTTCACTTCCTATGCCAAGCAATTGCCTGAGGACAATTGACCACTCCATCTTATACTCCTAATAGAGGAAAAGAAAATTGGCAAACTTTTAACAAGCCATATCCCTCTTCCACATAATTTCAAATACTTGAAAGAGCTATCAAATCCTTAAATGCCCTCTCCCCCTTAGTCTTCTCTTCTCCAGGCTAAACATTCCGAGTTCTTTCAGCAGATCTTTATATAGCTGTCCCCAGTTCCCCTCACTATCCAAGTCCATATCCTTTTCCTTGTTCAGCTGAATGAAGAAGCCAAATGGGAGACTCTAATTCCCTAAGTCAACCAGCCTAAATAAAGTCTATAGTAACAACTGAAAGTCCTTTTTATTCCAGGTGAGAAGTTCGACTTTCCACTAGTCCCCACCTACCCAGGTGTCATGCCTTCCTGTAAATCGGTATTGAGTCTTCCAGGCCTGATTTGAACACCAAGTCCAAGCTCTGCCTGCTTCCTCTTAATGTATAGTCCTGCTTGACCCAGATAAGAACCCTACAAAAACTGTGCTCTAAGCAGACCTGTTTTCCTGGTTCCCAAACACCCTCCTCATTGTGACTCTCTTTCTCCTCAATAAAACTGACTTGCTATGGTTGACTTTATCTCTACCAAATCTGTGATCTCCATGCTTCCTTGTACTATATTTTGGAATCCTGTACCCCACTCAAACTGCATTGAGATAGAGACATATACACATGACAGCGTGGTATGGAAATGGCTGAGAAGAGATAAGATGGCCTGGTTCTGGGAAGGATAAAAGAAAGCTCTCCTATCAGATCCCAGGGCGTAAGGGACAGATTCTAAGGTCCCAGAGGGATGAGGAGTATGAACAGAATACAGAGAGAGAGGGTACAGTGAGGCCTCAGACAATATGATCAGATGCAGTGATCATATCAAAGATCCAGTTTGGATCAAAGGCCAAAATCTCTGAAGTCCTTCTAAAGAAGCAAATAAAGTCTGAGATTATAACAGGGAAAATACGAATACAAGATGAACTAGAATGCTCTATGTAGATTCAGTGTGGTACACTGAAATTATGGACTCAGAATCATCAGAGGGCTTGGATTTTAATCCTGGCTCAGCCACTTAATTACCAGATATCCCTGAGGAAGTCACTAAATCTCTCTGGGCAGCATCTCCCTTATCTGGAAATGAAGGACTTGGATGAGGTGGATTATTCAATCAACAAACACTAATTCTTTTAAACTATCGTCATTGTTGTCATTGTATTTGTTATGTGTCAGGCACTGTTCTAGGCACTGGGAATGTAAAGAGAAAAATTAAGCATGTGTGCACACCCTTTCCAACTCTGGAGATAACGCTTGTTCTTTAGCCATGTCTAACCCTTAGTGACGCCATGGATTATATTGTCTATGGGTTGGTTTTTTTTTTTTGGCAAAGCTACTGGAGTCCTTTGCCTTTTCCTTCTCCAGTGAATTAAGGCAAACAGAGATTAAGGCACTTGCCCAAGATCACACAGCTAGTAAGTATCTGAGGCCACATTTGAACTCAGATTCTCCTAATTCCAGGCCCAGCACTCTATTTGTAGTGTCAGTTTGCTGCCTTATAATCCTAAAATTCCATGCACAATCATGTAAGTTCAAAGGACAGATAGCATTTGCCTGATTTGTGTATTACCCTTCAAAGTCATATTTCTTTATTCTGTAAAGAATTAATTGTTATTTGAGGTTTTTATGCCTCAGCGTGCACTGGCCCGGGGCTCCGCAAACCGCACAGTGCTCCACCCACTGGTTGTATCTGTTGCCACGGTGCTGGCACCTCACGTCATCACCATTCACCTACGCCTACATGGGCCTGGCAAAATTATAATGATTAGAAGCCTAGTGAGGGCAGTCATGTAACTGTCAGAGTGGCCATCCCATTGGCTGGGGCTGTGTGGGGTTTTTCTGGGATTGGGGGAGGAGAATTGGGCATTCTAGCAGGACACTGGAAGGACAGGAGTTCTGCTGCATATTCTCAAATGATTCCTGGGCGGTCGTTTTTTTTCAGGTCGTATAATTTCCCTTTCCCCATTTGATTTCCTTTCCCTTGATCCTACTAATCCTGTTTGTGTGTGTTTTTTTTAAGTTCGTTCTTGTTAAAATAAATCCTGTTCTGTTTTGAGGGAGGCTGCCGGTCTCTTTCCTGGCCCCAATATTATGGCAAGCCGCTTAGCTAGCACTCCCCAATTAAAAATTGATCCCCACAATTCTAAGCATTCTTCTTAAACTAATTTTTTTTCCTTAAACTTATAAGATGCTGCCTGCTCTCTCTTTGCTCTTCAGTTCCTTTAGATAGCAGCGCTTGGTGCTAAACTTCTGGGTCGTCGAGTTAAACAGTTTTCAGGAATTGAGAATAGAAAATACAGCGTTGTCTGCAATGTGGAGAGTGCACATGGTACAGAGGAAATGTGCTCCTCTTTTTAACCGATGGAAAGTGGACCAGATTATGGTTATGGAACAGGTGTCGTCACTTTCCATCAGTCAAGAGGCACTTTTTAAGTGCTCACTATGTGCCAACCATTGTGGTTATTACTGGAAACATAAACACAAAAGGAAAAATAATTCTTGTCCTCAAGAAGTTCACATTCTAATGGGGGAGAAAACATATAAATATGTACATCCAAGATATATATGGAGTAAATGGAAGCTAATCCTAAAGGGCAGCTAGGTGCACAGTGGATAGAACACTGGACCTGGGGGGCAGCTAGGTAGTACAATGGATAAAGCACCAGCCCTGGATTCAGGAGGACCTGAGTTCAAATCTGACCTCAGACACTTGACACTTACTAGCTGTGTGACCCTGGGCAAGTCACTTAACCCCTCACTGCCCTGCAAAAAACAAAAAACAAAAAACAAACAAAAAAAGAACACTGGCACTGGACCTGGAGTCAGACCCCTCTTTCTCAGTTCAAACCTGGTCCCAGACACTTATTAGCTATATGACCCTGGGTAAGCCCCTTCCCCCTGGTTGCCTTAGTTTGTTCATCTGTAAAATTAACTGGAGAAAGAAATGACAAGCCATTCTAGTATCTCAGGTAAGAAAGCCCCAAATGGGATCACAAAGAGTCAGAGACATTTGAAATGACTGAATAACAGTAACAATCCCAAAGGGTAAGGCATTAGTTGCTGGGGAAATAATAGATTTAGGAGGGAAAGCTTCCTAAAGAAGGTGAGATTACAGCTAAGTCTTGAATGAAGGTGGTGAAGCTCAGTGTTGGAGATGAGAAGGAAGAGCATTTCAAGCAGGGGGAGCAGCCAATTGCAAAGCACAGAACAAAGAGATGGCATGCCATGTGTGAGGAACAGCTCCAGGATCAGCCTAGCTAGCTGCAATATGTGCATTTTAGTGAAGTGGGCTTTTTTTGTTTGTTTGTGGGGCAATGAGGGCTAAGTGACTTGCCCAGGGTCACACAGCTAATAAGTGTCAAGTGTCTGAGGCTGGATTTGAACTCAGGTCCTCCTGAATCCAGGGCCAGTGCCTTATCCACTGTGCCACCTAGCTGTCCCTAGTAAAGTGTTAAGAAGACTAGAAAGGGAGGAACAGACCAGGTTGTGAAGGGCTTCCAAAGGTTAATACTCATGTACCTGGGTCTCGAACTTGTGATGCTTTCTAAGAAAACAAATGTAGGTTCGATGTCCAGCAGGAAGTTAAAGATTTAGCGTTTTTCCTGGATTTAGACTGGAAGTCTGTTTTAGGAGTGCTTTCTTGTCAGAAGTATGTCTTGCAAATTAAACCTAAATCTAATATGAAAGTTATTTATGATCACAAGGGATGCCACGGCACAGAATTCACAGGAACTAAAAGTTACCCCCTTAGTCTTGGCTACATTCCAACTCTAGTAACTTCTTTGAAAGGAGCCAGCAGGGTATAATGGAAAAGCTGTTAGGCAGGAAACTAGGTTCTAGTCCTAGTTCTTCCTGGAACTGTAAGTGACCTTAACTTTCCTGTGGCTTAGTGTTCTCATCTTTGAGGTGAGGGGTTTGTCATAGTCTCTAATTTCCGTTCCAGAACTGGCAGTATATGAAACCTTATGAGGAGATGACCTCTAATATGCCTTTGAGTTTTCTAAAAAAAAAATGCTGTCTCTCCTATTGTTTTGTGAAATTTGAAATAAGAAAAGGATTCTATTCCTGTCCCAAATTACTCTATGGTTCTCCAACAACTGCTGTACTTAAGACCCTCAGGCAATTTGCGGTTATGCACCCATGGGAGCTTAGCCCAGTAACATTTGATTTGGTTTCTGTGAGTGTTAAATGTGAAAAAGGGTAAGGATTTCAGTGGCCTCCCTGCTCTCTAAATGAAGATGCCACTGCCACAGAGGTTCCTATGTCATCACCCCACCTAAGTAATAGCAAAAGCCCAAGCCCCTCTTCCTTCATTCTGAGTCTGAATTTCAATGAGCTACCAATTCCTCAAGTGGTCCCCCATAGTATAAACCAGCTCCATTCTCTTTGGCCTGCCCATCAGAATCAGGCTCCCCACACCTGCCCTTCAATGCCTGGATCTACTTGACCCAGGTAAGAACTCTGTAAAAACCCACTGGGCTTTAGCATT
Organism: Dromiciops gliroides; assembly: GCF_019393635.1. Classification (NCBI taxonomy): domain Eukaryota; kingdom Metazoa; phylum Chordata; class Mammalia; order Microbiotheria; family Microbiotheriidae; genus Dromiciops; species Dromiciops gliroides. The sequence goes on from NC_057864.1 coordinate 147,603,830, forward strand.
TAGCAGTGCCACTCTATCCAGAACCTTAGCCTAACCTGGCCTTTTTCCAAGCTCCCTTCTTATTGTATTTTTCCTTAATAAAGCTTGCTTGCTTCACATTTTCTCTACTAACTCCCATCTTGTGCTGTGTTTTGCCTTGTGGTGCTCTGGCTTCCAGTTTTCTCCTTAGACGCATCAACCATTGACTAGGACTGAGACTAATGGTTGTCTCTATTTTCCAAGCCACATCACAAAATATAGGGGTGGGATCTGAACCCATTCCCTAATGGTACAACTTCTCCACATTCTCCAAGGCTGTGACTAGGGGTCTGCCCCAACCACAGGCCCTTTGGACTCTTTCCCCTAGCAACATAAATAGCATATAAGAAAGAATAATGCCTTTCCTTGTTCTGCTCTTTGGGATCCCAAATCTCATTCAAACTAAGACAGAAGGAAATTATTGGTATTGGTACAAGGATATAATAATAACAAGAAAAAATAATAGTGATAACTAACATTTACATATCACCTATTATGTGCCAGGCACTGTGCTAAGCTGTTTACAAAAATTATCTCATTTGCTCCTTATAACAACCCTATGAGAAAGGTGTGATTATCATCCCCATTTTATAGATGAAGAAACTGAAGCAAGCAAAGATTGTGACTTTCCTCAGGCCACATGGCTAGTAAGTGTCTCAGACTGGATTTGAACTCAGTTCTTACAGAATTTGGGCCTAGTGCTCAATCATCTGTGCCACAAGTGTGACAATCATGGCATCTTTTCAAATTACAATATCTTTTCTTGCTTGGGTGGAGTATATGCACATGACTCTACAGAGTGCTGACTTTCCCTAGCTCTGACAAAGGGAGAATGACTCTCCAAATCCAGGTGAGCAGAGCCCAACTTTAACATAAAGTTCAAAATTAAGAAATTGGCAGGGCAGCTAGGTGACACAGTGGGGCAGCTAGGTGACACAGTGGGGCAGCTAGGTGGCACAGTAGATAAAGCACCAGCCCTGGATTCAGGAGGACCTGAGTTCAAATGCAACTTCAGACATTTGACACTTATTAGCTGCGTGACCCTGAGCAAGTCACTTAACCATCATTACCCTGCACACACACACACAAAAAAAGCTAGAAAAAATGAGCAAACAACAAAAAAGATCACAAAAATCTACTATGGTGGCAGAAAAGATCAAGACAAAACTCAGAAGACAACTTGAAAACAGCTACAAACAAAGCCCCAAAGACAAATGTAAGATGAACACAAATGCAATAAGAATTTCTGGAAGAGTTAAAGAAAGAGATAAAAATTGTGGAGGAAATATTAGGAAAAGAAATTAGTGATGTAAGAAACTTATGAAAAGAAAATTAATATCTTGGTAAGAATACCGAAGAAAAATACTGAAGAAAATAATACCTTAAAAAACAGAATTGGCCAAAGAGTAAAAAATGGCACAAAAATTCATTGAAGAAAAGAACTCCTTAAAAGCAGAATTGGCCAAATGGGGGAAGAAGAAGCACAAAAGCTCACTGAGGAACATAATTCTTTAAAAAATTATAATTGGAAAAGTTGAAGTTAATGACTCCATGAGACATCAAGAAATAATATAAGAAATGGAAACAAATTAATAAATGTAAATGTGAAATATCTTATAGGAAAAAAGAACTTTGAAAATAGATCAGGGACAGATAATATAAGAATTATTGGACTACCTGAAAGCTGTGATAAAAAAAGGGGCTAGACATCATATTTCAATAAATTATCAAGGAAAACCGCCTCTTAGAACAAGAAGGCAAAATAGAAATGGAAAGGATCCACAGATAAGGTCCTAAAAGAGATCTTAAGATGAAAACTCCCAAGAATATTATAGCCATATTCTAGAGCTCCCAAGTTAAAGAGAATATATTGCAAGCATTTAGAAAGAAACAATTCAAATACGGAGCCCACAGTTGGGACTACACAAGATTTAGCAGCTTCTATGTTAAAGGAGCAAAAGGCTTGGAATATGATATTCCAAAAAAAAAAAAAAAAAAAAGGGGGGGGGCAAAGGAGCTAGGATTACAACTAAGGATAATCTACCCAGAAAAACTGTTCATAATAATTTAAGGAAAAATGATATTTAATGAAATTGAGGACTTTCAAGCATTCTTGATAAAAGACAGAGTTGAATAGAAAATTTGACATTCAAACACGACTAAAGAGAAACACTAAAAAAGAAAACATGAAAGAAATAAAAATGGACTTAATATGGTTAAACTGTTTACATTCCCATGTGGGAAAATGATACATGTAACTGCTAATTTTGTTATTATTAAGGCAATTAGAGACAGAGGGCACTGGTGTGAGTCTATTATGTTGGGATGATCTTACAAAAAGGGAAGGAGTAAGAAAGAGGTATGCATTGGCAGAAAAGGAAGGTAAAAGAAGAATGGAGGAAACTATCACATAAAAGGTGCACAAAAAAAGCTTTTATAGTGGAGAGGAAAAGCAGGGTGGGAGGTAGTGGGCAATGCATGAACCTTACTCTCATCATAATTGGTTCAAGGAGGGAAGAATCTAAATACACAATCAGTTGAGTATAGAAATCTTGTTTCCCAACAAAGAAATAGAGATAGGGATAAGAGAAAGGGAAGGTTATATAAGAGAGGGGGATTAAGGAAAATAGTGGTCAGAAACAAAACAGATTTTTGAGGAGGGACTGAATAAAAAGAGAAAGAAAAGGATAAATAGAAGAGAATAGGATGTAGGGAGATATGCAGTTAGTAATGATAACTGTGAATGTTAATGGGATGAACTCACCCATAAAATGGAAGTGTATAGCAAAATGGATTAGAAACCATAATCCAATAATATTTGGTTTCCAAGAAACACAATTGAAACAGAAAGACAGAGGGGGGAGGGAGGGAGAAAGGGAGGAGAGAGAGAGAGAGAGAGAGAGAGAGAGAGAGAGAGAGAGAGAGAGAGAGAGAGAGAAAGGAAGAGAGAGAAAGGAAGAGAGAGAAAGGGGAGAAAGAGAGTGTGTTAATATAAGGGATAAGGGGCTGGAATAGAATCTATTATGCTTCAGCTGAACTAAAAAGTCTGGGATAGCAATCATGATCACAGACAAAGCAAAAGCAAAAATAGACCTAATTAAAAGAGAGAACCAGGGCAGCTAGGTGGTGCAGTGGATAAAGCACCGGCCCTGGATTTAGGAGTACCTGAGTTCAAATCCGGCCTCAGACACTTAACACTTACTAGCTGTGTGACCCTGGGCAAGTCACTTTACCCCAATTGCCTCACTAAAAAAAAAAAAAAAAAAAAAGAGAGAACCAAGGAAACTACATTGTGTTAAATAGTTACCATAAACAATGAAGTAATATCAAAACAAAATTTACAGCAAATTTCTTTGATAAAGGTCTCATTTCTCAAATATATAGGGAAATTAAAATTAAAAAATAAGAGGCATTTTCTAATATCAAAGGATATAAACAGGTATTTTCAGAAAAATAAATCAAAGCTATTTATAGTCATGAAAGAATGCTTTAAATCATTATTGATTAGAGAAATACAAATTAAAGCAACTCTGAGGTACCAGCTCAAAACTATTAGATTGGGTGACATGAGAGAAAAGGAAAGTGACAAATGCTGGAAGGGATATAGAAAAATAGGTTCACTAATGAACTATTGCTGGAAATGTGAACTGGTTCAACCATTCTGGAGAAAAATTTGAAATTATTCCTGAAGGGCTATAAAATTGTGCACACCCTTTGACTTAGTAATATCACTATTAGGTCTTTATTCCAAAGTGATCAAAGAAAAAGGAAAAGAACCTATATATAAAAATATTTATAGCAACTATTTTTTTTAGTAGCAAAGAATTGAAACATGCAGAGATACCCATTAGATGGGTAATGGCTAGATAAGTTGTGGCATATATTAGTGATGGAACACTATTGTGCTAAAAGAAATGATGAGGGGGCAGTTTCAGAAAAATCTGGGAAGACCTATATGAATTGATGCAGGGTAAAGTGTGCATCAATAGGAGAACATTATATATAGTAACAATAATAATGCAACAATGATCAACTGTGAAAGGTTTAGCTACCCTATCAATGGAGTGATACGTGACAATTCCAAAGGAACCATGATGAAAAATGTTATCCATGTCCAAAGAAAAAACTGATGTAAGTGAAAACTGAAATAGAAATTTAAAATTTTATTTTTCCTGCTTTTTTATTTTGTGATATGGCTAATATAAAAATGTGTTTTGAATGATATCACATGTAAAATTAATATCATATTGCCTGACTTCTCAAAGGTGGAGGAGGGACCAAAGGGAGAGAAAATTTGGAACTCATTTTTTTTAAAAAAGAATGTTAATAATAAGTAATTTTTAGAATTATGTAATAAGCAAAAAAAGTATTATACTTGAGTTAAAATAATCAATGTCAAAAGGAAAACAGGAAGATTTGACTAGATAGTAGAGGTAAGACGGTATTATTCCCACTGTACTCTATCCTATTTAGACCACATCTGGGGTACTGTATTCAATTTGGGGCACCACATTTAGAAAACACAGGGAAAAGCTAGTGAGATTACAAAGTGAAGTATCCAAGATGTTGAAAGGTTTTGATTGAGATCATGGCCTACAAAGATAAGTTGGTGAGACTCAGGGTGTTTAGGCTGAAGAAGAAAACATTTGGGCAAGGAACATGATAGCTCTTTTTGATTATTTGAAAGGCTGTTATGTGAGAAAGAGATTAGATTTTATTTCTTCTTGGTCTGAGAGAACAGAACTAAGTTCAAAGGGAAAAAATTCAGACACAGATTTAAGCTTAATGCAAAGAACTTCATAACAATTAGATCTAACTCACTGTGAAATAAATTGCCTTGGGAGGGGGACAGAAGAGGGAGGGGTAGCACATTTTCCTTCCATGACAATGTTCAAATCAAAAGCTAGATGACCACTTAATGGACACATTTTATAGGAGATTCATGTTTAGGTATTATTAGTATTATAGGGCCTCTGAGGACCTTCCAACTCTGAGATTCTGTAACTCAAATTTTGTGCATTGGAGGGCAATAATGACTACAGCACCTGGGACCTTCCCTGAGAAGAGAAATTGCTAGTTATTTCCATATGATAATTTAGTCAAAAGAAGGATTAAATGATACTTCATAACTCTAGCTAAGTATAGAAGGGATTATTTTAAAAGGAGTAATGGCCAGGTGTTTCTCATCTCTACTGAGCTAAGACTAAAGGAAATATGTTAAAATTTCAAGGGAACAGATTTAATTTAAACATAAAAAAAAAAAAACTAGTGGAAAGGATTAGGGGAACAAATTCCTAAGGGAGGTTGCCATTTCTCTTTCCCAAAGAAAATAAAACATTCAAGTTAGAAGGGAACACAGAAGTCATCCTTTGGGACCAATGTTTTCCCTTGGATTCCATGCAACACTTGTTTAATGGCCAAGGAAAAGCTTTGGCTAGAGTTAGCCTCACAGTCAGAAAGACTTGGGTTCAAATTCCACCACTGATATACTAACTATGTGACCCTGAAAAGTCACTTAACCTCTCATGCCTCAGGCATATCTCTCTCTCCCTGTATGTGTGTGTATATATGTGTGTATACACCCACACATATATATACGTACACATACATATGTGTGTATGTGTGCTATAATTTATACTATATATTATACTAAAATTGAGTATATGTATATATCTATCTATCTATATATATATACGCACACATACACACATATACAGAGAGAGAGAGAGAGAAAGGACAAGAGAAGACAAGAGAAGACGAGAAGAGAATCCCTTCCTAAAGGAGAGAGAGAGACTGACTATACTTTGCAGAGAAGGGGGCAAACTGAATTAAGTAAAGGAATTTCCTCCCTGGGACCTCCTTACATAGATGAAGGCACAAATCCAATACAAAAACAAACAAATCCCAAACAAACAAAGTTTGGGACTGGGAGATAATCCTTTTGCCAATTTATGTCTTTAAGAATTCAAGTATACTGCTTTCACCCCCTGCTTTTTAAAGCAAATCTGATAAATATACATATTTAGAGAAGATGCATAAGTATTTACATTACAAAAAAAATGCTCAACAAAAATTTACAACTTGGCTTTTTAAATATTTAAAGTCAGAAGCATACCTAAATCAGTTTACCAAAATGTAATTTATACATACTTTTCAGGAATAGCGCTTATATAAAGTAAAGTGAACCCAAAGGCCTATGTGAGGAAATCCAGATAGGGAATTGGATTGGGTGACCTCTTTCTTGTTTGGTGAGTCTCATGTAAAGACAACTTGTAACACAGATGGTATAGAACCAGGAACCCCTTTGGCTGGTTTAGAGAAGAAACAAATTTTATTTTACCTTTATTTCATTCATGGCTAAACATTGGAGTCATATATACACAAATGTGCCAGATGGTGAAGAGGTACTCTTTTCTTTAATTCCTTTCCTGAAGTCCACCACTAATAATACTATTAATACATTTGTGCTTAGAATCTTAGTGGAGGCAGATAATGCAAGTTTCTTTTTTAGTTGCATCAGAAATAATACATGAAAAATGACATAAACACTGGTTTGAAATGTATCCTGGTGAGTGAGTGAGTGAGTGAGTGTGTGTGTGTGTGTGTGTGTGTGTGTGTGTGTGTGTGTGTGTGTGTACCCTTCCCATTTAAGGGCAAAGTCAAAACTAATCCACTTCATTTAGCCCTTATACATTTATCAGGTGAAAACATGTCTCAATCAACCGATCATTCAATTGTAAACTTCAAATTATGTATGAAAAGTCCTTGAGAACCATTGGATGAACTGTATTGCACAGAAAAGCTATTCCAAGAGGGTGAGGTATATAGTTATAGCCTGAGGAACTTATATAAAATAGTTATCTCAGAACCAGAAGGAGATTTCAAGGTATGGCCACAGAGTAGAAGTAATGGAGACATCAAGCTCTGAGCCATTGGCAACACAGGGGCAGCCTGTGAAAGGAGAAAGTGAATGTAGTACTGGGCTGTGGCAGAAAAGGGAGAGTTCAGTGAGGACCATTGTCTCTCCAGACATGTCAGAGCAGAAAACTCAAGCTGATGCCACCAGTTGTACCTACCATATCAAAAACTAAAGGAACTTCCAAGAAAAGGTCTGTTCTTTCCCCAACTTGCTCTTTGCATGCCTCTCTATTAACAGACACTGTATCATATTCTCCTCTCTTTCTTTCTTTCTTTCTTTCTTTCTTTCTTTCTTTCTTTCTTTCTTTCTTTCTTTCTTTCTTTCTTTCTTTCTTTCTTTCTTTCTTTTTGCAGGGCAATGAGGGTTAAGTGACTTGCCCAGGGTCACACAGCTAGTAAGTGTCAAGTGTCTGATGCTGGATTTGAACTCGGGTTCTCCTGAATCCAAGGCCAGTGCTTTATCCACCGCACCACCTAGCTGCCCCCCTCTCCTTCTTTACTCAAACGTTTCTGGTAACCTGAATTTTATCTTAATCACAAAGAAGCCAAAAATTATCATAATACTTGGTCACTATTAGGTTGGTGCCTATGAGGCAATTAGAAAAAAAATTGGCCTGAAATTATAGTAATTCTGCCCTTGGTACTTTAGTTATGAAATGGTTTATGATGATGGCCCCAATTAGAAAGTAAAAACTCTCTAACAATAGCTTTGGGGATTAAGATCCCTTTCCTATGTAGTTCCATGAGCCTCCATGTGTCCAACAAAAGCACATCAGGAAACATAAAGTCAAGATTAACAAGAAGTACTTATGAGAAATAAGATTAGGTCCATCAAATGCAGATTTTAATGGAATAAAAAAAATACATTATTAGAAATGGGTACCAGTCACAGCAAGTTGAAGTAAGGCAAGGGACATTAAGGATAGTCATTTTCTCCTAATCTTTTCTCTCAGTACTCCAACTATCAGAGCTAGTACCCTCAATTAAAAAAAATAGTTCCATATCTCATCTCTTGTCCATTAAGTGGTCACTTTTCATGTACTCTTATGGAGACTTGGATTTGAACAAAGGAAACTGCAGAAATCACTGCCACTGGTCACCCCAGTTCTACCACTGGTCTATATTTTACAAGGTCCTACTGCCTTCTTCTCATCTCATTTTTTTTCTCTCACAGAATCCTCAAAACTCCTTCTGGACCATAAGAAATCCCATCCTACAATTCTGATCTTGAGTTATCTTTCTTTCTTCCTATGCTTTGAAGAAATACAACTCCCACAGTCTTTGTTAAGATTGTTATATTAGTGGGGCAGCTAGGTGGCGCAGTGGATAAAGCACAGGCCCTGGATTCAGGGAGACCTGAGTTCAAATATGACCTCAGACACTTGACATTTAACTAGCTGTGTGACCTTGGGCAAGTCACTTAACCATCATTGCCCGACACAAAAAAAGATTGTTATATTAGCAAGAGACAATCATAAATGTAAATTAAAACAGAGAGATAAATTTTTGCCTAAATTTTGGAATTTTTGTAACTATTGGCTGAGTGATGGTGATTCCTAACTTTTAACATAAACTCCCTAAAGCAGCAAAGGTGGTGGTGGTGGTGGTGGTGGGGTGGTGGTCTACTTGGACTTGAGGGGTCATATATTACATCTAGACTAAAATGAACTAATTCTTATAAATGGTCTTATTATTGGTCTAGACCAAAGCTTCTTAAACTGTGGGCTGTATGGGGTTACATAACTGAATGTGGGGGTCATGAAAAATTTGTCAGTAAATGTTTGATTTGTATACCTACTTTATATACCTGTATACCTGGGGTCACGTAAAATTTCTCAGGTAAAAAGGTGTCACAAGTGGAAAAAGTTTAAGAAGCCCTGGTCTAAAGCAGCAAGTTCTTTGATGTAGAGAAACTATACACCAAAAAGCATCAACTCTTCTGGAGGTTACAGTGTTAGAGAATTTCCTGGGACAAAATATGAATTAAGTGATTTTCCCTTTGTCACATATCCTGTATGTGTGAGAGGTAGGACTTAAAATTGAAGCCTTCCATACTTCAAGACCAACCCAGTATCATTGCATCTTGTTTTTGGTTTTGTTTTGTATGAGGCAGTTGGGATTAAGTGACTTGCCCAGGGTCACATAGCTAGTAAATGTCAAGTATCTGAGTCTGGATTTGAACTCAGATACTACTGAATCCAGGGCCAGTGCTGTATCCACTGCGCCACCTAGCTTCCCCCAGTATCATTGCATCTTGAAACTTCTCTTGGGGTTATTTTTATTGTTGGCATAATTTTTGGTCGTACTCTGTTAGAAGTCCTGGATAATAGAGTTCTGGTTAATACATTGTTGGATAACAAAGAGTTCATCACACTGTGGGACAAGGCCGAGCATTTATCATTAGATAGATTACTTGTGGCAGGAGCACTGTCTTCAGAGGAATAAGATGGGAATAGCTTTGCCTGTGCCTTAATGAGTTTGGTTATCCAGAAACCTGAATTTCCATCTCATAAATAATAAATGGTCTTCAATATGCTAATTCCAACTTCCTTTTCAATTGCTCATTTTAATCTTGTGAAGAAAATAATCAAGGAAAAAACCAGGAGAAATGTGAACTCCCCTGTCAGAATAAAATCTCATTGCTCCAACCTTCTGCATCCCATTGACTGTAAGTCAGCCTCCTTTTACTATTCTCTCTTCCCTGGAATCTAGCTGCTAGTAAAGGGAAAGAGTATTTTTATTCAGTTTTAATTGAATAAAACATTGATGTGCCTGTTTTACACTTTGAAAAAGTGTGGCATAGCAAAATAGAAAATCTAGTTCTAGTAACAGCTCTGGCATGGTCTTTATCAGGTCAGTCTCTGCATTCTATAGTTTCCTCTTCAGTGGAATGGAGTAATGATATTTGTTACTGATGGATCTTTCAAAAGGAAGATAATTAGATACTCTGAGAAAAGCAGTATGGTATAGAGGGATGGACTTGATATCAGGAAAATCTATATTATCTACTATGAAAAAGTTACAGAATCTCTAACTCTCTCAAACTCTTGAGTTACACAAGTGGCTGATTTGCATTGGTGGAAGGGGTAGCTGATCCCTATACCTATGAAATAAGGTCCGGACCAAAAGAAATGGATCCTCATGATGATAAAGCACTGCAAGCTTCCTCAGGCCCTCTTCCACTCTGAGATGTACCATTACTAATTCTTAAAATAAATAGAGGTATAGGAGGGAAGGAGGTTTTGTATTTTTTTTTCCAGAGCAGGGCTATTAGCAATAGCAGCCTTTGCTGTCATTGTCTTCTATTCTCCCAGAGAGCCCACAAATTCTCAAAAAGGCTGTAGTGGTTTATAGCAAAGGAAATAACTCTTCTCTTTCCTTTTTATACTCTCTCTGGGTGACCTCATCAATTCCCATGGGTTCAATTATCATCTCTATGCAGATGACTCCCAGACCTATATATCCAGTTCAAATATCTCTCCTGAGATCCATCCCTACATCACAAAATGCCTATTAGACATTTCAAACTAGGCTTAGAGTAAGCATCTCAAACTGTACATTTCCAAAATAGAACTCTTTACTTTCATCCCAAACCTAACTCTATCTCAAACCTTCCTATTACTGTGTGTAACACAGAACCTTTTACAAAATAACAATTATTTCAAAAATTATAATCACAAATATACAAATATACTCCCCCCAACTTGTAGGAGGCATAATCTTGCTCTCCTTTTGTACCACCTTGATCTCTGGGGAAGGCAAGAGGATTAGATTCACAACTTAGCTCTGTTCCCACAGAGCACAGTGCCAATTCCAAGTCTAAAAACTCATCTTGGACTCAGGTTACATGTAGAGGACACCACCATCCTACCATCCTTCTAGTCATCCAGGTTTACCACTCTGGTGTTATTTCACTGGTCCCACAAATCTAATCAGAAGCCAGATTTCTATAACATTTCCCTAACACAAACTTCCTACTCACTTCTGCCTTTGGGAATCTCTGTTTGGAATCAGCCTTTGCTGATCTTCCTCAAGGCTAGTACCCTCCTTTCAAATCTTCCCTGAATTTATTTCACCTATATTCTATACACATTTATATGTATACATGTTGTCTCTCCTATTAGAATAAAAGCTTAGTGAGGGCAGAGACTTTCACTTTTGTCTTTCTATCTCTAGAGTTCAGTTCATTGAATATAGTTAGCATTTAATTAATGTTAATTGGTTGTTTTATTGATTGATGCTATCTATGTTTCCATGCTTTCACAAGATCTTTCTAGAAACAAATTAGGACTTCAGAAATTCCCAAGTTATTTAGGTGGTTGACAAGCAAGTCACATGTGACGACCAAAAGGATAGGGATTAATAGTCAGAATAGGGTTTTAGTACCAAACCTACCACTAAGTATCCATGTAACTCTGAGAAGACTCCTTTTTTTTTTCTCTGAGACTCACTTTCTGTTGTACAAAATGACAGATTTCAACAAAAATTTCTTTCAGGTTCTTCCTTGCTTTCATAGCCAATGATTCTAATGGTAGTTAGGTGGTACAGTCTGGAGTTAGGAAGACTTGAGTTCAAATCTAGGATTTGACATTTATAAGCTGTGTGACTGAGAAAGTCACTTAACTTCTCTCTGTCTCAGTTTTCTCAACTATAAAAATATGGTTATTAGCAGCTACCTCTAAGGATGGTTATAAGGAGCAACTGAGATATTGTAAAGAGCTTCACAAAGTGCCTAGCTCATAATAAGCCCTTAATAAATGCCATTTCTTTCTTTCTTTGTGATTCTAACATTACCTAAATGTGGATATGTGAAATATTATGAGTAGCAACTTCCAGTCTATCCAGATATTGGAAACATTCAGTTATTTATCAGAGTCTTATTTTTATTCAACAGATTCTGAGAAATCACAGGTCCAGAATTATCTGGTCTTGGGTTGTTTAAAAGCCTCTTCCAGTTACCAAAAGTAAAAAAAACAAAAACAAAAAACACAACAGCACAGTGTAGCTTAAATTAGATTTATCTTGTTACTCGTAGAATATTTCTATTCGGATTATATTTGAATAAAACATTTCAATTCCTCTAATAGATAAGTTACATTTTCAAAAAGTATGGCATGGGGGCAGCTAGGTGGCATAGTGAATTAAGCACTGGCCCTGGATTCAGGAGGACCTGAGTTCAAATCCTGGCCTCAGACACTTGACACTTACTAGCTGTGTGACCTTGGGCAAGTCACTTAACCCTCATTGCCCAGCAAAAAAAAAAAAGTATGGCATGAAGCAAGAAAGATTTATTTCTAGTACTCACTACACCAACTTGAGAAGTTGCTCTGCTCCTAGTTGGTTTTCTAGAGATATCTAGATGGGGGCAGGTAGGTGGCACAGTTGATAAAGCACCGGCCCTGGATTCGGGTGGACCTGAATTCAAATCTGACCTCAGACACTTGACACTTACTAGCTGTGTGACCCTGGGCAACTCACTTAAACCTCATTGCCCTGCAAAATAAATAAATAAATAAAAATAAAATAAAATAAATATATCTAGGAAACACAGAAATATAGTCAGCAGCAGACATTCCTACCACCATGGAAGTCAGAATAGGCCTCATAAAAATACTACAGCATGGTGGTGGTGAAGTTGAATCTTGGAGAGCTTTCCTGGTGTTTTGCGTAGGAAATTTTTTTTTAAGTTTTAGTTTGTCTTTTACTTATATGTGTGCATGTGTTTGAGGGTGAGAGAGAGAGAAGAAGAACAAGAACATGAAAAGGAAAAAGAAGAAGAAGAAAGAGAGAAAGCAGAAAAGAGAGAGAAAAGAAGACAGAGACAGAGGAAAGGGGGAGATACAAGGAAAGAGAGAAGGAGAAAAGAATGCAGAGAGATAGAGTGATAGAGTTGTGGTGTAGCAAGCTATGGAGAATGCCCTCTGGCTTTTTCCCAGTTCCCCATGTATAGGTGGGAGTCTTGTGTGTCTAAAGTACTGGGTAGGAGAAGAGTGGCAATGTTCCTAGGGGTAGTAACATGAACTATTGTTGTTTGTCCTTCATTCTCAAAGAGGACCATGACATCAGGTGATGGCATAACTTGTAGTGAATTGGATTTAAGTAAGGGAGGGCTGTGCAAAGTCACCAACCTCACTTTCTTCTCCAGAGCCATCTGGGTCCAGTGGCAAGATGTATATCAGGCTGACTGGAGATGGCCCCGGATGTTTAAGGCAATCAGATTAAGTGAGTTGCCCAGGGTCACACAGCTAGTAAGTGTCTGAGATTTTGAACTTAGATCTTCCCAACTTCAGGGCCAGTCCTCTATCCACTGCACCACCTAGCTGCCCCAACATGAACTATAACAAATTAGTGACTGGTGGCATGCCAGATGATAACCTTGTATGGAGTCTTCAGATATGTACTTCAGGGGATGTTCATTTTTTTTTTTGCAGGGCAATGAGGGTTAAGTGACTTGTCCAGGGTCACACAGCTAGTTAAGTGTCAAGTGTCTGAGGCTGGATTTGAACTCAGGTCCTCCTGAATCCAAGGCCACTGCTTTATCCACTGCACCACCTAGATGCCCTTCATTCATTTTTTAAAGACCTATTTATCTAAAATTCCTCCAGAGTAATGCAGTAATGAATATTGGTCCTTTGAGATGTATTACCAGCAATGAAAGGGAGCAAAGAGAGCTAAAGACTACAAGGCTTAAGTCACTAAGCCCCAGGTTCAAATTCTGCCTCTGATATTTAGCTATGTGATCACAGGCAAGTCACTTAAATCTTTCTAAGATCCAGGTTCTTACTCTATTAAAAGGCATGATGTAACTTAGATAATGTATGCCAAATGCTTCCCAAACCTTAAAGTGCTGTATAAATGTTAGCTAATAATAATTAGTGATTCACTTGAACATTTCAAAATCACCAGACCAATTTCCATCCATGGAGCAGGCAAGCCAGCTTTCTGAAGCAACAAAACTTTGTGAAGAAGACACAGAAGACAAGTACCAGGGGAATCAAAACACTAGCACTTCAAATACCACCTCCTCTCTGATTCTGGTGGAAACATTCCTTTGTTCAAGAGCCCCAGGAATAACAGAATTTACAAATCATCAGTCATGTCCTAAAAGTAATCATGGAAGGAATATGGCACTCCATAAAAAAGGGTCCAAGTATCCTTTTTCCCCTGGGGCAGTGGGAGTTAAATGACTTGCCCAGGGTCACACACCTAGCAAGTGTCAAGTGTCTGAATCCAGATTTGAACTCAGGTCCTCCTGAATCCAAGGCCAGTACTTTATCCACTGCACCACCTAGCTGCCCCAAGTATCCTTACTATTACCACCAACTACTAACCAACTGCCATTAACATGCAGGTAAGCCTTAGGGCTCCAAGAATATATTGCCCTGCCCAAGACCACCTTCCCTCCTTCCAACGTGGACCACATCCATTTTCTGGGGGAGCAATCCTTGTGATGATGTGACCTGTCAACAGCTACTTAATGAATAAAAAAAGTATTTATTAAATATTTACAAGGTGCCAAAGACTATGATAAATACTGGGGATACAAACAAAAAGCAAGCCTCTCCCTGCCCTCAGAGAACTTACATTCTAATAGAAGATAATGCATATTAGGGAACTAGAGTTGGAAGCATGGGTCTGGGAGTTGCATAGCTTGGAGACAACCCAGAAGTAGTGTAGGAGTCTGGTTCTAGGCAATAAAATGTGAAAGCTTACTTAATTAGACTCTGAGATCCCAGGGCAGTAAGTAGAGGCTAAGTCAGGTGGAATGCAGAGGAGATACAGAAAAAATTCTTGCCACCAAAAACCTTGGCACTGTCAAATGGTTCAATATCAGGAAACAACATGGTTTTGTTAATGGAAATGATATTAGAGAAGATGCATTACGATCTGCATTGCTACTGTACCCTAAGGACCAAAAAGCCTTTCCATGTGGCTTCTAGCTGAAACCCATCCTATTTGTGTTGCCTCCCCTTATTAAAACATGAGTTCCTTGAGAGCAGGGACCATCTTGTTTTTATAATTATATCACCAGTACTTACCATAGTGCTTTACACATAAGAAGTGCTTAATAAATGCTTTCTTGTTTATATTATTCCTCCCCATTCTATATATACATATGCATATATATGTTTATTTTAAATTTTGAACACATCCTTTCCTCTCCTCCCCCCCTCATTTGTTCAGTTCATATCATAACATTGTCTTGCTGATTGAAGAAAAAGGATAATTGCCTCCTATAACTTGTTTAGAACAGATCCACCATGTTTCTTGAGAGAGAGAGAGAGAGAGAGAGAGAGAGAGAGAGAGAGAGAGAGAGAGATTGATTTATAAATCTAAGATCTTATTTTCCATTTAAATTCTGGTTTGGATTAAATCACTCTCTTTATACCTTTCTTCATTTTTTGTTATCTTAGGGAAATAATACAATATTTTGCAGAAAAGTCTATCAATTTCTTTGAGATTATCTGATATGCTTTTGTATTTAATTCTGTTTCTTTTGATTATTTGCATCCACTTGACAATTTGTTCTCAGATGGGGCAATACAAATGTTTTATTAGGCCATTTAAGAGGCATGAGGCTGACAAAACACCGCAAACAGTTCTAATAGGCCATACAAAATATACCTTCCTTAAAGGGTATGAAAGCTTTGGGAAAGATGAATATCCCCAGTCAGGGATCCCATGATATATATGTTCACAGTTCTTGCAAAAAACAGTGAGAGGTAAAAATAGAAACCACTCCGAAGGAGCCCAGAGACTCCAAAATGCAAGTCCCTTTGTATAATGTCTTTATTAACATCCAAAATTCTCCAAGATCCTTCCCCCTCCAGCCATGACAGATGTCTTTGAGAGTCTCTCCACAGTAGGGGAAGAGTTCTGAAGGCTTCTTCCTGCACTTTCATGGAGTTTATTGGAACTAAACAAGTTGCTTCCATTGCATTTATCAAGCCAGAAGTAATTGGAAACAGCAGGTAACTGTGCCTTAGCAACTGTAAGGGGTTTGTTTGCCAATTGATGCATGGGGTGCTCAGGGTGGTAACTCCTATTAGAACTACTGGGAGGTAGTTAGGTGCAGCAAATCCCCAGCATGTCCCGGGAGCTGGATCACTAAATCTTAAGCTTATTTTCATCAACTGAGGAAAGAACTGTGTGCAACCTACCAAGAAAATTCACTTTACAATCCACACTGTTTTGTTAAATATGTGTTGCAGAACTTGATTACTTGTAAATTGAAAGAAATATGACTTTTTTACAGAACATGAGCTTATGATGTAGAAAAAAGAATTTGGTTTGAAGCAACTATCTGCAAGACCTTACAGAGGAAGGTGGTAGAAGATTATTAACCAAACTATCTGAAAATTATAAATGGAGAAGTAGTAGGGTTAAAAAAGGGCAAGTTTACAGAAAGTTTGCTCAAAGAGCTGGTGATTTTAGGAGTGAGTATTTACACTTCAGAAATTGGTACGTGCCACAAGTCAGGGCTTGATTTACTGTTTTGTTGATTGTTTAGACTTAAGAAAGGGACTTATAAAATGTCAATAATGCAGATTAAACTTAAAAGTTGCATTTTGCATACTTTTTTTTAGAGAGCCAGTTGTTAAACATTTACCAGCACACACCTGGGAAAGTCCCAATATGTTTACTGTTCATTGATTCTAAAAAAACTTTTATTTAATAGATCAAAATGTTATCTAAAAGACCCTCTCTCAGAAAAGATATCTTCTATTCACATGTCCAAATTCTGCAAGATTTCTTGAGAGATATAGCAACAGACATGATTTTGTTCAAAAACCTTCTGAATTTTACTATGAAACAAGTTAGAAAACAAAGATATATTCTCTTCACAAGTATGTTTTAAGTAAATACTCAAGAGTTGTACTAACTCTTCACACTTAAAAGAACCCCACGAAATAATAAGAATGCCTATTATCCAGATTACGATACATAATTGGATAAACAACCCAGAAAGCTTTTCACAAACATCTTGGACAGGCACTATGAATAGAAAGTTGGGTCCAGAATTAAACATTGGAGAGTAAATTAGATCACCTTTGATAAATTGTACAGTTCTTTGAATAACTGTTTGTCCCCAAAACAAAGGCCCATCTTTTAATACTAAAATAAATTACTCTTATAATATTACATGATTTTAAATCATGAAATACCATAAACTTGGGGATCACCCAAAGAGAGGGGTATATGGTAGGCATAATTCAGTAACAACAGATTATAGATGGAGAATTGTGTAGCCCAACAGATATTGTCAAAGAAATGTATGGTTGATCATGCTGTGAGGTGAAGAGTACCTGATGGACAGCCTATGTGCTTCAAGCAATGTCAAAAGAGCTACAAAAGTTTTATATGGCCTAGATTTGGCCCATGGGCCATAATTTTCCAAACACTGGGTTAGAGGAAGGCCCCTAGCATAGTGAGCACACCTCTTGTGCCATATTTAAAAGGTAGCATGGACCAGAGTTCCACAGAATAAGCAAGCATAATAGAGTTGTGATCTACATCATTAGTAGGAGAACCTCCATTTATGATATCATAGATTCCCTGCATTCTCCCTATGATTCAGTGTGGCTGTGACTCATGGAATTCCATAGAAAGATTCTAATAGAATAGGTCACACAAAGGGAAGTTATGGGTATAAAAAAGCTTGAAATTGTTATCAACAATATTCACCTAGGAGAAGTAACATTGCATCAGCTCATGTGCTCTACAAGTGTGTCAGTTCCCTGTCAAGTATACAAAATAAATGCTAGATGTTTGGGGGAAAGAGGCTTTAATCTTTGAGTTGATTAGGAAAGGCCTTAGGTAAGATATGGTACTTTAGATGAGCTTAAAGGAAACAAGAAATTCTAAGAGGGGAGAAGAGGAAGGAATACCTTCCAGGCAGCACTCTCAAATGCCATTATAAAGGTACAGATAAGGGAGACAGAATGTGATACAAGATCACTTGGGCTGAACCCCAGAGCACATAAAAAGGAGGATGTATAATAACCCTAAAAAGGTAGGTTAGAACCAGGTTTTGTGAAATATGCCAAATGAGAGATACATCAGATAAAGTGTCTCTGTCTGCCCCATAAGGAAACATCATACTCCCTGAAAAGGAAGACAAAGAGATATTCTTTCAACTTCAGGTGAGAAAATATTTTTTTAATGTTTTATTGTATTTTTACTGTTTTTGTTCAGTGTTTCTGAATTATATTTTTTGGTTTTTAAAAATATTATTTATTTTTAACATTCTTTTTTAAAAAGTTGAATTCCAAATTCCCTCCCTTCCTCCCAATAATCCCTACCCATGCAGAAGGCAAGAAAAATATCAATTATACATGTGAAATCATGCAAAACATTTGCATGTTAGCCATATATGGGAAAAAAGCAAGGAAATTATGCTCTAATTTGTACTCAGAATTTATCAGTTCTCTCTCTGGGGGTGGATAGCATTTTTTTCATCATGAGTCTTTTGGAATTATCTTGGATCATTGTATTGATAAGAGTAGTCAAGTCTTTCATAGTTATTATCATTACAACATTGCTGTTACTATGCATAAATGATCTTCTGGTTCTTTTCCCTTCAATATGCATTAGTTTACAGAAGTCTTGCTATCTCTTTTTTCCCAAAACCACACCCTCCTCATTTCTTATAATAAAATGTTATTCAATCATAATCATATAACACAACTTCTTCATTCATTCTCCCAATTGATGATCATCACCTCAATTTCTAATACTTTGCTACCATAAAAAGAGCTGATATAAATATTTTTGTACATATATGTCCTTTTTCCTTTCTTTTGATCTCTTTGGGGTAAAGACCTAGTACTGGTATTACTGGATCAAAGGGGTTTTTTCAGTTGTATTTAGTCATTTCTGACTCTTTGGGACCACATTTGTGGTTTTCTTGACAAAGATACAGAAGTAGTTTGTCATTTCTTTCTTCAACTCATTTACAGATGAGGAAACTGAGGCAAACAGGGTTAAGTGACAAATAGTAAGTGTCTAAGGCCAGATTTGAACTCAGGAAGATGAGTCTTCCTGACTCTGGGCCCAGCATTCTATCCACTGTTTACCTGTTCATGCTTCTCTTAAATTTTATATTTGAATGTCAGTTCTTCTATTCAGCTCTGGTCTTTTTATCAGGAGTGCTTGAAAGTGTTCTATGTCATTTCCTCTGAAGGATTGTACTCAGTTTGTTATTCTTGGTTGTAATACAAACTCCTTTGCCTCCTTTGAAATATCATATTTCAAGCTCTCCGTTCTTTAAATGTGAAGGCTGTTAAATCTTGTGTGATCCTGACTGTGGTTCCAAAATATGTGAATTGTTCTTTTACTCGATGCTTACAATATTTCCTCGGTTGGAATTTGGCTTTTATTCCTATAAGTTTTCGTTTTGGTATTTCATTAAGGAGGTGATCGGTGAATTCTTTCTACTTCTATTTTACCCTCTGGATTTAAGATATCAGTAGGGTTGTCTTTGATAATCTCTTGATATGTGATGCCAAGGATCTTTCTTTTTAAAATCATGGCTTTCGAGTAGTCCAATAATTCTTAAATTACCTGTACATATATTTTCTAAGCCAGTTGATTTTCTTGTGAAGTATTTTGCATTTTCTTCTATTTTTCATTCTTTTATTTTTATTGTTTCTTGATGTTCCAAGGCACAATTAACTTCCACTTACCCAATTCTAATTTTTAAGGAATTATTTTCCTCAGGGGTTATTTTCTTCAGCATTTTTTGTGTCTCTTTTATCAAGATGCTAATTCTCTTTTCACAATTTTTTTTTTTGTCTGACTGGTTTCTTTTCCCAACTTTTCCTCTCCTTGACATGAGAGCTCTGGAATTTGGTTATAATATTCCTGGAGGTTTTCCTGTTGGGATCTCTTTCAGGAGGTGATCAGTGGATTTTTTCAATTTCTATTTTGCCTTCCAGGGTGGTATGATCCAGGGAGAGGTAAGGTCATTGCTCTTGTGGTCTGTGGCTTTGTCTTTACCCAGGAATGCCCACTGCTAGTACTCATCTTAGCCCTGGAACTGACAAAGGGCCCTGCTCCCTTGTGACTGACCACAAATGCTTGTCTCTTCCCTGGAACTATAACTGAGAACTTCATATAGGCAGTAGAGTTGCCACAGAACTGTGTAATTTAAGATTCTAAATGTGGATTCTAATCTGTTCCCCCAGTTTTGGGGGAAACTGACTAAAATCACTGATAAAACGAGTTTAGGTTTTTAAGGGTTTATTGGAAAATAGAAAGAAAAAGATTGAGAACAGAATTCCAACAGCCTGGCATTCCTATCTTTCCTCAAATTTCCTGTGAAGTCCTCTGCCACCACCAACACCAAGTCAGGAACTCAAAAAGCACAAGAGCTCTCCGCGCAGGCTCCCTCTCCTCCTTCCTGTCTCCTCCCAGAAAATAGGAGGCTCCTCAAGTTAATTGGCTGGTAGCCTTGATAGACAGCACCCATGAGCAAACGTCATTTCCTGATGCCAAGGAAAAGCCACAATACCTCTGAGGCATTTTCCTCATGGTGGAGCTTTCCCACAGCAAGTCTCCAGTAGGTGGCATCATTCCAATCATTACAGCACCCAATGTCAGCAAAGGGACTTCTGTAATCTCTTTCTAATCTCTGGGTTGAGACCTCCCAGAGCCGCTGCCTCCAATGTTCATCACTGATGCTGGTGCTGCCTGTGTTAGCTCTGCCCCTCTCCCACCTCCCCACCCTACCACTAAACACACACACACAAACACACACACTCTGGTGTCACAGTCCTCTCTTGCTAACTTCCTAAATTGTCTGAAGTTGGAAAAATGTCTCACCATAACCTTTTGTTGGCTCTGCCACTCCAAAATTTGATTTGTGGTTGATTAAAGTTGCTTGGAGGGGAATTTTGGGAGAGTTCAGCTTAGTTGTTGCCTCTCCTCTGCTATCTTCGGGGTGTCTCTCTCACTCCCTCCCCTCAAAGAAATTTAATTTTGCTTATCTCATCTCTCAATGATGCTATACCCAAAATAGACATTATAGTTCCAGAAAGATATTTGAGTATGATATAATTCATTCAAGCTACACTCCTGAGACAAGATAGCATTCATTTTTTTCAACAACAATGGTAACTTTGATAAGCAGAATTTGTGTCTTCTCTAAAAGATAGACATTGAAAATGCTATGGGGGGGGCAGCTAGATGGCGCAGTGGATAGAGCACCGGTCCTGGATTTAGGAGGACCTGAGTTCAAATCCAGCCTCAGACACTTAACACTTACTAGCTGTGTGACCCTGGGCAAGTCACTTAACCCCAATTGCCTCACCAAAACAAAAAGAAAGAAAGAGAGAGAGAGAGAGAGAGAGAGAGAGAAAGAAAGAAAGGAAGGAAGAAAATGCTATAGGAGGGGCAGCTAGGTGACACAGTGGATAGAGCACCGGCCCTGGAGTCAGGAGGACCTGAGTTCAAATCTGGCCTCAGACATTTGACATGTACTAGCTGTGTGACCCTGGACAAGTCACTTAACCCCAATTGCCTGACCAAAAAAGAAAAGAAAAGAAAAGAAAAGAAAAGAAAAGAAAAGAAAAGAAAAGAAAAGAAAAGAAAAGAAAAGAAAAGAAATGTAGTACAGTATTGAGAATTTAGAATTTGTCAGTATCCTTGTTCAAACTTCAAACTTTGGAAAAACTTTCCAAGACCAAATTTTGTTACTAAATTCTGTTATAATTGTAAAGGGAGTACTTACAGGTGTGGGTGCTTACCTCTTAAAGCAAAAACACTGAATAGTAATGCCTTTTCAAAGAGTCAGGTGCTCAAGAAACTGCATAAAGTCTGAAATTAGCTAACAAACTCCCACATTTTGCCTTCAGCTCACATTACTAGGAAGGAAGAACTCTGATACTGATACTAAGAATTAAGGCCTAGCAGTACTGTAACCTGGAGGCTGGGGGTGATGGTCTAAAAGCTTATTCTTAAATTGCATAAATCATTTTTTATAATGAGAGATAGTGTGATTCAACAGTTAACAAACTAGCCTCAGAATTGGGAAGACATGGGTTTACGTCTCAACTCTACCATATACTGACTTTATTTGGGCAAATAACTTAACCCTTCAATTGATAAATAAACATTTATTAAGTGCCTACTATGTGCCAGGCACTTTACTAGGTGCTAGGGATAAAAAAAAGATGCATGTATGCCCTCAAAGAGCATACACTCTAACAGGAGAGACAACATGCCAACAACTACATAGAAAACAAGCTATATATGCAGGATAAATAGGAAATAATTAGCAGAAGGAAGACACTAGAATTATGATGGGTTGGGGAAGGCTTCCTGTAGAAGGTGATATTTTAGTTGGGACTTAAAGGCAGCTAGGGAAGTCAGTAGTCCAAGCTGAGGAGGGATAGTGTTCCAGGATGGGGGACAACCTGAGTAAATGACTAGAGCCAATAGATGGAGTTATTTGTGAAACAACTACCCGGCTCATATGTATGTATGCATGTATGCATATATAGGTATACACATACATACATACACATATATGTATCTATAGGCAAGTATATATACACAATACATATACATGTATATGTATACACATACATGCATACACATGCATGTATCTATATGTGTGTATATCTACACACATACATATATATATATATACATATATATATATATATATATATATATATATATATATATATATATATATATATATATATATATCCATATTTATTTCAGAGAAGATGCATTGGCAATGGAAGTACCTAATCTGGAGCTCCTGATGACAATGCAATCACAAATCCACTCCAAAAATAAATCCTTTCAGATATGGTGAATGAACAGGCAAGGTAACATCATCCTTGAAAGTTTTGTGGTACAGATGGGCCTAAAGATTTTTGGAAAGAGTAGAAGCTAACTTCATTACAGTACATATTTCAGCCAATAATTTGATGCCTCTATTCTGGATAATAGATTGTGCATAAAGCAAGGCAGTATAGTGTAGTAAAACTGCATAATAAAAAGGAAATGAAGGGGCAGCTAGGTAGTGCAGTGGATAAAGCACCGGCCCTGGATTCAGGAGGACCTGAGTTCAAATCTGACCTCAGACACTTGACACTTAACTAGCTGTGTAACCCTGGGCTAGTCACTTAACCCTGATTGCCCTGAAAACCCCCCCAAAAAATTAAAAAAGAAATTAAAAAGAGGGAAAGCACAGTTGGTCATAAGACTTCCAGTTCTAGATCTGCAATGTGTGATCTAGCTGTGTGACCTTTTCCTCTCTTGAGGTCATAGAGCAGTCTCTGTTTGCTCATCTGAAAAATGAGGAAGTTGGGCAACATGATTTCTAATATCCCTTCCAGATTTAAAATTCTATAAATCCTGCCTGCTCTGCCTACCACACAGGAAAAACAAATGCAACAATATATATGAAAGCATTTTGAAAACTGTAAGATATTGTGTTAGGGTAAGGTATCATTATTAAGCATATTATTATTTATAATGTGCTGGGTTTTTAGTCCCTCCTGTTAAAGACACCCAGTGAAAAAGACATGAACTAAATAAAAGTCGAGTCCTTTTCTCCCCCTGCTACCCTCACATAACTTGTCATGGTGGGATTTCAGTTTAACTTTTATTAAGTATAAACTAGGTGACTCCAGGCCTGGAGTCAGGAAGACTTGAGTTCTAATCCAGATTCAGATACTAGCTGTATGACTCTGGGCAAATCACTTAACCCTGTTTGCCTTATTTTCCTCATCTGCAAAATGAGCTAGAGAGGGAAATGGCAAACCGCCCCATTATCTTTGCCAAGAAAACCCCAAATGGGGTCATGAAGAGTTGGACATGACTGAACAACAAAAAAAATGTGAAAAACACTGTGGCAGGCACTAAGAACACCAAAAAAGAAAGAAAGAAAAAGAAAAAAGAAACAATTCACATCTTCTTCCTTAAAGGAGTATACAAGTAGGAGGAACAAAACAAATGCATAAATACCAATAATCTAAAATATATGTGCATAATAATAGCTGACATCTACATAGCACTTTAAGTATTACAGAGCATTTTACATACATCTTTTCACTTGATCTTGATAATAAGCCTGTGGGGGGCAGGTAGGTAGCACAGTGGATAAAGTACTGGCCTCGGATTCAGGAGGACCTGAGTTCAAATTCAGCCTCAAACACTTGACACTAGCTGTGTGACCCTGGGCACGTCACTTAACCCTCATTGCCAAACAAAAACCAAACAAATAAACAAACAAACAAACAATACTATGGAGGTTCTGTATGACTCTAGGGGGTGATGGATGTCTGTCTTATCCAATGTCACAGGAACCGTGGTTCGGGGTGAGCTAGAGGCAGAGTGCAATGGCTGGTCACCATTTCCATCCTGGGAAAGTCCACTGGTATTTGCTCACTTTCATGCTAACATAATCTGATCCTACCCAAATAACTCTAGAATCAGAAGAATCTAGTAGAGAGTAAAGCATTTATTAAGTACCTACTATGTACCAGGCACTATGTAATTGCTTTTCAAATATTTTCTCATTTGACTTTCGCAACAACCCTATGAGGTAGATACTACAGGTATACCTCAGAGATGTTGCAGGTTTGATTCCAGACCACTACTATAAGTGAATATCACAATAAAGCAAGTTACATAATTTTTTTTGGTTTCCCAATGCATAGAAAAGTTAAATTTACAACATACCGTAGTCTATGATGTATGCAATAGTATGTCTAAAAAACAATGTACATACCTTAATTTAAAATATTACTAAAAGAAAGGCTAACCATCATCTGAGCCTTCAGCAAGTCATAATATTTACTGGTGGAGGGTCTTGCCTCAGTGTTGATGGCTACTGACCAATCAGGTTGGTAGCTTGGCCTTCAGCCTGTCTTGGCTTTCTTCCCTCACTAAGCTTAATCATTTCTATCCATTGATTTCAAAAGAAAGATGTGGGACTCTACTTTTCACTTGAACACTTAGAGGGCATTGTAGGGTTGTTCATGGGCCTAAGTTCAATATTATGGTCTCTCAAGGAATAGGGAGGCCCCAGGAAAGGGAAAAAGATGGAGAAACGGCTGGTCAGTGGAGCAGTCAGAGAATAAACAACATTTATCTATTAAGTTCACCATCTTATGAGGGCATAGTTTGTGGTGCCCTAAAACTATTGCAATAGTAACATCAAAGATCACTGATCACAGATCACAACAACAGAGATAATAATCATGAAAAAATTTGAACTATTGTGAGAATTACCAAAATGTGACACAGAGACCATCTGAGCACATGCTATTAGAAAAATGGTGCCAACAAACTTGCTTAATGTAGGGTTGCCCCAAACCTTCAATTTGTAAAACAAACAAACAAAAAACTACACAATATCTGCAAAGCACAATAAAGTGCAATAAAACAAGGGGTACCTGTATTATGATCCCCATTTTATAACTGAGGAAACTGAGGCAGGCAGCAATAAAGTGTCCTGCTCAGGGTCACACAGGTAGTAAGTATCTGAAGGCATATTTGAACTAAGGACTTTCTGACTCCAATCCCAGATCTCTTATCCATTGGCCCACCTAGCTGCCTCTAATAATATAGTTGAAAAAACTCAAGAAGACCTCTGTTCAAGTTGTACCTTACTGAGTGACCACTTAAAACCTCAAAGCCTGATTAGATCTAATGGAGAGAAAAACACTTCCCTAGCTCAAAAGGTTTTTGTGAGCATCAAATATAAATATATGTGAAATTGCTTTGTTAACTATAAAATACAATACAATGTATCTCAAAAGCCTTAATGCAGTTTCAGACTTTAGCTTAATTCAATTCAGTTCAGCAAACATTTATTAAATATTTCCTATGTGCAAGGTACTATTTTAGGCACTAGGGATATAAAGATGAAACAATTCACAGCATTTGCCCTAAAGGAGCTTACATATGGAAAGGGCAAGATAACATGTAATTATATTAAATTACATCCTATGAAATATAAAATATATGTGCTTTAAGCTTTAGCATAAAACTGCACTAAGGTTTTTGGAATATCCTATAGAAGGGGAAGAGGAATCCATGCTTCTCATTACATTTTTTTTTTTAAATCTTCCTCCAACCCTTTCTTACTTTTGTCCAAATTTTCTAGATTGGTTGTCTAAATTTCCACAACTTAGTAGGTTATCATTTAGTCAATTAGTGCTTCAGGGCACTCACTGGTCCCCTAATCTGAAAGAGTGAATGCAACTTTCAAAAGTGTCTAATTTATACCCAGGTTGTAATTTATGATTTGGACAAATCGCACTCAAATTGAGATTCAACAGTGCTGCAGTGTTTATGACTCATGCTTCAGGGCAAGGCACAGCCCCATATTCTAGGAGCTCAGTAGTTAATCATGATAATGCACAAGTTAATTGAAGGCAAGACACTACTTCTCTCAAAGAAGCATGATGGTGAGCTGCTAGCCCGGCATGAAATTTCTATGATGATGCTAAAGCAGATTGAAGGCCAATTTGCAAGATGTTATTTGTATTGTTTGCTACAATTACTATAATCCATTTGTCTGTAAATGTGCCTTCTGTTGTTATTAGATCATTAACCTTAACAATGGCAACATGCTTCCAGTATGCAATTCAATTAAAGCACTACACAGAGTGAGACTGAAGAGCACATGCTAAAAGAGGAAAGCATTCACTGTTCCTGCCTTATTGGTTCCTGAGAATTCAAATCAACAAGCATTTATTAAGAAGCTGCTGTGTTCCAGGAAGTGTGTGGGGACCTGAGGACAAAAGCATAACAGTTCCTGCCCTCAAGAAACTTACATTTTAGTGTAAAGACTGAATACAAAAAGTCCAGTCATCAACATGCATTTGTTAAGTGCTTACTATGTGCCAGGCACTGTGCTCAGTATTGTTGACACAAGACACTGCCCCCACTTAAAAAAAAATAGCCTCTGAAATTCAGGGAGCTTGTTCAAAGAAGAAAACCTGTACAACTATGTACACACAACATATGTGTGTGTGTCATATGTGTAAGTGTGTATGTTTGTATGTATGTGTATGTACATATATAGATCTAGATTGATCTTTTATTTTCTCTCTCTCTCCTTCTTTCCCTTCAGATCCCTCCATAACTTAGCCCCTTCTACCTTTCCAGTCTTCTTACATCTTACTCTTCATCACATACTCTTTTTATCCAGTGACACCTCCCAACTGTTCCATGAATAGTATACTTCATCTTTCAGCTCTTGACATCTTCTCTGGTGATCTCCATACCTGGCATGCTTTTCTTCCTCATATCCACCTACTGCCTTCCCTGGCTTCCTTTATGTCCTAGTGTTATTCAGGATATCTTTTCCAACTCATTTCAATTATACTGCCTTCCCTCTGTTAACTATCTCCTATTTACTCTCTAGGTAGTATTTTTGTGCATATTTGTTTGTTGTTTTTCTCATTAGATTGCGAATTCCTTGAAGGCAGGGACTGTCTTACCTTCCTCCCCCCACCCCCCATTGCTTAGCACAGTGATTAGCATACGGTAGGCATTTAATAAATGTTTATTGATTGATTGATTGATGAATGAATCAATGTGTAACTGGTACTGAAAAGAATGGTCAGAGATTCTGTGTCACCAGGAATGAACCAGGTTTTGGTGAAAGCAAGAAGATGGAGGGAGTGGGAAATAAAACATTTTAAGATACAAGCCTATTAGTTAACTATGGAACAGACATTTCATAGAATGTAGTAGAAGGGGTGGGTACATCTGGAATCAAAATTGAGGTGAAAGAATAGGAGAGAGGAGCAAAATAGAGTATGCTGGTAAATGTTTCACAACCAGCTCTCCAAATAAAAAGACTTGGCATGCTTTTTAAAAAATTTAACAATCAGATTTCATTTGCCAATACAAAGTGATTCCAACAACACCTGGAATTAAGAAGCTAGTAATTGGGCACAGGCAATGGGGTTTAGGGACAATGATAATTATGGATTCAGAATCATAGGGATGGGGAGATTTTGATAGGAGTATGCTCTTCATTGAGCAGCGGTCCAGGCAGATTATCTATGGCTGGAGAGAAGTCCATTGAGGAAAGCAAGTGATTTGACTGTCCAAGAACTTTGTTCAAGGTCCAGCCCAAAGTCAGGTGGTGATGTCATGTCCTACAAGGGCCAGGGTATCTGACTCAAAGCAAATAGGAATAGACAAAAGTCTAGACTGGGGGAGTCTGCAGAGAAGGCAGGAGTTGGCAATTTGAGAAACAGCCTCCACAGAATTGGATAAGGCCCTGGGGCAAAAATAAAGGGTAAAGTTTTGAGGCCAGGATCTGGGGTTGACACAGGCCTCCCTGAGACGGCTCAGTAACAAAGACAGAAGTCACAGCATCAGGCCTGGATCCCAGGGTCAGACATAGAACTTTCATAGGGGAGGGAAGAACACTATGCCTTCATAGTTGAGAGGCCAGGACATGTATGGTTAAAAGTGTACTGGGATGTGGATTCATATCCTATCTCAGTCTGGTTCTCTGACTCCAGGAAACACACAAACTTCTTCTCATGTCTTATTTTAAGGTTTTCAAATCTCTTAATGAATGAAAACCCTGTGAGGTGGGTAATACAAGTATTCTTGTCCCAATTTTGCCGAGGAAGAAACAGACCTCAAGAGATTAAGTGATTTACTCAAAGTCGCCAAGGTAAATAATCGTCTGAGGTGAGATTTGAACCTATGTCTCTTGACTCCAGTTCCAATGCACTACAGCCCTGCTGCCCCTCTCACATAAAGTACCTAGTTAATGTGAAGCTCAGACTTGGCACACCTTTCCTCATTTGGTTTCAGAGTAAAACCCCAAGAGTAGGAGTTTGGAAAATTAGAAAGTAAATATACTTCAAAGGAAAATATAAAGTTGCAAACCATGGGCCTTCAAAACACCGAGTCTGACTTGGTTTGGATCCCAAACTGTAAATTATCTTCAGACTTGTTCAGAATTTCAAATCAAGGCCAAGAATCAACAAAGGCACTATTCACCTGCCGTGAACTGACTCAGTGAGAGCGACACAGAGGAATGGCATTGGGCAAATTGGCAAGGCGAGTTGAATGCTTGGTTGTCAGCATAAACAAAGGGGGAATAACTGGTAAATATTTGATTAGCTGAGTTGGGAGGAACAGGCTAGAGTCACACTAGCCTGTTTAACCAAGTAAGGTAGGCAGAAGCAAGATAAGGTAAATTATTTGCAAAAAAAAAATAGATAAGATTAGTTGACTTTATGCCAGCCAGATATGTAGCAACCCAGGTGTAACCACATTCAGTGAGATATTTAAATAGATGGAAAAGTTTGATAATACCAGTCATATATATTTTCTTAAAGTCTACAAATATGGAAAGCCTTTGGCTTCTCCTTTTCTCTGTTGCTTCTTGGTGTTGACCATTCTTAAGACACAAAAGGGGCCTCAAAGCTGAGTGGAAATTAAAGCTAAACTTGGAGTCAGGAAGCCTCAGTGATAGTTTTAGCCCTGCCACTAGTGAGTAGTATGACCTCAGGACAAGTCACCTTATCTTTTTGGGCCTATGAGTCCTCCCCAACAGAAAGAGAGGGAGTTGGAAGAGATGCTCTGTACATACAGTTCTTTGTACTTCTAAATTTATATGAACTTTACAACTGTACGATGGGCCACCTCTGCCTATATGCTTCAGAGTCAATCAGGATAGTTGATAAATCTATCAGGCATGACAAATAGGCCATGATAGTTCTTCATGACCAGAGAAGGCAGCCCCAATTCAAACTTTTTGATTTAGGTATTTTTCATTCTGTTTTGGTAGCTGGCTCAGCAACCATAGCTTTAGCTTTTGATTTCAAAGAGTTCAAAGAGTCTTGGGAGTACATACCAGCAATCATAGATCAGATAGCTATAGCCCTTTAAGCTTTGCAAAAGAGCATTCATTCAACAACCTATGTAGACAGCACAACTATTATTCTTCCCATTTTTCCAGATAAAGAAGGCCTGGCTATGTTAAGTGACTTAGTCAAAGACACAGAACTAAATGATGAAACCGAGATTCTGTGTTCTTTACACTATTGCATGGCAAGGGAATAAAAGGGTTACTAACTACTTAAAGATAAATGAAATCTGTTAGTAAGCAGGCAAAATGGGACAAGGCTCTCCTTCAGCCTGTCATTAATTTGGCAAACCCAGCACTGAGTGGGAGCAGAGAAAACTAGACAAAAATATGAGCAAACCACAGATAAGAAACTCTCTTCTGACCCTGGATAAATAACATAGTATCTTTGGACCTCAATTTCCTCACCTGTAAAATGAAGGGATTGATTAAAATTATTTGTAAGGTCTCTTCTAGCTGAAAAAAAATGTTTTACTCAATGACTACGGAAGCAAGCATTTCCATTTGGCCAGCCTGTTGTGCTCCATAATTTAAAACACATTGGGTTAAAAAATAAAAATTTAAAAAATAGAGAAGACCTAATAACTTTCATTTTATTATTTAATGATAATAACCAGGAGTAGGAATGAATTTCTGTTTGTTTCTAGAAACCCTAAGGAAGAAATGTAAAGATGCTAAAGGTGAGTTCAAATAGTACCCTCCAGACATTTACCATTTTCCCTTCATTCCTATTCACTTGATGCAGATCAACTCCAACCTCTGATCCCAACATCAGCCCAGCCTGTTTCACAAAGACTACAGACTGTATGTTTAGTAGAGTTATTTTGTAAGGGGAAGTTATAGAAGCAATAAGGTGACAGAAGACCAGTTTTGGAGAATCAGAGCACAAAGGCCTCTAACTTGGCAGGGCTAACATCTGCATTAGGGCTTGGTATTATATCTAAGCCAATGTTGCCTGGCAACAAGGGAAAGATGATTTGTTTTTAATCATTGTAATTGTACACAATGCACTGCTGCTTTCTCCCAAACCTGTCTTCAGTGATGGAGAGTTCTCACAGAGCCTACTAAACATAGGACAGTAAGTTGGCCCAAGGTTGAGCCTGTGTTAAGTTGAGAGGCAAGATATGCTGCAGTAGGAAATTATTAAACCCCATTTCCAGCATTTGATACCTAAGAACTGATTTTAGGGGAAAAAATTCAGGGAAGTTAAATATGAAATGCCAACAGTTGACTCATCCCAGGTTTTTAAATTTCCAGCTCCAGGCATAAAAATGAATTCTGCCCTAAACAATTTGATGCATAGCCACCTTTTTTATAAATAATAAGGAGCTTTTTAAAGTGCAGCTGTAGGAGGCAGCTAGGTGGCACAGTGGATAAAGTACCAGCCCTGGATTCAGGAGGACCTGAGTTCAAATCTGACCTCAGACACTTGACACTTACTAGCTGTGTGACCCTGGGCAAGTCACTTAACCCTCATTGCCCCACAAAAAAAGTACAGCTCTATTAACTGAGGAGTAGGAATGGAGAGTGGCACAATGGAGAGAGGGCTGGATTCGGTGTCAGAAAGGCATGGTTTGCAGTTACCCAGCCCTTAGATGCAGTCACCCCCAGCACACCACTTAGCTATTCTGAACCTCAGTTTCCTCTGTCTACGCAATGTAAAAAACAGCACCTGCCATGCAAAATTGTGAGAATAGAATGAGACAATATACACAAACCATATTACAAATCTTAAAATTCTCTATAAATGTGAGCTATTATTCTTAGTTACTCAATCACCTGTGCCCACTAGGAACATTTCTATAATGTTTATAATGCAAATCTCATGTCTAACATTAGTTCAGCTCTACATCTGGTTCATAGACATATAATTTTAGAGTTGGAAGAAAAGAATTAGTCCAGAACTCTTACCAAACAACAAGAAGAAGACTAGGTTGGACTATCTTGCCCAGGCTGGAAGTGCAGAGGCTAAGCGTGACCTGCTCCTATCACTGCTTAGCCTGAGAGCTTTACCTGGCTCCCGTTTTTTACCTGGTTGAGTTTGCCCCTCCTTAACTATTTCCCTCCTCCCTCACTCCTGAGACCTCACCATTTTAATGCCTCAGTATGAAGTATACTCAGTAATGTACTCAGTTTGGGCATCTGAATTGTATAGCCCTCTGCAGCCCAGAACGTCTAAGCACAAGAAATTCCCCTGTATTGGGGATTACCTGCATGCAGCATCATTCCCATCCTCTTGCTTTAGAGATGAAGTGATGCCCTATTTGCCATTCAAAACCCTTCATAACCTAGCCCCCTTCTACCTTTCCAGGCTTTTTACACCTTGTTCCCTGACACATACTTTCTGATCCAGTGATGCTGGCCTTCTGAGGGCTCCTTCAGTAAGACACTCCATCTCTTAGTGTCAGGCATTTTCTCAGGCTGTCCTCCATTCCTGGAATCCTCTCCCTCCTCTGTTTTGATAACTGACCTCCCCAGATTCCTTTAAGTCCCAGTTAAAACCCATCTTTTACTGGAAGCCTTCCTCAACTCCTCTTAATTCTAGTTCCTTCTTTCTGTTCTTTATTTCCTATTTATCTTGCATGTAGATTGCTTTATATATATTTGTTTGCATATTATCTCCCACATTAGAGTGTAAGCATCTTGATAGTAGGGACCTTCTCTTGCCTCTTTTTGTATCCCCAGCACTTAGTAGCATAGTACCTGGCACATAGTAGGCACTTAATAAATGTTTATCAATTTATTGATTGAGATAAGAAAATTTTGAGACCCAAAAAGGTGACCCAAAGTCACATATCTAGTTAGTGGCAAAACTGAATCTTCAATTCAGTTTTCCTGGCTCCTAGGTTAGTATCACCCCCTCTCCCCTTCCCTTGCTGCCTTTTTAGAAAGGACATGGTGAAGTCACTTTGCATTTTTCTATGTAAAGTCTTTGCTAAATCCTATATTCTAAAAAAAAAAAGTTATTGTATCATATAAGCTGATCTCTTTTTTAACAGAAAGGAGATGGACCTAATTCAACCTGTGTTTTGAATTTATAGCAAGGGCTAAGACGTGCCTCTGGGAGGAAAAACTTGTTTTCAAATGATCACTGTGGACCTAAATATGGAAGTGACCTAGGGGAGCATCTAACCCAAGCCCTTCCATTGAGGTTTAAGAACATTATTACCTGTACAAGGTCACATAGGAAATGGGAGTCAGAGGTAGGATTGAAAACCAGTTATTCTGACTTCAGGACCCATTGTTCCTGCTATCGCTATGAATATGATACATTTTTATCTACAAGAGGAAAAAAAGCCTAGGATTGGTAGGGGAGAGGGTGTTTTTTTTTCTATTCATAGAATTGTGAAAAGGAAATAAATCTTCTTTGAGAGAAAAAATTAATCCTTCTTCATTGGAAAAATCATGGGACTTCCTGCTAACAATTACAGAGATGCTTTTTGTTGACACAATCTGGTACAGTGGAGAGAGACAATGTTGAATTTTGGCATCATAAGACTTGGGTTCAAATCCTGACTCCGCATTCTTATGTGTATAAGATGTACATGGGCTTTGGAGCCAGGTAACCTGGGTTTAAATATCCCCTCTGGTGTTTGTTGCCTGTGTGATCCCAGGTAAATCACTTCATCTTTGTGAGTCTCAACGTCCTCATTTACTCAGGAAGGAGCATGGAGTAGAGGGACTCTGAGATCTTTTCTACCTCTAGGTCTATGATATATCTCTTTTAGCTTATCTATGGAAATAAATGAAATGGGGGGGTCATGGTGGGGGGGGGAGGAGGCTGCTGGAACCACTGAGCATTATCACCATAGTACATAAAGCTACATTTGCCAATATGGTGTGTATAGAAATGAACATGTATCTCTTTATTATCTATCTAATATGGTAACCTTGCCACTAAGTACAAATATTTTCCCACCTCACATTTTAAAATTTTACTTTTTTTTTAACTTTTTTAAAAAAATATTTGATTCCCAAATTCTCTCCCTTCCTCCCACCTCCTTCCACACTCACTGCAATATATCAGTTATACATATGAAATCATGCAAAACATATTTCTATATTAGACATAGTTCAAAATGGCAAGAAAAATAAAGTGATAAAATTAGACTTTAATTTGCACTCCAAATTCATCAGTTCTCTCTCTAGAGGTGGATAAATTTCTTTTCATCCTAAATCCTTTGGATCATGGTATTAATCAGAGTAGCCAAAGTCTTTCACAGTTGATCATCATTACAACATTGCTGTTACTGTGCACAATGATCTCCCTGTTCTTCTCACTTCAGTTTGCATCAGTTAACATAGGTCTTGCCATGTTTTTCTGAAACTACCCCACCCTTGTCATTTCTTATAGCACAATATTACTCCATCCACAACTTGTTCATCCATTTCTTAATGGATAGGAATCCCCCTCAATTTCTAATTCTTTGTCACCACAAAAAGATGTTATAATTTTTTTTATACGTATGGGTATTTTTTCTTTTTCTTTGATCTCTTTGGGATACAAAACTAATAGTGGTATTTCTGGGTCAAAAGGTATGCAGAGTTTTATAGCCCTTTGAGCATAGCTTCAAATTGTTCTCTGGAATGATTAGACCAGTTCACTATTCCACCAGCAGTTCATTGTATGCCTATTTTTCTCTCATCCCCTTCATCATCTGTCATTTCTGATAGGTGTGACCATTGCACATTTTTAATTGGCTTGGTTCCCCCAAGAAGGTTCATAGGTAGAACATGCAAGAGGGGAAATGAAAAAACCTTCTTGCTAGCTAGCACAAATTATTATTTGTTATATCGACTTGGTAACTAGCACCATAAATATTTAGCACAATAAATAATGTCAGCAGGAAAAGATTTGAAGCTGTTCTTAATGACTGTTATTTTTTTTCTTATGGACTCCCCACTGTCACTGGGACTTAAGCTTAACTTATTTATAATAATAGTGGCAGTTTGCATAGGCATATCCATAGTGTACTCTCGTACAGAATGAGATAAGTTATAGGGGAGAAGGGACAGTTTGTGGTCACAACACAGTAGATACTAAGTAAATGCTTGTTAATTGGACTCCCTGCTTCCATTCTCTCCCCATTCCCCTATTCCAAAGCATCCTGTTCACCATTTCAACATTAGCCATCTTAAGATACTCATCAATAGCTCCTATTGTAGAAGGAGTAGGGGGAGGTGGGTGGAAATCTTGGGTTTTCTTGCCCCTAGCCCTTCTCCAAAGGGCTATCTCTTACTTAGCCATGCCCCTTCCTCCTTCCTGGTAACCCTTCTCTTCTGCCCTCTAGAATTGCCACAGACCTAAAATCTTCTATACATAGAATTTTCTAAGCTTGAAATTTCTGGCTTCCTAGCTAATTCATACTTCTCTGCCTTGGGAAATTGATTGTGTGTGTGTATGTGTGTGTGTGTGTGTGTGTGTGTGTGTGTGTGTGTGTGTGTACACACTATAGTAAAAATTATTCGTGGTAAAGATTAATATCAAAAGTTTTAGCTGAATCATTTGGGAATGGCCACACCTGGCCCACCCTGAGATTGCACATGCTACTGAGCAGCTTTTGAAGGACCTCCCCTTTTGGGGGAGGATAACACCAGACCTCCCCTTTTGGGGGAGGAAAAACTGAACTCAACTGGAAGGAAGGGAACTTCTGGGAGGAGGGGCGTGTTCAAAGAATTCGTGCTCTTTGGCCTGGCAATCAGTTTGGTGGTGCTCCTGGACCTAGTGGAGGCACATGTTTACTCACCAGGGTTTGGTGAGTTTTATGAAGGAAAACCCTAAATTCCTTTGAATTAGCTTAATTGGGAATGCTCTGGGATTGCATAGGCTAAGCTTAGAGTTAAGACTATCTATCTGTATTTCTACTTCCTTATTTCCTTAATTGGTTTCACCTTTGTGGTTTAATTAATTCCCAAGTAATAAAACCTGATCCTTTATGAACTAAAGCTCAGAGGCTCCTTTTCTTATTGGCCTGGGAGGAATATATAAAAAGGAAAGTTCAAAGGGGAAATTAAACCTAAAAGAGTCCCTCATATTTCCAGGACCCCAATATTAAGTTGAGTCACCCTAATAATGCTCCATATATCAAATTTTGGCCCTCACAACACACACACATACATATATATACACACACATACATATACACATATACATACATATACATAAACATATACATTTAATGTATATATACATGTCCCTTTCCTTAAAAACACTTGTCCATCTTTAGCTTTCCTAACTTATCCTAATGCTTGTAATGGTGTGGGAATGGGCAGTCCTATCCATTAAACCCAGGAAAAGTATAACAATCTACCAAGTCCTGGGGGCAATCTTTTTTTAATTTTTTAATTTTCAGCTCCTGTTCTATTGTTAAGTAGTGATGGTTGGGGGATCATTGTTTTTTCTCTCCTTCTGCATTGGCCTAAAGGTCATTTCCAGATGGCATCCTCGGTTGTATTCATTCCCTGCCTTTTATGCTATAGCTCCATTTCCCCTCCTTGACTCCTCCATCTCTTCTACTGTCTAAGTATCAGAAATTAAGTGCCTTCTTTTATATGGGATAAAATGTGCTCTTGCTTTCAAAATTTACTGTCTCATTTAATTCTTATGTAATCCCCCTCTAAATATTCACACAAACTCCAATAGGTCAAGTGAAACTGCTCTCTCCCAAGTTACCAATAATCTCTTTTTTAATAAAAAATTTTATTATTGTTTTCTGTTCCTTACATTACCATAGCAGCCCATGTTTCCCTCCTCCTTCCCTCTCCCAGAGAGCCA
Source organism: Dromiciops gliroides (assembly GCF_019393635.1). Lineage (NCBI taxonomy): Eukaryota > Metazoa > Chordata > Mammalia > Microbiotheria > Microbiotheriidae > Dromiciops > Dromiciops gliroides. The sequence continues at coordinate 147,640,411 of NC_057864.1, forward strand.
TCTCATAAAACAAATAGCATTTTTTTAGAGAGGAAAAGAACACATCCTGCTAGGATCAAATATAAACTCCTTTCCTTCACATTTAAATCTCTTTACAACCTTTTCTGTCTTTTCAAGTCTTCTTACCTATATTCCCTCCACCTACTTTTCAATCCAGCTATAGTGGCACACAGGAGCTTGTTTCCTATCTCCTACCTTGGCACAAATATGAAATGCATTCTTTCTTTACCTCTGCCTTTTGGAATCTCTGGTTTCATGATCTCCCTCCCTGCTCCCACCAGTTAGTAACACACTATCCCCCCAAATGAATGAATTCATCTTATATATCGCACATCATATGCCTACCTATGGACATATTGTCACTTCGATTAAAAAGGAGGCTCCTTGAGGACCAAGACAGTTTCACTTTTGTTGTTGTTATCATTTTAGCAATCATATACTTCCTATCATAAGATGCTTTATAAGACTATAAGCCCTTTGAGGGGATAGGGTCTGTCTTTTATACTTATTCTGTATCACACATAATGACCATGAAACATGTCAATTGTATGAATGAATAAATCCTTTTTCCTCATTAGTCTTTAAGAGGAAAGGGTAGGGGACAGCTAGGTGGCACAGTAGATAAAGTATCAGCCCTGGATTCAGGAGGAGCTGAGTTCAAATCCAACATCAGACACTTGACACTTACTAGCTGTGTGACCCTGGACAAGTCACTGAACCCTCATTTCCCCACCCAAAAAACCCCCCCACACACACACAAAAAGGAAAGGGTAACAGTATACAATGAAAAGAATGAAATGGTTATCATGCAAGTAGGTAGGATATAAAAGTCATGAAAACACTTAGTTTCAAATAATCTCCCATTAGCCAGCCACTGTGTCTGAACTCCTCACCATTACTCATTCCTTTAAGAGTCTATTTTAATACAGAAATATGTCATCTGGGAGGAGTCACATGTGAAACAGCCATTTACACAATAACAAAAAATTAATATCTCTAGGGGGAAGATAGGTGGCATAGTGGATAAAGCGCTGGCCCTAGATTCAGGAGGACCTGAGTTCAAATCCAGCCTCACTCATTTGATACTTACTAGCTGTGTGACCCTGGGCAAGTCACTTAACTCTCATTGCCCTGCAAAAAAAAAAAAAGAAAGAAAGAAAGAAAAGAAAAAAAAGAATAACTAGATTCCATTAAAAACATGAGCAAACAAAAAACCCCTCTAATTATATCTTTTAAAAAATTAATATCTCCAATCAACTATTTGAATGTGGGGCTCTGAGGAAATATGAAATAAGACAGGAGGGCAGAGGGTGAAGGAAAAATCCATATAAATTCCCTGCTAATATAATGCCACAGTAGGAGATGCTTGGGCAATCAGGAAGCAGGACAAGGATGCTGGGCACAGTCCCAGGTTAGGGGAGAGAGGTGAAGTATGGGAAGAGAGATGCAGGAATGCTGACAAGATATTTCACCCAGGTCAGCCTTGGACAATTTATATACATTTTCATTTATATTAACCCTTTACAGTCTCTTCCACCTTCCCTCCCCCAAGGAGGTAATAAGCTTTGTATAAATAAGGATTGCCTCTTAAATCTTAGTGTAGGCAAAGAACTTTGTAGCTCAGTAGTATATAAATATAAACTATTATCATTTTAATATTATTATTGATAACAATAAAATAAAGAGCAATAATAAACATTTCAAAGTATCTTGTTAAATGAGATAACATACAGAAAGTACTTTGAAAACCTTAGAGTACTATATAAACGCTAACTCATTATTATTAGCTATATGCTCACTAGTGTAACAACGCCTGATGAGCATGCAAAAAAAAAAATGTCAATGGATGATGATGAATTGATGAGAAAGACCAAAAAAAAGTTGCTATCCAGCTTAAAGAAAAAGAACAAAACAAAACAAAGCCCTGTCTACTTTTGGAGGAAGGGATGTCAAGGATGAGACTCCTTAGTAATAAGGTCTATCAGAAAAAATTAGGAGAATGTCAATGTTCCTACCAAATTTAGGGCTTTGGTAGAAAACCTAATTTTGATTTGGTGAGAGAGTTTATTATATCCCTATAGACAGATCTTATGGTTAATATGCCATCATGGAATTGAGAACCATGCATATATATATATATATATATATATATGTATGTATGTATGTATGTATATGTATATATGTATGTATATCTGTGTTTATGTGTATATGTGTGTGTATATGTATGTGTGTGTGTGTGTGTGTGTGTGTATTATCCAGAAATGGCAAACTCTTCCCCTTAATTTGTACTGTGCGGTTCAAGTCAGAGACGACAGTAGATGGGCACAGTCAACCATGTATACCTACATTCTTCCAATGGGAATAACCATGTAATTCATAGAGTGACTGATCTGCCTCTTCTGCTCCCCTGATTCCATTCATAGCACAGTGTTATCCCTAGTATAGAGGGCTCCATCCCAAGTGGCACTTTGTCAAGGTCTGCAGGTTGCTAAATAGATGGAGTGGACCCAATGAATGAATGACTCTCTCATGCCTAAAGGAAGTCAGCATGCAGGGAAGATAATATCAGTGCTCCCCAGGCCACAACTTTCCTGTGGCTACACAAGGGGTTTCCATTTCTGGGCCTGTCAGTCTTTCACTGGCAAGAACCCTGCTTTAAAGGAATAAAGACAATCACTGGAGCTAAAAACAATAGCAATTCAAAGGGAGCTGATAACGTGGGAATTATATGACAGGGGCTGCCAAAAATCAGAAATATTCCTCATTGCTTTGTTTGCTTGTTTATCATTCTGATGAGATCAAATGATTGGCATCTGTTGACTGAACCCTCTCCTACCCATAGCTGTTGGAAGGCTGGTGTCTCTCTTTCCCCGTTTGGAATTTTAAAAGAAAAATTAACAATGATTATTACCTCATCCTATGCATCAGTCTGCTCAAGGATTTTTTTTTGCCACAAATTAGGTGTATGTTAGTATCTCTTGTCTGGGGAAGACTGCCATCTGCTCTGTCTTTTATCAAGTAGAATAGCAAGCTTCACTTGCTGGCACTCTCTGCATGAATCCCAAAAGGCGAGGATATAACAATGCAAAGTCTTTGGGGTTGATCCCTCCCATCAAGAATCTGCATTTGTGAAATAGGATTAGGCAGATACATTACTTCCCACCCAACCAAGTATGAAAAGGTAGGAGATCAAAGCTCTTTATTTTGGACTTTCAAATGATCCCCTGTCATCTCATTACTTTTGTTACAAGTAATGCCTATGAGCATTAACCTTTGGGGCATTTTAGCCTTGCCCTTTTACAGTACTCAGGTTATAGGTATAGACAGTTTAGGGTTCAGGGACCTTGGGGGAGAGTTTCTGTGACCTTAGAGCCAGAGATCCTACTGTCCTGTTTGCCTATGCACCCATGACTACAATAATGAGCAAAAGAAATTAAATTGCTTTCTAAACTTAGAGTATACATCTTATAATGAGTTAACAGCCCGTGTCCTGCTTTGCTGGGAGACAGGAGGTCTGTTATGAGACACTGAACCTTAAGGCTGGCTTTCTCACATATAACCTGAAAGAGGGGAGGTAGAACCAGGAAATGATGAGAATTGTTACACTTTATGCTACAGATGTCAAGCCCTTCTTTAGTTTACCATGCTTTTGCTAGTCTAATTGGACTGCTTTTAACCATGACCTTGGATTTATTGGCTTCAACAATATGCTGATCTGGAAAGAATAAGAGTGACTGGTCCTCGGGAGCTGAAATGATGAGTGACATGTCCTTATTGACAAATACTCCTTCTTAAACAAAGTGAAGTAGCACAGAGTGACTAACAATCACCTTTCCTAATCCCTTGTGTGGGCAAGGGAAAGCAGTTCCCTGTGACAGGATGGCAAAGGGCATCTGTTCTATACACATATTTATGTTGGTGGTTAAAGGGGGGAAGACATGTTTTCTGCATTATATGTGAGGGAGGCTATACTGACATTCTCTTGTAGAAGTTTAAGCTGGTTATCATCCATAAACTTTTTTTTCTTTTTTTTATGTATAAGGTATTTTATTTTTTCTGTTACATGTAAAGATAGTTCTCAACTTTTGTTTATATAAGCTTTACAATTTCAGATTTTTCTCCCTCCCTCCCCTCCCTTCCCCCTCCCCTAGACAGCAGGTAATCTGATATAGGTTATATCTATATATCTATATCTATATACATATATATATATATATATATACACACACACATATATATATACACATAATAACATTAATCCTATTTCTGCATTAATCCTGTTACAAGAGAAAAAATCAGAGCAGTGATGCAAAACCTCAAAATAGAAAAAAAAAAAACAACAGCACCCAAAACAAAAGAAATAGTATGGTTCAATCAGCATTTATACTCCACAGTTCTTTTTTTTTTTTTTTCTTGGATTTGGAGATCCTCTTCTATCATGAGTTCCCTGGAACTCTTCTGTACCATTGCATTGGTGAGAAGAATATAGTCCATCACAGTAGATCAACACTCAATGTTGATGATACTGTGTACAATGTTCTTCTGGTTCTGCTCATCTCACTCATCATCAGCTCACACAAGACCCTCCAGGTTTCTCTGAACTCCTCCTGCTCATCATTTCTTACAGCACAATAGTATTCCATTGTATTCATATACCACAACTTGTCCAGCCATTCCCCAATTGATGGGCACCCCCTCATCTTCCAATTCCTTGCTACCACGTAAAGAGTAGCTATAAATATTTTTGTACATGTGGGTCCCTTTCCCCCTTCCATGATTTCTTTGGGCAAAAGACCTAAAAGTGGAATTGCTAGGTCAAAGGGTATGCACAGCTTTATCGCCCTTTGGGCATAATTCCAAATTGCTCTCCAGAATGGTTGGATTAGTTCACAGCTCCAACAATGCATTAGTGTTCCAATTTTCCCACAGCTTCTCCAACATTTATTATCTTCCTTTTTTGTCATTTTAGGCAATCTGATAGGTGTCAGGTGGTACCTCAGAGTTGTTTTAATTTGCATCTCTCTAATCAATAGTGATTTAGAGCATTTTTTCATATGGGAATAGATAGCTTTGGTTTCTTCATAAGAAAACTGCCTGTTCATATCCTTTGACCATTTCTCAATTGGGGAATGACTTGGGTTCTTATAAATTTGATTTAATTCCCTATATATTTTAGAGATGAGGCCTTTATCAGAAGCACTGGCCTCAAAAATTGTTTCCCAGCTTTCTGCCTCCCTTCCAATTTTGGATGCATTGCTTCTGTTTGTACAAAATTTTTTAAATTTAATATAATCAAAATCATCCATTTTGCATTTTATAATATACTCTATCTCTTGTTTGGTCAAAAACTGTTTTCCTTTCCAAAGATCTGAAAGGTAGACTATTCCTTTCTCTCCTAATTTACCTGTGGTATCACCTCTTATGTCTAAATCATGTATCCATTTTGACCTTATTTTAGTATAAGGTGTAAGATGTTGGTCTATGCCTAATTTCTGCCATACTATCTTCCAGTTTTCCCAGCAGTTTTTATCCATAAACTTTTGTGAGATTCAATATCAGGCATTAATTGGTGATCTAGGAGAAGCCAAAAACAAAGCCCAAGAGTGCAACCAGTCTATTATGAGTATTGAACTGGTATTCAATAGAACTCCTTTAGGCAAGACATAAGTGATGAACAGGTGGCAGATAGTTACCCAAGTAGCCATGGTAAGGTTATGTGAAACAATAGAAAGGCAGGTATTTGAAAGAAACACTTCTTAGACAAAATGAAATGGGAGATGCAGCCATTTAGTCCCATCATCTGGGGAGGAGCCAGGAAGCCTACCTCGTTAAAGGTGATGGAACTGGCCTTGGCATGCCAAGCAATAGGAGAATAACCAGAGATGGAAGAACACAGCCAGAGTTTGTGAAACAGGGATGGTTGTGTCTGGGATACAATGAGCTAAGGCACCTTATTTGAAGAGGCAGATCCTAAAGGTCAATAAACAGAGAACAATGCCACAGTCCAGGCTTGGTTCAGGTTTTCTCAGGAGGAGAAGGAATAATGGATCAAAAAAGGACTACTCTAGCAAAATAATACTTCAACTTCAATCACAATTGATTAAGCCAATAAATTGTACAAGGTACTTTATTAAGCAATGGACATAAATATAAAAATCTTGCCCTTGAGGAACTTATATCTGAGATATAATGTTTATTTATTTTCCTTAATAGTATTTTTTTCCAGTTACATGTAAGGATAGTTTTCAACATTTGTTTTTGTTTTTGTTTTGGTGAGGCAATTGGGGTTAAGTGACTTGCCCAGGGTCACACAGCTAGTAAGTGTTAAGTGTCTGAGGCTGGATTTGAACTCAGGTCCTTCTGAATCCAGGGTCAGTGTTCTATCCACTGTACTACCTGGGTGCCCCATAACATTTGTTTTTATAAGATTTTGAGTTCCACATTTTTCTCCCTCCCTCTCTTCCGTCTCCCCTCCCCAAGACAGCAAGCAATTTTATACATTATACAGTACAATCACATTAAACATATTTCCACATTAGTCATGTTGTGAAAGAAGTACCAGAACAAAAGGGAAAAACCTCAAGAAAGAAAAAAAAACACAATGAAAGTATGGTTCAATAGGCATTCAGATTCCACAGTTCTTTTTCTGGATGGGGAGAGCATTTTCCATCATGAATCCTTTGGAAATCTTTTGGATTATTGTATCCCTGAGAAAAGCAAAGTCTGTCACAGTTGATCATCACACAATGTTGCTGTTACAATGATCTCCTGGTTCTGCTCACTTCACTCACCATCCTTCCATTTAAATCTTTCCAGGTTTTTCTGAAATCTGCCTGCTCATCATTTCTTATAACATAGTATTCTATTACATTCATATACCACAACTTGTTCAGCCATTCCACTATTGATGGGCATTCCCTCAATTTCCAATTCTTTGCTACCACAAAGAGAGCTGCTAAAAATATGTTTGTACATGTGGGTCCTTTTCCCTTTTTTATGATTTCTTTGGCCGTTTTGGGTGAAAGGGTATGTACAGCCCCATAGCTCTTTGGGCATAGTTCCAAATTGCTCTTCAGAATGTTTGAATCAGTTCCCAACTCCAACAACAATGCTTTAGTGTTCCAATTTTAGTATATCTTCTCCAACATTTATCATTTTCCTTTTTTGTCATATTAGCCAATCTGATAGGTGTGAGGTGGTACCTCAGAGTTGTTTTAATTTGCATTTGTTTAATCAGTAGTGATTTAGAGCTTTTTTAATTTTCATATGGCAATAGATAGCATTTATTTCTTCATCTGAAAACTGCCTATTCAAGAAGATGTAATATTTAAACACAAATAAGGATGACATTATTTGAGGGAAAGAGACTTCTAGTAACTGGGGTAGGGGTCCAGAAAGGCTCTCTATAGCAGCTAGGTAGTACAGAGGATTGAGTACCAGGTCTGGAGTCAGAAAGACTCAGCTTCTTGAGTTCAAAACTGACCTCAGATACTTACTAACTATGTAACTCTGGATAAGTCACTTAACCCTATTTGCCTCAGTTTCCTCATCTGTAAAATGAGCTAGAGAAGGAAATGGCAAATCACTCCAGTATCTTTGTAAAGAAAACCCTAAATTAGGTCATGAAGAGTTGGACACAACTGAAAAATGACTGAACAACAACCAAAAAAATAATACTAAGAAACTGAGGTAAAGAAGGGGTGCATTGCTGGCATGAGGAATATTGCCTGCACAAGCATATGGAGAGAGTAGATGGAATGTGAGTTTGGGGAAATAGGAAGAGACGAATTTGCCTGGAACAGAGTAATGTGAAATAAATACGAAAAGCATCAGCATCTAGGGGACACATGGAATGGAGCATTGCACCTAGAGTCAGGAAGATGAGTTCAAATCCTACCTTAAGCCATTACTAGCTATGTGACCCTTGAACAAGTCCCTTAGCCTTTCTTTCTTCATCAGTAAAATGGGGATAATTATAGAGCTCACTTCCCAAGGTTGCTGTGAAAATAAAATGGGATCATATTTGTAGAGCACTTTGCAAACCTTAAAATGCTAGTTGCTGTTGTTGTTTGGTGCCAAATTATTAGGGGCTTTAAAAGCTAAGGTGAAGGGGTTATATTTTCAGTTAGAGACAACATTATTAAAGATTATCTTCACAGCTGTTCCTTGACTGGTTCTAATTGCTTTTTTCAGGGAGTTTTATTTATTCCCAAAATGGTGTTCTTGCTACCATACCAAAGCCCCCCAATATCTTAAGACTAGTTACTCTAATAGAAGCAACAGGACCTAGCTATAAACTACCAACAAACAAGAGCAGCAAACAGACCTGCCCTCCATCATTAATCAGGAATGGAGTGTCTTTTTAAACCTTCTGGCTAAGAAATAGAAATATACATGATCTCAGTGTAAATAGCTTCAGCTGCAAACTATAGGATAACCTTTGTACCAGTAAAAAGATTGGAAAAGACTCCTGGAAGTACACTGGTTTTCAGTTACATCAGCATGCATCAATGTTACTATAGGAGCATTATCTCTGAACTCCAGAATTACATTTGTATATATTTGTGTGTGTATGTAATACAAGTTTATACATTTTTTAAAATGTCTAAGGTGAATCTCTCCTGAGTCCCCTAAGGACCCTTCGTCATAGCATCCTTGTGTGTTGCATATCATACAAACCAACTTTGTAGGTGACAAGCACACAGAAAGGTTAAGTAGCTTACTGAAAGTGAGTTAATAGATTAATGGCAGAGTCGGAATTAGCCTTCTAAACCCCAGAATTTTAAGGACTTTTATTAGCTCACTGAGTCATGCTGCATCTGTCAGTTCTCCAAATGACACATCATTCTCTAGGTACAGAGTATTATTACCAACCTTACTGATTGATACTACTAAAAAGCCAAGGAAACTATATCCAGTAATTACCACTATCGCCATCTTCCCCTTAGAAGCAGTGTAAGGTGCTAGCACTTCCTGTTGCTGAGAAGTCAGAAAATTGGATGGTTCCCATTCAAAAATTAGGGGTGGGGTATACAAAGAGAAAATGAAAAGGACTCCCTGCCCTCAAAGAGCTTACATTCTTCTCTACATCCTAGGCCCTGACAGAATAGCATAGTGAATAGAGCTTGAACTTGGAGTCCAGAAGACTTGGCACCAAATCTCATCTCAGATACTGACTAGCTGTGACCCTTAGCAAGGCAGGTAACCTTTCTTGGCTTCAGTTCCTCATCCATAAAATGAAGACATTGAACTAAAAAGACTCTAAGTTATTTTCCAACTCTAAATCTATTATCCCTGCCTCATCCTGTTACCTGCCTTTGATTAGTTGCAGGCAAATCTGTCTAAACTAGATACTTTTATAGAAATAATGTCTTTATGATAATAATAATAACAAAAATAGGGAACTAGCCATGAAGTCAGGTCCTTCCTCTAACACAGGAAAACTAGGTTAAAGTGCTAGACTCAGTCAGGAGGATATGAGTTCAAATCTTGCCTCAGACACTTACTAGCTGTATCATCTAGGAAAGTCACTTAACCTGTTTGCCTCAGTTTCCTCATCTGTAAAATGAGAGTAATAACAGCACCTACTTCATAGGGATGTTAGTGAAGATCAAATGAGTTCACATAGTAAAGTGCTTTGCAAACCTTAAATGGCTATATCAATGCTAAATATTATTGTTGTTGTTGTTGTTGACACAGACTGACTGTGTGTCTCTGGGCAAGTTACTTAACCTTGCAGTGACTTCCCTAAGGAAGTATTTAAGATTATAAACTTCAGAAGAGGCCAACCTATATTGGTAGAGGGAATTACTCACCTGGAAGTTCCTAATAGTAAGAAAATCACAGTCTATATCTCTAAGAAGAAGAAGAATGAAAGGGAAATATCATGGGAATATGAACTATTCTGATGCTCTCTCATGGTATATAGATTCCTTAGGGTTTATGAATACTTGGTTATTTGAAGTCAAAACACTGACAGGTACAACAAATCTGCATAGGCTAAAAAGGTCCAAAACAGGGTTAGAGCATGGCTCTTTTGCTGTTGTTTAGTCATTTCAGTCATGTCTGACTCTTCATGACCTCATTTGGGGTTTTCCTGACAGACTGGAGTAGTTTGACATTTCCTTCTCCAGTTCATTTTACAGATAAGGAAACTGAGGCAAACAAGGTTAAGTGACTTACCTAGGGTCACATAGTTAGGAAGTGGCTGAAGCCAGATTTGAACTTGGAAAGAAGAGTTTTCCTGACTCCAGGCCTGATATATTGAGCCACCCAGCTGCCCAGAAGAAAAGCTTTATTTCCTAGTAACTGTGTGACTCTGGAAAAATTACTTACCTCTCAGGCCCCTGGTTTCCTCCTTTGTAAAATAAAAGGGTTAGACTGGGTGATCTTTAAGGAGTCTTCTTGCCTCTCATGTCCTTCACAAGGAACAGTTAAGTTTCAAGAAGCTCAGAACTGGAAAAATGACTGCTAGAATATTTTAGTCATGGTAATCCATCATGCTGAAGCTGTGACACTTTGCACACACCTCACTGCCAGCAAAACATCAGGTCCTGAGGCCTTTCCAATATTCTATACCAACTGTGGAGCTGCCTAGGTGTTCTGTTTCCTGAGGCCTACCTTTCCTCATTGCAACATATGTATTAAATGTAGATCTCTGTTTAATAGTTCTTAAGGCACTGCACATTGTAAATTTATGAACAAGGTCTCTGGAAACTTATGGTCTAAGATTTATACATTTTGGCTATGAGACCTTTATCTGATAAATGGTCTATAGAAATGTCCCTTCCCCCAATTTTCTGCTTTCCTTCTTATCTTGGCTACATTTAGGCAGAGAAGACTTAACATGGATCACATGAAGAGGAAATAATAATAAAATTATTTTAATATTTTAGTATTTTCAGGTTTGCAAAATACTTTATATATGTTAACTAATAAGCCTCACTGAAAAACTTGAAAAGTGGGTGTTAAGATGAGGAAACTGAGGTATACAGAGGTTTAAGTGACTTACCCAGGGTCACATAGCTAGTAAGTGTCTGAGTTAGGATTTGAACTCAGGTCTCCCTGACATTGTTCCACATTCTATTTATTGCACATCTAACACCAAGAAAATCAGTCTCTATCCTTAATAAGGATAATAATGATAGGGATATACCACAAAAATCCTTTTCTGATGTTCCATAGTGGTATACAGGTTACCCAGAGTTCATGAAACCTCTACTCAAAGGAGTAAAGGAGTAAGGCCCTAGGTTACCCATGGTTCATAAAACCTATATTTTCAGTATAAGCAAAAACAAGTTAGAATAGGTAAAATAGGTATTATGGACAAGAAGGCTAAACACTAGTAGACTACAAAGAACCAATATTCTTCTCACATATTATGGGTGCTTTCTTTTATAAAAGAATTAGAAAATATTGGACTTGTTAGGTGCCAAATGATATCACAAAAATTAATTTAATCATATTTTACAGACATAAAACTATTAATTACCAATATGGAAGTCAAAGAACCATAGATTTAAAGTTAGAATGGACCTTGAAGGCCTTCCAGTCCAATCCCCCCAGTTTTGCAAATAAGGAAACTGAGGGGCTACTATCCAAAAGGGATAATAATATAATATATAGATAGATACATAATATATTATAATATATAAAATAATATAAACTTTGGGAAATCCTACAGAGAATACTGATGGAAGTTTATCGGCCCTTTGGTTACTTCCTCACAAAACAGAAATTTTTTGATGAATAAAATCAATTTAAAGAAAACATAATGAGGGATTAACCAAACAAAACCATCCTGAGGGCATTTAAAAATGAAAATGGAAGAACAACAAACAGAAGAAACATGGGAAAGATCTCCAAAAATGTTTATAACTTTTTAAAAATACAATTTAGGACAGAGAAGCCATCACATTTGAACTTTAAATTCACAACCCACATGTGCTTATATGGGAGGTAGAAATGGCATCGAAGAGAACAAAAGTGGGGGAAAAAGCTAAATTAAAGGAAGTATGCACAGAGAATCCATGTTTGGAGATTCTATGTGAGATCCTCAAGGGATAATGATGACAATAGCTAAAACTTATATTGCACTTTAAGGTTTGCAAAGTGTTTAACATATCTTATTTGATCCTATAGTAACCCTCCTCCAAACTACTTCAATCACACATAAAAAAGATATAGTGATCCAAATATTCTATTTCCTCTTCTATTAATCTGGAGATATTATATTGTTGTAAATATTCATCTATTTCACTTAGATAGTCAGATTTTGTTTTGTTTTTGTTGTTCAGTTGTTTCAGTTTTGTCTGATATTTTGTAACCCCATTTGAGATTTTTGGGCAAAAATATTGGAGAGGTTTGCCATTTCCCTCTCCAGTTCATTTTACAGATGAGGAAACTGAGGCAAAAAGGGTTAAGTGACTTGCCCAGGGTTGCATAGCTAGTAAGTCTCTGAGGCAGATTTGAATTCAGGTCTTCCTAACTCCAGGTTTGGCTCTCTATCTACTATGCCAACTAATTGCCCCCACCTTCGGTTTGGTTGGCAAAAAAAAAACCCTTCTAATGATTGTTTTAATTTCATCTTCATTGGTGGTGCATTTAATCCTTTTTTATTTTTGTTACTGTTAATTTGGTTTTCTTTTTTAGAAAAATCAAATTAGGGGCAGCTAGGTGGAACAGTGGATAAAGCACTGGCCCTGGATTCAGGAGTACCTGAGTTCAAATCCGGCCTCAGATACTTGACACGTACTAGCTGTGTGACCCTGGGCAAGTCACTTAACCCCCATTGCCCTGCAAAAAAAATAAATAAATAAAATTAAGCAATGGTTTATCCATTTTATTTTTTCACAAAACCAGTTCCTAGTTTTATATATTAGTTCATTAATTTTTCTTTCAGTTCTATTAATCTCTCCTTTGATTTGTAGGATTTCCAATTCGGTGTTTAATTGGGGATTTTTAATTTGTTCTTTGTCTAGTTTCCAATTGCATTTCAATTTATTGATTTGCTCTTTTTTATTTATACAAGTGTTTAGAGCTATAAATTCCCCCCTAATTACTGCTTTGGCTACATCCCACAAATTTTGTTGTGTTTTTCATTGTTGTCATTTTCTTTAAATAAATTATATATTGTTTCTATGATTTGTTCTTTGACCCACTCATTCTTTAGGACTGGATTATTTAGTTTCCAGTTGATTTTTTAATCCATGATTCTATGATCCTTTATTGTACATAATTTTATTGAATTGTTTCTGTTTTTCTGCGTTTGGTTATAAGGCGTTTATGCTTTGATGCATGACCAGTTTTTGTGAAGGAGCAATGTACAGCTGTGAATATTCCTATACTGACTCAGTTTATTCCAGAGGTCTATCATATCTAACTTTTCTAACATTCTATACATCTCTTTAAATTCTTTCTTATTTATTGTATTGTTAGATTTATCTAGTTCTGGAGTCAGGGGTTAGATCCTCTGTTAATATAGTTTTATTATATTTCCTCCTATAATTCATTTACATTTTTTTTAGAATTTCTGTGCCCTGACATTTGGTACAAATATGTTTAGTATTGATTTTACTTTATTGTCGATGGTACCTTTTAACAAAATGTAGTTTTCCTGATTATCTCTTTTAATCAGATCTATCTTTCCTTTTGCTTAGTCTGAGATACAGATTGCTACCCCTGCTTTTTTACTTCAGCTAAAACATAATAGATCCTGCTCCAGCCTCTTAATGTAACTCTGTATGTGACTTTTGGTTTCAATGTGTCTCTTGTAAATAATATATTGTTGGATTCTTGTTTGTGATCCATTCTACTATCTGCTTCTGTTTTCTGGGCTAACTCATCTTATTCCCATTCCTATTCCCATTTATGATTATTAACTGTTTATTTGCCTCCCTCCTATTTTCTTCTGTTCACCCTTTTCTCTCTTTTTTTTATTTTGTCCCTCTTCAAAAGTTTGTTTTGCTTCTGACAACCATCTCCCTTAACACTGCTCTTGAGCTTCTGTCATGGTCTTCCAGAGTCAGGAGTAACATAAAAGAAACCTGGATTTTGTTGAACTAGTCCAGTTCTAGCTGACATTGATGGGGAAAAGCATATTTACCCTCTGAAATTGACATTGACTATAATGACATTATAGTAATTACCTACCCTTTCCCCCCCAATAACTACGTCCCACAGATATCCCATGTTAGCCCTTTCTAGCCATCCTCTAATAATGAGGGTCCATAATACAGTTGTCTTTTCTTTTTCATAAGCACTGATGTTTTTCATTTAATCAGGAAGGTTGTTTCTCCCTCCTACATCGTTAAAATAACATATAATATTCAAAACTCCCCCCTAAAAACAACAACAATAACAACAACAAAAGCTATCATGTTCTTGCAATTCTTATTAAAGGGTTTTCTCCACCTCCTTTGGGTAAGGCTATATGTACATTTTTTTTAATGTGCTGGATTTGTAGTCAAGAGTTTTAATCCCAACTTTGCCACTGATATCTATTCAATTTTTGATTAGTAACTTAATCCCCCTAGGTCCCAAATTTCAGCTTTTTCAGCCCTCAGCTAAAAAAAATAAAGGGTTGGGCCATGTGATCTCTAAGGTACCTTCAAATCCTATTTTTTTTTGTTCTAGGATCTATAACTCTATGATGTAAAAAGTCTGTATTCTAATACTTTTAAATCAAAGATGACTCATTTACTGCAAAAACTATTGGGAGAAGGAGTTCAATTTCACCTTCATGGAGTATAGAAGACCCATAATTCAATGAAGAGAAATTGATTCCATGTGCAAAATTAAGACTAATGATTGGCAAGCTTTGCTTCAATATGAGGATAAGAGTTACAGCTTTCAAAAGATGAATGGGCTGCCTCACTGTCATGATAATGCCCACCATTGGACAATTTCTCCCACTGATGGAAAGTTGAGTTTAGCCAAGTACACATGCTTGTTAGAAAATATTTGCTCCTCTCAGAGATCTTTATACTTGTTCTCTGTAATTATATATCAACCTCCCAAGAGAAAACAAGCATTTTATTCAAACCCTGCCTAACTCTCTCAGAGGTAGAATAGGCAGGACCATATGAAAAACTAAAGCAAACAAAGGAACCATCACAACTACTTTGTTTGCCTTTCTTTGTATCCCCAGAACCTAGCACAGTGCCTAGGATATAGTAAGTACTTCATAAATTCTAGTGGACCGACTGACAACTGAGACACTTCAAGCTTCTCAGTCTGGCTCTTCATTTCCATAGAGTATACCAGGAACCTCACAATCAATGGACCATTGTAATGGTGGTACTCTAGTACCAGAGGTCTTGTGAAATTAGTTTAATACCTGCTATTTCCTAGTTCCCTAAATGAAATATAGGTAGAATTCTTAGGCTCATCTCTGGTATGAAGTTGCAACATTAGTCCTCTGGCCCTAAACTTGTTGCTAATACTCTGTCACTGGAGATCTTCAAATGGAGAGAGAGCTAGATGATCACATATCAAAGATGATATAGAGGAAATTTCTGTCTAAATTAAGGGAATGAAGTAGATGAACTCCTAACTCTTGGAATTTATCATTCTATTTCTATGAATGTTTAAAAAGATATTCTAGAAAACATATCTTCCTTCTTCCAATGTGTTGAGAAAACCATAGCTTCTAATTATTGGTATTACCCCATAGCACCTAACCAGTGCTCTCTTTATAGTAAATTGTCATTTTAGTTGTTGACTAAGGCATTGGCTCTATTGTTAAGTATGTTGGATATAATCAAACTTTGCTTTGATCTCAGGCCCCATAATTTGTTTGCTAAATAATTCTGACAAATCCCTTCATTTCTTTGGTTTCCCCTTTTAAGGACAATAATACTTCCTACCTACTTATTCCACAGGTGTTTTTAGGATTACTGCCTTAACATTTGGAAAACCTTTAAAGCTGCTTGGATGAGTTCTGGATACTGTGTGAATGCAAAGGATTATTTTAAAATCTGATTTGAAAACAAAAATAAAATGAAAATTAAAATGATTTGTCTTTTTTTTAAGAATTAGAACAATTTTAAGGTCCTAACTCCTAACTCCTGTTTTTATAAATTGAACAGAGATTAACATTGTATGGACACATTTTTTCCTTATCATCTACCATTGGCTAAGGCCAGCTTATGGTATAAATCAACTTTTTGGCCTGTTTAATTGGTTAACTTGGAAACTCATGCTTGGGTGGATATGGACAAGCAATAGGTATATTAAGGCAATGATGACTAAGTATATTGAAAATATGACTGATTGAATGACATTAATTTTTAGTTAAGGTGCTTTAATATCACTTCCTCACACTGGCTCTGTTATACTTAGCCAACTTCCACCACAGTCCTACCATGATACATAACATGATGCGTAACTCTTGGAATTTATCATTCTATTTCTACGAATGTTTAAAAAGATATTCTAGAAAACATATCTTCCTTCCAATGTGTTGAGAAAACCATAGCTTCTAATTATTGGCATAGGAATGACTCTGCCCTTGAAGGCTATGCCACTAGAACAAAAATTAGGGCAAGTCCTACCATGCTAAAAAGTGTAAGACCAGTGATCACTTGGATGCCTGCTTATTGACCAGCCTCGCCAAGTTAGAAGAAGATCATTAACAGATTAGATACAGGTTGAGGAATTTGTTGGCCACAGCAAAATCATAGGGCTGCTGTTTGCATTAATAGAGAGAATATGGTATAATGGAATGGAAAGAACACTGACTTTAGAATTAGTAGTGACTAAGATTTAGATACTGCCTTTGTCACTAACCTGCTTGACCTTAGGCAAGTCACAGCTTTTCTTTGGGTCTCAGTTTCCTCATGTGTAAAATGAGGGCTTTAGACTGGATGGCCTCTAAGGTCCCTTACAGCTCCATATCTATGATGTTAATGTAATGAAATAACATATCCTTGAAATACTAAATCATGGTTAGCCATACAGCCAAAATTGACTCTTTCACTCAGTGAAAAAATAACACTTTACCTTTGAAAGAAACATTACCCTGCATGTTTGATTGATTGATGTTAGTAAATAAAAACAACAAATTATTGAGAGTCTACTATGTAGGGGGTAAGAGATAAAGTACCGATAAACTCTTTAGGCCTATTTAATAATGTCCAAAATACAGAGTGATATTTCAGGAAAGCTTGCTCTATCCATAGTTGGCACATTTTCCAAGAAAGATGATTGTTTATGTTAACAACCCTAGACATATAACCCAAGGAAGTCACTGATAAAAGGAAAGTCTCCATATATCCTAAATTATTTATAACAGTAATTTTTGCGGTAACAAAGAATTAGAAATAAAGTAGATGCTCATCAGGACAGCTAGGTGGCACAGTGGATAAAGCACTGACCCTGGATTCAGGAGGACCTGAGTTCAAATTCGGCCTCAGACACTTGACACTTACTAGCTGTGTGACCCTAGGCAAGTCACTTAACCCTCATTGCCCCATCCCCTCCAAAAAAGTAGATGCTCATCAATTGGGGAAATGACTAAATAAATTGTGGTACATGAATGTAGTGGAATATTGCTGTAGTGTAAGAAATGACAAACATGATGAATATAGAAAAGCATGAAGCAACTTACATGCAGAGTGAAGTAAGCAGTCAAGTAAATAGTATACACAATAATTATGACATCAATAGAAAGAACAGCAGCCAATGAAAGTTAATGTTGCAACATTACAAAGCACAAGCATGGCCCCAAATAAGAAATATGAGAAGGAGGTTTGTTTGGGTCAGTGAAAGTGGAACACAGCATATAGTGCCATTTTTTTCAATGTATTAATCATTTTTGTTGACTGATTTTTCTCTTCTTCCTCTTTTTTTCCTTTTCCTTTAAAAATAGTCTTTGTTGGGGCAGCTAGGTGGCACAGTGAATAAAGCACCAGCCCTGGATTCAGGAGGACCTGAGTTCAAATCTGACCCCAGACGCTTGACACTTACTAGCTGTAAGACCCTAGGCAAGTCACTTAAACCCAATTGCCTCACCAAAAAAAAAAAATAGTCTTTCTTATTTGAGATGGCTTTCTGGGAGGGGGAAGAACATATGAATGGGTTAACAGGCAATGTAAAAACAAAACATAAAATCTTATTTTTTTTAAAAAAAGTATATTTCTTGATGAAAAATTATAGCAATTATAGACCTTCTAGAGATTCACAAAAGAGTCTGTGTGAACACTTTGACATGTTCTTTGTTGTTTTTCAATCAGTTCATAAAGTCTTTGCTGAGTAAAAGCACCATATTCTCCAGTTTTGCAAAGAATGTGCTTTAGTTTACCTTGGGAGAAACAATTTTAAATGTAATATAGCATAAGATCTATTTTCACAGTACTTCAAAAAATGAAAGTTAATCTATGGTTCCATTTGTGGTCTAGAGAAATGGACACTCAAACACAAGGGTTCTTCAGCAAATATGAGAAACCCTTTTTAAGATGTCTAAGCAAAGGTAGCAGCTAAAGATCAGTGTAGTCTGACCTCAGCAAGTGAAATTGATATAGCAAACCTCTTCTTCATTCTGTTTTCCATGTGAACAGAACTATTTCTCTGAATTATTTCTCTGTCAAAGCCTTTGGTGTGTGAATGTGCTTATATATCTATGTATGTATAAACACATACATACACACATGTATATATCTATACATATGTATATACATGTATACATATGTATGTGTGTATTGTGTATACATACACACCCTTTTGGAGTAGAAATATTCCTAGCTTTCCTCATCTTTGCTCTAGGAAGTATGGTTACAAAAATATTAGCTTAGAATTTCATTTGTGGACTTTAGAAGTCAGGAAGGTAAAAGGATAGAAAACAAGAGGGACCAGCAGCAGCAGAAAGCAATGCCTGGGGCTACTGAAGCTGATGGGAACAGGTTTCCTGTGTCATTAAGGATGCCAAGCCTCACTTCATTTTACTACTCTGAAGGGACAACATGCACATTATTAATTCTCTCTCTTGAGAAAATGAGCCAAATCTGAGAGTCCTGAACTACATAGTCCCTCTCTGCATTGCTATGAAATGTATCCTCCCAGGGCCTTGAGAAGGAGGTGAGAACTGGAGGATGCTGCCAACAGTGAGGCTATTTCATTTCAAACTGGCCAGGGAGCAAGAGCAAAGTATGCACCTGCAAAGGATGAGGGTGGGATAGGATTATTTCCCCTAGTGATGCATAACAAAAGAGATGCAGTGACATCAGCTCTAAAGTGGCTTCTTCCTCTCTGTGCTCCCAGTGAGCACATCATCTCAGTACTAGGCTCCAGTGTTCCTGCGTCTGTGGGGTGGCTTCATTCCTGAGCTCTCATCCTCATCCCTACTGCACTTAGTAGTTTCTCCAGGATACTTTTAAAGATGTCGATTCAATTGAGGGCCCAGGACTAATCTACTTTTTATCCTTAGGGGAAGGGAACAATTATTTATTAAGTGCCTATAAGGTAGGCACCATGCTAAGTGCTTTACAAATATCATCTCATTTGATCCTTAGCAGAACTCTATGAGGGAAGGGCTTTAGCATATGTCCACCTGCCACACCAGCCATAGCTCTGTCCTTTCTTTTGCAATGTTCATGTATATATACATGAATGTATGAAATGCAGATCTATATAGACAAATTCATTGATATCCATTAAAGATGGATATTTAAATAAATATCCATGTAAAAACCTTGAGAGTAAAGATTGTCTCATTCATTGTATTTATACCCCAAGCACTTAGCATAATCCCTGTCACATAGTAGGCGATTAATAAATGCTTGTTGATTAACTGATTGATATACAAACATTCATAGAATCAATGGAATCTCCAAAATGAATAGGACCTTAGAGATTAGCTAGGTGAATTCCCTTCCTGAAGTATGAATCAACTCTGCTTTGAACATTTTCAGTGACAGGGAACTCACTATCTTCCAAAAGTCTATTACATTTTCAGATTGCTCTAATTATTAAGAAGTTTCTCCTTATGCTGAAGTTTACTATATAATATGTAGACTATAGACTATATAGGCTACTCATTGGTCTCAATTCTCATAAGGTCATAGATTTAGAGCTGGAAAGGAACTCAGAATCCAACACTGCCCATTTTACAAAGAAGTTAAGTGACTTGACCAGGGTCATATAACTAAAAAATATTGGCGGTAGGATTCAAACTTAGATCTTTATAAATCCATGTCATCATATATCCACCATACCATGCTTTCTCTCCTCTCAGTGGACAAATGTAATAAGCCTATATAACCACCTGAATATCCCACACTCAGCTCAAAGTCAACATGTCCAAAATTGAACCCGTAAGATTCAAAATCTTTCTCAAACATTTGGCATCCTTTGATCTCCCAGATACCTTGAGAATCAATCCCTGAAATTTGAGTGTGTATATTTGAGTTATAAAGGGAATTGCAATGTGAGCACCATTATACCTATAGGCCATGATGAGAGAAAGGCAAAGACTTAATCCTCAGTTTTGGTATAAAGATTCTCTTTGTTTATTTGCATATATTTCATTAAAATGAAGTGTTTGGATTGGCAACCTCTCTTCAGGATTTGTAGTTGCTGTTTCTGGTTTTTACAAATGTTTTACTGAAGTTTCTTCTAAGATAGAACTTAAACCATTTCCTAAGAAACAGAAAATTAAAATCTTGAGCAATGTGGAGTTCATTCTTATAAACAGGTCTATAATAGTCTTTGTATCCCCAATGCCTGGCACATAGTAGATACTAAACAAATACCTATTAGTTGATTTCTTCCTTCATTATCTAGCCTGCCCTTTTCATCCCTTTCCTAGATGGTCCACCATTTAGTCTCCCTCTAGCAAACTTCCTGCCTAGACTTTCTGCCTTTTCCCAGATGCTTTTTCTGAATTTTCCTTTGCCATGCCAGCAGGTTATATTTATTTGATTTTTCTACTCCTTCCTTAGCTCTACTTAATAAAGCAGTTAGTCAGTTTGGGGAATAAATAGTCAAAAGATGTAGCCAAGTTGATTTCAATTCAGTTTAATTCAATGTATTTATGATACAATGACTATATATTTCTTCCCCAAGAATTTTCCACATCTTACTCTCATATTACAAATTTTAGCCACCTTCCTCCTTTTCCTTTGTTAAGCCAATTATGTTTGCCCTTTCAGTAATCTCAGTGTTGTCAAATGAAAGAAGATGTGGAATTGAAAAGAGGCCGTTGATAATGCAGACATCAAGTGGAAGTAGATATAAGGAAGGAGCGAGTGTCATCTTTACTTACCTCTTAGACTTGGAAAAATGAAGAACATTTCATTCAACCTGACAAGGAGTTATTAAGGGTATCCTATATGCTAGCACTAGTTTAGGGACATAAAGGTAAAAGAATAGAAGATGAGATCTCTAATCTCAAAAAGTTTACAATTTTTCTTCCACCTAACAAGTTCTATTTGATCCTTAAATCTCTAAGATTCAGAGACCTACTTCTCAGTTATGGGTTGATCCATAGCTGTATCATAGAAATGTTCTCCTTGAGTAGGGTTGTTAATAGGGAGTTAATAAAAACATGATTATGATTTCTGTCACTACCAAAAACATGACAGAACCATAGATGTCAGATGTGGAAAACACTCTGGAGATCAACTTGTCCATTCCCCTCATTTTACAAATGAAGAGACTGAGGTCCAGAGAGCAGTGATTTTTTTCTTCAATTAATAACCTTTGTGCTTCTTTTAAAATCAGAATCATTTCCCAATGTGCCCCACCTCAATCAGTCTTCCTTTGTAGCAGAGATAAATGCAAACAAAACCCAACCATGACTGTCATTCAATATTTTACACTCATATTCTCCAACTCAGCCTTGCCCCTTAGACAGGAGAGAGACATGCTTTCTCCTCTATTTCTTCAGGCCAATATTAATCTTTGCAATTAATCTGGTTCCAGGTTACACTGTTGTAGTCATTGCTTTTATTCTTCTCTTGGTTTTACTTTCTCTATTCTGTGGAAGTTCATATTAGTCTTCCTCCATTGCACTGAATCCCTCATACTCATTTCTTACAGAGTAATAGAATTGCATTATATTTATAGACAACAGTTATTTAGACATTCTTCAATTGATGGACATTTATTTAATGAAGAATGATTTTGCTAAAATAGGGCAGATACAGAATTGCAGAGCCTGGACCAAAGCCCAGATATTATGACTCCACGTTCAGCATTTCTTCCAGTGGTTCATGGTTGTTTTCTCTTTGTTGATTAATTTGAGCATTGCAAGGAATGTAGAATAAGTATTTGTCATAGGCAGGGACAACCAGAGATGGACTAGGAATAAATATATCTATTGACATTTAAAGGATACTGGTGCCCTTTTAACAGCTAGGTGACACCGGATTGTCAGACTTGGAGTCAGGAAAACCTAAACTCAAATCCTGTCTCAGACAGACTTATTAAGCTGTGTGATCTCGGGCAAGTGAGTTAACCTCTTGCAGCTTCTGTCTCCTTATCTATAAAAAGAGGAAAATAATAGCACTTACCTCATAGTATTGGTTTTTAATTCAATTTTTTCAGTTCCAAATTATTTCCCTCATGATGTGCCCTGTCCCCATTGAGAAAGCAAGAAAAACAGCACCATTACAAATATATATAGTCAAGAAAAACATATTCCTGTAATTAGCCACATTTCCCACCCCCCCTAAAAAATATGCCTATTTATACTCCAAATCTATCACCTCTCTCTCCGGAGATAGATAACATGTACCTCATATAATTATTGGGAAGATCATATAAGATAATATATGCAATGTGTTTTATAAGCCTTATGAGGCTATGTAAATGCTAGTTATTATAATTAAAATTAATTATACTCTACCTGCCAAGGTCTCCTACCTGGTCCTA
This sequence comes from Dromiciops gliroides, assembly GCF_019393635.1. NCBI lineage: Eukaryota > Metazoa > Chordata > Mammalia > Microbiotheria > Microbiotheriidae > Dromiciops > Dromiciops gliroides. The sequence continues at coordinate 147,663,280 of NC_057864.1, forward strand.
TCCTCTATGGAAGGACTAACCATAACTATAGATGCTTTATCTAAAGATATATAAAAATCCCACTCTAATACCTTCAGAGTCAACTCAGAAAGTCACAAAGCATCCCTTAGTAGCCTATAGATGAGCCTTTATTTGCTTAAATTTGTGCAAATGTATGTGTGCATGTCTTTATGGTCTATTTCCATAGCATTTCAGAATTGTAAATGTTTCACTATTCCTTATTACCTCCATATCCTTCAATGTACCTGCTTCCTTGGAATTTGCTTAAAATACCCAATGGTATTTCCTGAGAATAGTTATTGATTTAAAAAAATTATGTAGGGAAAGAGATAATTTCACTTCTGGCAGAAAACAGGATGAAGTTCATCAGCTACACTCAGACCCTTTTCATTTTTCTAACTCCCAGGGTGATTTACATGAACCAAAGACCTGACAGGAGTTGAAAGGATTTTCTTTTACCTTACCTTAGCTCAAAAAGTAAATTGACTTCAATGAGAGGTAGCTGAGACAGGAAAAAAAAAATTCAACGAAAGATTTAATACCTACAGGCTTCTCTGTCTAGCTGGCTCTGGGCCTAAATCTCAAAAGACTGAGATAGTTACTGGAGCATTGACCTAAAAGGACTTTCTTCTGTGTGAAAAAGACCACACACAGCAGCTGAAATTCAGCTCAGAACCTGTAGTTGCCCCAGTGGAGACATGACAGAGAGCATCTCAACAGATACCACCAGGTGGCAGCACTAGAGACTCCAGGACATGGCAGCAGAGATGGTAGAGGACCATTGAAGTTTACAGCTGCAAAGAAAATAACCCACAGCCCGAAGACATCATGAGACCAGAAGATAGACTCAGTAGCTCTGCAAGGAAGCAACAGCAACATCAGAGGCAGAGGGCTTGTTTCAATGGGATATAGCTCTAGGACCAGGAAGTTCCCTGGCCATGCAGGCTTTCTCTCTCACCAGTGATGTAGTTCACCTGTAAGAGAGTACCATTTTGTGTGTGTGTGTTTGTGTGGCTCAGACAAGTATATTGACATTGGACACCACTGGTGTCCATCTGCTCTATTGGTGGATACAGTGTTAGATTTGGACTCAGTAAGATGCATTCAAATCCTTCTTCCAATACTTCCTAGTTGCATGACCATGAGCAAATCATTTAATGTCTGTGAGTTTCTTTATCAGAACAATGGGTGCTCCAAAAATATCTTAGTTCATTTTAAGCTTAACTAGCTTGACTATTTAAATTTTAAGCATAAGTAGCTTAAAATTTCACTAAGACTTTTGATATACCCTTACTTGTACTATCTACCTCACTGAATTGTTTTGAAAATCAAGTGAGATGAAAAAAAAACTTTGAAAAATGTTAAGTACTAAGTAAATATCAGTTTCCATCATTTACATATTTCTACCATCCTTGGAAAAATAGAAAACTAGAAACCAATGATATCATTAGAAATTTGTGGTCAACACCTAAGTTAAATCTTTCAATTCACTTTAATCTTTTTTGGGGGGAGAGGGGGGTAATGAGGGTTAAGTGGCTTGCCCAGGGTCACACAGCTAGTAAGTGTCAATCGTCTGAGGCCAGATTTGAACTCAGGTCCTCCTGAATCCAGGGCCAGTGCTTTATCCACTGCACCACCTAGCTGCCCCCAGTTTAATCTTTCAAAACTACATGTGTACTGAAGGTACAAAGTAACCTAGGCAACACAATGCCCAAGCTTCAGAGTTCTGTCATTACGTAAAAATGAAATTGTCATGAAGAAATATTTACATTCTATGGAAGGGTTTCACTTGAGCTTCCTCCTTGGCTCAAACTCTATGAATAAGTAAAAACTGTTCTGTTTTTAGTTCCATGGCAATAATCTAGTAATCTAGTAGCTAAACTATTGTAAATTCAAGAGTGCTGAGAGGAAAGGCCACATGTAATTGATTTAGGAGCACTTGAAACAGGGGTATAAGAAAGTACTGCAACAATTGGGTCCAGTGTTCCAACACCTGAACATATCCCTCCACTGAGGTACTTCACACTTTGATGGAAAGTGATGGGGGAAAAAAAACCATCTCATTTAAATACGTGTGAAGGGAAATGTGTTTAAAGCTGTCTGGTATGCAGAAGATGCAAAGCTAACCTACTAGGTGATAGAGAAAAAGAATCAACACAGATCTTGAATGTTTTTAGCTTTAAGCTATTCATTCTATATTTCAGAAAATCTAGAATGTGATCATTTAACAAATATAACCTACAAGCCCTAGTCTCTAAATCAGAGCCCTGAGACATTAGACTATATCTCAGAGGATAGGGGTGTGGCAGATTTCTATGACTTATCACATGATCAACCAAACCTTCTAGAAGACTGTATGGTATGCCTCCTAAAGCTTTAAGTAGGATAATATCATAATCCTCTTCTCATCTCCAATTGGAAAGCAGCACCTGAGGCTGGCATACTCCTAGACAGCTCATTGTGAACATTCATCACCAGGCAGGTTACCTTATATGTACAGCCTTACCTGTTACCTTGAGAAAATCCTGTTAGGTGAACATTTTAAGTTCAGAATCCTCCTGGCTTCATAGAATATGATGTAGTGCTATTGAGGGAGGCAGTATGAGGCAGAGGAAAATGGATTTTGTTTGGTGTCAGCAGACTGGGGTTCAAATCCCAACTCTGCCACTTAATACCTGAGTCACATAACCTTGTGCATGGAAGGCTCCCCCTTCTCATCACTACTTCCTAGCTTTTGTATTTTCCTTCAAGACCCAGCTAAAATCTAGCCTTCTACCAGAAGCCTTTAGCAATCTCTCTTAATTCTGGTGCCGCCTCTGAGATTACCCCCAATTTATCCTGCTTATATCTTGTTTACAAATAGTTGTTTTCCCCACGAACATCAGCTCTTCTGGGGATGCTGATGCTGATGACAATGAAAGGGTGGGAAATAGAAAATCTTCCATGGTGGCAAATCCCGTTGGCCTAAACCGGATATTTTATAGATACACAACAGGACATGAAGTTTCCATACTCAATCTCAATTACGCTTCTCATGCAACACTATTCCAGTAGACTGAGGATTGTTTTGCTCTTATTCTCAAGTCAATGATTCATTGGTTCAATAGAGAAATGCTCTTACCTGGTTACAGTGTTAGCACGTAGCATCTTGAAATTTAAATGGGGCCAGGCATTTGATTACTCAATTGATATCCACCTTTTCACATAAAATGAGACAGTTATACAGCTCAGACTGGATGTCTCAAAGATATCTCAACCTTTCTAAAACAACTCATTATCTTTCTCCTAAACTCTCCCCTTTTCCTAGTTTCCCTTTTATTATCAAGGATGCCAACATTCTCCAAGTCTTACAAACTAGGTGTCATTCTCAACTCCTCACTGTCCCTCACTCCACCCCCAATAGCCAATTAGTAGCCAAATTCTACCTTGATAATATCTCTCATATACCCCTTCTGTCCTCTGACATTGCCACCACCCTGGTGTAGGCTCTCATCACTCATGTCTGGACTATTACAATAGCCTTCTGGTTGGTCATTCTGCCTCAGTGTTTCCCCACCATAATTCAATCTCCACTCAGCTATCAAATTAATGTTCCTAAGACTCATTTCTAACCATGTCACCCCTCCATCCCATCAACAAACTCTAATGACTCCCTATTTCCTTCAGGATCAATTATAAAATCCTTTGCTTGTCTTTTAAATCCCTTCATAACCCAGTTCTTTCTCTATCTTTCTAGTCTTCTTATCCCTTACCCTCATATACTCTGCAATTCAGTGACATTGGTCTCTTTCTATTTCTCCCATGAGACATTTCATATCCCAACAGATGCTATCACTGGCTGTCTCCTTTCCCTCAGTCTCATCTCCATCTCTTGGCTTCCCTCAAGTCTTAGGCAAAATCCCACCCTCTGCAGGAAGCCTTCTTAATCTTAGTGCCTTACTTTAGAGGTTACCATCAATGCATCTGTATATATCTTGTTTGAATGTAGGTAAACTCTGAGGCCTATTAGAATCTGAGGTCCTTGAGAGCAGCATTGGTTTTTCCCCCCTTCCTTTGTATCCCCCACATCACTTAGCATGGTGTCTGGCACATAGCAAATGCTTAATAAATACTGCTGATTTGTTTTCTTGGCTTGACAGTTCTTGCCTTCATAGAAGGCAAGTGTAATCTATTAAGATGTCAACAAGAATTTGAGTGTGATACAAAATGGGCAGAAAGGGGGAAAAGACCAGTCCCTGTTGTCAAGGAGCTCAACCTAATGTTGACAGAGGCAGTGCACATGCAAGGTTTTATTCTACTCTGACAGACTAGTATCCACCCCCATTGAGAGTCTTGTATTCTGGGGGCAGCTAGATGGCGCAGTGGATAGAGCACCGGCCCTGGAGTCAGGAGTACCTGAGTTCAAATCTGACCTCAGACACTTAACACTTACTAGCTGTGTGACCCTGGGCAAGTCACTTAACCCCAATTGCCTCACTAAAAAAAAAAAAAAGAAAGAAAGAAAAGAAAAAAAAGAGAGTATTGTATTCTTCAATTTAGCCTAGAAAAAAGCCTAGCCTTGCAAAGGAGAGTTTTTGTCATGACTTTCTTAACATTGCAAATGAAACTTGTGCATTGCAGAACTCTCCAAACGTCATTCATACTCCCTTGTTACTGAGGATTTTAATGTGTTGGATGTAGAAAGTTCTATTCCTGTAGGCAGAAAGAAGATCATTTCATTGAATCCTTCCAAGAGCAGAGTTCATGCCTGTTAATTATTGGACTTTTTTCTCCATATTGCCCAAGACATATCATAGGAGATATGGAGAAACATATGTTAACTCTTTCAGGCCTTTGTAGTAGCCTGTTTGTGCCCTGTACCATTTTTTGGCAGATATTATTAATATACTGCTCTAAACACCTGAGATATTTCTCTATGCCTCCTCTCAGTAGAGAGGTACATGCTATCCTATCAGAGAGGTTTCAATTGGCTTCAAATAAATGCTTTTATTAGTTATAAGAAAGGATTCTATGGGGGGCACAAGGTAACAGTTAATTAGGAATGACTTGTATGAAGACAAGGGTAACAATGAAACAAAATGTTGAGAAATAAATTACCTGATATAAAAACAAAAAGTCTATAAAAATGTATATTCAAATAAATGTTTCTATGATCTTATCAACATGAATGTTCTCTTCAATGATGTATAGATCACATCCACTCCTGTTTAGCACTTTTCCATTTCCACCCATAAATAGGGGGTCTGCCTATAGTGTTGGACTTCTGCCTCACTTTCTCCTGACATCCAGAGCATATTAATGCGTATGGGAGCTATATCCCAAGGCCCTACCACTTTGCTGGTTGAATGTGAAAATATATTGAAATTGCCCTTGAGATTGAATTGATTAACAAGAGTAAGACTTAGGTTCTTGATGTGGCTTCCCAGTTGCCTAACTCCAAAAACCCAAGAGGAATTTGAACTGGGCCCAAATGGCAGACTACCACAGATACCTCAGGTTCAGGACAGTCATGCTGCATTAGGTATAGCATCCACGAGATATCCTTGTTGAACATCCTTCCTCTACTATAGCTACATAAACCCCATCTTGTCAATTATCAGATGCACCACAAGCATCTCTTTTCATTCCAGTTTTGAATTTAAATTTCCAGAGGACTAGCCTGAATTACTCATTTCTTGTAACTATTGGCAATGGTTGTACAGGACAGGAATGTGATGACCTTCTTTCAGTGGGAGATAGATGATACAGAGAAAGGTGATTCCCTGGTGGTCTCTGTGCTTCTGGAACTACTTTTGGCTAAGATGGCTTTTTACTATAAGGCTTCCCTTATCACCTTTAGGGGATCAATGAGTAAACAGTGAGCATTTAGCAGCTAGAAATCAATGTGAATATGTTCTGTCCTTATTAATTATGCCCTGAAAACTGCAATAAACTATTATCAATCAATTTTGCATTATTTTTTTTTTTTAGATTTGGAGATGATGGTAATCTCCAGGCCTTCCAGTTGTGTTCACCACGAAGTTTCCAATGTGGTCATTAAAGTCTCCTTCAAAGTTGTATTGAGGGATTTCCTTATAACTCAGTTTATCTTCTGAGCAACTGAGATGTAATGAATTTGGGGGATGGAATTTTTTTCCCCAAGCAGAAAAAGGCAAATGCTGAACTAGGCACTTCTAGTTGGTCTAACGGTTAACTAAAGGAAATCTACTTGGTTTTAACACAAAGAATGACACTCAACAAGGTTATTCAGTGATGACACAATTTTACTTAAGCTGTACACAATTCCCCTGCCTCCAAGTTGCCCGTGATTGTGTGCCAATTAAGCATCACGGTCCAATTAGAGCTACTCATGATTTTTTTTTTGCATTTAGGTGACTAGCAAGCCATATCAATAGCCTGCACCTTAGTCTCCTGAGTTAATTAAATCTTGAGGGCAATTTCAAAACCTTTGAACCTACATGAAGCAGCACCTTAGAATTTTCTCCCACCACTTAGTGGAATACTTGGGGTGTCTACCAGTCTTGCTTTTGCCATGTGACTAGCCCTTCTTTATTTTCAACCAAACATTCTTTGATAACATTTATTTTTCATCTTGTAGAAATTCCTTAAGATTCTTTGCTATATGTGGTTATCTGTTCACAGCCACCTTGCATTTCTCTAACTCATTTTAATGAGTTTAAATACTCATTTTTAATTCTTTAAAAACTTTAATGTTCTATCACTTATGAGAAAAAGCTTAGTATTCTAATAATATGAATGATAATGATAATAGTTGGTATTTATGTAGTTCTTTAATATTTGCAAAGTGCTTACATGGGTCATCTCATTTAATCCTCACAATAATCCTGCAAGGTAGATGCTGTTGTTATCTTCATTTTACATATGAGGAAACTGAATCCAAGAGAGATTAAGTGACTTGCCCAGGGTCATATAGCTAAATTTCTGAAGCATGATTTGAACTCAAGCTTACATAACTACATCTAACATTTTATCCACTTTATACCTATGGGATAGGATAGCTGTTGTTGGAGTTAGAAAGACAGTTCAAGTCCTATCTCAGATCCTAGCTGTATAACTCTGAGCAAGTCACTTAAACCTCTCTCAGGATCAGTTTTTTTTTTTATATATGTAAAATGAGAGGATTAGATTCAATGACCTCTGAAGTCTTAGCTTTAATTCTATGAGCTTTTAAATCCATCAAATATCATCTCATGATGACAATTTTTAGGAAACAAACTCTCGTTTGTAAATGCATTATTCTCATCCTTCTAAGTGTTTTGTGGTACACTCAGAGCTTACCTCAACCCTGTCTTGGACTGCTATTCTGAGTCCCTTTCAAGATTCCTATCTAATCGTCTTGATTAGTTAACCCTTGAGAACTCTTTAACTTGATTCTATCCCAATATTTTAATTATTCTTTGGGATCAGAGCTTGACTCTTGCCCTTTTAACTCCAGGTATATTAATCACTAGCAATCATCAGCCTATGTCTGTGATGGTTGGAACATGGCATTCATCTCTCAAACCTACACACCCAAACAAATGCTAGGAGTCTGGCTCTTAGAGTGATGGAGCCTCTCACTGCCCTGTATTCCCTCCAGGTAGTTTATGCTACAATGGACAGCTCAGGATATGTCACTCCAGCAATAGTTTTACTAGACTGCAGAACCAGTTACACTTTGGGGAGTTCCTGATGCCTTTAAGGAGGCAAAGAATTGGTTATAGAAAAAAGCAGGGCTAGCTACGCTAGCTCCCCAGGAATGATGACTGTCTATTCATTCCAGATTCTTCATCAGGTTACTAATGGACAATCTCCTGAGGATTCTGGCATAATTCAACCTATTTATGCACCTCCACTCTCAGGAATTTGTCACCACCCTAGACAAGATAGCCTTTGTAGTATCCCACATGGCAGGACAGGCTGACTTCTAGGCCACCCACTGCCTCAGAAACAAAGGGTCCCTTACTAAATAACATGGACAGGTTCTTTCAGTAGCTCAAAGAGACTTTTGATTCCTTTACTCTTAGACCTTGATGTGAAAGTGCCAATCTCTGGATTTGTTGGCTCAAGCAAAGGCAATGAACCATGGTGGAATATGAGGCTCCTCTAGAGTCCTAAGCCATGGCTTTGGGTGATTGGTTTTTGGAAGTTTTTTTTTTCCTAATACTTTTTTTTCTTTCAATGACAACCCAGTGCTTAACACAGTACTTGGCTAAGTAGTAGGCCAATATTCTATGGGGAGTGGGGAGGTGACAGTTAATAGGAAATGACTGGTATAAAAACAAAGACAACAGTGAAACAAACACAATTTTGAGAAGTAAATGATCTTCTGAAAAGAATCTATAAAAACATATAACCAAATAATCAAATGTTTCTAGGATCTCATCAATGTGAATATCTTTTCCAATGATGAATAAATCACAACCCATCCATTCCTACTCATCCTTTTCCATTTTCTCTAATAAGTTTGCCATCCACAAGGGATCCACCCATTATGTTGGAGGCCTTCCTTGTTTTCTCCTGACATCTGGAGAATATCAATTTGTCTGAAAACAAAATCCTAAAGCACGTGATAAATGTTTGTTAACTTACCTTGATCCATGAAACAGATAAAAAGATCAAACAGTCCTCAGTATTGTATGTCCCTGTTATGACCGTGCTCTTCCATGACCACACTAGAGTGGAAGAAAAGGGGGTGTACCCTATGAAACACAGTTCTCAGAGTATCTGCAAGCATTCATTTCACTGTTGTCACTAAATGGATAATCTTTGTCCAATGACCAATAAGTCATTGAGGCCATAAACCATGTCCACACTGGCATTCTCATTATCAACAAAACCAGCAGACATTAAGAAGTTGTCACTAAAAAAGTCTTCCTAGGGAGGCCAGTGTAGAAAATGGAAGAAATAGTCTCATCATGTCCCCAAAGACAGAAATTCACCTTCACCTCAACTCACTCTGACTGGCCTGCATAGGTAGGTGGCTCAGTGAGAGGGAGCCCTGGACTTAGGAAGGCCTGAATTCAAATCCCAGCTCAGATATTTATGAACTCCATGGCCCTGGGCAAGTCACTTAATCTCTCTCAGCCTCAGCTTCCTCCTCTGTAAAATGAGAGTTATATTATACCCTACCTCATAGGTTTGTTGTGAAGATAGCATATATACAGCACCTTGCTCACCTTAAAAAAAAGCACTATATAAATGATAGCCATTATTTTTATTCACTGCAATATTTGATTGCCTCTCAGATTGCATCCTTTCCTCCCCACATTGTAACAATTGCTCTGACCTCCATTTCATAACTCTTATCTAGTCCTCAGTACCTTTTGAAATTGATAAACTCTTCACTCAAGCCCAGTATTCTGTTCCTCCTTTTGGTTCAGGAATTAGACTATATCTTTCCCCTCTCCTCCACCCTCTAGGTTTGCTTTCTCCCTCTGGACCAATTTATTTCTTATGTTACATTGATAACATCCAGATTAAGGGAAGTAATACTGTACCCTGTATTAGTTCAAAGCATAAGTATTATGTTCTATTATCCATACTACTTTCAAGAATTATTAATAACTTAGAATATATGCAAAGGAGGACTACCAAGATAGTGAGTGGTCTGAAAAGCATGCTACATAAGGAATGGCTATAGGGAATAGGTAGAAAACCACAAGTAGGAATCTAACTCAGCAGGCAAGGAAAAATAATGTGGGTGAATAGATTTAATTAGATAATTGGGTTTCTGTTGCTGGAGCAGTTTTTGTTTGCTTCTGTTTGAGTTGTAGCATGGCAGGTATGTACTAATTGCCAATGTAAAACAGTTGAGAAAATAGAATCATCTTACCATCAAGAAAAGTTTAGAGACACACCATAAAAAAAAAATTGTAAGCCTTGTTCAGTCTTACAATTGCTCAGTCTTATAATTGTAAGCCTTACTCAGGCTCGGGTGTTGTCAGCACACCCAACAAAGCAAACAGTCAATCAATGTGCAGTATTCCATAGCAGCTAACCACAAAAGCTAGTCAAGGGAGCTGCCTAGAAGAAGAAAAAAGACTGTAGTCTTGCTTCAAGTAAGAATGGAGGGCAAAGAAACATTTTCAAAAACATGCTGACAATGTGGTATGATTGTGTTTCTGCCAATACCAAGTAACATTTATGTATGTATAAAGTACAAACTGGTCTCTGTCAGAGAGAAGAAGGTTAATTGTAAAAGGGCTGTTAAAATACATCTATACTTGGGGGCAGCTAGGTGGTGCAGTGGATAAAGCACTGGCCCTGGATTCAGGAAGACCTGAGTTCAAATCCAGCCTCAGCCATTTGACACTTAGTAGCTGCATGACCCTGGGCAAGTCACTTAACCCTCATTGCCCCACACAAAATAAATAAATTTATAAATATATTTTTAAAAAGTACATCTATACTCTCCAGATTGTCAGGAAGCATAAAATTTTCCTTAAAGAAATGGAAGAAGTGTTTCAAGGGAAGAAATAAAGAAGAGCTATGTGAAGAGTAAGAATTCTCATCTGGTCTGGAATACTGAATGGTAGAAAAAGATACGGAGAAGGACCAATACATATTTGTAGTAAAGGAATGAGGCTCTTCCCCTAGAATGGGGGAATGAACCATCTCAGAAGGAAACAGTTTCATATGCTCCAAGGAATGACAATGTGGAGCCACAGGCATCCTCAATAATTATCAGTGGAAAAAGAGGCAAATAGTAGTTATTAGAATTTCCCTGCTAAGGGATTCCAAAGTTACTTGTCTTCCTAGACATGCACTTGGCACCTCACTGAAACCCTTTTGAGATTTGTCAGACTTGAAGACCACTAGCCTATTTTACTCAATCCTTTGGTGACAAGAAGAGATCTAAAAAAGAATGGAAGATTTTTAAATCCTCTGTAAGAACAAAGAACTTAGGGTCTTAGGTAATGCTTTTCATAACTACAACTTCTAACTATAGTTTGAGGATTCAGAAGATAAAGGTGAATTTGAGGAATTAAATATCTGACTAAGAAGATGGCTTCTGAAAATTTCAATTCTAGATCATAACTTAAAATATAGGGATGAATGAAAGGCTCTAAGGCATGCAATGTAAATAACAAGGATTTATTTTTTTTTAATCACCAGGAGTCCTTTGATCTGAATCAAATAAATTTTAGTTTAAAAGATCGGGAGAAATCTGCCCACATATATCCACCAAGCCTAATATCAGAGAGCATACCAAATACAACCTAAGAATAGCTGGAAAAATAATAAAATACTTCATGGGAAACAGTTTTGAAGAAGAGAGCCAGAAATAAATCCCAAGGCCTCTGAAATCACATATGTGTTCATATGTTGCTGTTATGCAGTCCAATTCTTCATGACCCCCATATGAGGTTTTCTTGGCAAAGATAATGGAGTGGTTTGCCATTTCCTTCTCTGCAAGCAGAGATTAAGTGACTTTCCCAGGGTCAAATAGTGTCTGAAGCTAGATTAGAATTCAGGTCTTCCTGACTCCAGGCACAGCATTCTATCCACTGAACCACCTAGCTGCCTTGTTGAATATGTGTATGTATAAGTGTATGAGTGTGTGTGTGTGTGTGTGTGTGTATATATACACAGACATATATTTGCATTACATACATACACACCCACATAAAGAAACTATCCTATTATAAAAACTAATTTATGTTAATTGGTTAAATGAAATTAGGGTATTAGTCAATTATTGAAGGTCAAAAGACAACCAGTGGGGCTTCAAATCAATGGCAGTAGAGAAGAGAATCTTAATCCCTTAAGAATCCTAAAAGAAGATTAAGATGGTTTGCTTTTTATATAGAACACTATAATTCACTCTCTTAGACCAAGGCCAGTTAGGTGCTGTATTATTCCCATTTTAACAATTGAGAAACCTGAGGTTAAATGACTTGCCAAGAGTCATGTAGCTAGCATTTTTTGAGGCTGAATTTGAATTCAGGTTTTCTTGATTCTATCCATTGCACCACCTAGCTGCCCCTGAAATGACAGATGTGAATGCATAGGGAACTGATGGAAGTAATCATATTTTTAAAAGGAAGTGAAGGGTTTTAAGCAGTGAAGAGAAGTAGCTATGGATATTGCCTAGGCTAGCTGGCTCTTCTGGAGACTGCACACATTTGAATGGTTTTTCCTACCCTATGCATGGTGATGCTGGGGAAGGGGGTGCCCACTCACCACCGTTCCCTAAGATATTTCTGGAAGAAACCCTCAGAAATATAAATAAATTCACCTAGGTGTCTCCAGAGCAGAATCATGGGGAATTAAGAAACAATCATGGTGCTTTCCCAATATGCTATGCTTGTTGGAAGCATTAACATAGGCAGGAAATGCACTGGCCTAATTTCTGGAGGAGAGATGACATTGAACTGATATTAGAAGGATGCAATGGAATTGGGAAGAAACCTGCTTTGAAGTGCACAGAAAAATTATTTCTTTGGACTTTGGGGAGAACTCTTGTGTTTGAAGCATGAGATTACAGCAACCAAAGTACAAGGAGAAGGCTGTAGAAGTAGCAGCACTTGGACCTTGGTATTTGATCTGTGACAAGTAGGTCAGGTGGTCTGGAATCAGAGAGCTGGTCCCCTGGCAAAAGGAATGACTTCCATCCTCTGCAAACTGAGAACATCAAGACACGTAAACTGAAGACAAAGCAATGCAAATACAAAAGGACTGTAATAATTGACACCATTTTCTAGGAGCTAAGAAGAATAGTAAAAGGCCCTTCTAGGACCTCCATTTCAGGGAGTGGTTGAGGGTGGACAATCTTAATTTCTCCCCACACCCCATACACTTTTCAGCCATCTTTTGTGTGTTGTTTTCCCCATTGAAATATAAGCTTTTAGAAGGCAGGGGATTGTTTTTGGCTTTGTTTCTGTTTTTTGCTTTTAATTGTATCCCTAGCTCTTAGCACAGTGCTTGGCATAAACACCTAATAAATGGTTGTAATGGGGCAGCTAGGTGGCACAGTGGATAGAGCACCGGCCCTGGAGTCAGGAGTACTTGAGTTCAAATTCGACCTCAGACACTTAACACTTAACTAGCTGTGTGACTCTGGGCAAGTCACTTAACCCCAATTGCCTCACTTAAAAAAATAAAATAAAATAAATGGTTGTTACATCACCTTGACTTATCTGTGTGATTATTCTTTCTGCCAATGTGGATTTACAGTCTATCTAAACATAGTAAACAGTCCTCATGAAATTCTGTGGCACCAGCCCCACTAAAAAAATCGCCACATGGTGCCCAAATCTTTGGTGATGCACATTTGCAAATTTAGCTAAATCACAGGTGCATAGGGCTAGGAAGCCTAGTCTGTGTAAAAGCCTTTCCATTTTGGTAGGATCTGTAAAAGTATAAGCTTCATTAGCATGGTTTTCATGAATCCAGGATTATTTCCCTGACATGATTAGATATCAGACTTGAATATAGTTATATAACAGTATTAGAGTTCAAGAGCTTTAAGAGCTGTCACAAAATAGCACATGATTAATTGCAAAATTATTTAAATGCCAAACAGGTGAGTCTCTTATAGCAGCTAAATTTGGACTCTATATAATACTACCAATGTTTTAAAAGAGGAATGTTAAGACACAGACATGTATTTTCAAACATCGAGAGAGAGCAAGATCCAGAACCCCAAATGCAGCATTATTCTATAACAAAATAGAACAGGAAAGGATGAAGATGCTTTCTGCAAAGCCAAGAGAAGAAGAAATTCCCACTATCATTTACTTCAGTAAAAATGGTGGCAAAATGATGTTTGTATCAAGTCATTCCTGAAGCAGGATGTCTTTGCTTTAGGCAGAACTCTGTTAAGGGCTAAAATTCTAGCTAAACTGTCTAAAATATCTAATGAGTGGTCGCCAATAAATTATAAGCTTTAGCAAGAGTTAGACTTTTAAGCATTTATTAAGGAGAATAAGAATTTGGTAAAGAGAGAGAAAAAGGCCTAGATTCCTATCTATTAAAGGGAGAGCACATTTCTAGCTCCCTTCTCCGCCAGCGTCCTCAGGAAAAAGCCCCAGAGTCAGCGCCAGTCTCTTCCTTCCTCCTCCCACTCGCTCGCGTCACTTCCTGACTCCTGGTCTTGCCCTCAAAGACCTTCCCTTCATGGGCAGAACTCTTCTACAGTAAGTATCCAGCAGGTGGCGTTATTCCAATCGTTACAGTCCCCCCTGTTGTTCCTCAAGAAACAAAATGTTTCCTTGAGGGAACAGTAAAAACAATATAATAACTATTGCTAACTAATAATATGTGAACAACAATATAGAAAAGGAAGAGAGGAAGGTTTTGTCCAGAGGGGCGATTTTTTTTTTTGTCCTCATGAACCGACGCTTTGACATTAGTCTTGCAAAGGGAGGGCCTCTGCAGAGAATACATGTTACAGATGGTGTATATTATAACAGAAAGAGAAAAAAAACCAACAAAAACAACAAATCAAAACTGTTCATTTAAAGTCTCTGAAAGTCTTTTCTTAGATGTCCTCTAGGTGTAGTCGTGGAATGGAAGTCTTTTCAGGGGTTGAGGTGTAGATGCTGGTAATCAGCCAGGAAAACTTCCTACAAAATTGAGCTTAACACAACTTTAAAATAGCTTTGTCAATAATCAAATCAAACAATGAAAGTTCTCAAAAACATGTCTAAGGGAATACAGAATCTTAGTTGTTAACACGTGAAACATACAATAAAACAAAAATTGAACCATTCTTTAAAATTACATTATTATTATAGTCCCCCCTTATGGAGAGTAATTGAGAAGACAATTGCTGCGATATTAATTTTTAAAAATAATTTTTATCTTTGTTTCATCACTTTTTGCATCATCTGCCTAATTATCCTCATGCCATTATGAGAAATTAGAAAATCTAATATAATTGGTAACAGGTGTCAAGGCCAAATTCAACACTGTTATTTATCATGACACCTGAGATAATTATGGGGGTTACCATAAAAGAACAGAGAAATGATGGGATATGAGCATTCCCACACTTGAGCAATATATACTGCCCATGCAGTATGCCAGGTCTAAAATAGGTGGATGGAATATATGTCCATGCCACCGAACATATTGGAAGAAACTGAGTCAGACTTAATCAGATGCATGGGATTGAGATGTCCATGGCATCAGGCATATAGGAGGGAGCATAGAAGCCAGGTGTAGAAGTGAGATGGGTGGGATCAATACTTCCAGCCATCTGTACAATATTGTGGGGAAAAATAAAATATTAAACCAAGAGAATCCAACCTCAACATTTGTCAAAAGCCGTTCCCTCGGCCATACCTTGACTTCATGCATGTCTCCCCTCATGTGACAGTTCAGTGTCTGCTCTTGCATGTATTCCTCTTGTGATTGGATGGCATCTTGGCCAACTGGCATCTGATAACTCAGAATAAAGGCAATTAATGTCTTAAATGATAAATTCCCATAATCCAAGTCTCATATGGATTTAAAAATTGAGGATAATAAATGATTGCAAAAAATGTGAATACATCTTGACTCAGAATATAATATATAATTATGCAACAATTTCAAATAATACCTTTTTTTTACTTAGCATACAATTACTTTTTTGAAAAATCTGAACATATTTAAATACAAGTTAAAGCACAACACAATCTCAAAGACAACTTTTACAAATGTTCCCCTCTTTTTTTTTTTTTTGGAATATGCTTATCAAAAATAATACTTCTAGAATCAATTTACACTTGCCATGGCAAACAATTTGCTAGGGAAATGCTTTAAAGAGTTTGATCAAATAATCAGTTGAGAAAAAATAACAAAAACAAACAACTCAGAATATGGGAGCACAATACTCCTAGAATTAACATTGTATTATGAAATCAAAACCATCTTGCAATGTTTCAAAATTAGAGAGATGAATAAATAGAAAAAAATACACACGGAACAATAAAAGACAATGAAATTCAAACTAGGGAAATCTAAATGAATATGAACTTAATATTAATAAGAGTATTATAAAATATAAACTTGATCATATGACTATAAAAAGCTTTACAAATATTCTCCTTGTTTTAGAAACTAAGTATAAGACACAATCTCAAAAGCATGAAAATCTCTATGAAAATAAACCCATACCATTAATTTCAAAATGTATATATAATAGCATAGAAATCCTATGTAACCTCTGAACTGATACTATTACTCTGAGTGAATTCAGAACACTTTTGATTCTGATATCTAAAATCCCCAACACTCATATCAATACCTTGCCCCTTACTTCTACATTTCTGTACAATATATACCCTTCCATGGCAAAAGAAGCAGAGTCTTGAACTATGTTGATGATTGTCATTCTTATACAGCTTAAATTTTTCTTCTTTAACCCCTCTATATTGTCTGTCAGTCTTTTCACCATACAAATGCTTTATAAGATTACTAATGAAAGACAAAAGCAGGTTAGCAAAATTATCAACAAAACGAGCATATCTGGAATTTAAAGGGTTTTCTAAGGTTGTCTCAGAAGCACAGCCAGGCTGGGGAAGGGCTGAGCCTGAATCTGCAAATGTAGTTAGAGAAAGTTGAGCATGCGCATCAGATCTCTGGACTTCCCAGGCAGGGGAAGCAATGGGCTTGGCCATGGGAGGAGTAGAGGGTGGGGTCTGGAGAGGAGGGGAGGGACCAGCACAATTTGAATCAGACTTGATTTTGAACTCAGGCCTGGATTCCTCTTCCCCCACTTTGCCTCCAGGTGCTAGGGGATTAAAAGCTTCTAGAGGGTGGGTCATTGCCTCCAGGCATGCAAAATTAAAGCAACAATTACTGTTAGAACTGGGAAAAGCTGCGGGAATCTCTTCAGGTTTCTCTGAAAAAGCATGGTTGGGAGAGGGAGAGATATTTCCTTGTGTGAGTAAGTTGCTGGCTCTTTTAACAAAAATAAAAAGAAAAATAGAAAATCCACAAAAACAAAGCATTAACATGATCTTATCTCCCATTTGTCTGGTTAAACAGACTAAAATCAAAAATAGGATAATTAGGGAGTTTAAAAGGTCCATTCGAAAAAAATTTAAAGGAAAACACAGCCAGTACACCAGTACTTAGCAGTTAAAGGGAGAGGGAGGGGAAATTTCTTACCCAACCAGAAGATCAGAAGAAGACTGAGGGTTAGCTTTCCTCTTCGTGGTTACCATCTGTTAAGGGTTAAAATTCTAGCTAAACTGTCTAAAATATCTAATGAGTGGTCGCCAATAAATTATAAGCTTTAGCAAGAGTTAGACTTTTAAGCATTTATTAAGGAGAATAAGAATTTGGTAAAGAGAGAGAAAAAGGCCTAGATTCCTATCTATTAAAGGGAGAGCACATTTCTAGCTCCCTTCTCCGCCAGCGTCCTCAGGAAAAAGCCCCAGAGTCAGCGCCAGTCTCTTCCTTCCTCCTCCCACTCGCTCGCGTCACTTCCTGACTCCTGGTCTTGCCCTCAAAGACCTTCCCTTCATGGGCAGAACTCTTCTACAGTAAGTATCCAGCAGGTGGCGTTATTCCAATCGTTACAACTCCTCATATTGACTGATTAACCCTGTTTTACCTTTTCTCTGGGGGAAAGATTTGGAAATTTTCTGATGCTGAGGTTATGGGTATCTACTTGACAGTAACATCAGAAGGTAGAAGAAACAAATTATATACACCTGAGGGAAGATACACTTATCCTTGCCTATAAAATAACTGGCCCTCTCTTGCATTTGCTGAGCAATCCTGTTGTGTGGAACTGACACAGGCATTGCTATACTCAAGGCCAGGATGCTCCATATGTGTACTCCACCCTTCCAGAAATCCAGTTGCATCCCCCTTACTTTGCATTCTTTAAATCTGTTTTGCATGACCACGTATATAACATATCTGATTGTTTGCCTTCTCAACGAAGGTGCAAGGGATAGATGAACAGAATTTGGAACTCAGAACCTTTTTTTTTAAAGTGTTAAACAATTGCTCTTACGTGAAATTGGGAAAAATAATTTTTAATAACAAACTATTTTATTTATAATTTTGGGTTCCAATTTTTATCCCACTTTCTCTCATCCTCCCCACCTCCCTGAGATGGCAAACACTCAGATATGGGTTATACATGTATGATTATGTAAGATATTACCATATTTGTCATTTTGTACAAGCAAACTTGATTAAAAGAAAAAAAATGGAAGAAAGTGAAAAATATCATGCTTCAGTGTGTTCCATCAATATCAGTTCTTTCTTTGGAGGTGGATAGTATGTTTCATCAATAGTCCTTTGGAATTGTCTTAAATCATTGTATTGTACAGAATAGTCAAGTCATTCACAGTTATTCATCAAACAATATTGCTGTCTCTGTGTACAATGTTCTCTTGGTTCTGCTTACTTCACAATACATCATTTCATACCTGTCTTGCCAGGCATTTCTGAAGTCATCCTGTTTATAATTTCTTATAGCACAATAATATTCCATCATCATCATATACCATAGTTTGCTTAGCCATTGCCAATTGGTGGACATTCCTTTGATTTCCAATAAAAATCAAAATATTCTTTCTTCCTCTTCCCTCCAGAACCCTGGGTGGGTCAAATTAAATGTTTTCTTTTGTATAAGGTAAAATCCACCAAATAAAGGGACATATTTGCTTTTATTAATTATTGATCAGTTTGTTTCTTCTGTGTTTCATAGCCCACCCCCCTTAATGTAAGTAGCAAAAAGTATGCATCAATACCTTTATATCTGGTTAAGTTACAGTCACTAATCTTATATCACTAGGTTTGAAAATTTTCTAGATTCTTCTATATAATCAAAAATGTAAACTAGGTGTGCAGAGGTATATGCTTTGAGCCAATGGATGATATTAGACAACAAAATGTACTGGGACTGGTTGAAGTAATGAGACACATCTCTGGACCTTTGGATATCAAAAAAGGGGATTCCAGTGGGCCCATTCTAGCAAGTGTTAAAGGAGTCAACCTTTGGCAGGGTTTTGGCTGCTTTTAAGTGTCAGACCCTTATGCCTATAATCAGAAGGTAGTAAAGAGCTAGAACCTAAAGTAAACATTTCACTCCCTCTCTTCCCTTTCATTGAGCAGGATCATGTTATCAGGCAGACAGACTGGACCAATAACAAACTGTGTATTTAACCAGAAACTGAAAGACCAAATTAGATATTCTAAGGAAAAGTTGAATGTGATTTCTTGTGGACAAAGAGAATTATCTTCAGACCTCTACCAGAGCCTCAACTTTTGGGGACCGGCAGAGAGCTGCACATACCTCAGGAGAAATTCATGAGGACTACAAGAAAGGGGAACAGGGATTCCATCCAACTGTGAGCTATGAGTTACCATTTTGTCACATGTCCTCTTTAAACTTGAGCCTGCCTTCCCCTGGACTCTGAATACACTGGTAGAAGAGTGTGTCAGAGACTTTGGGCAGAAATGTTTTGTACTAACTGTTGTTATTAAACTACTTAAGTAAATTTCTCTAATTAAAAGTTTATTAACTGTCCTATAATAAATATCAACTAGATAATCAGTGAGGAGCACACTAGTGGAGGCTCATGAACAATAATATTAGAAAATCAACTCTAATATCTCCGAGTTGCCCTGGACATTTTAAGAAGAAAAAGAGCCAGCTGCATCTGGGACCCAATGTGTTAGTCCTAGGAAATACTGAAAAAGCTCAGAAGGGAAGTTATATGTGGAAATCTTTAAGTTTCCTGAAGGCAGTTGAAATGGACTGGGACAAAGTGTTTCAGAGATGAAGAGGAAAAGAATCATAAAAATGAGAGAGAAATATAAAAAAGTACAAGTGCAGGTCTTAGAATAATTGCTCACACATTGTGCTTCATAGTTGCAAAGCATTTTCCTCACATTTTCATCACAGTGATGTTGCCATTGCAGATATTATTATCCCCATTTTATGATGAGAAAATTGGGATTTTAAATGTCAAGAAAAGTTGTCCACATTCATATGGATAGTGGGTGGTAAAGCTAGTACTTAAGCTCACTTCTTCCAAGTCCAAGGCCAGTATCTTTTCCACTACAATATTGATAATTTCCAAGAAGAAAAAGTATCTATTAAAGGAATTTTTAAAATTAGACTTTGGAGTCTCTAGAAATTTTGAAAACTTTCTTTACTTGGGAGACACTTAAAGAAAAGCATTTATAAAAATTAATTCACATGTTAGAGGAAGAGCATAGGAATGCCAGATTAAGTCTAAATAATAGTAACTAATAATAGCTAACATTTCCACTAGAGATTATTTCAGTTATATGAGCTAGATAAGTGGAATGTCTAAAAGGAATGGGTGGTTGAATTGTGGAATTCAGGAAAGGAATGGAAATGATTTGAAAGTGGTAGGTGCCAGTGCATTGTCATCTTTTGAGACATAACTAAAATATGGAGAAATTTCACATAATTATAGGATATCAGAATTGAAAGGAACCTTAGCAGCCATCGAACCCAAATAGTACCTGAAAAGGAATAATTTATTCCACAGCATTCCCAACATGTTGGTCATCCAACTTCTCCTTGAAGGCTTCCATTGAGGAGGAACCTGCCACCTTCCAAGGTATCCCATTCCACTGTTGGACAGCTCCAAGTCCTTGACAACAAACCTAAATTTATCTCTTTGCAACTTGCACCCATTGCTCCTAGTCTTGTCTTCTGGGACTAAGCAATCTAATCCTTTTTCCCACGTGACAACCCTTCAGATACTTGAAGGCATCATCAAGTGTCTTCTGAGTCTTCTCTACTCCAGTCTAAAGATCCCCAGGTTCCATCTGTGATCCTCCTATAGTGTGCATTCCATCCCCTTCACCATCCTAATAGGCTTCCTCTATCAATGTCCTTCCTAAAACCTGGTGCCCCAAACTAAATGCCATACTATACATATGATCTGACCAGGGCAGAGAGAGAATAATGGGACCATTGCTACCTTATTCTAGGACACTAGGCTTCACTTACTACATTTTAGATTGTTTGCTTTTTCCACTCGTGGGCCCTTTTCACCTGAGAAATTTTAATGTGACCCCAGGTATATAGGTACATAAAATAGATATATGTAACATTTAAATATTGCCAAATTTTTCACAACCCCCATATTCAGTTATATGACCACATGTGGGGTCTTGACATACAGTTTTTTTTGCTTGTTTGTTTGTTTGTTTTGTGGGGCAATGGGGGTTAAGTGACTTGCCCAGGGTCACTTGACATACAGTTTAAGAAGCTAGACTCTAGGTAACATTGACTACTATTGAGCTTACAACCAACTAAAACACCCAAATCTTTTCCAGATAAACCCCATGCCCCATACCCATCTTATACTTGTGATTTTTTGAACCCAGGGATAAACCTTAAAAACAATCCCTGTTGAATTCCAGCTTATTTAGTTCAACGAAATGTTCTAGCTTGTCAAGGTATTTTTGAACCATGTCATTTGATATGTAGCTAACATTTATTTAGTGCTTTAAGTTTTGCAAAGCACTTTCAATATGTTATTTCATCTGGTCCTGAAGACAACCCTGGGAGGTGGGTACTATTATTCTCCCCATTTTACAGGTAAGGAAACCAAGGTTGATAAAGGTGAAGTGATTTGTCCAGGGCCACACAGCTAGTAAGTGTCAGAGGCAGGATTTGATCTCAGGTCTTCTTGGCTGTGGTCCAACACTCTATCCACTATCCCTCTCAGATTTGTGTCATCTGAAAATTTGGTTGGCATATCATCTGGGTCTTCATCCAAGTCACTGATCAAAATATTGACCAGTATAGGATCAAGAATAGATGTTTAGGGCACTATACTAGAGACATCTTACCAAGTTGACATAAAACCATTAATGCCTTTGGTTGTGGACATTCAACCCATTCAAAAGCCAAATAATTATAGCATCATCTACCCCAAAGCTTCTTAAACTGTGGAACCTCATATAGGTTGTATGACAGAATGTGGGGGTTATGAAAAATTCTTTATAATTTTTAAAAAATCTCCAATATGAAGAAATCAAAGCTATCTATAGTCACATGAAAAAATGCTCAAAATCACTATTGATTAGAGAAATGTAAATTAAAACAACCACCTCACACCTATCAGTTTGGTTAATATGACAGAAAGGGAAGATTATAAATGTTGGAGAGGATGTGGGAAAATTGGTACTCTAATGCACTGTTGGTGGAGTTGTGAACTGGTCCATTCTGTAGAGCAATTTGGAATTATGCCCAAAGGGCAATCAGACTGTGCATACCCTTTGAACTACCAATACCACCTCTAGGTCTGTATTCCAAAGAGATCATAAAAAAGGAAAAAGGACCTACATGTATAAAACTATTTATGGTAGCTCTTTCTGCGGTGGCAAAGAATTGAAAATTAAGAGGTTGTCCATCAATTGGGGAATGGCTGAATAAGTTGTGGTATATGGATATAATGGAATACTATTGTGTTATAAGACATGATCAGCAGGCAGATTTAAAACACACACACACACACACACACACACACACAACCAACAAACTTTGAATGACTTACATGAACTGATGAAAAGTGAAATGAGTAGAACCAGGAGGACATTGTACACAGTAACAGTAACATTATGCAGTGATCATTTATGATTGACTTAGCTTTTCTCAGCAATACATTGATCCAAGACAATTCCAAAAGACTCATGATGGAAAATGCTATCCACATCCAGAGAAAAAACTGATGGAGTCTGAATGCAGATCAGAGCTTACTATTTTCACTTTGGTTTTTTTTTTCTTTTGCAAACTGTAATTATTTTTCAAACTGTTCCTTCTTTCACAACATGAGCAATATGGAAATAGGTTTTACATGCTTATATATAAAAAACCTATATCAATTTGCTTACCCTGGGGGTGGGGGAGGAAGATAAGGAAGGGAGGAAGAAAATTTGAAACTCAAAATTTTATTTTAAAAAATGAATGTTAAAAATTATCATTATATATAATAGAAAAATAAAATACTATTATTAAAAATAAAAATTTTAAAATTGTCTTTACATGTAATTGGGGGAAAATAACATGTTATTTAAAAAACAACAAAAAGATACCAATTAAAAACTTAGTTTTTAAAAAAAAACCTTAACAGCAGCTCACATCTGCCCATTGTCTCAGTACTCTTGGCTATATTTCATCTGGACCAAGTGACTTGAACTCATCAAGGACAGCTGGATACTCTTACCATCTCCTTATATACTTTTATTAATATCTGGTTCATATTTTAATTGTTTTAAAAATAATTTTTAGAGGAATTCATTTTATACAGTAAAGAATGCATTTTTTCTGTCCTTTATAACTCAAAGATTGTCATCATTGGCAGAGAAAATAGTGCACAGTAAGTATCGAGAAGCAATGATTTCCCCGTTTTCAGTGATCATTGCCCTATCTATCCCTAATAGTGACCTAGCTCTTAAACTACTCTTTTATTCACTACTTGGTGTTCTGACCCATGATCTATGATTCCATTATCACAGTGAACTCTCAGTGAGGAAACATTCAATCAAAGAAGATCTTCTCTAGTTTTGCATCTTATAGTCTTGGATATCTGTCATTAAAAGATTAAGTGACTCACCCACAGTCATATAGCCAGTATTTGTGGGGGACTTCAACCCAAGTATTCCTGACTCTTGTTAAAATTTAGGCTTGTTGGAGAGTTCTTTGCATGGCCATGTCAGTCTTCTTCCTTTCCTCTTTATAAGAATTATTTCTTTCTTTGTGTCTTCACAATTTCAAGTCTAAGTGTTTCCTATTCCCACTGGGCAGATTTTATGTAGTATATAAACATTAAAATACTAAAGCATTTATCCATACAGAGAAATAAAGGTAATCAGAAATAGGCCATTTAATGGAGCATCTCATCAAAGACGTATGAGAAAGAGATAGCAAATTAAATGATTTTAGAATTATTTAATAGTACCCCATATTTTTATAGTATATTAAAGTTTATAAACTACTTTCCTCACCATGACCCTGTAAGGGGCTAAAATTCTAGCTATGATGTCTAAAATCTAATGAGTGGTCACCTTAAATTAGAAAATGTATAGCACCAATCTTTGGGAATTAATTATTTATTAAAGAATATTAGGGGTTAGTAAAGAGAAACATGTGGATAAAGAATTAGATCTGCCTGCTCTCTCTAATCTGCCTCCCCTCTCACCAAGCCAAAGTCTCCAACCCAAAAGGCTAATGCTTCAGCAGCTTCTCCCCAAAGCCCCCTGAGAAACTGGAATCAGGGCCATCCACACACACAGTTCCAAGCTAATTGGCTGGTAGCTCTAATTGACAGGTCCCATGGGTGGTTCTATAGATGTAACTTCCGGATGCCGGGCAACTTCTGTACGCCAGGTAACTTCCAGATGCTAAAGTCACATGGTTTCCAAATCACATGCTTTCTCCTCATGGCAGAGCTTCCCTGCAATACCTTTCCCAGCAGGGGGTGTCATTCCAATTCTCACAACCCTCTGATAAAGGCAGGGAAAGTATTAATATTCCCATTTTACAGATGAGTAAACTGAGGTTCAAAAAGTCTAAGTATTCTATAGTCACATAGATCATGTCAGAGCTGGGATCCAACCCCAATGTTCTTGACTCTAGATCTCCTATATACTTGTCACTGTACCAGCCTGATTCTTTGGTGTTTATTTTTGTTGTGTTTTGGGTTATAACTTGGTTTATTTTCTGGTACATAGAAACTAGAGTCTGTATGTACTTCAATCTCAGGGATTCATGATTTAGACCATGGGGTTTCTTCCTCAGCTGGCACAGGTCATGACCTTTTTACACCTTAGAGATAATCCTCCTGAATTCCTTTGGCAAGAACAAAAAAATTGTCACCCTAAAGCCAACCTAAAGATGAGCCTTTCTGATAGATATTTTAGTCTCCATATGCCAGACACTTTAAGCCTGCACTCAAAGTCTTTCCACTTTGGTAACCACTACTGGAGTTTGTACTATGAACCAAGGTTCAACTCTATGCCCCAGTAAAGTTTCAGAGCATAACTGAATATGTGTGGTTATTTGAGCAAAAAGAAATTTGATGTGATACTAAGAAAGACTCTGTGAAGAACCATTTTTGGGATCACTTTTAATTTTGTCTGGAGCACCATTTTATGATTATATCAAAACCTCATAAAGATTAAAGGGCAACTGTCCAATGCCTTGAGCTTCTCTAGAAAAAAGAACCATACAAATCCAGGATTCATTTGTCTACTGTGCCCATCAGGGTTTATTTTGAGCTGTGAGGTCTTATATGTTAGATGAAGGATTTAATAAAAAGTAAAAACACATTGACAAAAAAAAAAGATACAACAATCTATGAAGACCACCAAGAAGATGATAAAGTAAATTAATATCTTACAAACTGAGAGAAGAGGATTCATTTCCCAATTTTCTGTTTTCAGCCTGTTTCAAATTTAGGAGGCTAAAATCCACCCCCCTCCCCTTTGTCACTGATTCCCTTTCTGCTCATCCCACAGCACTGAACCATGGTGTGGTATCATAGTCCTCTGCTAGGTGGTTCTTTTCATGGGATGCACCTGGTCTTCCTTACTCATTAGTGTTCTTGGAAGGGGTCCTTAATTTCCATCCTACTTCCCCAACCATGAACCCTGCCAGGAAGTGAAGAAATTCTCAGTGGAACATTTATTTCAGCAATCAGTTAAAGCAGAACACAGAGGTCAAATGATGACTCATTTTCTGGATCCCTTTTTATCCCACTGGAGAGAACCACACACTTTTCCTGAATCCCTCAAAACAAATTGCAAAGGCTTAAAAAATATATACTTCCAAAAGACCAAAATTTAAAAGAGAACAAATTTACATAGGCATCCAATAATTTTAATTTGCCTTTTATATTATGTTTATTAAACACACACTACTATGCAAGTTTCTGTGGAAACTATTACTGAGAAGATAGCTAGGTCCTTATTGGTGTAAATAATGATTCCCCTGAAGTGGTCACATGTATTTGAATTTGTACTATGCAAAGTTATCATTATATAAAATATGATAATTTGTTCCAGTCCAATGAAAATATGCATTGTGAATTTGAATAATACTATCACTTCAGTTGATTCATTATTCCCATTAAGGAAGACCTAGTAGTATAATAACAATCGTTGGCTTTTATGTAGCAATTAACATGCATTATGCTGTTAAAGCCTCATTATAATTCTGTGAGGTAAGGACTTCAGGTACTTACAGCCATGCTATATATGAGGGAACTGAAGCTCAGAGTATTTAAATGGCTTGTCTGTAGTCACCCAAGTAGTATCAGAAGTAAGAGTCAAATCTCGACTCCAGGTCCATCGCTTTTTCTATTATACTATGCTCCCTCACATAGATGTTTATTTTTTTTTTTAAAGCAAATGGGAATCTTGGATTCTTTTTTTACTGGTTCTTCTTCTAGTCACTCATTAAGTCCCATATATCTTTCCTTAGAACTGTCTCTGTCTCAGTACCTTTTTTCTCTGATCCCATCCTGATCCTCATACTCATCATCTCACTTCTTAATTAATGTAGTAGCCTTCTAACTGATTTCCCTGTTGTGTCTGTTTGACCCTACCCAATTCAATCTACATCCTAATCTTCCTTAAGTACTTTTATCATGTGACTCCTCTGCCCAAAAATCCCCCATTGTTTTCTATCCTACTACCTCAAATCTAAATTATTCTGCCTGACATTTGAGGTTTTCCAAAACTTACTTTCAGCCTATGTGGCCTACCTATCTCACTTCTCCCAACACTCAATTGCCATTCTAATCAGGCCAAATTTCTTCATTGTCCTATTAACATGCTTTGTTCATCCCTTCCTCTGTCATTTTCTTTATTAAGAATGCCTCCCTTCCTCCACTTGACCATCTTTCAAATTCCAGCTCAAATACCACCTCTTCTATAAGGCCTTGAATGGCACAATGTAAAGACTAATGAACTTGGAGTCAGAAGATCTAGAATTAGAATTGCTATTGGTGGTTCTTGTCAAGTCACCTAACCTTCTTGAGTATAAGTTTTTTCCATTTGTAACATAAAGGGGTTGGGCTACTAGATCTCTAAGGTTCTTCTCAGCTCTAAATCCTATTTAAGAGTGCCTTAATTCTCAATGATTCCTCTCACCTCTAAACTCCTACCAAATCATGATGACCTTTGTCCTCACATTCCATCCAGCAGTCTACCCATGTCATCTTGTTATCTTTCTCCCATAACTGCTACACTTTTCCTTATTTGGATTAGCATCCTTTACAGTGAAGCTGGACCTCTGTACTCTGAATCTCCAGAATCCATGGTGCTAGTCTTTTAAGAAGTTAAGTCACTTATATCTGAATTCCACTGGAGCCAGGGTCCAGCCATCTTGATTAGTGACTGCTTTCAAAGTAGCCCCCTTAGTCCACTCTAGCTAGCTGGACCTAGGTCCCCAATTATGCTTAACCTTTACATCCTATAATGACTATCCACTTGGGCCATATTGCTATCTTTCTGCTGTCTTATGAGTATCATCTTCTTCCCTTCCTTCTCTTACTTCAAGCAAAACAACTGAATCAAAGTAGCATTGTTTATAACTGCCCTATATGTCAACTCACAATACATGTGATACCCTAGACCAAAGCTCCCTTTCCTAGCTACCACTTTCATATCTGTCATGTGTGTCTTCCTCTGTTCCAATATAAATTCCTTCAGGGCAGGTATGGTCTCTCTTTTCTGTATTTGAATCCCCACTGCTTAGCACACACCATGCTTGGCGTATAGTAAGTACTTAAGTGCTTTTTCATTCATTCAAGTCTAGAGAACTTAATTTAAGCAGGTTTGCATTGTTTTCTGTTAGTGTTTCCATCCCACTAGGCTTTAAGTTCCTCAAAGGCAGTCTAGCAGTTATTAATATATTTGTTTATCATTTACATGACATAAAAGGTTTTGTTTTTTTTTAAGTGAGGCAGTTGGGGTTAAGTGACTTGCCCAGGGTCACACAGCTAGTAAGTGTTAAGTGTCTGAGGCCAGATTTGAACTCAGGTACTCCTGACTCCAGGGCCAGGGCCAGTGGGAAGCTAGGTGGTGCAGTGGATAGAGCACTGGCCCTGGAGTCAGGAGTACCTGAGTTCAAATCTGGCCTCAGACACTTAACACTTACTAGCTGTGTGACCCTGGGCAAGTCACTTAACCCCAACTGCCTCACCAAAAAAAAAAAAACAAAAGCAAAACCAAAAAAACCCTACACTAAGCTCACTAAAAAAAAAAAAAAAAAGATTCAATGGTTAAATGGGGCAACTAGGTGACGCAGTGGATAGAGTGCCGGCCCTGGAGTCAGGAGTACCTGAGTTCAAATCTGGCCTCAGACACTTAACACTTACTAGCTGTGTGACCCTGGGCAAGTCATGTAACCCCAATTGCCTCACTAAAAAAAAAAAAAGATTCATAAAAGGTTCTTAATGTTTAATACTCAACTATTATTCCTATTTCAATTCAATAACCCCATGCTAGTGCTATGGAGGACATAGAAGTACATGACCCTGCCTACAAGGAGCATATGAAGAACTTTAATTATAAAGTTACTACCTATATTGTATCATTTATCATGGCGGCAGCTGCAGCAGCAGCTATTGACAATTTTTGAGTAGTTACTATATATATAGCTAAGACATTGTATTTGTGAATACAAAGAGGGGTAAGGCACAATTTCTTTTCCCTCAAGAAGCCATCCAATCTAGTAAGATTGGAGATTATATAGATAAATAGATGACATAAATATATAGATAGAAAAAATACAAGGTAATGTAGGTTAAGCACTAAAAAAGTGGTATAGACAATAAATATATGACCTGTCTCCTAGAATTTCAAATTCTAGGTTTCCACAGAATAAGGTCCAGCTGTGGAGATTTTACCACAACATTATACCTCTTTGGTGTATTTGCCCCCATTCTAAGTTTCTTCTAGGAATATTAGAAAAAAGCTAATGTCTTGTTCTTCATAGATGTAGTTAAAAGGGCCCAAGTTCCTATGCAAGCTTGCATGGTAACAATGCATGTCAGGTATATCATTTTGCCCCACAGGAAATGTAAAACAATTTTTACATATTCACAGTAGCCCACAAACAATCATTACATTTTTCTTCCCGTTCTGTTGAGTTCTATTTTTACTCCAGAGTTTGTATAGTCCTTTTTTTCAGATCTGTTTGAAGAGTTTTGATTCCTCTTGAAAGGAAAATGAAACTGAGAATGCTAGAAATACTGTTCCTCAATGTTTTGGTTAAGTCTCTTTTTCAGTCCAGGGAAACATACAAGGTTGCGATACTTCAGCTTTATGGTACTACCCAAAAGACTTGAACTCCACCTAGCAGTGGAAAGTTATTTCAAATAAGCAACCAGTCAGCATGTATCAAGTGCCAACCACATGATGATTACTGTGCTAATGTATATGTGTATGTGTATGTATGTATGTAGCTCTTAGTATGTATCATGCAGTGTTCTAAGCAAGGAGGATATAATCAATTAAGACAATTCCTGCCTCCAAGGAACTTTTTTAAAATAAAAAGCATTTTTATTTAAAGTTTTGAGTTCCAAATTTTAACCCTCCTCCCCTCCCTCCCCCCCCATCCCCTCCCTGAGGCAGTAAGCAATCAGATATAGGTTATACATGTGCAATTATGTAAAACATTACCACATTAGTCATTTTGTACAAGAAAACTTGAATGAAAGAAGAAAATGAAAGAAAATGAAAAATAGCATGCTTCAGTCTGTATTCAGTCACTATCAGTTCTTTCTTTGGAAGTGGATAGTATGTTTCATCATTAGTCCTTTGAGATTTTCTTGGATCATTGTATCACTGAGAATAATTAAGTCATTCACAGTTCTTCATCAAACAATATTGCTGTAACTGTGTACAACATTCTCTTGGTTCTGCTCACTTCACTATACATCAGTTCATACAAGTCTTTCTAGGCCATTCTGAAGTCATCCTGCTTGTCATTTTTTATAGCATAATAATATTCCATCACCATTATATACCACAGTTTGTTTAGCCATTCCTTTATGGATGGGTATTCCTTTGATTTCGAATTCTTAGTCACTACAAAAAGAGCTGCTATAAATATTTTTGTACAAGTAGGTCTTTTTCTCTTTTGGGGGATGTCTTTGGAATATAAACCTAGCAGTGGTATTGCAGGATCAATGGGTATGCACAGTTCTATAGCCCTTTGGGCATAGTTCCAAATTGCTCCAAGGAAGTTCTAATAGGGAGAAACAACACATAAATTTGGAAGGGTATTAGTAGGGAAAGGGAATTCTGAGAGGGGAGACCTGTTTTGGAAATGGTCTAAACAAATAAAATATAGGGCAAAGTCTCATCTCTCAGTTCCAGGGGTAGAGACAGCTTTCAATGGGGAGCAGATGAGGAAACATAGAGAAGAGGCAGCATGGTTTGGACATAGTTACTGGGTGGTAGCCTAGCTTCCCAATAAAGATAAAGTAAAAATTTACCTCTCGTAGCCCAGTGTTCCCTCTGAAGTGAGAAAAACATTACACCAAAAACTCTGTGATTTGTGCTTGATTCCTAATAGATGGTAATGTACTTCGGGCTTTTTGAGAATGGAAAGCTCTACAAAGATGTATTAGGTCATTTGTTCTTGGCAAGGGAGACTAAAAGGGAAGGAATTTGCAAATGAAGATATCCTCTCATCCCTCTAATGCTGGGCATGGAGGCCAGGAGTGCAGGGGGAGGATTAGCTCTCTCCCACTTGAAACTATGCTGAGTCATTCAGCATCTGATTCATTTGCAGCCTTTATAGCTGTCAGAAAATAAGCCACATTTCAAAACCCTTATGGAAGAGGATTTGTGAATTAGGGACGGCTGCCTAACTTGACAGGCCCAGGACTGATACTTAAATATGGATGAGAACTTCTGTCTGTTGACTGTTTTGGTAGCTTAGAACCAAGAACATTAGTGTTTACTTATGAGGAATTGTTGAACATCTTGGCCAAGTCAAACAAGACTTCGGTAGAGCTGTCTTCCTCTTTCCCCATCATTTCTCCCCTCTGCTGAGTTTATGAAGTCACACACAGGAAGTGAGAGAAGCACATAAAACATTGCTTTGTTCTGGCTTCATCAGACCTCTTAACTGATAAGTGCTTCCAAACATTACTATCTTTCTTGATGTTGGAGTTTCCCCAGGTCACAGTAAGGACCAAATGGCAATAATTCCGGGTAGACTGGGACAGTCTAAGACAAGAAGTTAGGTTGATCTAGAGGATTTGGCAGATAGCACAAGCCTGTGGAGCTAGCAGGCCAAAGCAAGGAGAGAAAAATGCAAATACCAAAGATCTAGGAAAGAAAGCTAAAAATTTTGATAATAAAATAATTAACCTTTATATAGCACTCTGTGGTTTGCAAAGCACTTCACAAATATTATCTCACTTAATACTCATGGCAATCCTGCTATTATTGTCTTCATTTTACAAATGAGGAAATTGAGGCTGAGAGATGTTAAATGACTTGCCCAGGGTCACAAAACCTAAGGTTAGATTTGAACTTAAGCATTCCTGATTCCAGGTTCATTGCTGTAGTCACTGTGCTACCTAGCTGCCTATAAGCTGTCTATTTCCTTATTCTCTCATCTATCAAGCTCTGGCAGCTGAGATAACTGACTCCTCAGATAGCTCCAAATGCTGTGATTAATCCTGGTCCTCAACACTGGGGATATAAGAAGTCCTATGTGAGTTGCTAAATGGCTCAGAACCAAGTCAGTTTTGCTGCTGATACATTTCTGGTCTTGGTAGCCAGTAAGGAGGCTCCTTCCCTTATATTTGGATTCCCTTGTGACTGAATTCCTTACCTGGTACACTAAGTGTCTCCAAGTGGCTAAAAAGCAAGAAAGCAAGGATAAAATAAAATACACAAGATTGTTGTTGTTTACACTTCATTTTTAAGAGGACCAATGGTACCACAATGTTGGGGTAAAATAGTAGATGATGGATGATGTTTTGACTTGCATGTGAATTGCATATAAGTGGATCTAAGTAAGGCAGAGTTCCACAAAGTTGTCAGCCTCTCTCTCTCTTCCAGAGACAGTGGCGAGACAAATGTCAAGACAACTGGTGATGCCCTGGAATGCAGTGGATGACCTTGCCATCCTAGATGTCTGATCGAGCTCTAAACTCCCTAGCTTCTGCTTCAACTGTCTTCATGACTTTTGGAACAAATTTTTCTCATTGACCCATTCCAGGATTTGGGGAAGTCTTCAAATGCTTGGGATAGACACCCTACTAACTACCCTCAACCTGGTTTAGTCAGTCTGCCAAGTTCTTTTTAGTGAGGTATGACCACTGCACATACTACAGTTCCTAGAGCCACAGGTGAGAATTAGATGAAGGTGGACATCATAGGTGGATGAGCAACCCTGAAAAGGTTCAGCAGATCCTGACACCAGAGATGCTGGTTCTTCCTACACACCCCACATAGGCTTACAAAGGTAGCAATTATTAAAAATATTCTTTTTAAAAGTCCATGGACCCCAAGTTAAAAATCCTGCTGGCACAGTATCTTATTTATTAAGAGTAGACACTTAATAAATGCTTTTTGAATTAATGAGTGAATGAATATACAAATGAATACCATGTAGGCCAATTTTCTAGGGCATGACTCATTTCTTATCTCCTAATCCCCAAGTTTTCTGCCTGGTATCCCCAGTTTTTCCAGTGATTTGGTATATTCCATAGTGCACAAGTGGTCAAATTTCCTGATTCTGAACCCTGGCTCTCCCAAGACTTTTGTTCTTTCTCCATGATGCTGACCACCTCCTATTTCTTCGGTCCCACTGGCTGATTTTCTTTTTCCTCTCCTTAGGATATAAATACCCGAAAACTCTACTTAAACTTAAGTAAGAGTACTTCTGTATTACATGTCCTTTCTTTCCTAAGCTTGATCTTCATTTCCTACCTTTGGACAGATCTGCTTTCTGGACCCACATCCTTTTGTGCCTGTTTGTAGAATAACAGACCTCTAGTCTAGAGTCCCATATTTAGATCTTCTGATTTCACTTCATTCTGG
The DNA here is from genome assembly GCF_019393635.1 of Dromiciops gliroides. NCBI lineage: Eukaryota > Metazoa > Chordata > Mammalia > Microbiotheria > Microbiotheriidae > Dromiciops > Dromiciops gliroides. The sequence continues at coordinate 147,696,295 of NC_057864.1, forward strand.
ATTCCTCTTTCTGCATTCTTGATTTAGTTCATACCATGACCCAAGCTCCATTGCTGCCAAGAGGTCCCTAAAGTTAGGGAAGAGAAAGTAGATCACCATGAGCAGATCCTAGGCAGGCATTTTGCCATGAAGTTTGGGGAAGGGGGAGCAGAGGGCAGGTGGCAGTACTTCCTAGAGAAGTCACAAAAGACTATAGTTCCAAAATGAGGAAGATAAGAGTTCTGCTTAGTCTACCCTGACCACACCAACTTTGAAGTACTGTGTTCAGTTTCTGAGTTCCAAATTTTAAAAGAATCTTGACAAACTGAAGCATGTCAAAAAGGTGGGGGGAGAAAATTATCAAGCATAGACAAAGGATGGTGAGAAGCCTGGAAACTATGCCAAACAACCTTGATTGAAGGAACTGGAAATATTTCTCTTTAAGAAGAGAAATAGGGGCAACATAAAAACTATTTTCAAGTATATAAAGAGAAATTTGAAAGAGGAAGGAGATTTATTCTGCTTGACTCCAGAAAGCAAAATGAGGAACAAGGGGCAATGTAAGGAAATGTGTCCTAATGATTAGAGTTGTCTAAAAGCAGAGTGAACTGAATTATGACTTAGAGAGTACCTTATCAAGGGAGTCTTCAAGTGGAGCCTAGACGACCAAATGTTGTATGGAAAATTCCTGTTAATCTCTGAAGTCTTGTACCAACTCAGATTCTGGAATTCTGCAGTTTCTGCATTTCCCTTTACAGATACCTGTTCATTTACTTACAATGGACACAGATGTGGCTGGAACAGTTCAGAAAGTTGTGTATCTTCTGGTCATTTTGAGATTATATGAGGTTATCTTACTAGAGATGATGACTAAACGACACAGATTCTGTTCTTTCCTGCACTGCTAAGAAATGTATGCATAATATACCTCTTGTGCACTGTTCATTTTATATACTTTTTGGTTTTGTTTTGAGTGTGTATGTTTCTTTTAAATCAAGGTTCCATTTTTAACCACAACTGCTCCCAACAGAATTTATCAACTATTTATGTGTTAGATGTAAATAGACTTCCTTGATCAAGGAGTTGAAATGATTTGAGAAATTGCCTCTCTATACTCAGGCTTATTGGAAGAGTTCAAGAAAGGTTGAAGCAATAATTCACAAAAGAAGGGTTTAAAATTAAAAAAAAATTATGAGAAGCTGGCTGAACTGACACACTGAAGATTGTGAGCCATGAGATTCAGATTACAGTAGAGTGAAGAGAGTGCTGGCTTTGGAGTCAGAGGATGTGAGTTCAAATCCCTATCTATTTGACCTTGAGCAAGTCATGTAACTTTTCTGGGCCTCAGTTATTTGTCTATAAAAGGAGGAGAATGAAGTAAATGTCCACTAAGATCCCTTCCTGGAGTGGCTTGGTGGCACAAAGACATGAGTTCAAATCTAACCTCAGACACTTAATAGCTGTGTGGCACTGGGCAAGTCACTTCACCCTGTTTGCCTCAGTTTACTCATCTGTCAAATGAGCTGGAGAAGGAAATGGCAAACCACTCTAGTATCTTTGCCAAGAAAACTCCAAACAGGGTCACAAAGAGTCAGACACAACTGAAAGGTCCCTCCAACTGTAAACCTATATTCCTATGAACTATGATCCTAGGGAAAAACAAGGAACATGAAATAATTAGTTATCCAACAGGTATAAAGGGCACACTAAAAAAACGCAATATTCATCAATCATTGGATTGTGAGACCCTTGAGGACTGAGACTGCCTTTTGCCTCTTTTTATATCCTCCAGAGCTTAGCATAATGCCTGCCACATAGTAAGTGCTTAATAAATGTTGATTGGAGCAATAAAACCTATCAGTGGGTACCAGGAAGGAAGGGGATGAGCATTTATTAAGTATCTGCTGTGTTCCAAACACTGCTAAATGCTTTATAAATATTATCTTATGTGATCCTCACAACAACCTTGCAAGGTAAGTGCAATTATTATCCTCATTTTACAGTTTAGGAATTTGAGGCAGATAGAGATTATGTTATTTGTCCAGAGTTACACAGCTTAGTAAGCATCTGAGGCTGGCTATGAACTTAGGTTTACCTGACACCAAGTCCAGGGCTCTAACCACTATGTTACCTAGTTGCCTCTGCCCTAACAGGAAAGGCATCACCAACACCAAAAGAACACAGTGTATTTCAGAAGTCAGCAACTGTTACCAGGTTCCTGCATATGGCACATGGCCAGGGTGTAATAGAGACCTTGCAAAAAACTTATCAAACCTACTTACCAAATGTTTTCCTATAAAAGAAAACTAAGAAATCTCCCTCTAATAGCTTTGCACTGTCCAAGAAAAAGGACAAATAGCTCATAGTTTTTTGTTGTCCTTCCCCATGCATGGGATGTGCTCCCTCCTTGCTGAAACTTCATCTCAAGCATCCCCTTCTCTATGAGTAGTTCTTAATCTTTCTAGTGGGGGGAGGTCATGAACCCCTTTGGCAGTCTGGTGAAGCCTCTCATTTCATTCTCAGAAGAATGCCTTTAAGTCAGTAAAATACACAGGATTACAAAGGAAGCCAATCAAATGGAAAGTGTTAAAATAAATATTTTTTAAAGTTTATGGACCCTTGTTCTAAATGAAACCTTTTCTAATTCCTACCCCTCCCCACCCCCATCTTCTAGTGGCCACTCTCTTGAGCTACTTTGTATTAATTTATTTTGTATTTATATTTATTCTGTATGTATTTGTGTGTTTACTTGTCTACCCTGTTGGAATGTAAGCTCTTGGGAATATAACTTTTTTTGTCTTTGTATTTCCAGAGTCTGACATAGTACCTGGAACATACTAAAAAAAAACTATATAAATTCTCATGGATTGATGGATTGAAGGGATGAATGTTTGAATAGGGGAAACTAAGGGATCTATTCAGAAATAAAGGTGATATCAAACCAAAAGACACCAATTAACATTTTTTTTAAAAAAAGTTGAGGGTTAGACACATTCAGAAGGCCAAGGTGATTTCATGGACACAAGATAACTGGGCTATATATTGTTTAGAGTTAGGTCTAATTCACTTCAAAGGATCTGCAAATGTTCTCAGTGTTTTTTGGTTTGGGGTTTTTGGTTTTTTCCTTTTGGAAATGTCTCCAGGTCAGAAGCCTTTCTAAACAAAAACAAATGACTCTAAGGAAAATGTCTTCCCACCCTGCTACAGACACTTGGCTAAAAACATGTGGCAGTGGGGGGGTTGGGGTTTTTTTTCATCTTTTTACTCTCTTAATTAGTCAGCAATGCTGGGCAACAGTTGGCAATTTCTCAGAGAGAAGGAATGAGAAAGATGAGACTGACGTTGACCTGAAGCATTTGTGGCTCAACTGATTAAAATACAGCCTGTCAGAGAAAAATATTCTTCAAACTCAAGTCCTATAACTCTCCCAGTCACTGTCCTACTCAAGGGAATAGCCAGTGTCATACAACATTGAAGAGAGAATATTGCCCATACATGCATGCACTCTCTCTGTCTTGATGTGTATGTATGTGTCTCTCTCTCACACACACACACTGTAACTTAGCCAGCATATCTTCCCTATTGGTGACTGGCCCACCAAGATGAAGGAAAGCAGAAAACGTTCCCTATTTCTCTTCCTTGCTGGAATGACTGGTATGGATTGCCTCTCTTCTAATTGCCCGATTCAGGAGGGCTCAAAATTTATGTGCTTTGTTTTCCACTCTATAAAATTTCCCTTGTGCCCTAAGGAACAGTGGGATCCTGTCTGTTCATGTGCCAGTTCAGAAAGCTAGGGCCTGACTGCAAGTAATTTAGCATATGTACAGGAATCTCAGAGCCTTTATATTGAGCCTCAAGCTTCCTAAGTTGAGTTTCCAATTTAGGCTGCAGCTTATCTCATTCTTGCTCTTGGCAGATGAAGACTGAAGCTTGTGATCCAGCTAGGTGGTGTTGGATAGAACCCAAAGCATGTGGGGCAGAGGGCGTCCAGGAAGGAAGCAGCTGGAATTTTTTTTTTATCCAGTTCTGTAAAGCATCAGCGACATTTCTCTGATCCTTTAGAGATGAAATATGAAGGCCTAGATTTGCCACAGTTTGACCATAACCAATCAAAATACAAAAATGAACCGCCTGCATGTTGAACATCAAGTCAGATAAGAGTCAAAAGTTAAGTGACTGTGAACATAACTCCTGAGTGGAGAATCTGCAAGAGCCAGAGAAAGGAAGGTAGGGTTCAGGCATCTTTACCCTGCTAAGAGTCCTATCAGGAAGGTAGTATTATAGCAGAAGAATCCATGAAGGGAAGAACAGGGGTTTAATACTGATCCTTTCACTCTTTAGAGCAGATCCAAACATTTCCCACTCCTGTCTCCTCTGTCCATGGAACATTATGACTACTGAGGTAATGATGGTTATAACAGGTAATGATAACAGTTACTATTATTGTTGTTTAGTTAACATTTATAGGGTGCTGACTACAGGGTAGGTTAAAAGTCACAATGTTTTTAAAAGCTGGTTTTATGAAAAAACCAATAAAATAGATAAAATATTGGTTAATTTGATTAAAAAAAGAAAGAAGAAAACCAAATCACCAGTATCAAAAATGAAAAGGGTGATGTTACCACCAATGAAGTAGAAATTAAATCAATAATTAGGAATTATTTTGCCCAACTGTATGCCAATAAATTTGACAATCTAAATGAAATGGATGAATATTTTAAAAAAATACAAACTGCCCAGGTTAACTGAAGAGGAAATAAAATCCTTAAATAAACCTATATTAGAAAAAGAAACTGAACAAGCTATTAATGAACTCCCTAAGAAAAAATGCCCAGGGCCAGATGGGTTTACAGGTGAATTTTACCAAACATTTAAAGAACAATTAATTCCAATATTATACAAATTATTTGGAAAAATAGGTGAAGAAGGAGTTCTACCAAATTTATTTTATGACACAAATATGGTGGTGATACCAAAACCAGGCAAAGCAAAAACAGAGAAAGAAAATTATAGACCAATTTCCATAATGAATATTGATGCTAAAATCTTAAATAAGATATCAGCAAGGAGATTACAGCAAGTGATCACCAGGATAATACACTATGACCAGGTGGGATTTATACCAGGAATGCAGGGCTGGTTCAACATTAGGAAAACTATTAACATAATCAACCACATCAATAAGAAAACCAACCAAAATCATATGATTATCTCAATAGATGCAGAGAAAGCTTTTGACAAAATACAGCACCCATTCCTATTAAAAACACTAGAGAGTTTAGGAATAGGTGGAGCTTTCCTTAAAATAATAAACAGTATCTACCTAAAGCCATCAGCAAGTAGTATATGCAATGGAGATAAATTAGAGGCCTTCCCAATAAGATCAGGGGTGAAACAGGGATGTCCATTATCACCCCTATTATTTAATATTGTCCTAGAAATGTTAGCTTTAGCAATCAGAGAAGAGAAAGGAATTAAAGGAATTAGAATAGGCAAGGAGAAAACAAAACTATCACTCTTTGCAGATGATATGATGGTATACTTAAAGAATCCTAGAGAATCAACTCAAAAATTACTTGAAACAATTAACAACTTTAGCAAAGTAGCAGAATATAAAATAAATCCACATAAATCATCAGCATTTCTATACATGACCAACAAAGTCCAGCTGCAAGAGATAGAAAGAGAAATTCCATTTAAAGTAACAGTAGATAATATAAAATACTTGGGAGTCTACTTGCCAAGACAAACCCAGGAACTCTATGTACAAAACTACCACTCTTCACACAAATCAAATCAGATCTAAATAATTGAAAAGATATCAATTGCTCATGGATAGGCAGAGCTAATATAGTAAAAATTACAATACTGCCTAAATTAATTTACTTATTCAGTGCCATACCAATCAGACTACCTAAAAATTATTTTATACAGCTAGAAAAAATAATAACAAAATTCATCTGGAAAAACAAAAAATCTAGAATATCCAGGGAAATAATGAAAAAAAATTCACATGAAGGTGGGTTAGCGGTACCAAACTTGGAGCTTTACTATAAAGCGGCAGTCATCAAAACTATCTGGTACTGGCTAAAAAATAGAGTGGTAGATCAATGGAATAGGCTAGGCTCAGGAAATGCAGTAGTAAATGACACTAGTAATTTAGTGTTTGATAAACCCAAAGACTCCAGCTTCTGGGATAGGAACTCAGTATTTGACAAAAACTGCTGGGAAAACTGGAAGATAGTATGGCAGAAATTAGGCATAGACCAACATCTTACACCTTATACTAAAATAAGGTCAAAATGGATACACGATTTAGACATAAGAGGTGATACCATAGGTAAATTAGTAGAGAAAGGAATAGTCTACCTATCAGATCTTTGGAAAGTAAAACAGTTTCTGACCAAACAAGAGATAGAGTATATTATAAAATGCAAAATGGATGGTTTTGATTACATTAAATTAAAAAATTTTTGTACAAACAGAAGCAATGCATCCAAAATTAGAAGGGAGGCAGAAAGCTGGGAAACAATTTTTGTGGCCAGTACTTCTGATAAAGGCCTCATCTCTAAAATATATAGGGAACTAAATCAAATTTATAGGAACCCAAGTCATTCCCCAATTGAGAAATGGTCAAAGGATATAAATAGGCAGTTTTCTTATGAAGAAACCAAAGCTATCTATTCCCATATGAAAAAATGCTCTAAATCACTATTGATTAGAGAGATGCAAATTAAAACAACTCTGAGGTACCACCTGACACCTATCAGATTGCCTAAAATGACAAAAAAGGAAAATAATAAATGTTGGAGAAGCTGTGGGAAAATTGGAACACTAATGCATTGTTGGTGGAGCTGTGAACTGATCCAACCATTCTGGAGAGCAATTTGGAATTATGCCCAAAGGGTGATAAAGCTGTCCATACACTTTGACCCAGCAATACCACCTTTGGGTCTTTTCCCCAAAGAAATCGTGGAAAGGGGAAAAGGACCCACATGTACAAAAATATTTATAGCTGCTCTTTATGTGGTGGCAAGGAATTGGAAGTTGAGGGGGTGCCTATCAATTGGGGAATGGCTGGACAAGTTGTGGTATATGAATACAATGGAATACTATTGTGCTATAAGAAACTATGAACAAGAGGAGTTCAGAGAAACCTGGAGGGTCTTGTGTGTGCTGATGATGAGTGAGATGAACAGAACCAGAAGAACATTGTACACAGCATCATCAACATTGAGTGTTGATCTACTGTGATGGACTATATTCTTCTCACCAATGCAATGGTACAGAAGAGTTCCAGGGAACTCATATAGAAGAGGATCTCCAAATCCAAGAAAAAAAAAAGAACTATGGAGTATAGATGCTGAATGAACCATACTATTTCTTTTGTTTTTGGTGCTGTTGTTTTTTTCTATTTTGAGGTTTTTCATCATTCTCTTATAACATGACTAATGTAGAAATAGCATTAATGTTATTATGTGTGTGTGTGTGTGTGTGTGTATGTGTGTATATATATATATAACCTATATCAGATTACCTGCTGTCTAGGGGAGGGGGAAGGGAGGGGAGGGAGGGAGAAAAATCTGAAATTGGAAAGCTTGTATAAACAAAAGTTGAGAACTATCTTTGCATGTAACGGGGGAAAAATTAATTAATTTTTTAAAAAGTCACAATGTTTTAATAACTTTTTGAAAATTATTTTTCTTTATTGTTTGCCATTTACAAGAATTGATTTTTCATACATAATGTAAATTCATTTCCTATATATACTGTATATGATGCTATGGTATTGGAAATTAAAAACAAAAAATAAAGGGGTTATTAAATATTGAAATCCCTTCATGATTTTTGGCCCACCCTGTACATACCAAGCACTGTGTGTGCTAAGTGTATTGCAATTATTATCTCATTTGATCCTCACATTCAGCCCTGGGAGGTTGGTGTTATTATCTTCATTTTATAGATGAGAAAACTGAGGCAAATGAGGATTAAGTGACTTGCCCAGGGTCACACACCTAGTAAATGTCTGAGGCTGGATTTGATGTTTTTAAGCTAAGAAATCTTTAAAGACAGCAATCTCCAAATCCAAATCATGTTTCCATTCTTTTCTGTGGAAACTTTTTTTTTTTTCAAAAGGCTAGATGGGAAGAGGCTCCTGTGAAGTAACCTTGGGAAAACTGCTTTTTAATTTTTAAAAACAATTTTGTTGAGATGTTTTGTTCTTATATTTTCTATATTTCCCAAGGTATTCATCCTTTTCCCCCTCCCAGATAGCCATCCTTTATAACAAAGAATAAAAAAAGATAAAAAAGAACCCAGTTCAACAAAATGAGCTGGCATACAAAAAAAGTCTAAAGTTATCCATAATGTTCCATAGCCACAATCATCCATTTCTGCAAAGTAGGAAGTGAGGCATCCATCATCTCATATCTCTTGTTTGGGGCCAAGCTTGGTCAGGATAATTTCACAGAGTTCAACTACAAATGTATTGTTGTCACTTTTTAAATTTACATTGTTCTTATTCTATATGTTTTCCTTATTCTGTTGTCTCCACCTTGTCATTGTTTTTTTTTTTTTTTTTTTTTTTTAGTGAGGCAATTGGGGTTAAGTGACTTGCCCAGGGTCACACAGCTAGTAAGTGTGTGTTAAGTGTCTGAGGCCGGATTTGAACTCAGGTACTCCTGACTCCAGGGCCAGTGCTCTATCCACTGCGCCACCTAGCTGCCCCCCTTGTCATTGTTTTTTGAGGATGGAGAAAGTGGTTCTTTATTTCAAAACACATTTTGTCAATTTTCAGTATCAAAACACTTGCACTATTGATTCTTCTTCCTCACAGTGGGCTCCCAACCGACAATACCAGAGGAGAGTACATCTTTCCCATCTATCTACAGCAGGAAAAAAAAAACAAACCAAACCAAACCAAAACAAAGCTTAAGTGTTAAAATCCAGGCACAATAAACCACAAACATTTATACCATAAACAAAGACTTAGACATTTATTTCCTTATACCTTTCTGCTCCAGAAACATTACTTCTATTTTAATGAGGCCTAAGGTGATATTAACAGTTTCTTGAACAGGTATATTATTCTGTTGGCATTTTTAATCTTATTAGCCACGAAAAAATCTAGGTCTTGGGGGCAGCTAGGTGGTGCAGTGGATAAAGCACCAGTCCTGGATTCAGGAGTACCTGAGTTCAAATCCAACCTCAGACACTTAATACTTACTAGCAGTGTGACCCTTGGCAAGTTACTTAACCCTCATTACCCTAGGGGAAAAAAGAGAAAAGAAAGAAAGAAAAATCTAGGTCTTTTTCATGTGAACTTCTGAATAGCCCTTATACTTTTCATCTTATGATAATGTTATCATAAAAAATTATACATAGGACTCCCCATTTTTCTCTATTAAATTTTACCTTCCAGTACTTAGCATAGTCCTGGCATATAGTAGGTGTTTAATAATTTTTTATTGATTGACTGATTGATCTTACAGTGTCCAATCCATTCTAGCCTTCTGAAATGCTTTGGGTCTTGATTTAAATGCCTTTTTGAAATCCAGATAAGCTATGTCTATAACTTTTCCAAGATCTACCTTGTTCAGTAACCCTTTCAAAAAAGAACAGGAGGTTAATCTGGCATGATATAGTCTTAATGAAACCATGTTAATTCATTGTCACTATCAATGCCCTTTCTAAGTGCTTATAGCTAGAGGGCACAGTGAATAGAGCCCTCAGGCCTAGAGTCAGGAAAATCTGAGTTTGAATCTGCCTTCAGACATTTATTAGCTGTGTGACCCTAGGCAAATCACACAGGCTTTACATGGCTCAGTTTTCTCAATTGTACTATAAGATGGGAAGAACCCTCCCAGGGTTGTTGTGAGGATCAAATGAGATAATATTTATAAAGTGCTTAGCACAGTGCCTGGCTCATAGTAGACTCTCAGTAAAAGCCTGTTTTTCTTCCTTGCTTACAAATCATGTACACTAATCTGTTTTTATAACTGTTCTAGGAATTGATGTCAAGGAGTTATAGTAGGAATAGTTGGCACAAGACATTGCCCACAAAAGTTTGTGACACATTTTCTGACCATCACATACATGTAATTCAGGGAAAAGCAGGCTCAAGTTTAGGGATCACATGCAGACATCAACAACAGCCATTTCTGTTATTAAGGATGTTATTAGGATGGTGATGAGAAGATGAGAAGTATAAAAAGATTAATATCCTTCAAAGCTCCTCCTCTAGCCAAAGAGAGAAGGGAGATTGTTGGGGCTGAAATCAAAGCTGAGATTCTCTTCCTCTTCCCCCAAAGCATATCCTTCTCAAGGGTGGTTTTCTCTCCAATTCCAATCTTACTGGTTACACATAAGCTCCAGGGATTGTGACCAAGTTTCTGGGACAATTTCATGGATCATGAAAGACATCTAAACTGATCGAGGTCTTTTCATACCTAATTGGAATGCCTTTGATTGACTTGATTCAATCAGACATACCAGGGCATTGAGTGTGGTTAGGATAATTGATGAATCTACTCAATGATACCCAACACACACACACACACACACACACACACACACACACACACACTTCTACTTGGATAAATCTCTCTCTTCTTTTTCATTCTTCATTATTTCACTTATTCTTGATTATTCTATCCTTTTTGTATTAACTTCCCTTTTATAGTCTCAAGCCATGAAATCATATTTATATTTTCTTAACTTTCTAAAATTATACAACTTAACTAATGATAAATACTGACAAATGGTACAGGCAATAAGTTCTACATGAGGTCAGTGGAGGCTGAAACCTACTTAAAGATGGGGCATTGAGAGACTACTTCATGAAGTGATAATCTGTTGCTACCACTTTGTGGTCATTAATCTTATTAGAGTGGCATAGCATAATGAATAAAGACCTTCCAGAACTGGTTGTGGGACTATAGGCAAGCCTCAGTGCTCTATCCTATTTTCTAAGACCCTAAACTGTAAGAAATGTGTCAACCCAAATTAGTAAAGGGTGTTTCCTCATCTGGAAGCTCCTTATACCAGTAAAGTAACAGGTTCAGTCCCTATCCCTAACTGTCAATTTACAGGAAGTTCGTTCATAAGACCTTGATTTCTATGAACTGATAGAGAAAAGTAAGCAGAATCAGGAGAACAATTTGCATACATAGTGATCACAATAATTTAAAGGAAAACATCAATGAAAGATAACTGATATGATCAATACAGTAATCAATCATGACTTCAGAGGATTAATCGTCCTCTGTATACCTTCTGTCTTTTGTTTTGTTTTGTTTTGTTTTGTTTTTGTGGGGCAATGAGGGTTAAGTGACTTGCCCAGGGTCACACAACTAGTAAGTGTCAAGTGTCTGAGGCTGGATTTGAATTCAGGTCCTCCTGAATCTAGGACCAGTGCTTTATCCACTGTGCCACTTAGCTGTCCCTACCTTCTGCCTTTTGACAAAGATGTGGCAGATTGTAGGTGCAGGAGACATATTTTGTTAAACCTTGCCAATGTGTTTTGTTGCAAGGAAGGCTTCTACAGGGGGAGTCAGGAAAATAATGGGAAGTGAAAGTGATACAAAAAAGGGGATCAATTTATGATAATTCAGCAATGCTTGGAAAAAACATGTGGACTATACTTTGAAGAGTTTGTAATCTCGCCATCTGGATACTCCATCCAATGGGGCAGATTGTAACTCATCTTAACCTCATTCACCAATGGAAATGGGGGTTAAGTGACTTGCCCAGGGTCACTCAGCTAGTAAGTGTCAAGTATCTGAGGCTGGATTTGAACTCAGGTCCTCCTGAATTCAGGGCCAGTGCTTTATCCACTGTGCCAATGTGATTCTTGTTTAAGTCCTATAAATCTTTCACAAGAAGTCCAAACAATATAATGATGCCTTCTTCCAAATTCCTTGATATTTCATGGTTACCAATAGAATATGTAGGTCTTTCCTTGTTCTCACCACATGACCACCTTCTTTTCCAGACCTATATCTCTACTATCATTTAACCTGCTATTTCTGCAAAGTCCTTTGAAAATAAAGTTTTATTGATACAAGTTTCCATCACAGTTATTTTCTATTATAGCCCACTCCAACTGAACTTTTCATTTTAACAAGTAGATCAATCCATATAAGGGTTTATTCACCCTTAAAGTATAAATGCCTCCTGAAAGAGTCAATTCTCTAAGCCTAAACAAACAGTCCTAGTATGAATGAGTTTACAAAGCCTTTCTTGCCTGCAGATTTTTATTGGGGAAGAAAAGAGTATGTGAGAATACTGATTACTGGGGGTTTGACCAAAGCAGTGGCATCTAAGCAAGGAAAAGACAAGGACACGTGAGCTATTAAAGACAAACTTTAATTCATAGTTTTGCCTGGGGCTGCTTTTCCATATTGGTCTCAGTCCACACAAAGCAACTTCTCCTATTCCCCCTATTCAATCTCCTATAAGTCTTGTCCCTTGTCTTTTTTAGAGCTTCTCTAGCTCTAAAGATGTTCTCAAGACAAAGACTATTTTCTCCTGTTGAGAAGTGTCACCACTGGCATTCAATGCCTGAGAATTTTAGACCTATAGATTACTTTCCCAATATCACATAGCTAGTTCATTCAATAAATATTTCTTAAGCCCCTACTATGGGCAAGGTGCTATTGTGGGTACTTGCACAGCATAATAGGATCATTACATAATAGATTTAAAGCTAGAAACTACCTCAGGGATTGATTAACCCAATGCTTTCATTTTAGGGATGAGGAAACTGAGGCCTAGAGAGATTAAATAACTTGCCCTATGTCAGCTAGTCAAGGACAAACTCAGAATAAAAACTCAAGTCTCTTAACAGTATAATGTTCTTCAATTCAAAGAATATGTACTATTCTCAAAAGGGAAAAGATGGAACCAACCCAACTTGAATCCCTGTCAACTCAGGAGTCACGTCTCATCCTTTATGTGTGAACACTGATGAAAAGTTCAAGATGCAAAAAAAAAGTTGTTCTCAGTATATTTCTGATTTAGCTTGAGCCAGGAAATTTCTCGGAAGGCAGACTTCTGTGAAATTTTTGATCATCCCCTTACCTGCAGCCCAGATTTTGCTTGAAATGAACAAATTGGAAGCAGACTGAGTAAATGCTGATGCTCATAACTTGTGCCTTTTGAAGTTTAACAAAAAACAGCCCCAATACAATATGAACCAAGTGATTTGCCTGCTCGTGTGAGGCTAACTTGTCAGTACTCATTATGGTGCACCATGGAAACAAGTAATGGATTAAAAACCATTGGAAAAAAAAGTTCAGCCAACTTTAGTAAACCTAAATGAATTGCTTCACTAAAACCACTAGCATACTGATAACTTTTGCTTGAATGTAGACACTGACTACATCTTCATCAAGAGTTAGCACCATTAATGCCAAGGTAGCATGCAAAATGAATTTTAATGTCATTGATAGATCAATAGAACAAAAATTTTAGTTGAAAAAATAGTGTGTCATTCACCTATTCCAGTAGGAATATTAGCATAACCTATGGACCAATACCTCCCCAAGCTCTAGGCTCACTTGTATAGACTCTGAATCAGGTGCAAGAGGTGGGGATCAGGGAGCTAGTCCTAAAACATGTCATATTATGTCTTTAAATCATATGTCCCCACCCAGAATTTACCCTGTCAGATCTCTAGATAGGCTCACAAATGGGTTTCCACAAATATGGGGAATGAGATCTCCAGCTTCCATACAACCATTCAACATAATAAATATATATTAAGAGATCAACTTTTATTTAACAACACAGAAAATACAAAGAACTCATAGGATCCCATAAATAGATACAGAACCTGTGCAGAAAACACAAAATATAGAAGCCCATGAGCTACCCTCAGAAGGAAACTGAACTTGGGTATTACTAGTGAGCTATTACCCTAATACTACAGGGGAGAACCCTCTCTCCCACAAAGTTCTAGACAATCTTTCCTGGATTGAAAGCCAGAAAGGACCTTAGTGGTCAATTAATCCAATCCTTAAATCTTAGAGATGAGGAAATGAGTCCTAAAGAGGTTAGATAACTTGCCCTACATCTTGTCTGGGACAGAGTCAGAATGGTGCCAGACTGTGGTTTTAAGCCACCCTTGGAAGGCAAACTCAGACTGCCAAACAAGTAAGCTCCTTATACTATCTAAAGAGTTCCCAGTAACAGCAATAGTGACAAGGTCCCAGCCTCTTGTTCCCCCATGTCATGGGTTTAGTCCCCTTTTGCTGGAGTCATAAGGTCACCTGGGCAATCCTTTTCTAAGAGGCATGATAATTTTTATTAATAAAATAAAATTTGCATACAAATTATTATTTTTTCCATCTCTCTCTAGGTCAGGTCTCTGTACTCTTGAACTCCTTAATTTACACATGTATTAAGACTAAAAAATCATAGATTTAGAGCTGGAAGGGACAATTGAAGCTGTATAGTCCTTCATTTTACAAATGAGGAAATTAAGGCCCGAAAAGAGTAAATACCTTGCCCAACTTAATATAGTAGGTGACATAGAAAGGATTTGAACACAAGTCCTTTGACTCCAAAGCATCCTCACTGATGGCATAGAACAGAATTTGGTAAACGATATTCTACAACAGACCACATCTTTGTAATTACACAATTACTTGGTTAAGCTTCAGTGAATACAACACAAAGAAAGATGATCTATTCATCACCCACAAGTATTCCCCCTCCATAATCTATTGCTCAGTGGTTAGCACGTTCCAGCCCCCTCTTATTTCCCCATGTTAGTGATACTGAACTCCCTGACTGCCCAAAATCAAATCTTACTCCCCAGTACTAGTCAGGACCAAAATAGGAAAACATAACTCACCAAAGATGTTTGATATTCTCATTCACTCTCAGCACAAAGTTCCAATGTAATTAGGATTTTTATTTTATTAATAAAAAGTACTGTTAAAATTGAGGACTTAAAAGAGGTGAAAGCAGAAGTGGGTTGTAATCTGCATCCTTGGAGGAAGTAACCATAGATGAGATCACAAAACTTTTAAAGCATTATTGAAAATTAACTTGGCAGCTACTTGGAAGATGAATTGGAATAAAGAGAAACTTGAGGCACACAAACCATATAGAAGGCAAAAGGCAATGAAGTACTAAACTAAGAGGGTAGCTATGAGTTAAAAAAATACATACATATAAATATACATATACATAAATACACACACATATAAATATATATATATATTAGTATATTCTCTAGAGTAATCAGAGGTAGGGAAAGTATCTATTTGTACAAAAATACTTATAGCAGTACTTTTTGTCATAGCAAAGAATTAGAAATAAAGTGACTATCAATCGGGGAAGAGCTGAACAAATTACATGCTACAAATGTAATGGAATATTATTATACTGTAAGAAATAACCAATAGGATGAATTTGAAGAAACCAGTGAAAACAGCTATTAAATGATGCAGAGACAAGCAAGTGGAACCAGAGAACAATTTACAAAATAAGACTTTGAAAGTCTTGAGAACTCTAATCAATGAAAACTGAAAAGAATTTTAAAGTACTGTAGCCAGAATGATGAGACGCTGCCTACCTCTTGGCAGTGATAGATAGGTGCTACAGAATAAGACTTATATTTTTATACATGTATATTATATTGACTTATTTTACTTGATTATATTTGTTTGTTAAAAATGGAGGGCTTCTGAGGAAGAAGGTGTTGGCAGAAACTGGAAGATGGTGCAGGTAGTGATAGGGTAGTTGAAGAACAAGAAGAAAGAGGAGCAGGAGGAGGAGGAGGGAGAAGAAAGAGAGGAAGGAAGGAAGGAAGGAAGGAAGGAAGGAAGGAAGGAAGGAAGGAAGGAAGGGAGGGAGGGAGGGAGGGAGGGAGGAAGGGAGGGTGGAGGGAAGGAAGGAAGGAAGGAAGGAAGGAAGGAAGGAAGGAAGGAAGGAAGGAAGGAAGGAAGGAAGGGAGGGAGGAAGGGAGGGAGGGAGGGAGGGAGGGAGGAAGGAAGGAAGGAAGGAAGGAAGGAAGGAAGGAAGGAAGGAAGGAAGGAAGGAAGGAAGGAAGGAAGGAAGGAAGGAAGGAAGGAAGGGAGGGAGATAGGAAGGAAGGAAGGAAGGGAGGAAGGAAGGGAGGAAGGGAGGGAGGGAGGGAGATAGGAAGGAAGGAAGGAAGGAAGGAAGGAAGGAAGGAAGGAAGGAAGGAAGGAAGGAAGGAAGGAAGGAAGGAAGGAAGGAAGGAAGGGAAAGACAGAAGATGCAACTTTTTAAAACTACACAGAAGAGAACAGATATGTTCAAAAGGGGACACAGACAAGCAGGGATGTTTTATAATGGTTATGTGAAATTGACACTTAAAACCAAAACTGTATGTAAACATAAATTCAGTTACATACACAATGATCTTTTCTGTTCTTTGTATCTGGAATGTTCAAATTTGTTGATGCTTAAGTTCATAATTTTTAAAAATTCATAAAAAATTAAAGATTATCTACCTGCCTCATAAAAATCTGGTACAGCAGGAACAGAAAATTGCACTAGTAGAGCCTAAGACCTCAAAAACAAGGTCCTTTCAGGTCAGAGTGAAGTCAGCTGGTTTGCCTTCAGCTACCCTACTATATATCCAAATCTTCTAGGGAGATGCTGCAGCAGGGCCCTGCTGAGCTTGGTTGCAGCATTCTGTAATGAGTTGGTGCTGTTTCAGCACTTTAGAAATTTTACCTGATACTGACCGGGCTGGAGGACTTTGTCTGCTTCCTGTTAGCTTTAACATTTTCCCTACTTATCTGTAGGGATTCTGAGCCAGATTGTTCACTTCCTGCTTGCCTTTTCACTCTATTATAACTAGTAAAATCCAGCACCAGCTTCTTCAGCAATCCCAGGTCTGCTTCTGTTCACTTAATCTGATCCTGTCCTGAATGTTGACCATGCCTTTGTCTATTATTAAGTGCTAAGTCCCTTGGTCTAATCCTTCCACCAGAGGTGAATCTGATCATTATCCCTTGAAGACTTGTCCTGCTTATTCCATTGCTCCTCATACTGGAAAATATGAGTTGAAAGATCTCGAGGGACTTTCATATCAACTCAAATTTGCTTAAAACCATAATCATTTCAATCCTAACAGTCATCCTGACTTCATTTTCCTGAAAGCCATTTCCCCTTTTTCATTTAACATATTGACAATTGGTTGTTTGGGTTCAAATGAAGCATTTCTACCATTATTGATGATGAAAATAGAATATTATAGAAATATTAACAAACAAGGAACTTAAAGATCATTTATCTAATCTGGCCAGGGAAGTAAAGTAACTAGATCAAGGTTTTGTACCTAGTTAGCAGTTGAACTTGTACTAGGATCCAGGATTTCAGACTCCTTAAATAATGCTCTTCCTACTATATCATGCAGGCCAGCCTGCCTTGTCTCTTCTTACTCCAATTCACACTCCATTCAGTCACTAGAGTGCTTTTCCTAAAGCACAGGTATCATGTCAGTTCTCTCCTGTAATGATTGGAATGACACCACCTGCTGGAGACTTGCTGTAGAAAAGCTCTGCCAGGAAGTGAAGGTCTTTGAGGGCAAGACCAGGAGTTTTTCCTTTGGCGTCAGGAAGTGACATTTGCTTGTGGGAGGAAGAAGGAGGGAACCTGGCACTCTGACGGGGCTTTTTCCTGAGGACGCTGGTGGAGAAGGGAGCTACAAATGTGCTCTCCCTTTAATAGATAGGAATCTAGGCCTTTTCTTCCCTCTTTATCAAATTCTTATTCTCCTTAATAAATGCTTAAAAGCCCAACTCCTGCTAAAGGTTATAATTTATTGGTGACCACTCATTAGATATTTTAGACAGAATAGCTAGAATTTTAGCTTTAACACCCCCAATGCCCTATCTGATAAACTCCAGTGGTTTCCTATGGCCTCCAGGAGCAAATACAAAGTGCTCTGTTTAGCATTTAAAAAGCCCCTCATAACCTAACCCCCTCCTACATTCCCAGTTTTCTTACACTGTACTCCCCAAGTGATATATAGTCTTCAGTCTAGGGAAACTGGCTTCCAGATTATTCTAGGAAGACACCCTATCTCTTGGCTCTGGGCACTCTGCCTGTGTCCCTCCCACGTCTGAAATATTCTACCTGCTCCACTCTGACTACTGACCTCTCTGGCTTCCTTTAAGTCCCAACTAAAATCCCACTTTTTTTTTCTTTTTCTTTTTTCTTTTTTGGTGGGGCAATGAGGGTTAAGTGACTTGTCCAGAGTCACACAGCTAGTAAGTGTCAAGTGTCTGAGGCCAGATTTGAACTCAGATCCTCCTGAATCCAGGGCCAGTGCTTTATCCATTAAAATCCCACCTTCTACAAGAAGCCTTCCCCAATCCCTCTTAATTCCAGAATCTTCCTTCTTTTAATTATACCCTATTTATCCTGTATATAGTTTGCTTTGTACATATTGGTTTACATGTTGTCTCCTCCTTTAGATTGTAAATTCCTCAAGGGCAGAGACTGTCTTTTGCCTCTTTTTTTTTTTTTTTTTTTTGGTATCTCCAGTGATTAGTATAGTGCCTGACACATAATAGGCACTTAATAAATGTTTATTAATTGACTGAATCCAGGAAAGTAATTTTTCCATTTGGTAGATAGAGATAATAGAGATTAAGACACTTTTGATTGAGGTGATAGAATAAGTGGCACTGGAATCATAATCATTCAATTCCCATGCCAGTATGTTTTATGATAGACAATGCAACCCCATTCTCTCATGTTAGGTGCTGGGTTAATATTGTACGCCTTGTCTGTAAGGCTCTCCTTCACCTCCACCACTTGGACTTTACATCAGTTATGTTTTTACAGGAAATGGTGATAACTAAGGTCAATAAAAATTTATCAAGTACCTACTATGTGCCAGGCACTGTGCAAAGTATTGGGTATACAAATAAGAAAAAGAAAGACAAAACTTGCCTTCAAGATGCTTACAGTCTACTGGGAGAGGACATACAAAAGGAAGTTAAAAAGTGGGGAGAATATGGGAGAGGAGTATAAGGGCATATTGGTAGAATCAAAACCAAATAGTGCAACAAGTGGGAAATGAAGAGTTGGCCAGGCTTATGAACTTCTGAAACTCTCTTTAAATGTGGGCTTTGGGAAGAATTTTTGGTCTAATCTCCACCCCTCCAAACAGAGGAGCAGAGGCAACTGAGGGTTCTGATATAGTGTGAGTAGCAATGCTGGTGAAATCTCTGTTATAATGAATTTCCTGTTGATGAAATTTTCAGGGCAGTAGGAGTAGGGGGTAGGTGGGGTATAGAGCTATATGGGCAAGGGAGAGAGGTCAGAATAAAATTGTTCAAATTGTACATAATGTCTTCACATTCACTATTCCTTTCATGATTTTATCTTGAGGTGATGATGAAAATGATGATGATGATGACTTGTTATGGACCCAGAGCACCCCAGAAGTTCTCTGAGGTACATCAAAGAACCTTCTCCTTGAAAAACTAAACCAAAGGACAGACATACCTAAAGAGATAAGTGGAACCTGATCTGGACTGAGCTAGCCCCAGGACCACCATCCTTCATTCCAGTTTCCCTTACCCCTGGGGAGACAAGATTAGGTGTGGCTGCTGCCTTTGTGGTGGGAAGAGGAGAGAGAAAAGGCTTGAGAGATCTGAAGCCACCCCTCACCCACCTCCTCCAGCTACCACAAGTGGGGGCTGGTTCTCCCTCAATAGGGCAACTTTCCACAGTCAGATGATTACCTCATTGGACCACCATTGGACCTCTATAAAAGTACCTGCCTGTCTCCTGCTCAAGGAGATTGGTATCTCAGAGCCACATTCTGTGCTATGCCTTTCTCCCCATGAGAAGAAGTCCAAGTATTTCTCTCTTAGTTTCCCTTCCCCAGCCCCTAAATAAACTATTATCTTAATCCACTGGATTTGTGTGCAAGAGGGTATAATTCTTTAAAGAGGAATTCCTAAGGACCCCAAACTCCTATCCCAAACCCCTATCCTTTTTCCCCATGACAGACTGATATTAATAGTTGATTCTAAGTAGTCCATAGTCTAACTGTACACAGACAGCTGATTCTAATATGATTGCCACATGATTAATTGGTCATTTCCTGTATCTTAAATTATAGTAAATTTCACTTTTTTGTGTATAATATTATTCAACAGTGTAATATTGTTCACTGTACTTGAGACCTTCCAGTCACTTTGGAGGAAGTATTCATGATGAATAGGCATGAAAATCCTGAGTAAGTGATGAGATTTTAGCCTCTTTCATTTTTTAAAACTGAACCATAATGCTCAATATATTTTGACTAGCATCTCTCTATATTCATATTCATAATATTAAAGTTACTGAGTATAAAAGTATACACTAACTACATTTATAGAATACTGTCAATTTCTTCAAATCATTTCTATCTCTCCATCCTCTACAGCAGATATTGTTGTACTAGATATAATTATCTACATGGTTCTCCTTTTGCTTATGTTTTTCATATGCATTGCAAGAAGTGACCCATAAAATTATACCTCTTCCTACTTGACTCATCCTCTGCTCTGCTCTACCTTCACACAAGCTGCCTTTGCCTTGCCATGATGAGAATGACTCTACACTGAGGTATACTCCATGATTGGTGAGTCCCACCAGCCATGTTGCTCACTTTCTTTCTGGCTAACTCTCTGGTCTACTCTACCTCTGTGCCAGTTAGCTTACAAGCTCCATGCCTTTTTCCTATTGGTTCCTTATGGTTCCCCCTTATTTTATGCATTCCTTTATTACAAAGAAAGTTTTCCAGTATCCATCTTCTACCTTCTTTAATGGGAGGGAGAGAGGGGCCCCAGAAGCAGGAGGTACTGAGGACATATGAGTTTTAGAGTTGATGTTTTATTGCAGGAAGATGAGCTTCTGGAAACAACAATAAAATCCAGGAGTGCAGTCCTTGCAAAATGAAGTAGTTATGTAGTTAGTAGCTACGTTTATCTATCAATTTGGTAAATTTCTTAATTTCCTAAGATTAAATGTTAAAATTACTGATGTAAATAAAAAATTACTGATGTAATGCTGGATGTGGAATGAGGAATATTTGAGTTTGAATACTGAATTGACACTTACTTGATATGTGATCCTAAGCAAGTTGTAGAAGCTGTTAGCTTCATTTTCTCGTCTGTAAAATCAGGATAATTGCACCTACCTCCTTAATTATTGAGAAGATCAAATAAAACATGTAAAGCCCTTTGTAAACCTCAGTCATGTATAACAGCTAATAATTAATGAAATCAATAATAAAACAAATACAGGTATGATTGATTATTTTAAATCTTTTGGTTGTAAAAAAAAAATAGCCAGAGTTGCCTGAAACTCTTACTGTGACTAAGAATGGCTTCTCTTCACATCAGAGAACACACCATCTCACTGATTCATAATCTCTTCACAAGTATTTTTATCCTCTTTACAAGCTAGATTACAATAGTTTCATAAAGAAAAATGATCTCTCTCCATCTTCTTTCTCTAGTTTTTTTCTGTCATTTCTAGCTTATCTCCAATAATAGGAAATTATCCTTCTTAGATTCTCCCAAGTTCTTGTTCTTAAGTCTCTATATAGATTAACGCTTCAAATAATTATCTTTATATAATGAAAAATAAGAATAAAAACAGTTCTAAAAAGAAAGAAGTTTCTCTTTACTTTTCTCTCTGTCTTCTCCATTATTCATTTCATAGATACTCACTGGTCAAAGTCTCACACACAATCTATCACACAATTCTATGAGTACACACACACACACACACACACACACACACACACTGCACCAAGACTTTTGAAAGATCATATATATATATATATATATATATATATATATATATATATATATACACACATATGCATATAGATGCATATGCATTATATATACATGTATACATATACATACACATACATATACATAATTATTCCTTCCACATCACAACTTTCCCCATCATGGTTCGATATTTCAAGTATATATAAGAAATTAAATGGGATTTTAGGGGAGTTTTGCAGAAGGCACAGATGTCATGAGAAGGTCAGAAGATGACACAGAACCTATGACCAAATACTTAACCCAAATTTTACAATAATATCCTGTAAACAGCCCATAAAAGAAAAAGAAGAAAAAATCTAGACTTCTTTTCTGGTACGAAGGGAAGGGCAAAAAAATTTTACATGCTTTTTCCAGATCATGGGGGGCACCGCACCCTTAACCCCCAAGATGTAAAAGGGATAATTGTACATATGTGTTCCACACATTGTCTCCTATGATAGAATACAAGTTCCTTGTTCTTTGAGGGAAAAGACTATTTCATTTTTGTTTTTTTACTCCCAGAACCTACCACATTAAGCTCAAAGTGCTTAATGAATAATGAATGAAAAGGCAATTATTAAGTATTTCCTATGTGTCCAACAACATTGCTAACAGCAAGACAGTTACTACAGTTAAGTGGTTTACATTCTAATTTGGAAAGACAACACATAGGGAAGTAGTATCTAAAGAGGAGAGTTTTGGACAGGAAAGTCACAGAGGTAATTGCTGACATAGAGCTATATTGATTGATATGTCCTTACCAGGAATGGAGGGATAGTAATGTGGATATGATTATTGTCCTCAGAGCTAGAGTTGGGAAACAGGAGGATAAGGGAGAGAAGAATAATTGCACAGATTTATGACATAATCATGATAAAGATGATGTGGTAGACCAGAGACTAAAAGATAAGGTGAATGCATTCTCTCAAGTCAGAGCATTAATTCACTTTATGGTCACAGGGTAGGACCTTCAATTCCCTGTGGTAGGAGGTTGGATCATCTTCATGTGATCATGCTTGTTAATTGACTGATTGATTCTAAAGATCATCTGGCAAGATAAGATACTAGAAACTGAGGTCCTTTCTTGAGTTGAACAGCAGTTCAAATTCTATTGCATAGAGGGCAACCCCAATGGCCTGGCCACATTATTAAAAAATGTATGCTTGTCAAAAAATTATTTTATAGAGAACACAAACAAGGCAAGTACTCACATGGTCAGAAGAAGTGATACGAAGCCACTTTCAAGATCTCTCTGAAGAACTTTGGAATTGATTATGAGACATGGGAGATACTGGCATGGGACCCCACAGCATGGCATGCCCACAACAAAGAAGGTGCTATGCTTTATGAGCAAAGCAGAATTGCAGTAGCTCAAAAGAAACATGAGATGAACAAATGCAAAGACATCTCCACTCCAAATTTTTATATGGACCATTTGTATACTACATGTGGTAAAGCCTTCGGAGCTCGTATTAGTCTGATCAGCCACAGTCAGACATACTGTACCTTGACCCCAACATAGTGATGTCATTTTGATCCCCTTTGATCAAGAAGGCCAACAACCAACCAATATCATGAGAAACAAATAGCCCTGTTTGACTGAAACATAGAGCATGTAGAAGGGAATAGATTTGAAAATACACATTAGCACTGAATCTCAGAGGCCCTTCAATAACTGATTGAATATAAGCATAGTCTCAATAGCAAATAGCAAGTCATTGAAGGATTTTGAGACATGAAGAGGTATAAGTATAAAGACAATCTGCAAGAAATTTCAATCAGTCAACAAACATGTATTAAGTACCTACTATGTGCTAGACATTGTATTAAGTCCTGGGACTACAAAGGAAGGTTGAAATACTGTCCTGGTGCTCAAGGAACTCACATTCTAATGGGGGATAAAATGTGAATAACTAGGCACATGTACACAGAGTAGATAAATTAATCTCAGAGGGAAGGCGTAGGCATCAGGAGGAGACAGAGGAAGGAAGATAAATCAGGAATCTGAAGCCATTCAGCCATCAAAGGACATGAAACCTTCATCTTCTGATATGAAATCAGACATACTAATGATGACAACAACATCCATTGTAGTGAAAAATACAATGAAGTATGTATGAGTCAGGAGACTTGGATTCTAAGCCCACCTAGATCACAAGTTAGCTATGGGACTTTGGTCATATCACTTCAGGGTGGACTAGGGAATCCCTAGGGTGACTTGCAGTGAATTGGATTTAAGTGAGAGAGAGCTGTACAAAGTCACCAGCCGAGCTTTCTCCTCCAGAGTCATCTGGGGCCAGTGGCAAGATATACATCAGGATGACTTGGAGAGGACCCAGGAGGCAGTTAATAAGTTCTTTCCCATGTCTCAGGAATGAATGAATGAATGAATGAATGAATGAATGAATGAATGAATGAAGAGGGAGGGAAGGGGAAGGGAGGGGAGCAGAGAGAAGGGGAGGGGAAGAGATAAGGGAAGGAGAAAAGAAGGAAGCCTGGGAGGGGAAAGCCCTAAAGGTTTCTGGCAGAAACAAAAGCAGTTGCTTTCTGAGCCTTTAAGAGGCCAAACTATAGCCAAACTATGTAAGTCAAGAGTGACTTGAGGTTAAGGAGTGGTCCTCAAAAAAAATAAATAAATCAAAGCTATGAACCCCTAGTCATCCTGTGAGGTTTCAGCAATCAAAACTTAGATTTCTTTGGCCAGAGCATCTGCAGGTAGGGGTAAGATTTCCAGAGTCAGAGCTCAGGACCAAATTAATACTGTCCCCATACAGCTGCTCTGAGGATGAGTCACCCCAGCTGAGGTGAAGTTGTTGCTGATGGGTGACTTTAGGCAGGAGCCTATCACAACTGCAGGGCTCTCAATCAGCACTTGCCTGGGGACAGTTGCCCCCAGGGAAACTCTTGACGTCAAGACTGCACAGATACCTCTTTGTTTGGGATTATTGTAGCTGACTTTTACTGCCCTTCTTTAGGGCTTAATGGAACATTATCAGCAAAGATTGTGCTGTCTCTGTTTACCCACACCTACCTCAGGAAAGGTTATCAGCATCCTTCATCATGTTTCATAAAGAAGGAAGGGTTAAAAGGGAGTACTGGGCCCAGGTACCTGAAAACCTGGACCAGGAAACTAGAAAAGCATCTGTCATAGCCAATAGAGAGCTCTTTAAAAGGTCTCAGTACCATTTTAGGAGTACTTTTCTGCCAAATCCACAACTCAAATTCACTGTGACCTTCTTTTCATTCTGCTTTACACAGGCTTCATTTCTGATTTGTATCCCAACAAAAGGAAGCCAGAAAGACAGCATTCAGCTAAGTGCATACTCAAGGATTTATTCATTATGGTAGGGTCAGGGATTTAAAGCCAGAAAAGATTTTAGTTGCAATTGTCTTTGTTTACTTGTCATCCCCCTTCCCTCATTTTATAAGAAAAGAAACTGGCTCAGAGAATTGAAGTGACTTGCCCAAGGACATGTAGCTAGTAAGTTAAGGAGATAGGATTTGAACCCAGGTCCTCTGATTCCAAAGCTAGCACTCTTTCCATGTGTTATACTATGCTGCCTCTCAAACTATTTTCCCAGTTAGGCCCCCACAGCTAGAATTGCCTCCCTCTCTCCCATCTGTCAAGTTCTAGGTGAGGAACAGATTTCCTTAATAAGTATTACCCAGATATTCATCAGAATCACAATGCCACACCCCCAAGTCAACTTCATCATAATGTAAATTTGTAACATATAATTACCTATATGAGTGTGTGCACATGTATACATCTCTACAGACAGACAAATATGAACATGTACAAGCTATGTGCTACTAGGGAATAAGAATCTGAGAAAATAAAATAAAATGGAGAGAGAGAGAGACGAAGAAAAAAAGTTATGTGGTACAATGGATGGAGGACCAACTTTGGAATATGGAAAACCTAGCTTCAAATCTTCCCTCTGACACATATTAGCTCTGTGTGTGTGTGATCATGGACAACTCACTTAACTGCTCTATGCCTTATTTTCCTCATCCGCAAATGAAGATAGTACCTATCTTGAAGAATGAATGTGAAGACCAAATAAGATAACATATATAAAGTGCTTTGCAAACCATAAAGTGCTATATAAATATTAGCAATTATTATTCCTTCATTTGGAAAAAAATTAATATACTTTCCTCATACATCCTCTTCATTTTTATCAACCATCTATTACATTTTCTTCTTCTTTGAAACAAATACTCCATTCCTGCCAGTAAAGATTTCTTTAAGCAAAATTTATTTGGTATTTGGTAGAATGGACAAGGAAGAAGCTAGGTGGCTCAGTGGATAGAGTATTGGGCCTGGAGTCAGGAAGACCTGAGTCCAAATGTAGTTTCAGATACTCACTAGCTGTGTGACCCTGGGCAAGTCACTTAACCTCTGTCTTCATTCACTGGAGAAGGAAATGGCAAACCACTCCAGTATCTTTGCCAAGAAAACACTATAGAGAGTGTTGTGTGCTATGGTCCACAGGGTCATGGAGAGTTGGACACAACTGAACAACAACAGAACTGACACCAAGTTAAATTTGATGACCACTGAACTGTGAATCTCTGCCTAAGACCCCCTAAAAAATTGGATTAATAAAGAGTATTCACTCCTCTGAACCCATCCAATTGTCTCCTCTTCTCTTCTTGCCTTCTTTCTTACTCCTACCTTCCCTGGGGGCATAAGATTCTAAGTTTTATCATGAAGTTCTGCTCTAGGCTCTAGGGGATATATCAGTAGTGAATAAGGATTGCAGTAGTAGCTGCCTGGTGGTTCTCACCCTATCCCCTTCTTGGGCCGAAACTATTTAAATACTGTTTATGAAAATTGAAAAGGAAGTCATAAACATAAAAACATTACATTTAGTTACTAATAAATTATTATACTCTTCCATTATTTCCTTCCCATGGCTACCAGGTTCCTGTGTTCCCCTCCTGTATTATTTTATGGAATTTATATCTTATGAAAAGTTAATAATATCATCATAATAGCTCAGAGCTCCCAGTTAGAATTCCTAGCATTCAGAAAAAGATTTAGCATTCCATCCTAATTTCAATTTTTATGTATCCCTAGCTAACCTCTGAAGACAATTCAGCTTTTGATGCCAAAAATTAGCAAATGCATTTTTAAAACTAGCAATTTACATAGATTATCACCATTTCTAAGAAAGTTTAACTAATATAAATGAGTCATCACAAGAGAGAGTAAAAGAGCCTAGAAATGACCTCTACCAACCAACCTTTGATCTCTGTGTTAAGCTAAAAGATATGGCAACCAAGAGCAACATTGCTCTCTATAATATATTCATTTGTAAAGTCTTACAGAAGAGAATGGTGGATGGTTATAAGCTATACTGACTCATAAGGCAACAAGAAGAGATGAAGAGAAAAACAAGATAACTAAGGCAGATATGTGACCCAATGGGTAGAGCAACAACCCTGGAGTCAGAAGGACCTGAGTTCAAATTTGACCTGCTGTGTGATACTGGGCAAGTCACTTAATCTTCATTGCCAAAAAAAAACAAAGAAAACCCAAAATTACTGAAAGCTTGGTGAGAGACCTCATTATCCAGGGAACATTTAAGAATGAAAGTGGAAGGCGGAAAATAAACAAATAAAAAGCAAAAGGGATCTATTAAGATTACTAAAATAAATTATTTTTGATATACTATTAAATGGAGATGTGAATTGATCAAATTATTCTGGAAAATATTTTGTAATGATGCCACTAAAATGTCTATATCTTTTGACCCAGAGATCCTCTTGCAGAACATATATCCAATGGAGGATGACAGAAAAGGCCTCACACATACAATATTCCTAGCAGCACTTTTGTAGCACCAAATATATAGAAACAGAATCTGTGCCCATCAATTGGGGCATGGCTAAATGAGTTATAGTGCATGGATCTAAAGGAATATTTATGTACAGTAAGAAATTATAAATGTGAAGAATTCAAAGAAACATGGTAAGATGAATTGAGGCAAAATGAAGTAAGCAGAACCAGGAAAACAATACATACCGAAAAACCTAAGACCCAAGCTCTAATTTAGATCTGAGCCCTAAAAGGGATTCAGACCCCAGTTAATGGATAATTTAAGACTTGGGTCTTCATTAATACAAAGCCCACATTAATCAGCACTCATAACAAGAACATAAAGAGGCAGATCATAGCAACCTTAACTATAGCAATGATACACTGATAGGGCATAGAAATTCTACTGATAAATAAAGATATTTTGAAATTAAGCATGGGAATCAAAAAGCGACATGCCAAATTTGTCTCCAGATTCACCCCCAAAACATACCTCCATGGAAAAAAGGTACCTTGCCTTGGGGGTTGGCTTAGGACCCTAGGAACTCCAAATTAGGATAAGCCCTCCCCTATACCTCCCTAAGGTGGAGATTATTATAATGAGACTGATAGTTAAATTTATACTATGGATAAATTGATTATCTTTTCTTTCCCTATTTGAAAGACACTTCCATGATGCTTTCCCTATGGTCACTCGCATTATTGCAATAAAACTTGGGAAATTGAGTCACTGAGTCTTGTAATTCTTTTGGGATGACTCATGATCAATTTGACCCTAAATCCATCCCACATCAACTTGATTACAGAAATGGAAACAGAAAGAATCAATAAAATGAAGTTAAGCATTGTGTAATTGTAATGACTAAGCATGGCCCTATGGCAAGAGATGAAGTTCCTCCCTCCTTTCAATGAAGAGGTGGGGAATAGAGTGGAATATTGGATATGCCATCCATCACAATGTACTGGTTGATTTTGCTAATTTTTTTTCCTTTTTTCTAATTAAGGAATACTCTCTGTTTAGGAAAGAGGGAGGAGAATATTTGGAGGAAATGTTATTTAAAAGTAAAATACTTCAATAAAAACTTTCTTTAAAAAAAGAAATCTTTTTTTTCCATCACTGATAGTGGAGTCAGCTCTTTGAACTTTAACATCATGATTATCAATGTGCTATACAAAGTGGTAGAAATAAAGACTGAATAGATCATATAGGAAGAGCAGCAGAATGACAGCAGGTATGCACAGAGGAGGTCTGTGCTGGATATGATGCAATTTTGATGGTGTTAAAATATCTACCAATCAATAAAGAAACATTTATTAAGCACCTGCTACACACCAGGCATTGTGCTAAGTGCTGAAGATACAAAAAGAAGCAAAAGACAGTCCTCCCCTCAAGGAGCTTACAGTCTAATGGGGGAGACAACATGTAAACAAATATATACAAACAAGCTATATACAGGATAATTAGGAAATAACTAAGAGGGAATATCAAATTAAGAAGTTGAAAATTTCATAATATCTGAGAGTATGGCTAAACAATTGGAGGGAAATGTGTTATAATGAAAAATAGCCAAGAAAAAACTGACCCTATTTTCCCATCCCTGCAAAATTTTAATGAGAATTACATATGTGTGTGTTATATATGTATATATATATGTTTATATATATATATATATACACACACACACATATATAAGACATGTTTAATGAAGGTATAAGAATGGAAGAGGTGTTCAGTTATTTTTAGTCATGTCTGACTATTCTTAACCCACTGGGTTTTTCTTGGAAAAACTACTGGAGTGGTTTGCCATTTCCTTGTCCATATTACAGATGAGAAAACTGAGGCAAACAGGATTAAGTGATTTTCCTAGTGTTACACACCTAGTAAGTGTTTGAAGCAAGATTTGAATTCAGGAAGATGAGCCTTCCTGTCTCTAGGCATGCCACTGTATTCACTGAGCCACTTAGCTGCCTATGGAAGAGGTAGGTTTTTGCAAATAATTTTTTATGTTATACTACATCTTTATACAATTGACTGAAAAATTCAATGAGTATAGATACTACCATTCTTATTTTTTGTTGAAAAGTATTTTATTAGAGTAAAAGGCTGCCTTAAAGACTTTCCTGAATTAGATTCTCCTGTATAGGTTAAAATCAAATAAGAACTGCAAGTTACAAAAAACCTCTGGCTGTAAGTGAGGAGTAGATTTCTGGGCAGAGACTTTACCAGCTTTCCTGCACTGAATAATTCAATCAATAAGTACTTATTATGCACCTACTATGTGTCAGGCATGGTGGAAGACACTGGGAAAACAAGGACAAAAACAAGTGTCCCTGTGATCAAAGAGTTTAACCATCCTTCTGGAAGAAACAAAATGTACTTATATAGGTATAACAGTGTAGTGTTAACTCATAGAAAGGCCCTGGGACCTAAACCAAGTGAAAACAAATAATCCGAAACATTAGCTGTAGTTTCAATCAATCAACCAAACACAGGCTTCAAAATAAGTGGGGAAAGTCCTTGGAAAGTGGAATGAAGTAGCACAAAATTCATGCTCTGATTGGTTGAGCAAATGTGTTTACATCCTTGGGGGCGTATCTATAAAATATCAAGTTTGTTCAGAACTGAAGTTTCTCCAAAGATGGAAGGAAGATCCAGAAGGCTAAGAACGGAGAAAAATGCATTAGATTTCATTATTATGAGAACACTGGTAACTTGGGATAGAGTGGTTGCAGTTGAGCTATAATGTCTGATGAAAAACTGAAGAAGATATAGAGGATTAAGAAGAAAGAAAATGGAGGAAATGAGTGTAGACCATTTTTTCCCCAAGAAGTTGGATTGACAGGAGGAGAGCTACAAGGGACAATAGCAAGTAGAAATGGCAGGGTCTAATGAATAATCTATTACAAAGGGGAGACAGTATCCTCCAGCTGGCCTGGAGCCAGATGGCTAAGTCTGAGACTCTACAGCTTGGAGTCTCAAGAGCAACTGAACCTAATTGTGGAAGGCACTGGTTTTCATAAAGGGGACCCCCAAGTAGTCCTAGGGTGGCTTGAGTAACCTCTAAAACCTCTACTTAAGGAGGAAGCTCAGCTCAAACACCTCATCTTTCACCTGGCTGCAGTACTCTGGGGTTCTCTGACCTCCCCACCATGCCCCAGAAAGCTCATTTTTAGGAAAACCTCTCCAGCCTGCAAAATCCAATCAGCCTTGCTGTTCTATGTCATCACTACCCTTTGGTCCTCTGATTGAAGGTAGACCTATAAACTCCAACACTTTCCTTTCAAGAGGGAGTTGAGCTTAGGCACCTCCTCATTTCTCACCTGGTCTGACTACTTTGGGGACTTCCCCATTCTGCCATCTTATCCATTATCTCCCCCTCCTCCTTCCCTTGCTTTTCAGCTTCATTTTATGTGTTGTCTTCCCTTATTGGTTTGTAAGCTTTTTGAGGGGAGGGACTGTCTTTATTTTATATTTGTATTCCCACTCAGCACAAAGCCTGTCACATAGTAGGTGCTTAATAAATGTTAATTGACTGTTGACTCTTGGTAGCTGCATGAAATCA
The DNA here is from genome assembly GCF_019393635.1 of Dromiciops gliroides. Lineage (NCBI taxonomy): Eukaryota > Metazoa > Chordata > Mammalia > Microbiotheria > Microbiotheriidae > Dromiciops > Dromiciops gliroides. Next base: position 147,727,491 of record NC_057864.1, read on the forward strand.
ACAACTGCATGTCTTACAATTCAAGCCTTATTGATTAATGTTGGCCAATGTTCTTGCCTTCAGCATGGTTTTGAAGACTATTCCAAGGCTCAAGTATGCCTAAATCATGAATTTGTTGTCTTCAAGTACATCAGAAATAGAGATCTAATAGAAAAACTTGGTAAGCACTCTGCTTTTAGATGGAAACAAACGAAAAGGTCAAGAGAAAGAGTTTATATAATTAATAATCAATTTATTAATTAGGCAGGCTGATAATAAATTAATGTTCATGATTTCTTTCAGTAACTAAAGACAAAACCATGGAGATAGATAAATGCTTAAATACCTTTAGAAAAGGAGGTGCCCCCTGACAGGTGAAAATCAACCTTGCTGGTGAACAATTAAGGAGGGAATGAACATATTAATGAGGAGGTGGACTAAAAGTCTTCAATTCCTCATGCTGAGCATGTGACTTGATCACGAGACTCAGGCAGCCTCCAAAAATCTGGACACAGGAATTGATCTCTACCCAGACCATTCTGGTTGGTTTTCTCCTTCATAATCTAGGTTAACCTAGACCACATGGGGGCACCGCAAGGGCATAGATTTACTTCCCAAGGGCAAGAATTCACCTTGATTAGATTGTTTGAAGGTCTTCTAATTGGTAGGGTCCTGCCCAAGATCACAGAGCACATACCCAGAGGATTTAGGCAGTCTCATCTATCAGCAATGTCCTTCAGAGACTGACTGGCCTAAGGGACTGGTGCCTGAAGGACGAAATAGAAAGAAAAAAATTCAATTCTAATTTAATCATTGGTTGTTAATAAAATGGAAAAATAATCACTTCTCTTAAGCTGCAGAGAAAGTAGTAATGTCTATAGGAATCATCCCTAAGAAAACTGCTTTGTGACTGAAAGTGAAATGTTCTAGTGTCAAAGATTATAATAAAGAAAACCCCCAAAAAAACAAACCTTAGCTGTTTTTGTTCTTATTTTTAAAGAAGGGAACTATTTATATGGACACTAAAAAGCATTGTTGATTTTAATTTGTCTGTTTTAGGTTAAGGGTGTTCTATTGTAAGTGTGATGATAATCATTGTACTTAATCAGCATTATGTCATGACATTGATGTAAACAAAAATCATCATGGTATTGTCATTTACTCTGTCTCATGCAGGAGCAAGCTGAAAGATTTTAAGTGATTGCCACTCTTATTATTAACATTATTATTCATGACTCTTCCATGATTGTATCCCTCTACAAAGACCCAAAGGAAAAATAAATGTTTGTAGTTTTGTTAAGGAATACAAGAGAAATGACACAATAATTTTTTTAAGGAAACAAAAAACAACCCTACCAACAATTTTTAAAATCATAAATTTCACTGAAAGATTTAACAATATAAATTTTCTTCAATGACCCTCTATTACAAATGTAGCACTGTCAGGGCGAAGGGTCTGAGGACACATTTGACCTCTGGCCACTTAGTCACTCTTCATTTGGCTCAGTTAAATAAATCCCTCAGTTGTATGTATGACAACCTAGAGGTTTTTTTAGTGACTCTAAATATTTTGGATTTGCCATGCAAATAAATCTGATCAAGCAGAAAACTAAGTTCAGAGGGTCATTATGCTTGTCCTACCTGACTGCATTTCTGATATATTTGGTTGGCAACAATCCAACCTACAAAAATATCAAGCAAGGGATAAAACAAACAGACTTAGTTCACCAAAGGTATTTGCCACTATCTTGGAGGATGTCCAGCACAGAATTCAAATGGTAGAAGGGCTCCTTGGAGGCAATGATATTCTCCAGGTGTTCTTGTTTGTAAGTGACATCACTTTGATTGTACCAAGCCCCAGAACATCATAAAGCTTTCAAAATGAGATCCATGATTGCTCCAAAGAGTTTGGTCTGGTTCTCCATATAGGAAAAACAAGTAAATAAAGAATGCCTTTTGTTGAGATTATGATATGCAGCTGCAAGAGCAGTCCATAGTGCTGGTCTGTCTGTTTTTCTGTCTGTCTGTCTATCCATCCACCCATCCATCCATCTATCTATCCATTTTATTGCCTCCATGTTTCTTAAAGATATGCAGAATAGTTTATATCACTGGTCATACTCAATGGTGGTAAGGTTCTATTTTTCGAAGTTTGCATGTTATGTAGTTATAAAATTTTAGAGATGAAAGAGACCTGCAAGATCATTCATGTTCAACCTCTTTATTTTATAGATAAAGAAACTGAAGTCCAAAAAAGTTTAAGCACTTGCCTAAGTTTATAAATTCAGTTAGTGATGGAACCAGGTCTACAATTCATGTCTCCTAACTCCCAGTCTACTGTTCTTTCCACACAGGCCCCCCATGCAGTGTTTTACATTCCCAAGCAGTCTTCCACCCATTTACTATAACCCACAAGGGTTTTTAGCCTCTGAGATCTCTATTACTCTATTTTTGGAAGTGTCCAAAAGTCATTCAGATCTAAGCCTAGTGAAAAATAAGGATGAAGATAAATGTTGTTATAAAATAAATGAGGTATGACTTTAAAGTAATGAGACATCATGGGACAGTAGAACACTGGCTTTGGAGTCGGAACACCTAGGTTCAAATCTCTGCCCTGATCTTATTATCAGTGTGACCTTGGCAAAGTTACTTAACCTCACTTGGCCTCTGGAAAATGACAGGGTTAGATTAAATGGACTCTAAATCTATGATTCTATGACTTACTTTGTTGCATGGATTTGTGAACTTGTCCTGAAAGCTACTTCAAAAGAAGTTACTGGAATGTGTTGAGCCATTGTCAGCATCATTGAAGTCAGTGTCAGAGTTCCAGGGAAAACTATTTTGAAAGTCAACCAACACTCATTTGTAACTTTAAATTCTGGAATATTTCTGTAAAGAACTTGTCACAATATTTTATACCCACACATAGCATGATGACCTCTCTTCTTCCTTCTGGCTTTTTTGGGTATTTTTAAAAGGATCCTAAATGCTTTAATGATATGTGTGTATGTGTGTGTGTGTATGCGCGTGCGTGTGTAATTAATTAGGTTCATAATAAAACACAGGGACTTATTTTAAAATATCATAAAGATGTCACTTTGTTCATTTGCTGTATTGTTGATTTGATTTTTCTGCCCTCTTCTTCTAATCAGGTGAAATGACAACAAAACAAGAAGAAATAATAAAAAAATTACTAGAACCCACTTTGCATAGTTCTAACAAAACTGAGAGCACAAAAGAAATGCAGAAATACCTTCAAATATATAAAATACTCAAGCTAACAGAACTCTAAAGATTTTACCTGACAGTTAGAAAATAAAAGGTATTTGCAAAGTACTTGGGAAAAAAACCTACCAAAGAAAAATACTCCTGGACTGGATAGATTTACAGGAGAATTCTACCAAACCCTAAAAAAAAAAAAAAACAATTAATACTAATATCATACATATTATTCTCAAAAATTGATAAGGAAAACACTATCACAATCATTTTATGAGACAAATGTAGTGCTAATACATAAAATAGAGGAGGATAAAGTACAGAAGAATGGTATGCTCATATCACTAAAAAATATCAATTCAAAAATCTTAAATAAAATCCTACCAAAGTAAACGCAGCAGTTTATTCAAGAATTCATTCATTATTAAAAAGTTAGATTTATACCAAGGAAGAAGGCAAAGTCAACATTAGGAAAACAGTTGGCATAATTAATCACATTAAAAATTAAAATATCTTGAAACAACCATTTTGGTGAACAATTTGAAATTATGCACAAAGGGCTATAAAACTGTGCATACCTTTGACCCAGCATTACCATCATTAGCTCTTGTATCCCAAAGAAATAAAAAAGAAATGGGAAAAGGTCCTATGTACAAATATGTTTATAACAGCTCTTTTTGTGGTAACAAATAATTGTAAATTGAAGGGATGTCTATACATTGGGGAATGACTGAACAAGTTGTGATATATGATTGGGATGGAATATACTATTTTGCTATAAAAAATGACAAACAGGATGCTTTCAGAAAAAAACCTGGGAAGACTATATCAAGAGATGCAGAGTGAAGTGAGCAGAACCAAGGGAGCACAATAACAACAATACTATATGATCAATTGTGAAAGATTTAGTTATTTTCAGCATTACTATGATCCAAGAAAATTTCTGAAGGACTTATGATGAAAAATGCTATCCACCTCTAAAGAAAGAAATGATGGAGTCTAAATGCATATAAAAGCATAGTTTTTTTTCACTTTCTTTATTTTTCTGAGATGGGGGAAGGAGGAAGCTGTGTTCTCTTTTGCAATATGGCTAATATAGAAATATTTTTTGCATGACTGCACATGTTATCTACATCAAATGTTTGCCTTCTCAAGGAAGAAGAGGGGGGAAATAGAGGGAAAGAATTTGGAACTCAAAAATTATAAATAAATGTTAAAAATTGTTTTTACAGGTAATTTAGAAAAAATAAAGTAAAAATATTCTTTGTAAAAATGAAAATACTCAAAAATCACATGATTATCCCAGTACATGTCCAAAAAGTCCTTTACAAAATATAATACTCATTTATGCTAAAAACCCTACAAAAGAGGGATAGATGGTTATTTTTAACATCATAAAAAGTATCTACCTAAAACCAAAAAGCAAGTATTGTTGTTTGTTTTTCATTTCAAAGAGGACCAATGATATTATGGTGTGATGTCTTGACCTGAACATGAATTGGATCTAAGTGAGGAAGAGTTGCACAAAGTTATCAGCCTAGCTCTGTTTTCCAGAGTCACCAAAGTCCAGTGGCAAGACAAAAGTCTGGTGATGACCCAAAGTGAATGATCTTGGCCAATTAGTGAGAGACAGAGTAATTTGGACTTAAAGGCACAGATATCTACCGAGACTATTAATAGTTTTAGCAAAGTTGCAGACTACAAAACAGACCCACAAAAATCAACAGGATTTCCATATAACAAAATCCAAAAGGCAACAGTAGGAAAATCCCTTTAAATTAATGGCAAAATGCATAAAATATTTGGGAGTAAATCTACTAAAGAACCCTCAATACTTATATAGATTCAATTACAATGTGCTCCTTTAAGAAATAAAGAACAACTTACACAATTGGAGGAATATTCAGTGCTCAGGTCTGGGCCACACTAATGTCACAAAAGTGATAATACTACAGAGTTAATTTATAGTTTTAATGTTATGTCAATCAAATTATCAGAAGAATACTTTATAAAACTTGACAAAATATTTGTTTACAAAAGATTAAATAGATAATTTTGATTATATGAAATTTAAAAGCTTTTGAACAAACAAAATGAATGCATCTAAAATAAGATAAGAACAAATCTTTACATCATATTTCTCAGATAAGGACTTAGTATCTAAAATACCTAGATTACTAACAGATATACATTATTATAAATATATAGACATGTAAATATATATATCATTGAAAGCCCTTATCCAATAAGTAGTCAAAAAATAATAGTTTTCTAAAAAATTATAAACTATAACAACTATGTGAAAAAATGTTTCAAATAACTAGCAATAAGAATTATAAGAGTAAAATAAGAATAATACAAGGCAAAATAACCCTGAGATTTCACTTCCTACTCAACACCCAGATAAAGTTGGCAAAAGATGAGAACCATCAATACTGGAGGAGTGTGGAAAGATTAACACACTAATACATTCTTGGTAGAGGTGTGAATCAGTACAACCATTTTGGAAAGCAATTCAGAATAATCCAAAAAGGCTAAAATGTCTATATCCTTATACCCAGAAATTCATGACAAATATTTATCCCTAGGAGGTCACTGACAAAAAGAAAGGCCCTATATATACCAAAGTTTACAGGTACAATTTTTGTGCTAGCAAAGAACTGAAAACAGTAGATGTTCATCAATTGGAGAATGGTTAAACTAATTGTGATACTTGAACATAAGGTTCATTCCTGTGTTGTAAAATATGATAAATACAATAACAAAGAAAAGTATGGAAAAACTTACATGAACTGATACAAAGTAAAAAACCCTAGCCATGAAAACAATATACAAAATTACTACAACAATGGAAACTGAAAGAACAACTACAAAAATAATCAAAATTTAGTGTTGAAAAATAATAGAGAGCAAGCTTTGCCAGAAAGAGGAGATATGAGAAAATCAGTATCCCTTTTCCTTTGCAGAGGTATATGTATGTATCTGTCTGTGTGTGTGTTCTATATTATGTTCTACACTGTCTCTTTTTTATGTATTGATCAGTTTTAATATTTTTTCCTTTCATATTTTGGTCATATGAGATGCTATTTTGGGAGGCAGAAGAAGAAAGAATGGAAGGGGAAATTTAGTCAATGTAAAAAAACCACACATACATATATACATAGATAGATAGATAGATGGATAGATACATAGATACATAGATAATTTTAAAACAGCATGGAGTGAGTAACAGAGCCAAAAATCCAGGTCTCCCAACTTGTCTAATGAGTACTTCCCCATGGAATGCAGCCTCCTTTTGTACCAATAGCAATAATAATAACACTCTACTTACATAACATCTTTCCCTGTAAGCTTTCATAGATTCCTATAAACAGTAATTAATGCATTAGCTGTACGGCTCATCTGTTTACTCTGGCTCTCAATTAATTAGTTAATTGTCAACATAGCAAGACAAGGTTTGCATATAATTTTATCGATGCATGCATGTGGGTGATTTGTATTTTTAGATCTGTTTGTTTCTGTTTTTGTTGTTTTCAATTGAAGTACAAGGCATTCAGGTGCTATTGCAACTGATTCTGGGCAATATCATAGGCAGGATCCTGCAGAGATGGATGTTTTTTGTTTTGTTTTGTTTTATTATGACATCCTGGTTTTACATTCTCAGGGTAGAATGAGTCACAGAAAAGGCTTAAGAATATTCCCAAGGTAGGAGGAAAGTATCATGAAATTTTGTTTGAAAAATGATTCTTCTTCTGCAAATACGATCAGAGGAAAGGGCCTGGCTGATTCTGAGAAATAATTTGTAGGAACAAAAAGACAAATCATAAAATCCTCAGGAAATGCAGGGGTGAGTCAAGAAGAAAGTCATCACTACCCAAACACTAATACAAAAGGAAGAGGCATGGGCAGGGGAGTAATCTATGAAGTCATGTGGCTGCTAAGAGTAGAGTGACCTTTTCCTGACAAAGGGGAGTATAGTTATGAGGAAACTCGACTTAGTATGAAACAAAATGTGCTAAATATTTCTTTCACAATCTGGCTCTGGCCTCTCTTTCCAGGCTGATTGCATATTACTCCTCTGCACACATTCTACAATCCAGTCCAACAAGCCTGCTTGCAGTTACCCACTCATAATATTCCATCCCCCTTCTCCCTATCCTGACACAGGCTGTCTTCCCTGCCAGGAATGATCTCTCTTCATCTCTACCTTTTGAACTCCTTTTCCCCATTTTTCAAGGCTCACCTCAAGTGATTCCTCCTTTGAGAGACCTACCTCGTAAATATAATTCTTATATTGGAGACTTTTGAGAATTCACAAGGATGGAAGAAGACGTATAGTCTGTTACCTTGTAGGTCATGTGACCCGGAAGTTTGTCTTCCATATTATTTCCCATCTCTTACCTTTGAGATCTACCCAAATGAATACTTTCTATGTGTGTCACACCAAGAGGGGACACCTTCCATTGTGTGCCTTTGCACTATCTATCCCCATCCTCCATGCCTGGATTGCAGTCCTTCTTCATCCTTATCTCATAGATTTCCTCCCTTCCTTCAAGATTCAGTTCAAATATCATCTTCTCCAAGAAGCCTTTACTGATCCCACCCCTCTTGTCCCTGCTTCCCCCCTTCCAGTTGCAAGTGCTCTCATTTTTTTCCCAAACTTCAGTTGAAATTTACATTTTTGGGGAGGCAATTAGGGTTGAGTGACTTGCCCAGGGGCACATAACTAGTAAGTATCAGATCAGATTTCAACTCAGGTCCTTCTGACCTTAGGGCTGGTGCTCTATCTACTGTACCATCCAGCTGTCCCTCTCATTCTTAAACTACCTTGTATTCATCTGTTTTATGAGATAATATGTGTAAAGCATTTTAGAAACCTTAAAGCAAAATAATGCTAGCTATTGAGAGAAACTACTATTTTGCTCTTATATTAACAATCAATTATTAATTTAGGATTAGGTTTTTTATTTCCTCTAGTTCTTCATTCAAGGTTCAGCCCCTATAGGTCAGTCAGCTAGTCTCTGAAGGGCATGGCTGATAGAGAAAATTGTCCTAATCCTCAGGCTATATGTTCCTTGATTGTGGGCAGGACACCACCCAATTAGGGGACCTTATTTCTGTTTAGAATGTAAACAATATCTAATCTAGGTGAATTAGAAAATAAGCCCATGTTCTTGCACCCCTCCATTGGAGTTTAGGGTGACCCAGATCATGAAGGAGAAAACCAATCAGAGTGGTCTGGGTAGAGATGAATTCCTCTGTGCTAATTGCAGAAGGTGGCTGTGTCTTATGATCAAGCCACATTCTTTTTTTTTTTTCTTTTAGGGGCAATGAGTGTTAAGTGACTTGCCCAGGGTCACAAAGCTAGTAAGTGTCAAGTGTCTGAGGCTGGATTTGAACTCAGGTCCTCCTGAATCCAAGGCCAGCGCTTTATCCACTGCGCCACCTAGCTGCCCCTTGTCAAGCCACATTCTTAGCAGAAGAAGATGAAGACTTTTAGCCTACCTCATCATTTAAATGTCTACCAATCAGGGTTAATTTCCCCTGTCAGGTTCATTCCCCTTAAAAAAATATTTAAGACTTTCAGTGTCTCCATTAGGTGTCTTTGGTTCCCAAGAGAACCCACTGGCCATCAATCTAGTGATTACTACCTAGTCTAATTAAAAAATTGATTATTAATTACCCAGAAACTTTCCCTTGGGTTTTTATTCATCACACAATTCACTCCTATCATTACTTTTTATTTATTTGTGTGTTTTTTTAAATTTCTACTTATTCTATATGTTAGTTACTGCTTCTTTCAAATGTGGACATTTTATTTGCTGAAAAACAGCATTCAAAAAGATATTTGTATAAGAAAAATAGCTTGAGAGAGTTCTGGAGAATCAAGAGAAAATCATCCTTCATATAAATGTACTTAAAGGACCTGTTCAAAAGTAGCTTGGAAGGAAAACCATTGACTGAGGTAAAGAAAATATCTGTAAGTGTCTATAAACTCATTTATATATGATTTTTTCAAAGTTTTGGAGACTATAGCTGAAACACTAAAAAAAAAAAACCCACCAAAATTCTTGGTGTCCATGGGAAGATTGGATATTCTTTGTGTACATTTCAGATCTGAGGCATGAAACATGAAGCCCAAGAACTGCATGTGGCCCACAACACTCCTAAGTGCATCCTGAACTGTATCAAAATGTAATTGGGAAATATTTAACAAAATAAAACAAAAATGCAATAAAATATGGATGATATTAACATATGGTTTTCTTTCTTTATTTTTTTTGTTTTTGTCTTTTTTGCAGGGAAATGAGGGTTAAGTGACTTGCCCAAGGTCACACAGCTAGTAAGTGTCCAGTGTCTGAGGTTGAATTTGAACTCAGGTCCTCCTGAATCCAGGGCCAGTGCTTTATCCACTGCACCACCTAGCTACCCCCAACGTATGGTTTTCTAAGTCAATCTATAGCCCTCAGGGATATGGTTTAGTGCCTCTGATTCAGTTTGAGTTTGACACCACTGTTCTCTATCACAAAAATGTAGATTTTGAGTTGATCGACAAGATGGTCACTGTTCATAAAGAGGCCCTGACCTGACACATTAGATGCAGAGAAAGCGCAGAAATTAAAAAGACAAGAATCCAGAGAGCAGAAAAATTCAAAGACACAGCAGGCCCCTAAGGGGAGAAGCCCATGGCAGAGGCTGTTTGTTCTCTGTTACTACTTGAGAGAAGAAGGATGGAGGAGAATCAGAATAGCAATTGCTTTAGACTGAAACAGTTGGGAGAATCGAGAGAATTCTAGAAGCACCTTTAGGTCTGAGAGCTCTTTTGAAAAACAAAACAAAACAGGACCTTCCTGAAGTAAGAAGAGTTAGCTGGATTTGTCACTCTTTCATGCCATAGAGAACTTGAGGGCTTATGGAGGATAGAAGATTTCTATGGATGCCCTGAGTGTTAATTGGAGGAAAGTAGAATTCAGATACCCTGTAAAGAGCTGAGACTGCATTGCTTTCTACTGCCCTCTGTGACTTGAGAGGAAGAAAATCCTTAGAGGACAGTGAGCTGATTGAAGGATCTTTGAAGTTCTCTGGCTTAATGGCACTATTTGTCTGAAATAGCTTAACACTGCTTCAGTGCCCATCCAAGAGAGTCAACCTGGAAAGCTGCAGACCCCAGGCTTAAGGATGTTGTTTCACAGAAAACTGTTCTAAAAGAGCTTAGCTTATCCTTGCTCTAATGGACAGAGTGTGAGAGAAGCATCTTTGTCCACTGGGAGAATGGGAAGAAGAGTAGATGATACATGGTATAGATTTTTCCAGTATCAGGCTTGCAGTCCTGAGATGTGAATTGCCCATAGCACATAGATTTCTCTGTTCGTGTGCTTCAGTGCTCAGTTTCTCTAAATATGTACCTCCTCCACCCACACTCTCCCCTAGTAGATTCCATCATGAGTTGTTGAGAGAGTGTGGCCCAGGTATATGGGTGAATGGTTGATTTGATTATTCTTGTTTTTGCTTTTCAGTAAGTAAATATTTATATTGCATTTTGTATTTACCTTCTCATTTAGTAAATGTTTCTTGTTTAAGAGTCAATGGTATAATTATGACTACTATGTAAAAATGAGAAATCACACCGATGGGGGCTCATGACAAGTAGTAGGAATGTCTCTCCTCCACAAGAGGGTTAGCTATAGGACTCCGGGATATAATTGAAGTCGTGTGGTACCTATATCTACCACCCCTTGGGAAAAACAAACAAACAAACCCAGCCCTGCCAGCATGAGTGCAGGTTAGAGGTGAGTGAGAGAACCTGGAAAAAGAAGGAGGACTGCTAATAGCACATTGAATGCTTACAGGCCATACTTCCAATGTGAGTGGATTGGTACTCTACTTATGTTAGATATACATACTTAAATGGTATCTTCTTCCATTAGAATGTAAGCTCTATGAAAGTAGAAATTCATTCTTTGTAATTGTATCCCCAGGACCTAACACATTACCTAGATTATAGGAGGTAGTTAATAAATAATACTTTTTGATTAACTAATTGATTGCAGCCAAGTTTGATAATTATAATTTCACAACATTGTTTCCAGCTTTTTTTTTGGCTCTCTTTTTTCCCATTTATATTGTTATAGTCACTGTGTATAGCATTTTCCTATTTCTTACTTTACTCTGCACTAGTTCTCCTAAGTCTTCCCATGCTTTTCTGTATTTTTCATGTTAATAATTTGGCACAATAATATTCCAATACATTCATATACCAAAAATTGTTGAGTTGTTTCCCTATTCTATCATGGCAATCTACTTTGTTTCTGAAATTTTTTTTGTTACTATAAAACATGCTTTTGTAAACACTTTGGTGGGGACCTTCCATTTTATCACTGAATTCCTTCAAATATATAGCTAGCAGTGGGATCTTAATCAAAGGATATAGACATTTTAATAACTTAATGTATAATTCCAACTTGCTTTCTAGATTGGCTGAACCAATTCACAGTTCCACCACAATATATTACTGTTGTTTCCATAACCCTTTCAATATTGATTATTCCCAAGTTTTGTCATCTTTGCCAATTTCCTGGGAATGAGGTGAAACTTCAGAACTGTTTTAATTTGCAGTTCTCTTATGCTTATTGATTTAGAGGAATATTTCATATGGTTGCTAAGAGCCTGCAGTTCTTAATTTGAGAAGTCTCTTCATATCTTTTGAACATGTATCCATTTGTTTTCATCTACTATTTAGAGGACATTGTGCTGGTTATACAAATAAAAAAGCAAACAAAACAAAACAAACAAAAAAACTCCACAGTCCCTGCCCTCAAGAAACATACCCTACTGTAAACTTCAAAACATCACAGATATGCATTAATACTACAATGGAGACAAATATAGAGAAGTCTTTCTGCTTTGACTTTGGTGAGAAGACAGAATTTCCAGTATGCTCTATAGGAGGTAAGCTAAGGCCTATGCACTGATAAGGACAAGAAACTAATTAAAAACTCACCTGCAAGGGCCTTGTAATGTTGACTTGGGCCTTTATTTAGAAGGACCTCAGCTGGAGTAAGCCTGGGCCAGAAGGATTCTGGCTTTAAAAAGAAAAAAAAAATGTTCGATCTAAATTGATAACAGTGTTGGGAAAATTTGAAGATATTAGATTCAGCTAATGTTAGTTAGGCTTTGTTAAATTAAATGGATTCATGAAGATTAAGCAGAGATTAATAATATTTGATGGGAAGCTGCACAAGGTGCCTCTTTCTATCTAGGCATTTGGATTTCATTCACCCAGTGTTAGAATTTGAGGTCATTTAGGATGTCGTCTCCTCCAACCTTCTGTATGATACAAGAATCCTTTTTATAGCCACCAGCATCTATCTGTGTGCCTCTAATGATGATTGATGATGGGGAATTACTACCTTCCAAGTCAGCCACTTTGAATATGATCAAAGCTCTATTTGTCAGGAAGTTCTTAAACTGAGCCAAAATTTGCCTGTCTTCTCTTACCTGCATTAGCAGCTGCTGTTCATTGAGCTAAGTGTATGCATTGGAGCCAGTTACTCAAACGGGTTGGTCAGTCGGGCAAATAGAAGCTGAGGAAGGTGTGGTGTCAAAAGCTGCAGAACTTCACTGGGTCCTGCTCTTTGAAGCAGGTCAGTTTGTTTTCCTGTTTTTTACTGATGATTGAGCACCTGGAACGGTTCTCAGTTCCAGCTTTTCTTTGCTGTTGTTGTTATTCCCAAATGTTTGCTGATTGTTGGCCAAAAGGGCAGCAAGTTTCCCTCTCCCCTACAGATAGTAGTTGCTATCTAACTGTTTTTATGTCATCTTTTTGTTGTTGTTGTTTGTTTGTTTTTTGGTGAGGCAACTGGGGTTAAGTGACTTGCCCAAAGTCACACAGCTAGTAAGTGTTAAGTGTCTGAGGTAGGATTTGAACTCAGGTCCTGTGCTCTATCCACTGTGCCACCTAGCTGCCCCTATCTAACTGTTTTTAACTTTTGTCTCTGGCCCTTTTTCTCTTGTACTGTTGTGCTTCTGGCTTCATCTCAAGGAATGCTGCCCTTTGCTTAACAAGTACCCTCCAAGATTTCTTTTTTTTTCCTTTTATCCCTTTAGGGCAGGTTCAACAGGGGCTAGAGACCCTGTAAGAGATTATTTATTGCCCTTTGATAAATATATAGGCTTTTACAGAAAGATAGTGATCCTTTAATCCTTCCTGGGTTAAAAAGGAAGGGAGCTTTAGAATTCCTCTTTTAGACAACAGCTACCTGGAGTCAGACCTTCTCTCTAACAGCCACCCCTCATAACCTGACCAAATTCCTGAACCTTTCCTATAACACCTGATAGATGAAGATGAATTTGCATGACCCAAATGGCAAGGTTACTAAGGAAACGCATCAATTCACATAACTACGAAATGGGGCAGTATCCCAACACTGTGGGTAAAACCATCCCTAGCTTACATTTTTCTGCTAATATTAGCACATGAGTTTTCTATTTAGCAATCATAGGCCCAAATGCAACAGAAACAAACAGCCCAAACAGAAAACCACTATGTGCTGTTGTTCAGTCATTTCTGACTCTTTGTGACCCCATTTGAGATTTTCTTGGCAGAGATACTAGAGTGATTTGCCATTTCCTTCTTCAGCTCATTTTACAAGTGAGGAAACTGAGGCAAACAGGGTTCAGTGACTTGCTCAGAGTCACATAGCTAATAAGAATATGAGGCCAGATTTCAACTCAGGAAGATGAGTCTTCCAGACTCCAGGCTTGGTGTTCTATCCACTCCACCACCTACATGTCCATAACAGTAACTAATCTTTACACCATACAGAAAGCTTTGATATGAAGGAAAGATCAACTCATTAGAGCTTGTATTAGCTATATGTCTATGGAGGCTTCTTTTCCCCTGTTCCATACCTAAATGTGTTTTTCATCTGGGGAAAAGGTAAGATCCTACCTCCTACCTTCCTCTTTTGTTTCAGATAAATTGCACCACCTGTCACTGATAGGGCATCCATAGTTGAGTTACCCCCACATGACTTTTTTTAAAAAAAGAAGAGGGGAGGCAGCTAGATGGTGCAATGGATAAAGCACCGGCCCTGGATTCAGGAGGACCTGAGTTCAAATTCGGCCTCAGACACTTGATACTTACTAGTTGTGTGACCTTGGGCAAGTCACTTAACTCCCATTGCCCCGCAAAAAAAGAGGATGTAATCCTTACAGTCTAGTGGCCGTATGGGGTATAATGGAAACAGAATTTAACTAATTGAACCCTAATTATGGTCTTAGTTCCACCAGTAATTTGCTAAATTACTTTGGGCAAGTTCCTTCACCTCTGTGGGTTTCTGTCTCCTTTATAAAATGAGGGGGTTGGACTAGATGAGCAAGCTGGACACCTAAATCCAAGTCCCAACTCTGCCACACAAACAACCCACATGACCTTAATCAAATCACCTCTCTAGTTCTATGTCCTCATCTATAGAATGAGAGCCTTAGGCAAAAAGAGCTCTGAGAGTCCCTCTAGATCTGAAATGTGATTGTATTAAACCTTTAAGGAACTTGCAAGATTTTTTTAATTGAGCATAAATTTACAAGAATGCAAACCTTGCAATGTGCTTAAAGTGATCTTATTAGCTGCTTCTTTCTGGCTTATTTTTCTAGAAAAGTATATCAGAATGACATGAAGAATTTACCCAATGACATTTGAAATGAAACATAAGCTATATAGCAACTCACTCCTCAACTCATTGTTTTCTTCCAGAGAGATCTGGATTTCCCCTTGTTAGTTTCTACCTGACTTGAAGGACATAGCATTACCAAAGATTTGTGGCCAAAATTTGCTTGGCAGGCCACTTTTTTGTTGCTTTTTATTTCTCCATTTGCCTGTGAAACCTGTGCCCTGGTTGGGCCCTTGTCCCCAAATTTTTCTTTGACATGATCTTTCTCATGGCTCATGTCATGCATCATGTGATTTCATTAGCTCCATGATAGACACTGAAGCCCCAGGAGTAGAAAGACTTCAGTCACCTCTTCTTTCCCCTTCTAAGACTTCATTCTTGGACATAACAGCTTTCATTTCTGTTGCATTGCAACAGAAAGGCCTGTAGGAGGCCGGGTGAAAGATGGAGGGGTTTGAAAATAGTGTAGTTCATAAAATATCTGTCCAGACATTCTCCTCCAATGAGATAAAGCTAGTGCTATTGTCATAGGCTGAGGCTATTGCTGATAAGAGGGGAGCTGGACAGGGTTACTGTCCAGGATCAGTCTAGGATCAATATGGTAAGAGCAGAAACTAAAGCCAAAAACAAAGCTGGGAGAGGGGGAAGTGTGGAATGGAAGAAAGAGAACAGAAATCATCATCCTGTAGGGATCAGATGGAGTCAGGGTCACAGGCAATAGATATAATCTTACCTAAATTACAGTCAAAATTCCAAAATTGAGGTCATAAAAAGTCATTGAGTGTCAAGTCAAACAACATAAGCAATAGAAGCCAATATATCAGGAATATATATATGTGTGTGTGTATGTGTGTGTGTATATATATATATATATATATATATATATATATATATATATATATATATATATAGAGAGAGAGAGAGAGAGAGAGAGAGAGAGAGAGAGAGAGAGAGAGAGAGAGAGAGAGAGAGAGAGAGAGAGAGAGAGAGAGAGAGAGAGAGGCTGGCTGCTAATGCTAAAACTATAACATTCTCCATCATTCAGCCTGATTCTGAGAAAGAAATGCTATCTATCAGTTATGCTATGCAGCCTTTGTTGATAAGAGTGATGAATGTGGAATCAACAACACCTGGGTTCTTATCTGACTCTGCTATTTACTAACCATATGACCAATGGTCTATCTCTTAAACCTCTCTAAACTGTAATTACCTAAGACTTATCAGTTCCTGCATGGATCTTTGACTCATCAATCCCTCAACCTCTCACAATCTGGCTTCTGACCTCATCATTCAGTCAAAATTGGAAGCTGTGGGGACTAACTAGGGAAATCATTTAGGGAAAGCAAAGAAGAAATGTGCAAAGTTCCAGAAGAGATAGGCACAAAAGGTATTAGATATGCCTTTATCCTATAGGTCCCAGAGAACTACCCTTCTCTCTCCCACTCCGTCCCCCAAAATTTGCTATAATGCATGTTCATATGGTAGGCTTATCTAATGCTAAACTAGAAACAATATTGAAGAAGCACAAGGTGGACAAGGTCATCTCCTTGCTTACTTTCTGGGTTCAAAGGAAGTATAGTATGTATATTCTGGAGAACACTTGAAAATGACCAAAAATGAAACAAATTTTATCTTTTTGCCTCCTATTCTCCCTCTCTTACCATGTCTGTCTGTCTTTCTGCCTCTGTCTTTCTCTCTTTATCACAATCAAGCAAACAAGCAATAAACATTTATTAATCACTATGAACCAGGCACTGTGTTAAGCACCTATCTGTCTGTTGGTGTCTCTCTGTCTCTCCAAACTAAATAATCTTAATTCCTTTAGATGAATCTCATTTGACATAATTTTGAGGCCCTCCCCCATCCTGGTTACCTTTCTCTGGATACTTTCCCATTTATCAATTTCCTTTTTTAAAATGTAGTGGTAAGAACTGAATGGAATGTTATATCTTCAATAAGGTCTGACCAAAGCAAAGTACAGGAGTGGGATTATCACCTTCTCATTCATGGATATTGTGGCTCTCTTAATGAAGCCTAAAAATAACATTTACTTTTTTGGCTACCACATCAGACTGTTGACTCATATCCACCTTTCTCTTTACTCATTTAGTTGTACCTTTATTAAGTATCTACTCTGTGCAAAGTGCTAGACTTGAAACTGAGGTATATAAAGAAACAAAATATGCAGCTGTGAAGTTATGGAATAATAGGAACATTAAAGTTGTAGAGACCTTAGAGATCATCTATCCAAACTACTTTTTACAGGTGAAAAAAATTGCAGCCCACCGAAGTTAAGTGACTTCCCTAAGGTCACACAGCAACTTCATGGTCTTTATACTCCAGGAGTTTGTGATTTTGTTAACCTTGAAACCTTATTTTTACTTGTTCCTTCCAGTCATCTTTACATGCATCTAAACTCCTTTTCTGGGTCTTAGCCTAGTGATTCCTACTCTCATGCACTTCTTCCCACCCATTCCACCCCCCCCAACCTTCCCCCCCCAGCCAAACCCACAAGTTCAAAGGCATCCTGTCAAGATAGAATAGTCCAGTGAAGTGGGTTTAAATAGTAAAAGAAAAGTGGTGAAGGAGAGACATTTTATACCTAAAAAGAAAAAGTCATGGTAATAGGTTTGGTCTTTTTTAAATTGGTGACTATGGTATGCGTAATAAATATATTTCCAACCTGACAAAATATTTAGCTCTTCTTGAAGACTAACATCCTTTCTCAAATCTGAGAAATTCTATAAATTACATCCTCTCCAAAATGAGTAATTTATAATTATTTTTGGAAAATGAATATTTCTGGAACATCTTTGCATTAACCATATACCAATTTACTTTGCTCTCAGATTCAGGTCTAATCCCAACCCCTTTCTAAATTGTCTAATTCATTAAAGTGAATAGGGATGGGTTGACAGTATAAAATCATGGAGATTGGATGATTATTTCTTGATTCCTTTTAATAATAATAGTTAACTTTACATAACACTTTAAGGTTTGCATATCTCTTATGTTTTATATGTATTATTTCATTTGAGCCTCACAACAACTCTGTGAAATAGGTGCTATTATTGTCCCATTTTACAGAAGAGGAAATAGACTGAGAGGTTAAATAAGTTGCCTTCTTTCACACAATCAGTAAATGCTTAGGATTATGAATTTAAGCCTTCCTGACTCCACTCTGTTCACCTAGAGGCTAATTTAAATGACTATGTGCTTAATAAATATACCAATGGTTATGGATACAAAGAAATGAAAACTTAAAAAAACAAATAACATTATCTCCTTTTAAGGAACTCAGTCAAATGAGAAAGACAACATTCAAACAAGCTATATGCAGGATATATTGGAAATAGTCAACAGAGAGAAGGCATTAGAATTAAGAATTAAGGAAGACTGGAAAAGGCTTCTCCTAGAAAGGTGGTAACATACTGTGTTCAAGATATAACATATAAAGATTCTAGATAGTGATAGTTTTTTCCCACACACACACACCCATGGACAACCCATTCTATAGCGAACTGCTGTCTTAATTCTCAGGATGTGTTGATGGACTAGAAGAGATAAACCCAGAAGACAGTAGCAGGGAGTAATACTATCTACCCAGCCATGACCAGCTTGGACCAGCTGAGGACCATGCCC
The DNA here is from genome assembly GCF_019393635.1 of Dromiciops gliroides. Taxonomy (NCBI): domain Eukaryota; kingdom Metazoa; phylum Chordata; class Mammalia; order Microbiotheria; family Microbiotheriidae; genus Dromiciops; species Dromiciops gliroides. Next base: position 147,746,003 of record NC_057864.1, read on the forward strand.
AGTAGAACAATGTTCCAGGAGAGGGCTACTGCTACTACCTGTGAAACAACTCAGCAGGCAGGCATTCTGAGACCAGTGGGGCGAGTCCCATTGAAAACAGTATGATGCCATCACCAAAAGAGAAATCTCAAAGGTGTTAGTTGCCTTTCTGTACTTATTCCTCATGCCTCATATCTATGGAATTGGTCAATTAATATTTATTAAACACCTAATGTGTGCCAGGCATTGTGCAAAGTGCTGGGGATATGAAAAGAGGCAAGAGACATCCTCTGCCCTGAAGGAGCTTATAAGAATGGGGAGCGCAACATATACAAAGCAAGAATAAATAAGACATAAATAACAGGGGAAAGCACCAGAATTAAGAGAGGGTGGGGAAGGCTTCCTGTAGAAGGTGGAATTTTAGTTACACTAAAAAGAAGCCAAGGAGGTCAGTAGGCAGTACAGTGGAAGGAGATTGTTCAAGGCATGCAGGACTGCCAAAGAAAAGTATATAGAAAATATTTATAACAGTATTTTTTTTGTAAAAGGAAAGAACTAGAAATGAAGTGTTCATTTGTAATTTGGGGAATAGATAAACAATGACTATGAAGGCAGGGGGTTATTGAAGCAGACTCAAGCCAACCCCTAAGATCTGATTGTTAAATTTTCAGTGTAAGCATTTATAACTCAGAAACTCACAAATGCTACAAATCAGATCTGGGTTTAGTTTTGTTGGTTGACTAGAATTAAGAAAGTGATAAAGAAAAGATCAATAATGCAGACTGAATTTAAAAGTGTGTCCTGCATAATTTTTTTCAAGAGAGCCAGTTGTTAAACATTTACCAAAACACCCCTAGTTCAAGGATACTTAGGAAGACATATAAAGTAATATGGAGTGAAATAAGTAGAACTAGAAGAATAATCTACACAATGACTACAATAATGAAAGGAAAACTTCAGAACTTTGGTCAAGGCAATAACCCTTTTCTTATTTTTGTTATGGACCCTTTTGACAGTCTAGTAATGCCTAGGGACACCTAATGAGAAAAATGTTTTTAAATGTATAAAATAAAATACCTTAGGTTACTAAGGAAACTAGTTTTGTTTCATTTTGGTTTTTTGTGGGGCAACGAGGGTTAATTGACTTGCCCAGGGTCACACAGCTAGTAAGTGTCAAGTGTCTGAGGCTGGATTTGAAATGTAAAAATCATTTTAACTAACTGGGTCTTAATCTGTGGACTGCTGACTGGCTATCTGACTGCTTTTAATTTAGTATGGGCCATTTAAAAATTCCCACACTGCTTCTCCCAAATTGATAAGCAAACAGCCTCTTTTTAAAGATAATCAAAGCAGGTTTTATTTATATCAATAAACTTAAAGATAAGGATAACAAGAGAAGTAGGATAAAGGCAACAAAAGTAAAATAAGACCTGACTGCATTTTAAACTTTCTTTCTTGCAGTTGCTGCCTCTCTCGCCTGACCGTATGCTGGCAGCCTGCAGCCATGCATCACTTGGACTGATTCGCCTTCAGTCCTCTCCAACTTTCTCAGTCCTCTCCCTTTCACTCTTTAACTTCTCTGTCCATAGCGACCCCCATTTCTTTCCGGACTATTGCGACCCCCCAACATCTCTAGCATCTCTTACTATGTCTTCTCCACTTTCACTGTCAGCCCCTCTCACTTTCATTGTTCCTCTCCTCTCTCTGTCTCTGTAGCATCCTTGTAGTGTTCCCCTGACCGTCTCACTTTCTCCATAGTGTCTCTACCTTCTAACCAAAAAGCCCCCTCTTCTTCTAGTGTCTTCCTCCACCATCTGACCTCCCTGGTATATAAAAGGCCTCTCTCCTTCAGAACCCAGGGGCCAAGCCCCCACACACATCAAGCTAATTGGTTAGCTGTCCTAGGGCTGCCACAGAGCCCTGTGCCTGGTGCTCCAGGAGCTGGGGACTGGGCGAAGGAAGCTCTGGTGGCCCTCTGGCCTCCCGTGCACCGGACCTCCTCATGCAAGCCTTCATCAGTGTGCACCTGGAGGCCAGGCTGAGCAGAGGAAGCTGGCATGCGTGAGGCTTACATGCGTATCCCCACTGAGCGGGGCTTGGGCTCCTGAGGCCTCTGTGCCGGGATGGTTTCAAGTGAGCAGTCCAGGGACAATTTTTTTAATAGAATTTTATTTTCCAAAATATATGTAAAAACAAAATTTTAACATGAATTTTTAAAAAATTTTGCATCCCAACTTCTCTTCCCCCCCCTCCATTCGTACCCTCCACCCACAAGAACTCAAGAAATTCAAAATAAGTTATACATGAGTAGTCATGGAAAAATTCCCATATTAGCTAGACCTACATGAACTGAAGCAGGGACAATTTTAGATGCCTACAGAACTCAGGTCCTCCTGAATCCAGGGCCAGTGCTTTATCCACTGCGCCACCTAAGTGCCCCTATAGTTCTTATAAATTTTTTTAAAAAGCAACAACAAAAACAAGATTATGGACACTAGATTAAGAACTTCTGAAATACAACCACAACTTCAGAGGATTAATGATGGAGCCTAACTCCCTCCTCTCTGCAGAATGTTGGTGATCACAGGTGCAGAATAAGGTCTATGTTGTCAGAAGTGGCTATGGTTTTGCTTTCTTTTGTTTTGTCCTTTATACAAGGGAAGGTTTTTTTGGGAGAAGGGAGAAGGCATTGTGAAGTGAAAATGATATTAAAAAGAATAGTCAGTTTTATTGTGTCTGCTATGTGCTAGGAACTGTGCTAAGGGCACAGAGTATCAATAAAACTTTTTTTTAAAAGAGTAAATCATCTAAACTAATATATTTGTACTTCAAAGTAGTGGTTTTGACTGAGAGATATTTTCTCTCTAACCACTATTTTTTTTTCTGGAAAACTCCCAACTATGTTGAAAGCTATAATGAGAGATGGATTTATATTGCAGAACCCCTCCACACCTTAGTGGTGTGTTACTGAGACTGGGAGAAAAAAGTGTGATGAAGCTCTGCAAGCTGTGGTAGCCTGATCCTCATTCTGCAAATACGTAGTTCATTAGCTGGACCGTAAGCAAAATCTTTCCCCCTTTACAAGATTTGTCAAGAGGTTATATTCAAGTGGAATAGCCTTCGAGAACCTAGGCTCACATCCAGAACATGGTGCATCAAAAGAAAATTTTAGTGGTGGAGATGGATTCATAGAGAAGTCAACACCAATATACATACATTAGACATTCAAAATCATTATGGATACTAAGATTCAGAAGAAGTTGATCTATGGACAAATAAAATGAAAAGCCTACTAAATAGTGATGCTAGACTATGAGCTTCATGAAATGAGGCATCAATGATGTGTTTTTTTGTATCTCCCACAGTGTCTATCATAATGGCATTCAAAAAATGATCAAAGTAGTGAATGAATGAGCATTTCTTAAGGCATTCAATGGTCATTTTTGCTGATATTGGTCCTTATGAGAAGGCTTAGTGAAAATGTTATAGACCTAAATATTTTTCTACTTAGCTTAAATGTTTTCAATTTCAATTTTAAAGAGTGGAAATATTACAGTGCCACTTTGGCCAAATTGGTCTTAGATAAATAAATATATAGATATAGATATGCATTTTAATAAGTAAGAGGCAGCACAGTGTAATAGAGAGGTGACTGAGAAGCCAAGAAGACCTGGATTCAAGTTAAAACTCTTACATATTCTCTGGGCAAATCTCTTAGCATCTGAATGTTCTAGGCAAGATTTGCAAGAGTCAAACCTGGGAATTCCCTATACCAGTATAATCACAAGTCCAATCCATATCTATTACTTATAACAAAGTGCATATAAATGTCCAATGGAATTATGAATTAAAATAAAATAATACAACAGGGAAATCTCAACTTATATCTCTCATGAATTTTAAGTACAAGATTAGCTTCATTTAGTCAATTATTCAATTTGGTGAAGATAAAATTTATGTAACATTCATTGGCACAAGTGTATAAAAGACAGTTACATTTTAATACACATTTTGGAGTTCAACTGACTGCAAAAAGTTTGGGTTTTTGTTAAATTTATAATATATTACCTTTGTTCTATTTATGCTCAGTATTTTCTAGTTATTTATAAAGAGAGAGACTGCATCTTTAGCAGAAAATTTGCACCCTTAGCTATTTCTCTGAAGCTGTTTAGATTTTTTTCTCCCCAGGTGGGATCAAGATTTGCTTGTTCCATTATTAAAGCTGCTCTCCTGTTTGAGACTGAGATATCTAAGTTTCTAGCTAAATATGATCTCATTGGTCATCTACGTGTGATTGCATTAAGCAAGGGATGTTTTCTTGCTTACTGTAAAAGTCCTTTCTAGGAATATCCTGTCTATAAATACGTGGGACTACCACAGGACCAAGTTACTGATCTCTAAAATTATTTAGATGAGGATGGATTTTCTTTCTTTTCCCCTTTCCCCACATCAAGTAAACTAATGCTTATTTGAAAGAAAGAGATAGAGGAAGAAAGAAAGAGATCATGAGGGAAGGAGTCAGAGAGAGGGAGACAGAAAGAGAAAATGAAAATGAACTAGATGACCAAGTTGCCTTTTTTGAGTTCAAGTGGCAAAGCCTAAATGAAGTACTTCCAGGCTACTGCTAGAACTTGTAGATATGATTTCTGTGCCACTGTCAATATTCTATATCAAGAACAAAGTCAGTGCCCATCCATACAGGAATAGCTAAGCAAATTGTGATGCATGACTGTAAAGAAATATTGTTTTGCTGTAATAAATGCTTACTGGGATGGATGCAGAGAAGCATGGAAAGATCTGTATGAATTGATGCAGAATGAACTAAGCAGACCCAAGAAAACCATATATACAGTGACTACAATGTGGAAAAAAACAACCACACACCAAAAAATCAAAAGTGTATATAACAAAATTATAAAGGTCAAGGATGACTAGAACAAAGAACATGAGAAAACACCTCCACTCCTTGGCAGAAATGGGACATCCACAAGTGTTGTACGCATTGCACAATTTTTCAGACTTTTTAAATGTATTGATCAGTTATGCTGATGTTTCCCCCTCTTCTTTCTCTTCTTTTCATCTTAAAAATACTATTTGTTGTATGGATTGGCTCACACAGAGAGAGAGGCAAGTAATAGGGAGCAACTGAAAATGATTAAGTAGAGGAAACACATGGTCAAATCTGCACTTAAGAAAAAATTACTTTGGCAATAGTGTGAAGGATGGAACAGAGTGGAGAGAAATTTGATGTACTTTACCTAGATTTTAGCAAAAAATTTTGAAGTCTCTCATGCTATTCTTGTGGAAAAAGAAATGAAAAGTTATGGGTCAGACAAAAGTGTTGGAATTAGTTGGGTGGCCAGACTAAGAATAGCCATTATGGTTCCCATTTAAGCTTGGAAGGTCTCTGTTGGAGTGCTGCAGGTCTCCTTCCTTGGTCCTATGCTGCTTATCATGGGCATCAAGCTTATCAGATCTACAGATGGTGGAAAGCTGGAAAGGACAGCTAACAAATGCCAAAGACAGACAGGATCTAAAACATATTGACAGGATAGAACATTAGGTTGAAGTTAATAAACTAAATTTTAATAGGCACATCTTATTCTTGGGAGGGGGAATCAACTTTATAAGTTGAAGGGGGATAGCATGAGTAGTCTGTAGTTCATTTGAAAATGTTCTGGGGGTGGCAGTTTATGAATTTCAAGTTCAATACAAGTGAACAGTGTGATGGCAACCCAAAATGTGGATCCATTCTTTAAGCTTCCATGACAAAAGTATAGTGTCTAAGAAGATTTAGGAAATGTACTCTGCTCTGGACTCCATGCCTGGAGTACAAGTTTAGATGTGGGCATTGCATTTTATAAAGGACTTTGAAAACCTGGAGGGCATCCAGAGGAAAGCGTCCACAACTGTAAAAGGCCTCAAGAACACGCTATCTACACAGTTCCAGGGTGGAGCCAAGATGGAGGGGGAAAGTCGGTGATCTCTCAAACTCATGACACAATCATTACAAAAAACCTCCAAATGAATAATGAAATAGGACAATTCTTAGAAAAGCAAAATCCACAGAAGAATGTGCTGAGATCATTTTCCAACCAAAGATGTCTTGGAAGGTCTGAAGGAGGGAGCTGCTGTGCCAAGAAAGGAGTGGAGCTCAACCCCCACAGTTGCACTGACACAGATCCAGTCCCTGGAAGGCCTCACCAGAGAAAGAGACCCCCAGAGCCTCTGAATCAGCTGCAGCACCAGAGTCATTTGGAACTAAGCTCATAGTCTAGTGAGAGGGCTGATCCCTTGGCAGGAGGGAGATTACAGGGGTCCCTGCTGGTGCTGAGGCAGAACTTGGGTTTTCACCCCTGCTGGGAACCAGGAGGTAGGCTTGAGTAGCAGTAGTCCAGGTAGGGGAAGGATACAGGTTCTTAGGAACTGACAACAACAGCACACAAAGCTGGTGGATTAGGAAGTTGGCCTGGGCTCATCTATGGACCAGGGAACAGGCCAGGTGAGTGAAGAATCTGCCCTTCCTTAAATCATACCATCTGGGACCCCCTGAAGCTTGGGACAGTACAGCCAGAAATAGTGCCCTACTTTAAGGAGCTGAAAGTCAAGTAAAAGAAATTCAAGATGAGCAGACAGAGAAAGGTGAGGACCATAGAAAGTTTCTTTAGTGACAAGGAAGATCGAAGTGCACCCTCAGAGGAGGATGGCAATGTCAGAGTCCCTATATCTAAAGCTTCCAAGAAAAATATGAATTGGTCTCAGGCCATAGAGGCACTCAAAAAGGACTTTGAAGATAAAGTTAGAGAGGTAGAGGAAAAAATGGAAAGAGAAATGAGGGTGATGCAGGAAAGACACGAGAAAAAAGTCAACAGCTTGAAAATCCAAATGGAAAAGGAGATACAGAAATTCTCTGACAAAAATAATTGCCAAAGAATTAGGGTTGAACAAATGGGAACTAGTGACTTTATGACAAACCGAGGCAAAATAAAGCAAATCCAAATGAATAAAAAGAATAGAGGGCAATATGAAATATCTTTTTGGAAAAAATGCTGACCTGGAAAATAGGTCCAGGAGAGATAATTTGAAAATTATTGGTCTACATGAAAACCACGATCAAGGAAAGAGCTTAGATATCATCTTCCAAGAAATTGTCAGGGAAAATTGCCCTGATTTTCTAGAAGCAGAAAGTAAAAGAGAAATTGAAAGAATCCACTGATCACCTCCTGAAAGAGATCCCAAAATAAAAACATCCAGGAATATTATAGCCAAATTCCAGAGCTCCCAGGTTAAGTAGAAAACATTGCAAGCTGCCAAAAAGAAAGAATTCAAGTACTGTGGAGCCCCAGTCAGGATAGCACAAGATCTAGCAGCTTCTACATTAAAGGACCAAAGGGCATGGAATATGATATTCCAGAAGGCAAAGGAATTGGGATTACAACCAAGAATCACCTACCCAGCAAAACTCATCATTATTTTTCTGAGGAAAAAATGGGACTTCAATGAAAAAGAGGACTTTCAGATATTTGTAATGAAAAGACCTGAACTGAATGGAAAATTTGACTTTCAAATACAAGACCCTAGAGAACCACAAAAAGTTGGAGTTAAGTGACATGCCTGGGGTTGTGAAGTGGGTGGGTGTCTTGTATCTGAGGCCAGATTGGGGCTGGGGTCCTCCTGGGTCCAGGGTGAATGTTTTGTCCACTGTGTCATCTAGCTACCCCATGATGACATCTTTAGGGTAAAATTGAGAGGTGATACGAATGCACTGGGGGGGGGGGAGGAAGGGGAGAGGTAGCATGGGGTGAAATCCCGCATGAAAGAAATAGGAAAGGGTTTATGAAGTGGGGGAAGAGATGGAGGAGGAGCAGGACAGTAAATGAATTTTACACTCATCAGAAAAGGCTCAAAGACCTTAATCTCATCAGAGTTGCTTCAAGGAGGGATTAACACACACACACACATACACAATTGGGTGGAGTAATCTATTTAAACTGGGCAGTAAATGAGCCTAACACTCATACTAATTGGCTCAAGGAGTGAATAAAATACACACTCAATTGGGTGGAGTAATCTATCTAGCCCTGAAGGAAAATAGGAGGGGAAGGGAATAAAGAGAGAGGGGCAAAAGAAGGGAGGGCAGATTGGGGGAGGGGACAGTCAGAAGCAAACCCCTTTTAAAGAGGGATAGGGTGAAAGAAGATAGATAATAGAGTAAATATCACAGGGAAGGGTAGAGGGTAGAGGAAAACAGCTAACAATAGTAATTGTGAAAAAAAGAAAAGGGGGGGGAAATTGTACAAAAATATTAAAGCAATGCTTTGTGGTGGCTAAGAATTGGAAATCAAAGGAATGTCCATCAGTTGGGGAATGACTGAAGAATCTGTGGTATATGATTGTAATGGAGTGTTATTGTGCTGTGAGAAGTGATGGGCAGGATGATTTCAGAGAAACCTGGAGAGACTCATACGAACTGATGTATAGTGAAGTGAGCAGAACTGGGAGGACACTATACACAGTGACAGTAGTATTGTTCTATGAGCAATTGTGAATGACTCGACTACTCTCAGCAATGCAGTGATCCAAGACAATCCCAAGGGACTAATGATGAAGCATGTTATTCACTCTCAGAGAAAGAACTGATATTGATTGAACACAGACTAAAAAAAAAATAGCACTTGTAGATTGTACATACATAACCTATGTCAGATTGGTTGCTGTCTTGTGGAGGGGGGAGGAAAGGAAGGGAGGGAGAAAAATTTGGAACTCTAAATCTTATGAAAATGAATATTGAAAACTACCTTTACATGTAACTGGAAAAAATAAAATAAATGGAAATTTTTTTAAAAAGAGATAAACAGGTAAACTAAATTTTGTTAAAAAGGTACCATAGACAGTGAAGTAATACCAATAATAAATATAAAGGCACACACACACACAAAAAAAGAGCATGCTATCTTAGGTTCAGCTTAAGGAAATGGAAACATTTAGCCTGTAGATGAATGGATTTACAGGGGAAATGTCAGCTGTCTTCAAGGATCTGAAAGGCTATTACCTAGAAGAAAGATTAGACTTGTTGTGTTTGGTAGTCTAAACAGATCTAGGAGCAACAAGTGAACGTAGCCCAGAGGCAGATTTGGGCTTGATGTAAGGAAATAGTTCTTAAGAATTAGAGCTAACCCAAAGTGCCTCACATGGATTCTTTTCTTCCCACTCTTCCTCCCCCTCCTCCTCACCTATCCCCCTCCTCCCCCACACCCACCCCACAAAGATCTTTAGTCTAAGCTAGATCATCATTGATCAGGTATGTTGTAAAGGTCATTCTTGATCAGGTATGGTTTGAACCTCTTAGATCTCTTCCAACACTGAGGTTCTATAATTATGTGGTAAAAACTGAACACATATGTTGAAAAAATATGGGATAAAGGAATGACCAAGTTCTAGAAGGACTTAAAAGGGAAGGCTTCCTGGAAGTGATACGTTTTAACCTGCTTTCGAAGGAGGAAAGAGTCATGCAATGACACAGAGGCCCAGGGAAGAGCTTTCTAATCCAGTGGTGGGGATATCATGTCTGTGAAAATATTAAATCACTGAGCATGGGTGTGGGAAGTTTAACACATTTCTACTTCCCACTTTATTCAAAATGGAATTACTGTCAGTTCTCCTGGTCCCATCAGCCAAATGGGTATTGCTCACATACAACAGTTTTTAATTCATCTCTCAAAGAAAGGCAAGCAGCAGAAAAGACTGAGCAGTGGAAGTTGTTTCAGATATATGCCAAATGGCTAGTTTGGGTAATGTTTTTCCTGTCTTCACTCCCCCAAACCTGATCCCCAATAAGAAAGTGGTTATACAATGAAGGGAAGTAGGTCTTTAGAAATTGCTTCATTAACGAATGATGTCTTCCTGTATCCAGGAACATCATTAGGCTCATTCAAGAATAAAGGATGAATTAAAGATACACAAACCTGACCTTTTCTTTGTTAATAGCCTTGATTCATCTATTTCCTCTTCTCCAGGACTTTATGGTTCTCCATAGGCCTATAAATTGCTTGGGAGCAATAGTCACTTCCAGAAGAAGAAATTTTAAAAAGAGCCTTTCAATGAGTTAATTTGACATCCCCCTTCCTCAGAGCACTTGGTTTCAATTATTCTTTCCTTTAATGAAGCTTCTTTTTCCCTCCCTGTCCCTAACACAACTTAAAAATGACAGGCATCTCATATTAATTATAGAGATCAGCTTTGTGTTCCCAGTTTACATGGAGAAATAAAATTATCATAATCTATCCATCCCACCATTTCCAATACACAGGGACATTTTTTGGGTCTTTGATTCAGTTATCTCACTCATTTTACTTCAGCTTCAGGAAGCTCTCTTCTTTGAATACTTGTACATGTGTGTGGAAATGTATGCACCAACTAGACAGGGAATGCATCTTTTTTTTTCTTCTAAATTTGCTCATGTCCTTTGCCAAGATGATGGTGCCATGCCACACTCATGTAGAGAACAAGAAATATGAATAGCAAGGATTATTCTTATTATTCAACACAATGTACAATTATACTGCTTATTGTGTCATCACAATAACCATTTTCCAGGAGGTGTGATCAGTGCTACACAGAACATTTCAAAGCTCTGTGGTCTCCCTTGGGCATACTATACACCAGAAAAAAACAATCACCCTCTGTTGTTCATAATGTAATGTGACTTGACATATGTCCACCATAGGGAAGAAGAAATCCCTGACTTGAAGTTATTCACTAAATGAAAGGTATTGTCCATTAGAATGAGTTATGGCTAATGGCCAGGTAGGAGTCTGATTGCTTGTTCTTAGTACAGTCTAGGATTGAATAGGTCCTCTTTCACATGAGCCCCTCAAAATACTCAGATGCTGGGTGAATATTTCATTTTTTCTTGTCACATCTTAAGGCATAGAAAAATCATAGAATTGAGGTCATTTAGTCCAGTGAGTCTTAAGCGTTTTTAGACATCAGGGCCTCTTTTTAATATCAGAAAGTGTACTGGTTCCTCAACATGACAGTAGTTATACTATAAGTATCCATTAAATGAGAAAATGCATGTTGACAAAAAGCTACTATGAATTCAGTAATATTTTAAAGTGAACTTGCATTTAATTTATCATAATAACATTTATATACACTTGGAAAATCATAACATATATATATATACATATATATATGAGACATTTATTCAGTCTATAGAAGGTGGATCTGCTTGTTGTTTTTGTTATTTGTCTTTCCTTCTCGAAGAGGAGCATGACATCTTGGTGATATCATGACTTGCAGTGGATTGGATTTGAGAGAGGACTATGCAGTCACTAGCCTCACTCTCTCCTCCAGAACCATCTGGGTTCAGAGGTAAGATATACATCAGGATGACTTGAGATGGCCCTGAATGTTTAAGGTAATTGGGGTCAAGTGACTTGTCCAGGATCACACAGCTAGTAAGAGTCTGAGGTGAGATTTGAACTCAGATCCTCCCAATTTCAGGGCCAGTGCTCTAGCCACTGTGCCACCTAGCTGCATAAGGTATATTTCCAGGGGAAGCTAGGTGGTGCAGTGGATAAAGCACTGGCCCTGAATTCAGAAGGACCTGAGTTCAAATCTGGCCTAAGACACTTGAAACTTACTAGCTGTGTGACCCTGGGCAAGTCACTTAACCCTCATTGCCCCACCAAAAATAAATAAATAAAAATATAGCATTTTTTAAAAAACGGGGCAGATAGGTGGCACAGTAGATAGAGCACTGGCCCTGGATTCAGGAGGACCTGAGTTCAAATCCAGCCTTAGACAATTAACACTTACTACCTGTGTAACCCTGGGCAAGTCATAAGGTGTATTTGCTTATTTAGTATATGGAAGAATTTAATTTATACAGATTAATGGACCTCTTGCACTAACTTCATCTCTAGCAGATAGGTGGTATAGTGGTTAGAGTGCCGGAAGCAGAGGCCTGGAGTCAGGAAGCCCAGAATTCAAATTCAGCCTCAGACTTCAGTACTCCCTGTGTACGCCAGGGAAAGTTGTATAATGTCCATCTGCCTCAACTATTTTATAGTTTACTCAACTGTAAAGTGGGGATAATAGGGGATCATAGTGTTATTATGAGTATCAAACTGAAAAGGGCTTAGCACAGTGTCTGGTGCATACTTAATAAATGCTTGTTTCCTTCCTTCCTTGCCCACTGCCCTACCAAGGCTTCTGTATCCCCCCCCCCCCCCACACACACACACACTGGGATCTACTACTCTAATCACACTCCCAAATTTTATAGCTGGGGAAGCTGAGGCCCAGAGAAGTTGTGACTTGATTACTTAATCACACAGTCAATTGGTGGAGGGAGAATAGGAACTCGGACCCCTTGACTCTTAGTCCAAAATTCCTTCCATTATACCACCCTAAGTGGGCCAGAGTAGTGACCAGAAGGAGCAAGGCTTGTTCACTGCCCAAGATTCTTGTGGCCAATTGTTTATGTTGCACTAAATTACTTGTCAAGTCCTTTCTAGCTCCAAACCTTTGAATGGATTACCTTTGGAAGCAGTGAGCACCCTGTACTTGAGATGTTCAGGCAAAGGCTAAATGTTAACCCATTTTCATTGTTCGGTTGTTTGCAGTCACGTACAATTCTTCATGACCCCATTCTTTGCAAAGATACTGGAGTCGTTTGCCATTTCCTTCTCCAGCTCATTTTACAGATGAGGAAACTAAAGTAAGCAGGGTTAAATGACTTCCCCAGGGTCACACACCTAGTGTCTGAGACCAGATTTGAACTCACAAAGATGAGTCTTCTTGACTCCAGGCCCAGAACTCTGTGCATTGTACTACCCAGCAGCTCCTGTTAACCCATCAGGGATATTATAAATGGGACTAAACCATGTGGCAGAGGATTGAGCTAAGTGGCCCCTACACTTCCTTCTCACTCTAAGACTGTATGAGTCCATCTGGGCTCTATCCTCAATTCCATGGGGAAATCTGATCAATGCTCTCTTTCTTTTCTGCCTTTCATAGCACTTATAGGCAGGACCACATGTCTGAGGACATTATGACATTGTCATGTATTTTTCTATAAGTGTTTCAGGTGTGTTATAAAACCCATACCTAAGTCTTCAGCCCCTTCACCTTCCTCTCCCTAAACTCCTTGATCCCCATTCCTGCCCCCTTTGCTAAGGTGGTACAAGCTAGCTATAACCCAAGCTAGTCCAGCAGTTCAGATTTGAATTTGTAATGAAGTCTAACAATAGCATAGAAAAGGTATTCAGCAGGGATAGAGCACTGGCTCAGCCCCCTTCTTCTTTATAAGGAACATGGCAATGGGATATCTCTCAAGTTTGAAGAACCCCTAGACCTTTTTATGTTCCAGGTGATTGGGGAGCTATATCATTATCTTAAACCATAGCCCCCTGGACCAGTCAAGTCTTAGAAAAAGCTAATTGAAGGGGGATTAAATATAGCCTAGCCTACTGGATGGGAACCCTGGTTGCTATTGCTCCTAAGGAAATTCCCCTCTTGGTTTTTTTGGTTTTGTTTTGGGGGGTTGTTTTTGGTGAGGCAATTGGGGTTAAGTGACTTGCCCAGGGTCACACAGTTAGTAAGTGTCAAGTGTCTGAGGTAGGATTTGAACTCAGGTCCTCCTGACTCCAGGGCCAGTGCTCTATCCACTGTGCCACCTAGCTGCCCCAAATTCCCCTCTTGTTAAAGTGTTTTGGGAAGACCACAGATACTAAAGCTTTTGAAGATAATATCTTCTTATTCACCCCTTTGGATTTGGGGAGTTGGGTAACTGGAAGCATTGGTTTGTGAGGCAGAAGCCTGTGTCTTTCTTAGAACTTGCTAGAAGTTAAGGAAAAGAGTGTTTTATATAGAAAATGTTCTTCATACTTGACCCAGCTCTGCTGGAAGGGTCAATTCACTTGCAAAGGCCTTGCTTAACTATTAAGTTAAATGGGACTATAAATTTTGGAGCAGAATCATTAAGGGAAGTTACTTATAAAATAGATGTGAATTGTTCCTGTCGCTTAAATTTGCTGAGACTATCTCCAAAATGCTTTGCTGTGTAAATGTAGAGAAAATTTTTTTCTTGGAATGTGCCCCTAGATCAGAGGACAGAAAAGAGTTATAAAAGAATTCAGAACAGAAAATTGAGAATTAAAGAGAAGGAAGCCACACTCACATTTAGCCAAGTGGTTTAGGAAATAGAAGGACAATGCATTTGGTGTTCCGTTTTTTAAATCTGATAACCAGGAGTGAAATTATCTGTGATCACTACTGGGGAAATAAATTATACCCCTCTAAATGGTACAAAGCCCCACTTGTACTGCCTTAGTTTTAGTTCTGTACACTAGTCTAAGTTCCTTGAGATTGTGGAATGTGTCACAGCACCCACCACAGAAATAAATACTTTGTGAACTAAGTGATTTAGGGCAAGCCAATTTACTTCACTTACCATTCATAAAAACAGAATAATCTTATGATTCCAGTCTCCCAGAGCCATGCTGGGGTGATCATGAGCTAGGTTGGTTAGATGTTTGGTTTTTATTTTTTAAAAGTAATTGCTAAAAATAAAATAAAAGTAATTGTTTTTGCAGTGAATTGTTTAATCAATTAAGTATTTTTTTAAATCTCTTGGAACATTAGCACCAAGAGCTGCCGTGTATTGATAGTATACATTCATTGATATGTTGAACAAATGTATCTTTTCCAAGGGGGGAACTTGGTTTTTATGGTTATTTGTAAAAGGAGTCATAGGGATCAGCCTGAAGGAAATTAATTTTAGTAGCAGGGAAAGCATCTGTCTTAATATGTTGATGATTTCAGTGTGGGATGCAGAAACTGCTTGGAGGGAGAGAGCACACTGCACACTAGGGAAGAGTTGCCAGGGTTCACTGAGGGAGGGCTTTTGTTCTCTCTTTCCAAGCCCCAGCTCAGGCTGAGACTAACTTGGATGCTTTCCATGTGCTTTGGTACAGAGGCTCACATTCTCCTTCTGTGCCTCAAAGCAGGAGGTCAAGAATTTAGACCTGAGTAGGAAACCTCATGTCATTTAATGGCTCCATCTAAACACAGAGTATGGCTACTCCTGCTATTATTGTTGTCAGGTTGCTTTGGAAGCCTGCAAAAGGCATCTGCTCCTCTTGCAGAAAGCCAACAGAATGGTGACAACTGATTCAAAGGTTTCCCTTGCACTGCTTACAGCTTGTTTGTTTTCTTTCTTTCTTTCTTTCTTTCTTTCTTTCTTTCTTTCTTTCTTTCTTTCTTTCTTTCTTTCTTTCTTTCTTTCTCTCTTTCTTTCTCTCTCTTTCTTTCTTTCTTTCTTTCTTTCTTTCTTTCTTTCTTTCTTTCTATTTTGCTCTTCCTTCCTTTCTTATTTTCTTTCTTTCTTTCTTTCTTTCTTTCTTTCTTTCTTTCTTTCTTTCTTTCTTTCTTTCTTTCTTTCTTTCTTTCTTTCTTTCTTTCTTTCTTTCTTTCTTTCTTCCTTCCTTCCTTCCTTCCTTCCTTTCCTTCCTTTCCTCCTTTCTTCCCTCCCTCTTTTTCTCTTTCTCTCTCTCTTTCCATCCTCCTTTCTTTTTCTTCCTTTCTTTCCTAAAAAACCCCAACAGAACACAATACTTTGACTAGATTAATAAATCAAGATTTATTTCAGTCATTAACAAGGCTTTAAGATTTGGGGGGGGAGGAGTAAAGTATATTTCTTATGCTTTTAAGCATCATATAATTGCTGTCATCACCAAATAAAATGAGTTTCAAACATTTTTTCCTTAACGCCTACCCCAAAAATGTACCAGGCAGAGTTTTAACTGGTTTCTGAACTTGGTCCACAACAATCTATGTCCTGAGTAAGCCATATGAAACAGGTCTTCAAATCAAATCTGCAAAGGCAGGACACTGGGGTTTATTCTTTGTGGTGAGGACAAAGTTTTGGAGACTACTAGGAAGTATCTGGGAAAAAAGATGTGCTGTAGGGCAATGCTAGAGAAGCCTCATTTTAGATGTGGGTTTAGAGAGTTGGTATGAAGACTGATGAAAAGGACCACTGATGAAGTTTTGTTTTAACTCATTCTTGCTTACTCACATTAGTGCAGGCAGCCAGGTACTACAGTGTATATAGTCAGTCTCTGACCTGGGCTCAGGAAGACCAGAATTCAATCAGATACATAAGAGCTGTGTGACTGCTCACAAGCCATTAAACGTTTTGTGAGAAAGAATTCATTTGGACCTCTATTCTATTCCCATCAGTCTTAATCAGGCTGATATGTTTCCAAAGGGGTAGTGACTACAAGTTCTGTATATTAGGCTCCAGAGTTGTAAACTGCAGATTGTAAGTTCACTTGCTTAATCATAGGATGCTAACTAGAGGCTCTGTACCTTTTATTTTCCTTGTTACAGTGACTAAACCCAGTGTAGTGGAGGTGACTCAATTACATGGAAAGTTCCCCAACTTATTTTTTTACCGCCAGACCACTGTCTCTTGTCCACCATGAGCAGGTAACTATTTTATGATCATCTTAGTCATTGGAGATGCCCCATGCTTCTTTCAACCCAAGACTCCCCTGCTGATATGTCATTTTTGACCTGTGAAGCAAGGTCTATCAACCAATGGGATTAGATACTTTGCGTAGCTCCTCTAGAGTGTTCATGTATCCAATCTGGTATCAAGTCTTATGAAAATAAGGCCCTGGAAGAAGGGGGTGTCTCAGGTCATGGGAAGATCTAAGGGCCACTTCATTAGAGGGGACCATGGATCCTTTAACAAAGTGCCATTGGCTTGGACCTCTGCCTCACTGTTTTTTCTTGTAGGTTGGACAATTATAATCCCCACACTTTCTCAGCCTCAGTATCCTGAAATGTAAAGTGAGGGCAATAACACCTATCTTACAGGGTTATTACGAGAATCAAATGAGATAATATAGGTAAAGTACTGGGCAAACCCTAAATCACTATATAAAAGCTAGTTATAATAAAAATTAATCTTATTATTATAACTAACATTTATTTTATATAACTATTCTACATAATTAGTTTGTGCTTACATTTATATTTTACTTGTATAGTATTTGTACTTATTCATATTTAAGCATAAACTATATATTATATATAACATTATAACTAGTATAATAATAATTTCTATTGCATATAATCTATAAATAATTACATATAGTCTATGTATAGTATATAATTCCTATATAACAAATTGTAATAATAATATAAAATATATTATGGATAACAGAATATTATGATTTATATGTCATATTATTATATATTATGAAATTAGTTTGTGCTTATTTTTAAATAATTTATTTGTATGATATTTGAGCTTACTTTTATAATATTTGACCGCAAACTATACATTATTATATATTATATTAATATATAACTATTGTTAGTGCTTTGTAAATGCTAGTTTATTATTATTATTATTATCTTTATTCCTTTCAAAATTCAGCACCCCATAGCAATGTCATGATTACTCTACAGCAATTAAATCTCTGGTACAAAGTCTGAAATCCTATCTAGTTCCACCTGCCTATTATTTTATCCTAGACTTAAGGAAAGAGTCAGTTGAAACCAATAAATGTAGCCATTACAAATTAAGGATAAGATTACATCTCTCCAATTTGGATTTCTAGAAAAACTCATTTTGCAAATACTTTAAAGAGTATGTCCCACTAAGCAAAAAAAGTCACACAATTTTGTCAGGCACAAACTCTGGCAAACCTATCTGATCTGTAATGAAGTGACAGGCCTTGTCAGGAAAACAAGAGAGAGATTGGCTTTTAGAAGCTTGACTTTTAATTCTGCCCTATGCAGATCAATAAGCTGGGAAAACAGAGGCCATTTCACACAACTGTGATGGGGTATATAGATGAGGGTAGTTCATTCACATATGGGAATAATTATTGGATGTCAGTCTGGTGAGGGTCTAGGCAGAACAGACCATAACTGAAATGCCATTGGAATTGGTTCTTTGAAGACTTTCATTTCTTTTTTTTTTTTTTTGGTGGGGCAATGGGGGTTAAGTGACTTGCCCAGGGTCACACAGCTAGTAAGTGTCAAGTGTCTGAGGCCGGATTTGAACTCAGGTACTCCTGAATCCAGGGCCGGTGCTTTATCCACTGCGCCACCTAGCTGCCCCCAAGACTTTCATTTCTTCCCTGGATAGAGGCATGGTGCATACCTTTTGTTCACTCTGATACCAAGCTGGGGATAGAACTTAGCCAAGTAGAATTCGAATGAAAAATTACTTAGATACTTTGATATATAGGAGCAAAGATAGTGTGCACTGGGGGATGGAAATTCCTACTTTAGAAATGCAAAACAACAAAAAGAGGATTTAAAAATAACTAGATGATAAGGAGCCTGCAATCTACCTATTCATTCAGCAAGTATTTACTCTACTATGTGCTAGACATACAAAGACAAAACTGAAACAGCCCTTTGGGATCTTACATTCTATTGAGTGGTAGGGGGATGGGGAACAAGGACACAGAAAAGTAAGCACAAGCTTAATACAAAGTAATTTCCTGGGGGGAGGGCCCTAGCACCTGGGGAGATCAGGACAGGCTTTGTGGAGAAGGCGGTAAAGCTTTTTCACTGAGCTTTGAGGAAAGCTAGGGATTCTTTGAGGCAGAGGTGAGGAAGGATTGCATTTCAAGTAGGAGGGACAGCTGAACAGTACACAAGCAAAAGGGGAGGGGGGGATAGAATGTCACATTCCAGGAATGGCAAGTTGGCTATGAACAAGTAATATAGAAGGAAAACATCATAGGGAAATGTATAAGTATAGGAATATTCATTAATATGATTCTAGGGGCAGCTAGGTGGCGCAGTGGATAGAGCACAGGCCCTGGAGTCAGGAGGACCTGAGTTCAAATCTGGACTCAGACACTTAACACTTACTAGCTGTGTGACCATGGGCAAGTCACTTAACCTAAATTGCCTCACACAAAGAAAAAAATGATTCTACATATATCTGTACATATGTTTGTGTGTATATAACCTTGATTAGATCAGTTGTACAGCATATAATATATAACATATATAATATATAAAAATCAGTGTTGTACTATATATAAAGTTCAACAGTATGTAATATATATTGTGTAAGAGTATGGAGTATATATCTGTAGTACATATATATGTGTGTGTGTATATATATATATATATATACACTACATCCTGTTGCACTATATAGATATATTAAAAACAACACTGATGTCTCTTTATAGATATATAGAAATAAATATATTGTATATAGATATATTATATATGTAATAATATAATATATGGATATAATAATATATTTATATTTCTCTAGCTATATAATACGTCTCAATTCCTAACTTTTTTTTCTCTCTCTCTTTCTCTCTTTCTTTCTTTCTTTCTTTCTTTCTTTCTTTCTTTTGCTCTTCCTTCCTTCCTTTCTTATTTCCTTTCTTTCTTCCTTCCTTCCTTCCTTCCTTCCTTTCCTTCCTTTCCTCCTTTCTTCCTTTCTTCCCTCCCTTTTTTCTCTTTCTTTCTCTCTCTCTTTCCATCCTCCTTTCTTTTTCTTCCTTTCTTTCCTAAAAAACCCCAACAGAACACAATACTTTGACTAGATTAATAAATCGAGATTTATTTCAGTCATTAACAAGGCTTTAAGATTTGCGGGGGAGGAGTAAAGTATATTTCTCATGCTTTTAAGCATCATATAATTGCTGTCATCACCAAATAAAATGAGTTTCAAACATTTTTTCCTTAACGCCTACCCCAAAAATGTACCAGGCAGAGTTTTAACTAGTTTCTGAACTTGGTCCACAACAATCTATGTCCTGAGTAAGCCATATGAAACAGGTCTTCAAATCAAATCTGCAAAGGCAGGACACTGGGGTTTATTCTTTGTGGTCGAACATTAGGCTCACAGGTAAAGAGGTTTTGTAGAACATTCAAGTTCAGTAGCCACCAAGTTAGGAAGTAAGATTATCAGAAAATTCTAAAATAATAATAATAATTATTATTATTATTATTATTTAGTGAGGCAACTGGGGGTTAAGTGACTTGCCCAGGGTCACACAGCTAGTTAAGCATCAAATGTCTGATACTGAATTTGAACTCAGGTCCTCCTGAATCCAGGGCCAGTGCTCTATCCACTGGGCCACCTAGCTGCCCCTAATTAGTATTATTTTAACTAGGAAAGAGGAGAAGGCTGATGAGTAACTATATTTATTTATATGAAAGGCCATTACCTGGAACTATGGAGAAAAGTCTTCTCCATCTCTGAGAACCAAGCACAAGGAAATGGGCATCAGCTACAACATGAGGAATTTGAATTCATCAGCAACAAACATTAAATGCTTACTGTGAGGTGAACACTAGGGATCTAAAGACAAAAAGAATAGTTAGTGTTCTCAAGGAAGGAGGAGAAGGGAGGATTCAGTAGCTTCACAAATAATTTTGCTGAATGGCTTTTTTAAAATCTTGCTATTTTATTCTCTTTTTTTTTTACAATGATTGGTAAGATAAGGAAAGGAAAGGAAATATACTTGGAAATGAAGATGATATGAAAACAAAAGATAGCTATAAATTTTTTAAAAGAAATCAGTGAGGGGTAAGGTAGTGAGTATAGATGATTCTTTGTAGAAATTTGACAGTGAAAGGGATGAGAAATACATGGCAGTAGCATGGGAATGGTAAAGTCAAGTGGAGGTTTTTGGTTTTTTTTAATTATGTAAACCTGAGCATGTTTGTAGCCTATAGGAAGGACCTAGTAGATAGGGAGAAATTGAAGATGATAAAGAGAAAGGAATTATCCATGGGTCAAGTTGCTGAAAGAGATGGAAGATCAGAGTAAAGAGATCAAGGGACTAGAATTTGTCATAAGGATGAAGAAAAGGTTTAGAAGGAGCAAAGCAGAAAGAGGAAAAAAATGACAGATGATGATCATAAATTAGAATTTCAGAGTTAGTCAATTGACAAAAATTTATGAAGGACCTACTATGTGCCAGACACAATGCTGAGCACTGATGAAGATCAGTGATGTGGTGTGCTTTGGAGTGATGATGAGCTCTAAAAAATGATCATTACCATTATTGACTGAGGTCAAATGATCATATGGATCATGATAGTCAAGAAGTTGAACTGGATGGCCAGAGTTCTTCAGGATATAAATTCTTCCAGGTGGAAAATTCTTCAGTTAACATAAACATTGGAATAAGCTACCAAGAACCAGGCTTAGACACTTGACACTTACTAGCTGTATGGCCCTGGGCAAGTCACTTAACCCTCATTGCCCCACAAAAAAAAGAAAGGAAGGAAGGAAGAAGAAAGAAAGAGAAGGAAAGAAAGAAGAAAGAAAGAGAAGGAAAGAAAGAAGAAAGAAAGAAGAAAGAAAGAAAGAAAGAAAGAAAGAAAGAAAGAAAGAAAGAGAAAGAAAGAGAAGGAAAGAAAGAAGAACTAAAGAGAAGGAAAGAAAGAAGAAAGGAAGGAAGGAAGAAAGAAAGAAAGAAAGAGAAAGAAAGAAAGAAAAAGGAAGGAAGGAAGAAAGAAAGAAAGAAAAGGAAAAGGAAAAAAAAAGAGAATAAGGTACCAAGGAAAGCTGTGAGATCTCCTTTACATAAGATTTTTAGCAATGACAGACAAACCTCCCTCTCCTTGCTTCTTTGCTAAGGTGAGGGATATTGGGGTTGAACATTGCATATGGCCTCGGACATTTTTCTTTTTTTTTAGACATTTTTGATATGTTGGTTAGTTTCAATAAACTGCTTTCCATGCCCCCCCCTTTTCTTTGTTATAGGGAATGGCTCTCTGGGAGGGCAAGAAGGATATGCTGGAGAATGTAGGTAATATGAAAAGCATATGAATATTTTTTTAAAAAAAAAGAAATGATAACATATCTTTCTGAAATAGCTCCAAATCCTTAAGGAAGAGGGCTTACCAAAATGACCCTTAATAATTCCTCCTGCACAGGAGAATAGATAAAATAAGTCTCTTCCTCTTGCTAGGGAAAAAAAAAGATAAATTGGTATGAGGATTGGGATATATTCTGGTTTCTTTACCCACTCACCCCCAATGCCACTCAAGTTTTGCTTTAGGGAAAGGATTCTTCTCTTGGATCAGTCTTAAACCCAGTTAAGTAGAGAATCCAAGATTGAGCAAGGACAGGGTTTTCTTCTCTGTGCTCAGCAGGGCATGGTTCTTGTACTCTCCTGAGGGCCTTTTTGCCTTCCCAATTTGGGCAGCTGTTGTTCAGTTTCTCTCTTCCTCTCGAAACATGCGGGAGTCCAACTCTTTTTCTACCACATAGCATCTAGATGCTGAGTCTGGCACCAGCTACCCAGGATGTCATGTGGTTGTGCAAATGTCACCCAGTTCTATTTGTTCCTTTGGAATTGATCCGAGGACACTGGCAAAGTTTTCATTTTTCTCCATAATTATTTTATGTGAAATTCAAAATGGTCTGAAATCTATTTTAGAATAAAAGGAGCCAAATTTGAGTAAAAGTAAGGATTGGATTCTTGGCAGTAAGATCAGCATATCTTGAAATGCAGTCATATCAGATTTCCTGGGGAGATGATATGATGGCCAGTTCCAAATCTGTAAGACGTTGGGGAGTTTGTTTTCCATTCACAGCTTTCCTTCCTAATACATAGTATATTTTAAATTAGAAACAGTTTCCTATTTGAAAACTATATCTAGTTAAATTCTGCTTAACTCTTGCTACTTGTGTTATACCCAGACCTATGGTCCCACAGTCACAGAATTCCAGACCTCATGGGAAGGGGAAGGAAAGGAACAAGTATTTATTAAGAGTCTAATATGTGCCAAGCACTGTGCAAAGGGTTGTTTATAAATATATTTCACTTAATGCACATAACAACCCAGTGAGGTAAGTGCTATTCTTATTCCTATTTTGTAACAGAGGAAACTGAAGCAGAAAAGTTAAGTGCCTTGCCTGGGGTCACAACAGCTAGGAAATGTCTGAGGTGGCATTTGCATCCAAGTCTTTCTGACTCCATGCCTAACCCTCTACCTACTGTGCTCTGATATATACTGACTGTGTAACCTGGGAAAGTCATTCCACCTTTCTACCTTTCATTGCTCTCAGCAATTCTAAGATTCTAAGTTGCAAAGAAAATGTCAACCTAAATTGGCAGAGGAAGAGAGGGGATTTCTTCCTTTGGGAGTTCCCTCTATCAGTAAACTGATAAACTCTGCTCTTATTCCTAGTCTCCACTACAACATACTTGACAAATGGTCATCTAGCATCTGCTTGTTTATGGCCCTGATAACCTCATTGTGAAGCACACTTCCCTGGAGCACTAGACAGGGGAAGTTCCCTGGAGGCAGTATCCAGAGAATTACCCTTATGTCCTTGAATTTGAAAACTGCAACACCTATCAAGGTCTGCTCTTCCATTTTCATGCTCTGTTTAGCAGCTGGTCTAGATCTCCACTATTCTGTGGACCTTAGTTATCTGAATTATTTATTAACTCATGCATTCCCAACATTATTCTTTGGATGGAATTATGTGGGAAATGAGACTATTCCTCTGTATTTTCTATGACTTCTATGTAACAGAGGATCAGTTTGGAAGTAAGAAGTAAAATTAAGTCAAGTATCTCCCCCAACCAACTTTCAGTACAACATAACAGAGTAGTGGATAATTCCTTCTGCTATGCAAATACATCTGTTTTCCATGTGAGGAATACTAGTGACTGGAAGGAGCTGTCCATAGATGAATTTTATTTGGAAGAACAAAAGAGATGGGATTAGCCCACAAACACTAAGACTCAAAAGAATACCAGCATGATGACCATATTGAATGGGGCGAATTGGAAATGTCCCTCTTTATTTAAGCTCAAATCTGTTTTGTACATCCAGTCTTGCCTAACTTGAAACCACATTTACCTGTATTGCCCCTTGAATCCTGATATTGCCTCACTGCTGAATCTTGGACATATGTCCTGTCTCTGGTTCTAGCTTCCTTTGTTTAAGTTGTTCTGATAATAGAACCTGCTGCCTCAAACAACCCTATGTCTTGCTTCTAGTCTTTCTCTGAGATGTCCCTGTAATTCTTGTGTCAAAGGGGCTGGCCTTGGATCAAAAGGTCCTGAGTGACTTTGGAGACCCCTCTATTGAAACTCTTTTGTTCCCATCATCCCATCCAGAGGAATCTTGGGAATTTCACTGTCTGTCACTTCCAAAGAGTATCCCTTTTCTCATTCACTTCATTAATCTGGCTCTTCTACCCTTATTTAAATGACCAATGGGAACATCCTTGATGTGGGAGATAATTGACATAGAACATTATGATAGGAGGAGAGATTTAGAGCTGTCAGGGACTCCCGAGACCATTTTGTCCAACTTCCCTTGTTTTAAAGTTTAAAAAAACTGAGGTCTAGATATGTTAAATATATGCTTTAGGTCACACATGGCAGGTCCTGAATTTGTACCCACTTTCCATGACCCTAAATTTAGCACTCTTTCAATTGCCCCATGCTACCTCCTACCTAAGTTGGATCCTCTGGACCTTCTTCCCTACCATGATGATCTCTCACCCCCTTCCATGCTTATTCACTTAGTTTCACATTGCTCTGGCTCACAGTCATTCTACTATTTCCACTTAGTATTAAATTGCTCTGCTCCCACCTCTGCCGCTGCCCTCCCTCCACAGCTACTGAAGTCTTTCTTACCACTCTTTTCACTATTAGGTCCCCATTTGCTTGCTCTCATATCTCTTCTATCATTTCCTTTAATGACTGAGGCTAGACCATGGAAATTAACCTGAGACTCAAAGAAGCCTCAAGAAAGCACTGTAAACACTGGTGGGGACTGGGCAAAGATGGAAACTACTGCCTGGATAGATATTTGTGATACACAAATGCAAAAGGATGAGGGAGGTATGATCACACATACCATTGTTAACAAACTAGGCTGGCTTATTAGCAATGGAGTTATCACCATGGCAGGCTCTCTGTACAGCCCAGAATAGCACAGATTTCATTCTCCTTTCATATCCATGGTCTTCTCCATCATGGACTAACTTTTGGGAAGTATTATTGTTTAATTGCTTAGTTCAGTGATAGTATTTCAGAAGGTCCTTAGGTTTCTGCTTTCCTGGATAATGTCATAGTTAATAACTGGTACCTTTTAGCTATTTGAAAGGAAAAGAAAATAATAGAAGAGTCAATTACTATTCTCACTTAGCTCCCCAGTACTGTCCCAAGACAGAAAAAGTCTTCAGATGGGTAAGAAGATTGGTGGTAAGAAGTGACTTTCTATTGTTATGTGAGGTGGTGCCCTTTTCTGATTTAGGGAAGAAACAAGGACAGTTATGAAAGAAACACTGAGAAAGTAACCAAGAGGAAAAAAATATCCCTCTCTCTCTGAATAAAGGTAGCCAGAGTGTCCTATTTTCCAATATTTAATTTTCACACATTTATATGAGGACTTTGAGGTTTATAACTTGGAAACCCTTATACCTAGAACTAGTTGGGTGACTGTGGGATAAATGTATATTGCTTAGTAGTGGCTTGGTTGGCAGAAATGTAGATTTGGGTTTCTCACCATAAAATAAAGGCAAATCATCTTTCACATTTTATAGTAGTAGGATAGACAGAGACTAGTCCTTGGCATTGGTCTGAGAAGGATCATAAAGAGCCTGGACCAAAAGAGACCTAAGTTTGGATCTGAAAATGGACCTCAAAGTATATAATGGTACCTGACACCTAAAAAAAAGTAGACTAGAGCCTAGCTTCTTAAACTGTAAATCATGACCCCATATGGTGTCATGTAACAATTTAGGGGTCATGAAAAATTTGGCAACAGTAAAAGTTATGTATACCTATTTTCTATAACAATATACCCAGGATTGCATAAAAATTTCTCTTGTGAAAAGAAGTTGTGAGTGGAAAAAGTTTAAGAAGCCCTAGACTAGAAGAAGAAAAAAGCTTGCCTCCTTCGGCTGGGAGTTGAGGTAAGCTTAGGGGTCAAATAAGTGCAGAGTTGGGAAGTATGCTGAGCTGAAAGAGCCAAAAGGTCAGAAAAGACCTCTTATTGGGTAGGAACAGATCTCAGAGATGGTACTGG
Organism: Dromiciops gliroides; assembly: GCF_019393635.1. Taxonomy (NCBI): domain Eukaryota; kingdom Metazoa; phylum Chordata; class Mammalia; order Microbiotheria; family Microbiotheriidae; genus Dromiciops; species Dromiciops gliroides. The sequence continues at coordinate 147,772,061 of NC_057864.1, forward strand.
CATCTGTTGCCTAAGAAATAGAAAGCCTTCAGAGTCCAGGAAAGGGGCCAGACCTTGGAAAACTATGCAGATGTCAGACTTAGGTTTTTGTTTGTTGTATTTTGTTTTGTTGTAATTGGGGCGGGGGGTAGTTTTTTGTTTTGGTTTAGCTGAAAGAGCTCACCTCTGTCTTGGCAATACAGAAGAGGGGTAGTCCAAACATAGAGCAAGCAGAGAAGTACCGGACAAGAAAGCAGAAAGACCCAAAAGTGAAGATTCCCCCACTTTTAAGTGAATTGTTGTTCAGACTGCCCCAGAGAAAGAAAAAAAAAAAGAAATCAAGTTTGGAAGTCCAGAGCTTTTAATTTCCCAGAGCACATGCTCCCTACTTATATGCATCCTTTCAATAGTTCTGTAAATTCATGCCTACTGTCCCCCATAGAAACTGTTCTACAAATAGAAAAGAAAATAAATGTGACAAGTATATGAAAGAAGGAAAAACTCAGAATCTCAGAGTTGAAATGGCCTGAAAAAGCCATCCAACCTTACGTATACCTGAATAAAAATCACTTTTATAAGATCCCTGAAAACCAGTATTACAGATCTTGTCTGAAGACCTCTAGTGGGGGAAAGTCTACTAGCTCTAGAGGCAGTACATTTCACTTTGAGTAACTCTAATTATTATTAAGGAAAATTTCCTTAAGTAGAGAAGTTGATCTTTGAACAACCCTGCTTGCCCAGAATAATAATAGTGAACATCTATATGGTGCTTTAAGGTTTGCAAAGTATTGCCTTAATTCATTTCTTAACTCATTTGAGCCTTACAACCTTGGGAGGTAGGTGCTATTATAATCCCCATTTTACAGATGAGAAAACTGAGAAATGGAGAGGTTAACTCAGGCCTTCCTGACTCTGTGTTCTATACTCTATTCACTGTGCCACCTAGCCTAGAATATTAATCACAAGATATTAAACTAATCATAATGATGGATCTATGCCTCAATCTCTGAGTTAGAAGAGAGCATAGAGGTTAACTGAGTAAACAAACTATCTACATACAACCATGGAGGCTTTCAGTAGCTAAACCCTGTGAATTTTAAGGTACAATCTGGAAGCTGCCTGTGGAGGAAACACCTGCAGGGAGAATATAAGGAACTTCTTTATTCTCCTCCTCCCTGCCCTCCCCAACAACCATGCTGAATTCTAACATGACAGATAGAAATAGAGAAAAATCAAGGACCCTGAGAGTAAATTACTTAGGAAGACCTGAGTTCAGATTGAGACTCTAATACTATGTGCCCCTGGAAAAGTCACTTAACTTCTCTCTACCTCAGTTTCCTCATCAGAAAAACTGGAATGATAAATACACCTACCTCCCAGGGTTGTTGTGAGGATAAAATGAGAAAAATTTATAAAGCCCTTTGCAAACCTTAATTTGCTATATGTGTTATTATTAAGAAAAATATACCTTAAAATAATCTATTTGATTCATAAATTTGACAAAGATTATAAAAGATTGAAATATACAAAGTTGGAGGTAGTTGTGGGAAGATTATAATCTGGAATTTTGCAAGAAAAATCACTAGACGCTTCATACTCATTGGTTTCAGTGATCTCACTATGGGTATTGTACTATATTCAGTTGCTGATGGAATGAAAGGTCCCATATATGTCAAAATATTAATAACAGTACTATTTTAGTAGCAAGGGGGTAGAAATAAATTTTATCCCTGATTGAAAAATGACTGAACAAGATGTAGCATGTGAGAGTAATAGAATATTATTATACCATAAGGAATAATGAACATGAAGAATTCAGAGAAAAAAGTGTATGAACTGATGCAGCATGAGCAAAAGTGAGCCAAGAGAACAATATGTACAATGACTAACATAATGTAGATGAAGAAAATACTAAAAGATGACAATTTAAGCAAAAAACTATGGTCAAGTTTGGTTTCAGATGACAGGTTAAAATCTATTTCCTCCCTTTTTTCTATGAAGAAATGATAAACTACAACAGTAGAAAGTTACATGTCCTTTGGGGGCAAATTTATATCTTCAAATACACCAATAGAAGAGAGAAAGAAAAAAAAATGAAGTTGCATGCAAGTAAAAGACTAAAAAAGCAACACATAACCTCCCCAAACATCACAAAAAGAGAAATACTAAAAATCAGTATTGAAAACAGAAACACCATTGAGATAATAAAACTAAGAACTATTTTAAAAGAACTAAAATAGATATACTATTAGCTAATTTGATTTTTTCTTTAAAAAGGATAAAGTAGAAATATAAATTAACTGCTCAAAAATGAGAAATGAGAATTCACAATAAATGGAAAAGAAATAAAGGAAACAATCACATATTCTTAAATCCAATTATATGGCAACAAATCTGAAAGCAATAAAATGGATTAATATTTACAAAATATCTAGTTGAACAAAAAAGTAATAGAAATTTTTTTTAAATCTAAGGAAGTTAAATTGAGCAAACCATTTATGAAATACCACAGGAGTAAAAACAGATCGAGATGATTTTTCCAAATGAATCTTTTCTTTTTTTTAAGTGAGGCAATTGGGGTTAAGTGACTTGCCCAGGGTCACACAGCTAGTCCAAATGAATCTTATCAAACATTTAAAGAACAATTATATCTTTGCTACATAAACTGTTAATAAATGTAGAAAAAGAAGGCATCCAATCACACTCCTTCTATGAGATAAATAGCAGCTAAGATCCCCAAAAAAGGAAAGATAAAGCAGAGAAAATAGAGACTGCCATCACTAATTAATATTGATGCAAAACATTGAAAATAACAGTAAAATGACATATTTTTTAAATATTCAGAATGACTTGTTTGGATTTCTACCAGAATGGCAGGAACAGATTAATATTAGAAAAATTAGAAATAAAGTAGATAATATTAATAACAATAAAATCAGATGATTATCAATACATGCAGAAAAGGTCTTCAACAATAAGACAAGAGAAAGGAATTGAAGGATTAATCATAGGTAAAAGGGAGGCAAAATTATCTCTATTTTTATATAATATGATAGTTTACTTAGAGAACCCTAGAAAATCAACAAACAACTGTAACAATTAGACAACTAATAAATTTAGTAAAATACAAGACCACAGAATAAATCCACAGAATCACCAGTATGTTTATTACTGAAGTCAAGCAGGATGAGATTAGAAAGAGAAATTCCATTCAAGCTAAATATAAAAATCTGTAAAATATGTGGGAGTTAACCAATGAATTTAGGACATATAAATAAAATTACAAGGTACTCTTTCAAGAAATAAAGGAAGATACAGGTAAAGTGCTGCTGCTTTCTTATGTAGATATTTATCTCAGAAAGACCATCCTAGTCACTGTGCTCTGGACAAGATTTGGTAAAGGAAAAACATCTGTTATCTTAATTCATTGGTAGTGGGTAAGAGTGGGAGACTAGAACATGAGCTTTTCTAGGTGAGCCTGAGGCTGGATCTTAAAACCTGAGCTTATTCTTCTGATTTAAGCTAAAGTGCCTTAGAGGTAATTGTGAGATGTGTTACTAGCCTCTGAGGTAACTTCATGAGGAGTAGAGGTGAGTTGCTCTTGGTTCCCAGTGCTGGTTAACCAGTTGGTTCCTATGATGATTTGCTGAAGGAAAAGATGATTCCCATCAGGAGAACATCAGTGAAAGGGCTGAGAAAACCCAAACCAGAGCATGGCTTTCGTGGAGATGCAGACCTGTGATTTACACAGATGTCACAGGTCAGAGATGAAAATGAAATGTTTGTCCAGCAGGCTCTGAGAACTGGGTGGTGCAACAACGTAAATTAGTCCTGTATCTCTCACTGTCAGTAGGGACAGAGAATATGATGGAAGAGTAGGTGGCCCTTTTTTGTGTAGTTCCTGTTTTCTGAGACAATCATTTGTTGTAAAGGTGCCAATCTGTATTGGCAGAGAGTTTCTTCACCAGGGAGTTCCTTATACCAGGGAAATCACAGATCTAGTCCCTATATTAACAGATCTTTATCAGAAATATTTAATGTAGAGTTTTTTTTCCCCAATTACTAACTTTTCTCCTTATCCTGTTTTAATTGATTTCATTAGTGCAAATACTTTTTAATTTCACATAATTAAAATGATTTATTTTGGTATTTTGTAACCAATTCTATCCCTTATTTAAAATTTTACCCCCAGCAGTAATTGTGAAAGGTGCCTGATATATTTCTCTTCTAATTGTTTGGGGGTTTGTTTGTTTGGTTGGTTGGTTTTTTAGTGAGGCAATTGCCCAGGGTCACACAGCTAGTAAGTGTTAAGTGTCTGAGGCTGGATTTGAACTCAGGTCCTCCTGACTCCAGGGCCCATGCTCTATGCACTGTGCCACCTAGCTGCCCCTGAATCTTCTAATTGTTTTTAATGAAATACCCTTTAATGTTCAGATTGTATAATACGTATATTTTAAAGAAACAGACAAGATAATAATTATATATGTATATATATATATATATATTTTTTTTTTAAAGAAACAGATACATAGGCACAACTTGGATATTACCAATAATGATTCTCCTGAGCATGATGTAGGTGATCAGGCTGAGAGAAATTGTTGATTTAATGTTGAGCCCTGGACTAACTGGCATTATCATTATGTGGATTGTTGTTTGTTCTTTGTTCTCCAAGAGGACCATGACATCAGGGTGATGTCATGACTTGCACTGAATTGGATTTAAGTGAAGGAGAGCTATGCAAGGTTACCAACCTCACTATCTCTTCCAGAGTCATCTGGGTCCAATGGCAAGATATATATCAGGATGGTTGGAGATGGCCCCAGATGTTTAAGGTAATTGGCATTATGTGACTTGCCCAGGGTCACACAGCTAGTGTCTGAGGTGAGATATGAACTTAGGTTCTCCCAACTTCAGGGCAGTGCTCCATCCACTGTGCCACCTAGATGCCCAGCAACATATATATGGAATTAACACAAATAAATGTGACCAAGAACCATTTCCCAATGTACAAGTGGTCAAAGGTTATGAATAAATATTTCTCAAAAGAAGAATTGTAAACTTTTAATAATCATGTGAAACATTGCTACAATTCACTAATGATAAAAGAAATAAAAATAAAAACCCTGAGCTTTCACCTTGCATCCATCAAATTGGCAAAGTTGATAAAAGATGGGAATAGACAGTGTCAGAGGAGATTCAGAAAACCAGGCAAGTCAACACATTGTCAGTAGGACAGTAAATTGCGGGTCATTCCTGAAAGCAATTTGGAATTATGGTAAGAAAATGCTTAAATATCATGCCCTTTGTCACAGATATACCACTAGTAGGTACAAGGAAGCAAGACCCTATGGATTCCGAAAGTATTCACAGTAGCACTTTTTTTATGGTAAGCAAGAAGCACAAAATAGATTTTCATCAATAAGGGATTTTCAAAACAAATTATGGTAGAAATAATGTAATGGAATATTACCATACTGTAAGAAACAATGAATATGAAGAATTCAAAGAAGCATGGGAAGATTTTGATAAATTAATGGATACTAAATGAAGTAAGTAGAACCAGGGACACAGTTTGTATGACTATAATAATGTAAAAGGAAAGTTTCCTCCAACCTCAATCCCCCCACCAAAAAGAAACACACACACACACATACACACACACACACAACATTATGTACCTAAAATGACAAGTTTGGCATTAAAGAAGAGACAAGAAAATTCATCTTTCTCCTTTCTTTATTATTAGCATTATTTTTTATTTTAATTGTTTTTTAACATCATAGTTTTTCCCTGTAATACCTCCCCTTCTCCCTCTGAGAGAACCATCCCATATAAAAAAGAGTATTTTTAAGATAGAAAGAGGAAAAAGTCAGTGTACTGATCAATAAATCGTCAAAGTCTAAAAATTTGTGTACTGTATATTTGTGGACCTCTCACCTCTGCAAAAGGAAGGGGTGGATATCTTCTCATATCTCTTCTTTCAAGTCATATTTGTTCTCTATAATTTTCTAGCAGTCACTTTTGGGTTTTATATGGGTGTTTTTTTGGTTTACATTCTTGAGGTAGGGAACGATGGATCTAGAACATTGCATATGCTATCAGACTTAGCTGGTGGGTTAATTAGGTTGGTTGGACTGTTTCTCCCCTTTCTTTTTCATTATTCTTTTTTTAAGGGATGATTCAGTAGGTGAAGGGAAAAGAATCTTTTCAGACATAGCAATAATAATAATAATGACAATAACTACTATCTATATTATGATTTAAAATTTGAAATGTATTTTATATGTATTTGACCTTTATGACAACTCTGTGAATTAAATGCTGTGATTATCCACATTCAACAGAAGAGGAAACTGAGGCTGAGAAAGGTTAAGTGGCTTGCCCACTTCATAGCTAATAAATGTCTAAGGCAGCCTATGAACTCAGGTCTTCCTGATTCTAGATTCAGAGCTCTATCCACTATGATACCTAACTGTTCTCAAAAATAAATGTAATAGGGGCAGCTAGGTGGCACAGTGGATAAAGCACTGTCCTTGGATTCAGGAGGACCTGAATTCAAATCCAGCCTCAGACACTTGACACTTAACTAGCTGTGTGACCCTGGGCAAGTCACTTAACCCTCATTGCCCTGCAAAAATAAATAGATATAATAAATGTAATAAAAAACCAAAAAGTATCAATAAAATTAATAATAAAAGATTACAAACAATAGCCATCAGCTAATACAATAAAATCAACATCCAAAGGAATTGATTCTTATAAAGTATACTTAGTATTTTAAAAGTTAGAAACAAATTAATTAAAACAAAAGCAAAAATGCTTTTCTTTTCTTTCTTTCTTTTTTTTGGGGGGGTGAGGCAATTGGGGTTAAGTGACTTGCCCAGGGTCACACAGCTAGTAAGTGTTAAGTGTCTGAGGCTGGATTTGAACTCAGGTCCTCCTGAATCCAGGGCTGGTGCTCTATGCACTGCACCACCTAGCTGCCCCCAAAAATGCTTTTCTGATCTCTTTCTTCCTCCAAATATATAGTCAATATGTGTACAGTTTTTGTTCTACTGATCTTATTTGGTGTCACAAGGTATAGGACTTTGCAAAATTCCTTGGACATTTTATGGTGATAATTTTTATAGCACCATAATATCCCATTATATTAATATTCCATGACTTGCTCAACCATTCTCTAGTTGATTTTCCAGTTCTTTGAAATTAAAAATAAATAATCTATGTATGATGGTCAGGGTTAATTAAGCCAATCAATTGATTATCCCCATATTGAAAATAAATGACAACATGCCCTGCCTTCATAACTATTTCAGAAGAGAATATATATCCACTGAATCAATTAAATAGAAATGTGAACCAGGAGTGACAGAAAGACTGTTCATATTGGTTGATTCTAGGATTTGATTATGCCTTGTGGGGCTTATGAAAAATAAGGAGGCTAGCTTGGAATTGAAGATTTAAGAAGATGGCAAGCCAGAAAAGAACAGTTTCAACCAAGTCTATGAAAAGGAAAGGCTTTGGTTGCAGTTTGGGGGAAATTAGGCTTAGGGAAAAGAGCCTTGGCCTTCACCTTGGTCTCAGACTTCTTTGCTCTCCTCCCCCAGCCTGGAGGAGCACTGGAGAACTTGACCTTATTTGTTTGTTTTTGGTTTTTTTTTTTTTTTTTGGTGAGGCAATTGGGGTTAAGTGACTTGCCCAGGGTCACACAGCTAGTAAGTGTTAAGTGTCTGAGGCCGGATTCAAACCCAGGTACTCCTGAATCCAGGGCCGGTGCTCTATCCACTGCGCCATCTAGCTGCCCCTTGACCTTGTTTTCATTGAAATCCTAGTCCCAGCAGTGTTCCCAGAATAGCTGATGTAGTGTATGTATTGGGTGATGAACAAACTGGTCACACTGAAGAATCACAGTTTCTGGACTCCACAAGGAGCCCATCAGAAAAGTTACACTATTCATAAGGGTAATACCTTGAGAACTCCAGCTAATGATCTTGAAGGAGCTTTGAGTTACACCTTTACCAAGCATGCTTTCTAAGTGTGAAGCTATTTTCCCTAGGACTCTGTATATATTGGTAAGAAAGTATGTCAGACTTTTGGGAAGATATTTGTACCATTCTTTTTCTTTTTCTTTTTTTTTTTGTGGTGAGGCAATTGGTGACTTGCCCAGGGTCACACAGCTAGTAAGTGTCAAGTGTCTGAGGCCCTATTTGAACTCAGGTCCTCCTGAATCCAGGGCCCATGCTCTATCTACTGCGCCACCTAGCTGCCCCTGTACCATTCTTAATATATAACTGTTTTTGCTATGCCATCTTAGTAAATATCCCTCTCTCTCAAAATTAATTGAGAATGGCTGAATAATTAATATCAATGGCTAAACATGGGAGAAAACATACCAGTATAGAATTGTGAGCTATAACATTAGAAACCCATGGTAACCCCTCAGGGTTAGCTCTAGAGAGAAGGTATAATAACTGCTTTCTAAGGACTCAGGGTACAAGTGTAATTGTGGGTTAGAGATTGCAGTACTTATGAATATGTATGAATAGGTTGGATTTTTTTCACAAAATGTATATAGAATTTAACAATGCAACCACAGAATTGAAATATTTGGCCACTTCTGTGTTTCTTTTTACATATTGCTATATTGTACACCAAAATGTTTGACGTGTGCAATATTACTAACAATGCATTTGTGTGCCTGTCCCCGCCCCCCCACAGTTGTATAAACATTGATTTTTATCCTTTTTTAAAAAATTGTTGTTGCAATTCTATGGGTTTGAGATGATATCTTGATTTTCATTTCACTTACATCAATACCTTTTCATGCAGTTGTTAGTTTGTATTTCCTCCAAAAAAAGTATCTGTTTAGGTTCTTTGGATATTGCTTCACTTAGGATGATTGTATGTATGTCGGTGTACATACACATGTTTATATGTTACATATACATAAATACATGTATGTACATGTATAACCATACCTAAATATATATACACATATACATATATAAGGGCAGCTAAGTGGTACAGCAAATAAAGTGCCAGGCCTGTAGTCAGGAAGACTCTTCAAATCTGTCCTCAGACACTTACTAGCTGTGTGACCTTAGGCAAGTCACTTAACCCTGTTTACTTCAGTTTCCTCATCTGTAAAATGAGCTGGAAAAAGAAATGGCAAACCACTCCAGTAGAATCTTTGCCAAGAAAACCTTAAATGAGGTCATGGAGAGTTGGACATGACTGAAAAATGACTGAATAACAACATAAACATTCATATACAATGTATGCCACTGGTACGTAACTCATCAGGCAGTAAAAAGAACACAGAACTGGGAGTCAGGAGAGCTGGCCTCTCATTCTAATTCAGCCACTAACTTTCTGTGTCACCTTGAACAAGTCCCTTAGCCTTTCTATGTCTCATTGTCCTTACCTGTAAAGTGAGGGAATCAGACCTGTAATGGGAGAATTTCTGACTTAACTTTCTTACTTCTATTTTCTTAAGATTAGTTAGGTCATACAGCTATCTAGAGCCTACAGAATCAAGCTGAAACATCAAAGTACAGCTTTGGTGTTCATGGTTAGCTTACAAGTTCCATCTAGACCTCCTCCTCCCCGCCAGCCCCCAGTTTACCAACTAGTATCCCATTCCCCCAATACACATCTCCTTCTGCCATTTGTTCTTTCATGTATAAATCATTACCTTCCCCTTCTGCTTTCTGTAAAATTTCCTTGTATCCATCCTGCCTGTGTTACTAGGGCCTGCATAAGGTTGCTGAAATTACTGCTCAGGAATCACTAATCTTTATATGCATTGAGTCTATGCTCTGAGCACAATAAACGGTTGTTTTTTTCTTTTTTCCTATCTCTGTATCATTGGTGGCTATGATTGCCAGCAGTACCTATCAATGCTCCTCAGACAATTTCAGTCACAGGCTAGATTGGGGGTTATCCTTTATGGTGTCATGGACCCCTTTGGCACTCTGTGAATTCAGAATAACATCTTCTGTGCTGGTTTTAACTTATTAATCAATTGTTCAGGATCCTGTGGTCTCATCCTTAACACCTTTTTATATTAGTAAGATTTTTTTGTGGGGGGGGAGGCAGGGCAATGAGGGTTAAGTGACTTGCCCAAGGTCACACAGCTAGTAAGTGTCAGTTGTCTGAGGCCAGGTTTGAACTCAAGTCCCCCTAAATACAGGGCCAGTGCTTTATCCACTGTACCACCTAGCTGCCCCCCAATTTTTTCTTTTTTAAATGATGCCTTTAACTGTATCCAGGGAGCAGAATTAGTGTTTTACCTGCACAATTCAGGTATGCTTCATTGCTTTTCAGATCACATCTGGTGGATTACATGCTTTGTGACTCAGATCACAGAAAAGGGAAATAATTCCACCCCAAACTATTGTCCAAACTATTATATTAGGTCAATTACAAGAGACTCACAGATGGCCTACTCTATCTTCAGGGCAATTATCAGATACTCTGAAAGCTACAATATGCATTTGGTTGAATTCCCAGTTGAAAATTTATCTCGTTAAGGGGAATTTACATTTACTGGACAACCACCATGAGATAAAAGGAAACAACATTAAAAGACATAAGAATTCTGATCAATGAAACGAGCAATCTTGACTTCAGGGATCTGATTGAGCAAAACATACCTCCTCTGATCAGAAAGGGGGCAGACTAGAGGAGCAAAATGAGGCATCCTCTGTCAGACATGGGCAATGCTTTGATTTGTGTTGATTAATTCATTCAATCAATCCAATAATCCATTGTAACAATAAGCATGGAGGTGACCCATAGTCATCCTACCTGGAGGCAAATATTCCTTTCTTGTTCCCCTCTATTCTAAAGGACATACCAAAATGACCTGAAAAGAATTTTCATTAGATTGAATTGTTTGACTCTGTGATACACCTGTGCTAATAGCCTACCACCTCTCAAATGTGGTATAACACTTTTGTTCATAAGGCCCAGAAAGATTCCTTTCACTTTCCAGTCAGAGGCATTGGTCAAAAAACAAAAAAAAAAGAAAAAGAAAAAGTCTGAAACAGATCCCTTTAATCTCATCAGGAAAGAACTGTAATGGGGGGGGAGGGGGCAGGGAATGAGTCTAGTGTAAATGTTGGCAGCCATTTATTTGTCTGAGTTTTTTAATCCTTATCCCTTCCCCCCAGGTTGCCAAAACCTTTATTCCCCCTCCCCCATCTGTGTACCTTTAAAACAACAACAACAACAAAATCAGTGTGAGACTCATCTTTACTGCAAAGGAGACCTGGGCTCTATATTCCAAATTCCTGACCCTGTGCTCTGAGAAATCGACATACAACCCAGCCTGACTTGCACAGATCAGGCCTTATTCATAGTGATAATCTCTCCCCTGTAGGGAGAAGCCAGTTGCTGCCAAGGAGAATGGAGGTGAGCCAGCCATCCCCTCTGGAGAAAAGGAAACGTCACTAAAGAAACAAACTCAGTGTGACAGTCATTCGTTTGTGACAGACAGAGCAGAAAGAGAATCCATGTTTGTCACATCTCATAGGGCCATAGATTTTGAACTGAAAGAGACCTCAAAGGCTATACAAGATTTTTTGGTAGATGTAATACAGGTAAGAAGATGAATAATGATAGTATTATATATTAATAGCTATTAATATATGGCAACTAGGTGGCACAGTGGATAGAATTCCAAGCCTGGAGTCAGAAAGCCTCATTTTCTTGAGTTCAAATCTAGCCTCAGACACTTGTTTTTTAAGAATAGCAAACATTTTTTGGGGGGTGGGGTGGGGCAATGAGTGTTAAATGACTTGCCTAGGGTCATACAGCTAGTAAGTGTCAAGTGTCTAAGGCTGGATTTGAACTCAGATTCTCCTGAATCCAGGGCTGATGCTTTATCCACTGTGCCACCTAGCTGCCCCTCAGTAAACATTTTTCTTTAAAGTTTTGAGTTCCAAATTCCATCCTTTCTTCCCTCCCAGCCCTTATCCCCAGACAGTAAGCAATCAGATATACGTTATACATGTGCAGTTATGTAAAACATTATCATATTAGTCATTTTGTATAAGAAAACTTGAATAAAAGAAAAAAATGAAAGAAAATGAAAAATAGCTTGTCTGTGTTCAATCGATATCAGTTCTTTCTTTGGAGGTGGATAGTATGCTTTATCATTAGTCCTTTGGGATTGTCTTGTATCATTCTATTGCTGAGAATAGCTAAGTCGTTCATAGTTCTTCATCAAACAATATTGTTACTGGTGCACAATATTCTACTGGTTCTTCTGACTTTACTATATATATCAGTTCATACAAGTTTTTCCAGGCCTTTCTGAAATCATCCTACGTGTCATTTCTTATAGCACAATAATATTCCATCACAATCACATACTACAGGGGGCAGCTAGGTGGAACAGTGGATAGAGCAACAGCCCTAGATTCAGGAGGACCTGAGTTCAAATCCAGCCTCAGACACTTGACACTTACTAGCTGTGTGATCCTGGGCAAGTCACTTAACCCTCATTGCCCCAGAAAAAAAAAAATTAAATCATATACCACAGCTTGTTTAGCCATTCCCCCAATTGATGGGCATTCCTTTTATTTCCAATGCTTAACCACCACAAAAAGAGCTGCTATAAATATTTTTGTACAAATAGGTCTTTTTCTCTTTTTTGGGATGTCTTTGGGATATAAACCTAGCAGTAGTATTGCTGGATCAAAGGGTACGCACAATTCCATAGCCCTTTAGACATAGTTCTGTGGAATATTTTTGATGACTAGGGCGAATTTGGGGGGCTAAAGCTGACTGAGGTACTTAATCTGGGACTGTTGACTATTTGGCTATCTGACTGCTATTAACTTAGTATGGGCCATTTATAAAAAGTTCCACCACACTGCTCCCAAATTGATAAGCAGAATATTAAGAATCCTCTCAACTAAATAATCAAAGCAGAGTTTATTTAAGAAATACTATTTAAAATTATGAATACAGGGAATAAAATGTACAACCTGACTGCATTGTGGTGTGTCTCTTTCCCACCTGCTGGGCCTGGAACTTTTTTAATACAATAAGGGCCTTAGCCACCTCTCACCTCAGGGTATGTTACACTTTCCCTGCTCAGCTACTTTCTTCTAATTCCTCTTAATCTTCACTTTCTCCAACCTGTACCCTGTGCTGACCCTTCTGTGCTCTCCGCTGCCTCCTGGTCAGTCTGTCTGTCTGCTCCGTCAGTCTGCCCTCTGCCACCTTTGCCGCCCCTCTAATCTTGTCCACCTCTCTTAATCTTGTCTGCTGGCCTTTCCTCCTTGCTTCTAGTCCTGCGTTACTGTTCGTCTCATCCCCCCCTTCTAATCTAACTCCCAGGTCTATATGTACCTTTTCTTCTCTCCACTCAAATCTCGGAGCTTCCTGCACCCACACACCAAGCTAATCTGCTAGCTAGGGCTGTGGCTGGTTGGGGGGGGGGCGGTGCTCGAGCCTCATGTGCCTCAGGCTATGCCAGAGCCCAGCATCTCTCAGATACCTCTGCTCAGGTCAGAGGGAGCTGGGGGCTTTTCTCCCCCCAGTTGTGTGACCTGGCGTCTTGTACAGCCCATGGGGCTTTTTGGCTCAGCTGAAGCAGAGGGGGAGGGGCACCTCCCACACAGAAGAGACCCTGAGGGCTTAAGGCTTTCTAATCTCAGCCTAAAGGTAGGGTCCCCAAATCAAAATAAATTTCCACAGTTCCAAAGTGCTTTCCAGAATGGTTGAATCAGTTCACAACTCCACCAACAGTGGATTAGCATCCCAGTTTTCCCACATCCACTCCAACATCTAATATTTTCCTTTTTATCATATTTTCCACTTTTATAGGTGCAAGGTGATACCTCAGAGTTGTTTTTAATTGCATCTCTCTGATAAATAGTGATCTAGAGCATTTTTTCTTATGACTATAAATAGTTTTGATTTCTTTGATCAGACACTTATTAGCTGTGTCACCCTGGGCAAATCACTTCACCCTTACTTTACCTCAGTTTCCTCATTCATCAAATAAGCTGGAAAAGGAAATGGCAAATCACTCCAGTATCTTTGCTAAGAAAATCCCAGATGGGGTCACAAAGAGTCAGACACAAAAATGAAATGATTAAACAGCAACAATGATAAATATTAATATTTAAATGATAGATAATATATTATATAATAAATGACATATTATGATGTATAATAATAATGTTAAATGGAACAATAATAAGATAGAAATAGAGACTAGACCTGTGATTACATCAGCATAGGGATCCCTCTAGTAAGGAAACTCCTTCTATTAATGCATCTTAGCACTTTCTCTGCAAGGAGAAAGTCACATAGAACACTAAGAGGTTAAGTTACTTGCTCAAGGTCACAAACAGTATGTGTTAGAGATAAGACTTGAATTCAGGCCTTCTTTGCTTTGAGGCCAGGTTGTTGTCCATTACACAGGACGGGTGAAATTTGCACCTGGGTCATATGGACCATGCAAAACTCCCAAGGGGCTGAGCCAGATTAAAATGTAATTGGGGAATGTTTAACAACATAAATAAAAACACTATACAACATAGATAATGTTAATTTGTGGTTTTCTAAACTAATATGTAGCTGACAGGAATTTGTTCCTATTTGAGTTTGATACCACTGCACTATACCATGCTGCCCTATCTTTTAGTTTCCTATAATTATAGCTTACATTATATTAATGTTATAATAATAGCGCACATTTTAGTATAATTTTAAAGTTTATAATTCAATATACATTTATTGAGCACCTACTGTTTACATAGTACTACTAGAGCAACTGAGGATATACAGATAAAAACAGTTCTTGCCTTCAAGGAGCTTACTTTCTCTTAGGAGAGCCTGCATTCTACTGAGGTATTTCTTCCAATATTTTCATGCTGATGCAAGGTTATCAAGACCTTTAAGAAAAACAAAGACAACTATTCTATAGAGTAGGCTAGACTAGGTGACTTTTGGAAGTTCTTTTTACTTCTAGGAGCTATGATTTTATAATTGGGGAGGAGATTAACCCTCCTTTGAATTCTGCGTCCATACAATATCATGCAAGTTCTTCCAGGGAATGAACTTCTTTTCATTTTATTTTTGCATCCCCATTACCTATGATTGTGCTTGAAAAATGCTAGTAATAGGTTTTTATTTATTTATTTATTTGTTTGTTTATTTGTTTGTTTATTTATTTATTTATTGTGGGGCAATGAGGGTTAAGTGACTTGCCCAGGGTCACATAGCTAGTAAATTTCAAGTGTCTTAGGCCAGATTTGAACTCAGGTCCTCCTGAATCTAGGGCTAGTGCTCTATCCACTGTGCCACTTAGCTGCCCCCAGTAATAGCTTTTTAATATCAACCAACCAATCAATAAATATTTAGTAAGTGTCTACTTTGTGCCAGGCATTGTTCTAGTTGGATTGAATTAGAATAACAAAAGAGTTATTTTAGATGTGTCTGTATTCAATAAGGTGATTTTTTTTTTCTTTTTGGATGAAATGTGCAGGATAACTCAAATTGAGTGGAGAACTTTCATTCACTTTTCTGGTTGTGGGGGCATGGCTAACACTTTCAGCTATCATAACAGAATGTTATTTGGGCATTAGAATTGAATGAAAACAAATGTCCTCTTGATCCAGCCCATGAATTGCCTTAGTGATACTCTTACCCTGACCTAGCCAGAGGATGACAATTAGTTAAACACCTATTATGTGCTAGGCAACATGCTAACTGCTAGGGATGCAGAGGAAGGCAGAAACACATTCTCTGTTCTTGATGAACTCACAGGTTCACTGATCTATAGCTGGAAGGGAAATCTGTGATTATCTAGCCTAAGTCACTCATTTTACAGATAAGGAGGCTGAGGCTCAGAGAGGCCAGATGGTTATAGAAGCAACTGGGGGGCAGCTAGGTGATGCAGTGGATAAAGCACCAGCCCTGGAGTCAGGAGGACCTGAGTTCAAATCCAGACTCAGACACTTGACACTTATTAGCTATGTGACCCCGGGTAAGTCACTTAACCCTCATTGCCCCTCAAAAAAAATTAAAATAAAAAAAAAAACAGAAGCAACGAGTGACACAGGCAGGATTCAGACCTAAGTCCACTGATTTCAGAATCCATTCTTTTCTTCAATGTACTATGATGGTCTCCATAGAGGCTTGTTGGCATTGGGGCTGGTAGGGTGGAATTTTGTGGTTCCTATGAGGCATGAGGCCAATTCATACAGGTCATTAAGGAAAACCAAGAGGCTGGGGAAATGATAAGGTCATCAGTTTAAATTAGAAGGCAACTTAGAGAACAACTGGTCTAACCCCCTCATTTTACAGATGAGCAAACTCATGGGTCCAGAGAGGTTGCCCAAGGTCACGTAGGCAGTGAGTGGTAGGGCTCAGATTTGAACCCTAATCCTCAATGACAATCAGAGAGATTAAAGTTCCAACAACAATGTATAAGAATAAAAACTACAATATAGGAAGTTACCATATATTTTAGTGCACTTTAGAAAATATTGTTTGTTATCAAAGCAAACACAAAATGAGCTATGATATTTTGAACTAGAATTCACTTTAATAACAACTTCAAAGGTCATGGGGGAAAAACAGAAAACTATATTCACAATTGTGGTCCAAAGTCACTGAATGACACAGAGAAGAAGCACTACAGAGTAGAAAGGTAGGACCAGTGAGATATTGATTTGTCCTTATCCTACTAATATGCCCAAGATTAGCCTTTTATGACTTATCTTCTTTCCGCTAATTGTCTTGAATTGATTCCTTTAGATGTTCCATGGCTCAGAGAGGTCTTGTTCAGCCCTTCCGAGCCCTTACACACCCCTTCTTCCCTGGAACCCAAGAAGAGTGAGACCTACTACTACCAAAGGGAGCATCATGGAATCTCACTGTTAGAAGGGACCTCAGAGGTCATTTAGGCCTATGCCTGATTATCCCCTATACAACAACCCAAACAAGTGATCCATTGTACCCCCTCAAGTGAGGGGGCATCCACTTTGGGGACTGCCTCCTAAGGCATTTCATAAGGCAGAGTCAAGGATGAATTGAGGTTTCAAACCTTAACAAATGAAGAACAGTAATATGAATTAAATAAGAAAATAAATAGGGAAACAAGAAGGAGGAACAGGCTTTGTGGAAAAGATGAATTTATTTTGGGACATTCTGATTCTTATGGGATATCCAGGTGGAGAAGTACAGAAGGTAATTGGAAATTTGGGAACTGGAGACAAAGATTTGGAAATCATCCACATGTGTGTTAAGTGATTTCTGGGAAATAGCATCAAATAGCAAATATGGCTATTTATAAGATTAATTTAATGACTTAATCTTGTGCTTTCTTTTTTTTTTTCATTTTCATTTTATTAGGACAACATAAAAGGATGCAAATCCAAGAATCAAGATGGGGAATTCTCAATTGTGAGCCCTTTGGGGTGAGACTTGTCTGATCTGCAAGATCAATATTATAAAGTACACAACTCTGTCTCTGATAGATAAATAATCACAGAAGTGACGAAATAATCCCAATTCAATCACTAGGCTGTGAGAGAAATTAATCATGGTTTATAGTCTCTATGGTGTCCAAAGTAATCCCCAGACAAATGCTTTACCAAACTTCTGTTTTCTTTAAAGCCTTTTTAATTAACCTTATTTGTTTTCCTACATATATAAATGGGGTGCTTTATTTTTATTCTGTTAGTAGTAGGATAGAATTGGTAATAAGCTTTCTGTTTCCTAGAACAGCTGCTAAGTCTCAAAATTGCCAAATTTAGAGATCCAAGGAAAGGGACAAAGTTCTTTGATATCACTAAATTTTGAGACAATGGCAGAAATAGAATTTAAATTCTCCCATGTCAAAATGCAAAACTCTTATTAAAGGATCATAGGATTCTATATCTAGAGACAGAAGGGACCTCAGAGGTTATCTGGTTCAAACTCCTTATTTACCAGTTGAGGAAACTGAGGCCTAGTGAGGTATAATGACTTGCTAGAGGTCATGTAAGTAATATGCATGAGAGGGGAGATTTGAAGCTAGGTCCTCTGATTGGAGAAGCAGTGGTCTTTTAGTTGTTTTGGAAAAAAACAAATAAACAACAAGGTCAAGAGAGGTTGTGATTTGACCCTAAATCACAGTTTCAGGTTAAGTCAAGAAGCATTTATGAGGTGACACAGTGGATAGAGCACTGGCCCTGGAGTCAGGAGGACCTGAGTTCAAATTCAGCCTCAGACATTTGACACTTACTAGCTGTGTGACCCTGGGCAAGTCACTTAACCCCAACTGCCTCACCAAAAGAAGAAGAAGAAGAAGCAGCATTTATGAAGCACCAACTGTGTGCCAAGAATTGTGCTAAGAACTAGGGATACAAATAACTCCCCCTCAAAGAGCTTACATTTAATAGAAAGGATAATATGCAAACAATTATGTAAATATATTTATCGTTGTTCAGTCACTTTTCAACTCTGTCTGACACTTCATGACCCCATTGGGTATTTTCTTGGCAAAGATATTGGAGTGGTTTGCCATTTAAACTGAGGCAAACAGGTTGAAGTGACTTGTCCAGGGTCACACAGCTTGTAAGTATCTGAGGCCAGATTTGAACTCAGCAAGATGAGTCTTCTTGACTTCAGACCCAGCATTCTATCCACTGTGCCACCTAGCTGCCTGTTTTTTTTTTATTTTTTTTGGGGGGGGTGAGGCAATTGGGGTCAATTGACTTACCCAGGGTCACACAGCTAGTAAGTGTCAAGGGTCTGAGGCCAGATTTGAACTCAGGTCCTCCTGAATCCAGGGCCAGTGCTCTATGCACTGTGCCACCTAGCTGTCCCCCTAGCTTCCTGTTTTAAACAATATTCACAAGAGAAATTGGAGTACTCAACAGAGGGGAGGCACTAGCATTAAAGGGGATCTGGACAGGCTTTTTTCAGAATGTGGGATTTTAGCTGAAACCTGAAGGAATCCAAGGAAATCAGGCGATGGGAATGAAGAGGGAGAGAATTCCAAACATGGGTTTAGCCAGTGAGAATCTTGTCCTAGGAATAGCAAGGAGGCCGATGTCACTGGCTTATTGACCATGTGCAGCAGAGTTAGATGTAAGGAAACTGGAAAGGTAGGGAGAGGACAGGTTATGAAGGGTTTCAAAAGCCAAAAAGAAGTTTTTATACTTGATCCTGGAGCCACAGGAGTTTATTGGTGAGAGTGGGATGACATGGTCCAACTTGCTCTTTAGGAAGATCACTCAGATAACTGAATGGAAGATGGACTGGGGTAGGAGGACTTGAAGCAGGGAAACCAACCAATGGGCCATTGTAATAGTCCAGGTGTGAGGTGATGAACGACTGCCCCTGGGGATGGAAGGGGCCACATATGAAAAGTGTTGAAAAGGTAGAATTGATAGGACTTAGTTTGTATAAGAAGGACAAGAATGAATAGTCAAAGACAACTTGAAGGTTGTTGTGCGTCTCAATGACTTAGGACCATGGTGGGACCCTTGACTATAATAGGAAAGTTAGAAAAAAAGTCACAGTAACATAGTCAACATTCAAATCCAGGTCACTGAATTCCAAAACAAGTGTTCTTTATAAATGAGTAAACATTTGGAGTTGAAGAATCCATTCTAAGATGGAGGATAGCTTGAGGAAAAAAGAGAAGGCTGGATAGCATTAGGGAATTCCAGTCCAGTGTGGTTGGAGCAAAGAGTCTTTGGAAGGGACTACTCTGAAAGAAACCTGGAAAGACAGTTGGAACCTGATTTTGAGGGCCTTGAATGCCAATGCTAATGACTTCATATTTTATCTTCTAGGCAAGAGGGAGCTACTTAATAAATGGAACATATGTTCATAGAAATGCTAAATTGAAATGGTAAAACCTCTATGTTGTGAAATGCTTAGTTTAGTTTTTCTTTTTTCAATAGCATTATCCATCTGGATTCTAATTACTCTATGGAGAATGTAGTATTTAAGCCTCTCATCAGGATCTGAAAATCACCTATATAAGATGTGTATAAACTAAAGCCTCATGCTTTTTCACATTTCCCTACTTTTGTTGACTAGTCTAACATTTTTTACCTTTTCTGACACATTCATCTTTGCAATACATAAGTGAAAGGAATGGGACAATAACCCAATTTAGAAAAGCAACAATTTCCAGCAAAAATATAGCCAGGTACAAGTTTTAATAATTAGAAACTCAGCTGACTTTGTATGGTTTAATCTTAAGTGGTAAATGAATGTTTTTCGCCTTCATTTAGCTGAAAAATGATTCAATAGATCTGGCTCAAGTTCACAAGGGAAATGATTCTCTTTTGAACTGAGATCAAGCAGAGAAAAGTTAAGCCAACCAGAAATCATGTTTTGGTAGGTCAGCTGAAGGGAAGAAGATAGGAAACAGTAAGAACAAGAGACAATAATTTTAGGGATGGGTAGGATTTTTAAAACCATCTTCTTTATTCCTAATTTTAAAGACAAAGAAATTGAGAGCCAGACGCCTTGACTTGCTCAAGGTCACACAGCTAATTGATCAATAACAGGAATGCCTGACTCCCAGTCTCAGACTCTATACATTCTCCCTTTTGGGGTTATATCTGAAAGAGGAAAAGAAAAATCAATGCTATTAATGCTAACATAGCCTACGTATAGGGCAGGTAGGTGGTACAGTGGATAGAGCACTGGACCTGGAGTTAGGAAGACCTTAGTTCAAATGTGGCCTCAGACATGTACTAACCATATGACCTGGAAAAGTCACTTAACCCTGTTTACCTCAGTTTCCTCATGTGTAAAATGAACTGGAGAAGGAAATGGCAAACCAGTCAGCATCTTTGCCAAGAAAATCCCAGTTGGGGTCACGAAGAGTCAGACATAATTGAATAATGATTTCTCTGCAAGACTTAGCTTAAATGACATCTCCTTCATGATACCTCTCTGATTCCCACAATGAGATTTTCCTTTCTTCTCAAATCTCTCAAGATACTCTGACTTTTCTTGTGAAATTTTCTATTGGCTACATGGTCACAACTGTGAATATCTAAAGGGCCTGAGTCAGCTCCCATCATCTCTTTGCTGCCTTCACATCTGGAGGAGTAAAGTGATTTCATGACTCACTGCTTCTGGCAAGAGAACCATGCTGCAAAAGGAAGGGTTGGGGAGATTTCTCCCCAACGCCAGGCCATGTAGCCCCTGAGAAATAAGACCTCTTAGACTTGTTGCTTGTTTATTCTAGCTGCAGGGAATGAAGTGTCCAGTTTAGGTTGGGAGCATAAGTTAAAGCAATTAAGGGGTCAGAATCCAGGCTGGGTGTTGTGACTAACCTGACACGGGGCCATCATCTACAGCAGCCTTCAAGACTCCAGCCTAGGAGGGGCTGGCAGCTCTACTGTCTTTAGACATGAACTCAAAAGGAACAATGCCATAGGAATTGAACTACATTTTGCATCTCCTGAAGCCTCATGCAATCCTTTTGCTCTACTCAACAAGCGTTTGTTGAATTGGTTAAACCCAAAGAAATCTGCGTTATCTCCAAATTTTTCAGCTTTGCTTTGGGAAGTCAGTCCTCAGATTCCTCTCAGTAATTTCACAAATGCTGGAATCTTAGTAAGATTTGCCATAAAGTAGACCTGCCTTGGACCCCATCTACCTTGGATGTGTAAGGGTAAACTGTGTGCAGTTCTCTCCTCACCCCTCCCTTCTTTCTCTACAGAAGAAGGAAGATCCTCTATATCAGGCACCTGGGGAAATAGTCCATTCCCCTTCTTCATCAGAGCCCCACTGGTCTAGGTCAATGCTAGTTCATAAGGTAGATAAAAGCAAGAAAAAGAGACATCCTGGGCATGGAAACGCTGATGAATGAGATAGCATGTAGTGTCTGTAGCAAGTCAAACTTATAACTCTCCTTACAAAGAGAGGCTACAGATAAGGCACCCAAGGGATCAGGAAAAGGAGGCAATTTTAGAGGCTGATAGTCATGGAAGTATTCAAAGCTTGCGATCTGTCCAAGGGTATACTCTAGCTACTGAGAGACTAGGTCTGCACTTTCCTACCAGAGACCCATAGGAATCTGTGGAGTAGCTTTTGGTCCAAATTACTCTGAAAAGAAATGAAATTAAATTGTAGTCATTTGGAAATGTATACTGATACTGAATTTGTTGCTTTAGTATTTATCCCTTTATCAATTAAGTGTTTTATTGTATCTGGTGCTCTTTGCCTACATCTTTTCATTTGCTAAGTAACTGAATGCCTAGGCCTCAATTCAGAAGTCTCCCCCCCCCCACCCCCTGTCCTTTTTTTTAACTAGGTGGTTGGGGGCAAATAAGCCAAGATAGGTAAAGTTACTGTTAAAACTCCCACAGCAAAAGCTATTTCCCAATAGATAAATGTTCAAAGGATATGAGCAAACAGTTCTCAGATGAAGCATTGCTAATTATTATCAACCATATGAAAGAATTCTCCAGATGACTAACAATAAGGAAATGCAAATCAGAGAAACAAGTTTTACTTCATACTCTGCAAACTGGCAAAGATGATAAAAGGTAGAGACAATTTAGTGAGGTTGTAGAATGTTAGGAGGACTGCTGCATTGTTGGTGGATCTATGAATCAGTACAACCATTCTGGAAAACAATTTTGAATTATACAAATAAAGTGGCTAAGATGTTTATACCCTTGGACCCAGAGATTTCATTGCTGGGCATATACTCAAAAGGAGGCCACTGACAAAAATTAAGGCCTCATATACACCAGAAATATTTATAACATTGGGAGTACCAAAGAACTTGAGACAAAGTAGGTAGTCATCAAATGGGGAATGGTTAAACAAATTGTTACATTGCGTGAATACAATGTAAGATGACTGTGCTGTAATAAATAGGAATATGAATGCCAAGACAAATGGAAAGACTAAGATGAACTGATGCAAAATGAAGTAAGCAGATACTGGGAAAACAACAAATGTAATTTGTTGTTGTTGAGTCATATCTGACTCTTTGTGACCTTGTAGATCATAGCTGTCCATAGGGTCTTCTTGGCAAAGATACCAGAGAGGTTTGTCATTTCCTCTTTCTATAGATTCAGTGGATCTTTTGGTCAGGCAATCAGAGGTTTGTAATGATTGGAATGACGCCACCTACTGGAGACTTGCTGTGGAGAGCTCCACCATGAGGAAAATGCCTCAGAGGCATTGTGGCTTTTCCTTGGCATCAGGAAATGACGTTTGCTCATGGGTGCTGTCTATCAAGTCTACCAGCCAATCAACTGGAGGAGCCTCCTATGGTCTGGGAGGAGATAGGAAGGAGGAAAGGGAGCCTGCGGAGAGAGCGCGGGCCTTTTTTGGCTTCCGGACTTGATGGTGGTGGCGGCAGAGGACTTCATAGGAGATTTGAGGAAAGATAGGAATGCCAGGCTGTTAGAATTCTGTTCTCAATCTTTTTCTTTCTATTTTCCAATAAACCCTTAAAAACCTAAACTCGTTTTATCAGTGATTTTTAGTCAGTTTCCCCCAAACTGGGGGAACACATTAGAATCCACATTTAGAATCTTAAATTACACAGGTTAAATGACTTACCCAGGGTCAAACTGCTAAGAAGCATCTGAGGCTAGATTTGAACTCAAGGCTTCCAGGCTCTAGGCCCAGTTTTCTCTCCACTGAACTGCCAGCTGCCTCATATAAAATACAATAACATATACAATATTACAATGTAAATAGAAAGAACAACAACCAAAAACAGTTGAAAATTAATACTGCCAAATTATAGAGGACAAGTTTAGCACCAAAGAAAAGATATGAGGAAAGATCTTACTTCATTCCTTTGTAGAAGGGAATGGGGAGGGTTGTGGGTAGGAAACATTGCATATATTGTCTGTCTTTTCAACATATTGATCAGTTTTGCTGATTTTTTTTTCCTTTTTCTCCTTTTTTCCATCTTTTTCTTATTTTGAAAACATCTTTTTATAAGGAATGGTTCTTAATTGTGGTGAAGATGGAGGGATGCAGGAGGAAATCCATGCTATATGAAAACAAAAGATATTAATATAAATATTTTTTAAAAACCAAAACAAAATGTCCCCACAATTTGTTCCTGAGCTCATGAAGGTCCAGAGATAATGGCCCCTGTGAGGTAATGTCCTCTTTGTTATAAGGAACCAAATGGTCTTCATTATAAATTGGTTTCATCTATGAGGTGGTCTTAGCATAATTCTTGAGGATAGTATCATAGAGAGGTTCTTATATAGAAAATACCACATAAGAGACAATTATTCCTGATGTAACTTTACCAACAAGGGGCAAACATTGTGGTTGGAATTAATGAGTCCAGCTATACTTAATGTGTCTACAAAGGAAATATATTTCCCTCTTTTCTGTCTACCCTTCAGCATTCTCTCTTTTTCCTCTGAACCCTTTTTCTTATACCACATGGATTGAAATTAGAAAGCTAGTGAATTTGATTTCATTGTTCCACATGAATACTAGTCAATTTTCCAAGTGGGAATAGTGAGAATGATAATTGTATGTTGTCTGATCTTGTCTGGATATGTCCCCTCTAGTGGTTTCCTGCTGGTAAGCCACTGTAAATTAAGGAGGGATTAAAATATGCTAGAACAAGGGCCACTGAAATGTAATGTGGCATATTACTTGAATTTATGGGCACCTTCTTTTTGTTATAATTTGTGTAAATATTTTTCTACTCTTATATGTCCAATCTTCTCATTTATAGAAGAGGAAACTGAGGCGCAGAGAAGAAAAGTGACTCCTCCAAAGTCATACAAATAGAACCTGGTTCAAATTCTGCCTCAGTCATTTATAAGCTATTTAACCAGAGACAAGTCATTCAATCTCTCCCTTCCTTGGTTTCTTAATTTATTACATGGGTAATAATAATACTATATTATTTACTGCAAAGAGTTTTCATGAGGCTTTGAAAACCTTAGAGAGGTACATAAATAAATTATTATTATTGGAAGGGACCCGAGAAGTCTGCTAGGCTAACTCCTGCAACAGAAATCTTCTCTATTCCAATCCATGACAAGTGATCATTGAGCTTCCATTCCAGTGAAGACCTTTACTTCCCAGTCAAAGAGACAGGACTCAATGTTTTGAGCCTAGGGGACTAGGAACATACTGATGCTATCCATAGAAAAGAGTGAAGCAAGAGGATTTTATTTCATCAGGAAAATGATGCTCAATTTAAAGTTACAGGAACAGAGCCATAGCTGGGTGGGCAACATCCCCCTGCATTCCTCCATCCCCATGCCTACCTCTGCCTTCTGTCTCTTCCCACTCATCTGCTAGGAATGGAGTTGGAGAAGTGGGGGAACATGGATTTGACTCTCTGGGGGACCAGCCACTTCTACTAGTGTGGCTGCATCTTTTTTCTTCTCTGTATTAAGGACTGATTAGATTGGCTTGACTAACAAACTGAAGGCTATGGGAATATTTAAAACAGACTAATTGGATTTGCACTAGCTGATCATTATGGGAAACAAAACTCCGAATCTCAAAGTCCTAATCTTGATCATTGATCTACATTTGGAAGGTGACTTAGAGGTCATGTAGTCCAAACCCTTCATTTTAAAGACGAAGACACTGAGTCCCAGAGAAGTTGAGTGACTTGCCCCAAGTCACACAGCTAACGTGGCAAATCCAAGGATTGAACCCAGGTCATGAGGTCAGCATTTCTTCCACATCACCAAATTAGACATTGCAAATTATGTCTCTCCTTCATTCTAACAGTTCCAAGTTCTCAACATTCTTTTATACCTCTTTCATTTCCTTCTCTTGGAAATCTTTGAATCCCGTTTTATGTGCATATTTTCCCTCAATGTTTTTATAGTTTTCCCCTTAGGGTAAAACTATAGAGTGTGTTATAGTGGGAAAAGTGCTAAACTTGGGGTCATAGACCTGGAACAGGAAGGGACCTCAAAGACGAAATTACATTGCTCTAATTTTACAAATGAGGAAACTGAAGCCCAGGGAGGTTTAAGTGATTAATCCAAGCCAAGGTCAGGCAGACAGTAAACATCTGTGGTGGGATTTGAACCCAGGCCCTCTGACTCCAAAGCCTATGCTCCTACCTTTAGGTCTTCTTCAAAGATGAAGGACAATGACCAGCTGTGTGCCTTGATCATGCTCTCTGAGCCTCAGTTTCTTTACTCATAAATAGGTGTTATAATACTTGGACTATTTACTTCAGAGGATTATTGTGAAAAATGCACTCTATAAACTTTTATAAACTCTACTTTGCATCTGCTGCTCTGCCTGGTTTCAACTCCTTACCACTTCTAATCATGATGGTTGTTGTTATTTAGTCATGTCCTACTCTTTGAGTCTTCTTGATCTCATTTGGAATTTTTTTTTTTTTGGCAAATAAACTGGACTGGTTTGCCATTTCCTTCTCCAGCCCTTTGGACAGATTGAGGAAACTGAGGCAAACAAGGTTAAGTGATTTGCCCAGGGTCATACAACTACTAAGTGTGGTTGGTTGGATTGGAACTCAGGTCTTCCTGACTCCAGTAGTAGCACTCCATCTAATGTGCCACCTACCTGTCCATTCTAATTTCATCACCAGGCTGTGAACTCAAGCCTTGATTGAAACCATATTCCCATAGCCTCCTCTCCCCTTGGTTTAGAGGACTAAAGGGTTGACTACCAAATTCTTCCCAATGCCTTAGTTTATAGAGACCAGAAACTGGACCCAGCTCATTCCACTTTGCTGCTTCTGCTCTTCCTCGTTTTAACTGAAAGGAAGATGGAATAAGATGCATTCATGCTGAATGCCCCATCTTGATGTCCCCCTACTCTTGCTTTCCTGCCTCTTTTTGTGTGTTGTCTGTCCCCATTAAAATGTAAACTCCTTGATGGTGGAGATATCTTTTTATTAATTTTATTCCCAGATCTAATAAATGTTTATTGGATTGACTTGGCTATAGACCATAAGTTGTTATTATTGTTGTTATTATTTCATCCTTGATTTATTGTATCCTGTTGTTAAATATCTTTCTTTTACTTTCATTCTTTTTTTCCTTAGCACATTGTATGGCACATTGTAAGCACTTATATGCTCATTCATTCATTCATTCATTCATTCATTCATTCACTTTTCCCTTCCCCTAACAATTTTAAATGTTTTGAGTTTTCCCTCTGCACTTTCAGAAGGAGCCAGAGGATAAGGGATCACCATTATAAATGTTCACTACTATATCTTTTATATTATAGACACCCAGTAGATAACTGATCTGAAGATACTTGTTTTTTAATGGAAGAATGTCAAGTTAGGGAGCTAAGCAGCTCTGTTTATATCTAAGACATAGAAATTATCATTTTAATTATATATAAGACAGAAAAAATATGAAAAAATCACACAGATGGCCTGATTATATAATTCATTTATTGGTGTGACTCATCCCCTCACCTTGGGTGCTTTAATATACACCTAGGATCAACGCATTCCTTTTTCAGGTAGGCATTGAGTAACTGATAGAGGACACCTAGTGGTGCTTATTAGCAACTGCAGCTTGATGGATGAACACCGCAGTCTGGAACCGTTGTTCTCTTTCAAAGGAGAAAACACAAAAGCTGTTTGTCAAGTGTCACTTGCAATACTCAGAGCAGCACGCTGGCATTTTCTGTTGTTCTACTGGAAGAAGGGGACTGCGTTACATCCCTCTTTTGCATTTTCCAAAAAAGCTTTGACACAAATGTACGTCCAGGATCTGGAACGAGGGAGAAGGATGTCACTGCTTGTTGTCACTTGCTGTGACTCACTTCTAATGCACAGCAGATGGAATCTAAGTAGTAAGATGACTGGCATTGGACAGGATGTCTGAGAGACTCCCTAAGTGTTGGTGAGCAGAAGAGAAAAAGGGAAAGTTACTTCTGGATCATCTCTACACATAAGGGCAAAAGGCATCTTTGTAGGTTATGTAAGAAGTACCTAGAGACTCCACTTTACCTTAGGGGCTGGGTTATAGAGACTGAGAGAGAACTGAGAAGCATAAGCAGAAAGAATGGGAGCAGCTGCAGCAAAGGAGGTTCAATCATCAGAAGAGAAATAATCAACTTCTAACTGCAGAGACTCAGAGGTACAGAGAAGACATTAAAGGAAAAGGTGATGTGTTGAATTTCTTGTTTTGCAATGTGAGGTGAAAAACAATCCCAGAACAATTCAGAATGTTTATCCTCTTGTCATGGTTCATTAAAAACTATTTTAGAGACATTACCCCCTTACTTCCAATGAGGAATACTTATCATTGTATATCCTTATTATTTTAATAATTTCATCACCATTGATCTTTCCCCTACCCAATCTTTTCTTATAGCCCTTGGGGTCTTTTCAATAGATAGATAAAATCATCATTTTATCTATTGTCTTTATAGAGTAATGTCATAGAATTTATGAAGGAGATATTAGTATGAAAACCAGCCTCTTTACAGTTAAGGAAACTGAGGCTGAGAAGTGAAGTGATTTGCCAGAGGCTGTAGAATCCAAGTGTTTTGACTCAAGATCTGGTGCTCTTTCCTCTTTCATGGTCTATGTGCAAATTCAATTTATCCAACAAGATTCCTTGAAGGTAGTCAGTGAGGTTTTTTTTTTTCATTTGTGTCCAACTCTGCATCATCCCATTTGGAGTTTTCTTGGCAAAGATAATGGAGTGGTTTGCCATTTTTTTTTCTCTAGCTCATTTTACAGATGAGAAACTGAGGCAAACAGGGTTAAATGACTTACTCAGGGTCTGAGAGCTAGAAAGTATGTGAGGCCAGAATTGAACTCACAAAGATCAATCTTCCTGACTCCAGACTGAACTCTTTATCTACTTTGCTACCCAGATGATCCCTCTTGAAGACAGGGATCATGATAAATACTTCTGTAGCATATCCCCAATTTAGTACTTCTAGGTTTGCAGGTAGGAGCATGAAACTGCTCCCAGGTTCTGGGTACTCTGTGTCTAAACATCTTCAACCACAGCCCCCTCTAAGGCACTTACTTCTAATCTAGAAGACACAATGAGCTCAGAGAAAATGCATTCACAAAGACCATAGTAAGAACAACAACTACAAAATATTTCCTCATTAAATATGGGACACACTGTCCTAGAAATACACACAATGTCAGAGGGAAGAGGGGGCACAAATTTAGACTACACAGGTGGTAAGGCAAATAGATAGGAAACATTTGGCCAAGGTTACCCATGCCTCTGGCACTTCAGGCTCCTGATGCCCTCTTGCCCTCTATTTTCTGGTGTTTTCACACACCTCCCTTCTGGGCCCAGGGTCTCCACTGGGAGAATTGCTCAGCTAGGCTACTACTCTTTTCCACAGTTTGACTCTTAAATGCTACATTCAGTTCTCTCTTGGGTCCAAAGTCAAGTTTTCTTCTCTCTTTCCAGAGCTCATACTTCTTAGTGGCCCCACTATCTGTGTTTGGTTCTTCCTAAAAAGTGTTTCTTTTCTTTTCTTTTTTTTTTTTTAAGGACACCAGAGGCCTGGCTTGTCTTTGGTCAGTCAATAGCTAACTGTTCTTTAATTTCATCTACAGGAATTTCACATTTTGTGAATTAGTAGTCAATCAATCAACAATTATTTATTTAGGGTTTACCATGTGCCAAACACCCCCTAGACCCTAGGGGTACAAATTCAATGACTGAACCAATCCAGGGCTGTGAATCTCTTTCTACTTCATTTAACACATTAACACCTCATTATCTATCCCTTCTATCATTTCATGAATAACCAACTCCCACCTCTACCAACTCCATTTCCCAGTAGGTTTAATACATAGTAGGCAGTGTAGTATAGTGTGGAGAACATTAGGTTGAAAATCTGGAGATACAGGTTTTAATCCTAGACATGGCACTAACTTGATTTGTAAAAGTTGTTATTGATCTTTTAGTTTATGCCTTCATTTCTACATATACATTCCTTCCCCTTTCCCAACACAAAGCTTACCTTTCTTCTTTTACATAAAGAAAAAAAATAAGTTCAAGAAAACTGATCCACACAGTAGTAAGTCCAAGAGTGTGTATACAATGTTCCTTAACCATACCCCCACCTCCTTAAAGAAAGGATAGAAGTGTATTTTCTCACATCTTCTTTGAGGACAAGTTTTATTCAGTTTAATAAACATTTATTAATCACCTACTATGTGCTGAGCACTTTACCAAGTACTGAAGATACAAATCAGAAAACAAAGGATGGGTTCCTGCGCTCAATGAGCTTACAATCTAATGGGGAAAGACCAAAGATATAAGGAAGCTGAAAAGTCTGAGAAATCATGGGGGCTGCCAAGTGGGAGAAGGTATGAAAGGAGTCAAAATCACACAGAACCACTGATGGAAAATGAATATTTACTATGAAAGTTATGAGCCCTCTAGAAAGGAAGGCTTTGGGAGGAGTTTATGGCTCTAGTCCTCCAGAAGGGAGAGGCAACTGATTATTATTTCATTATAATTGTACAGTGTTTGGTGACTAGTGTTAAAGGGCAATTATATTTTAATAATTTTTAGGATACATCTAAATTGTTTTCCAGAATTGTTTCTGTTACTAAAATTTTGTCAACTGTAAAAAAAGGGGGGGGGTTTGAAGGATTGGACTAAATGATCTTTTATAAGAACTGTGAGAAGATAGACATATTAATATACCCTTGGTTAGAGCTGAATTGGTTTAACCATTCAGAAAAACAATTTAGAGTTACATAACTAAGTCATTCAACTGTTGACCTTTTGCCACATTGTTCCCAATACTGGTCCTATACCTCAGAGATAGAATGGCAGAAAGAAAGGTCTTGTCTATATGTAACTATGAGCTCTTTGAGAGCTGGGATTGTTTTTTTTTCCTTTCTTTTATTTCCAGTGCTTAGCAGAATGCTTGGCACATAGTAGGTGCTTAATAAATGCTTGCATACTGTTGACTGACTGTATGTAACCAACTATTTATAGCAGTACTGTTTGTGGTAAAAAAAAAACAACCCAAAAACAAATACACACACACACACAAGAGAAAAGAACTGGGTGACCACTTCTTGGGATACAGTTAAACAAATCATGGTGTACAAATGTAGTAAAATGGGATTGTGCTGAAAGAAATTACTAGCATATGGAATTTAGAAAAACCTGGGAGGAGTTGTATAAAGAGATGCAAAATGATGAAAACAGAATCAAGAGAACATTTTCTATGACTGCAATAACTAAAACAACCACACCAAAAAGCAGCAGTGAATTAGAATGAACATTCTTCATCCTAGAGAATTAATGATTATGAAACACTTTCATTTTCTCAGTACAGAGGTAGGGACCACAGATGTGGAATGTAATAGATGTCAGACACAAGGGCTGTGTCAGTTGGCTTTCTTAAATGCTTTTAGTTTGGTTTCATTTGTTTCAAGGAAGGCTTCAATGGGAGGAGGATAAAGGGAAATAACAATGGTATAAAGACAAAAGACAACAATAAAACTATTTTTAATGTCCTTCTGTATCTTTTCCAGTGTGAACATTTTATGACTGAGTAACCCTAAGACTCAATAAATACTGATTTAATTGAGCTGAGAGTGATTATTACTTGAGTTTTCATTTGATGAGCTGCTTCTTAAGTTCCCACTGGCAAGCTGTTGGCCTTTAGTACACTGTTTAATAACTATGATACTCTCTTAATTTGTTCTTTAATACGCCTTCTTGGCTGGGAACCTGAGTTTTAGTTCCAGCATACTTACTGATGTACCATGTTCCTTGGATCCAATACCTAATTCTTCCTCTCAGTTTCTCCATCTTTAAAATGGGTATAGCAGTGTTTTGCACAGTGATGTTTCTGAAGAATAATAAGCTATTCTTTCTAAGCCTTTCCATTCCAGATGAAAAGTGCTAGTGATACTAATAAGTCAAAATTACAGACTATACCTTAAGGGGTATCTACTTCAACTAGTCCTCTTGTTGACAAAGTGAGAGGGGAAGAAATGTTCTTAGAGTCATACAATGACTGTGGCTAAGTTGGAAGGAGAATGCTGGTCCCCTGATTCCCCTAGTCAGTGCAGGTTCTGGTGCCTTAAATATCAGAACAGAAAACTGTGCATTTTACAGTATAAGAAGAACCCTTGACCTCAGCCTAGAAATCCCTCTCTGTTTAAGTCCTAGCCTTCCTTCGAGGCCCAACTCTTTCAAGAAAACCTGTCTGGGGCAGCTAAGTGGCACAGTGGATAGAGCACTGACCCTGGAGTCAGGAGGACCTGAGTTCAAATACGGCTTCAGACACTTAACACTTACTAGCTGTGTGACCCTAGGCAAGTCACTTAACCCCAATTGCCTCAGCAACAGAAGGAGAAGGAGAAGGAGAAGGAGAAGGAGAAGGAGAAGGAGAAGGAGAAGGAGAAGGAGAAGGAGAAGGAGAAGGAGAAGGAGAAGAAGAAAACCTTTCTTCAATGTCCCAATCTTCTGCAGTTGTTCTCTGTTGAACTTCTGTCCCACTTATTGGGCAGTTAGTCAGTCCATGACTCCTGGCACTGTTGTTACTCATCTCCTTATATCTCTGTCATCTTTCTCCAGTGAGGCTGTGGCTTTCTCTAGAGCAGGGAGGACCTCTCTCATATTTCTTTGTGTCACTAGTGCCTCTTGTTTTGTTTTACATACAGTAGCTAGCTAGTTTATGTGTGTTTGTTAATGGCGGATATTCATTTGGCTTAAAAGGAGATCTTTTTTTTTTTCTTTTGGCAGGTGGTGGTGGTGTTGGTGGGAGAGGAAATAGGGAGCACAGTTTTTAGGAATCGAAACATGAACTTAGTTTTGGCAGCAGTTTGGAGTCAATTATTGTACATAGTTATTATGTGCTTACAAGAAAAAACACAACCACAGAATTTTGGGCTGGAAGAGATCAGAGGATGTTGAACTGGAAGGGACCTTAGAGATCATTGAATCCAACTTCTCATTTGGCAGGTGAGAAAATTGAGACCCAGAGAGATGAGGAAACTTAATTCTAGTGTCTCCTCTCTGTTGATTATCTCTAATTTATCCTGCATTTATCCCATTTGTACATAGATGTTTTCATGTTGTCTAATGGGGGGCATTAGGCTATAAGTCCTTAAGGATTGGGGACTGCCTTTGTCTTTCTTTGCATCCCCAGCACTTCTCATAATGTGGTGCATGGTGTAGGCATTAATAAATGTTTATTGACCAACTCTTTGTTCAGGGTCCTCTAAGAAGCCAGCGGCAGAGATTGGGTTAAGAACCCAGCTCACTTGATTTCCAGGCCAGTGCAGGTTTTTTGTCTGTCCCATAAGAATCCATCAATGTGGAAGAGAAAGGCTGTAGCAATATTTGTGGATCCCTGGGTAAATACAGTGAATAGCTTAGATCAGCCATATTTAAATTTTGTACCCAAATTTGCATTGGTTATTTGTATCTCTCTATACCTTTGGAAAAGAAATGGATACTTACTAGCTGTGTGACTCTGGGCAAGTCACTTAACCCTCATTGCCCTCCTCCCAATTTTTTTAAACAAGAAAAGAAATGGATATGTGATGTAGAATTCACTTACATTAAGTCATAGTTCTTATACATTTCCATTTATTTTTGAATCCCCAAACAAAATAGTTCACATTTCAATGCCCTTTTCTAGTTAGAAAGCACTTTATATACATTATCTTATTGGGTAGATCAAGCTGGCACATGATTGGGGTACATGATTGGAAAGAGAATGGATACCTTGACTTTCATCTCTGAGGATCACGACTGTAATTCATAAGTGAAACAAGACCGATCATTGTTGTGAGAGGCAGGAGGTTAGAATCAGGGGGCAGGAATCCAGAGACTTTTGGCTGGAGGGAAGGTCAGTGAGAGAGGACAAAGAAAAGACATGACAGGTAATTCTAGCTTTTAGGTGGATATCATTTTACACTTCATAGTTGACTGCTTTCTTTTAAACCTCAGAACAATTTACAGCCATTGTTAAAAAAAAAAAAGGAAAGTTTTTCAATGTGATATTCCAAGGCCAAAATGATGGATTAATAGGACACCTGAAAAGTGAGTGCCATGGGTCCATGGTTTCAGCCCTTCTCTCTAACAGCTTTGGGGAGCCTACCCTGCTCTAGATGGAAAGAAACAAGATGGTTGTTAGGACTTCAATAGGTCTTTGAAGGAAACCCAGACAATGAAGGGCAAGAAAAATAACATTATTAGGTTTATTCTGTGGTAAAGGATGTTTAAAACCCTTTAAAAAGTTTATCCTGCTAATCTTCAAAAGATCTTGAAGAAGGGGGGGACAAGTAAAGCCTTGGAAGGGGGAAATAAAAAATTTGACTGACCTTTACATAAGGCAGTTTACAGATATAATCTCAATGGATCCTTATGACAAGCCAAAGAAATAGGACAAGAATTGTTATTATTTATTAGTATTAGTTAACTAATTAATATTAGTAATATTTTAACGTTTATTAACTGTGAGCTCTTAGAGAACAGGGAATTTTTTTTACTTTTTTTTTTTTTTTTGGTGGGGCAATGAGTGACTTGCCCAGGGTCACACAGGTAATAAGTGTCAAGTGTCTGAAGCTGGATTTGAGCTCAGGTCCTCCTGAATCCAGGGCTGGTGCTTTTTTTTTTACTTTAACAAAATGTATTGTTAGTGGCACTGTGTGAGGCACTTAATAACTATTTATTGACTTACTGACTGACTCAAAAGTTATCTTTTGCTAGGGATACAAATGTAAAAATGAGCCAGTTCCTACCCTCAAGGAGCTTACATTATCCCCATTTTATAGACGATTCAGCTGAGACAAAATTTAATTCACTTGACTAAGATCATGCAAGTAAATCAGACAGTCAGGGGCCGGAACCCCTATCTTCTAATTTCAAATACAATGCCCTTTCCTCAGTGTGACTATGGTTATAGGTTAATAGCTCCAGAGTTAGGACTTTTAAAACTTGCACAGATCTATTCTGAGCTTTTTATTGCAAGCATTTGTAATGACTCCAGGTTTAGGGGTGGGGCTTTTATGCTTAGGGTATATTGACTTTTGTTTAAAGCATAGTGAATTGGGTGGAAGGTAGGTCAGATTTTATAATCCCTATTCTAAAGATGGAAAAACAAATGAGGTATAAAAGGTCTGTAGTTACCATTCTAGAATACATAGATCTACTGCAAGAGAATATATGATTAAGATTGGAGATGGGGAGGGGGAACCCTGTAAATCAGGGAGGAATTTCATCTGTTTACTTTAGACATTGCTGGGCTTATGGGGGTCCATGATGAGAGTGTAGAAGGCAGTGAGTCCGGGTTACCTTTCATGAAAGGTTTAATCGGTCTTTTTTGTTCATAAGTAAAGAGGCATGGAAACCAAGAAAGAACCGTCATCCTCTTGTTAGCAAACAAAGCAGATAGAGTCCATCTGTCCATTTCACTGCTTCCAGGAAGGACTACTCCTAAATTATAGATCATAAGGTGACATATGGTGTTCAAAGGAATATTAGAAATCAACGCCGCCATTTTTCAGATGAAGAAACTGAGGCTCAGAAAGGTTAACTTATTTACCTCAGGTTACAACCAGCTCTCCTGGTTCCCAGACTTCAGATGTGTCCAGTGCAGCACAAGAGAAATGAGATCCTAACCTCTTAGTCAAGGATTCTTCTGAGATCAGACGAATGTCTAACTTTTCAGTAACTGATGCTCATACTAACCATTTCATATTGTCAATCAATTCTTCACACTTAACCCAATTTTCCTCTACGTAATTTAAAGTCATTTCCTCTTGTTCCATCCTCTACTGAGATAATAATGGCCATCAATGGCATTCCTGTACACTCTATTAAGCAAGAGAAAGAAAGATAGGAAGAAAGGAAGAAGGCTGTATTTGAAAGCAAGCCTCTCTATGTACTAAAATTCAACCAAGGACAGATTGTTGCAGGATTCCTACCGCCCAACTTCGCTGAGGCTGTGAAGGAACCCTTGGAGAGTAAGCTGTATTTGTTTGCATATAACGTTCGCTTGCCCCTAAACTGATCTGGAACTGGGTTGAATCTCAGTTCTTCCTGGACTCACGGTGGACTCTGGGTCACTCGGGGCCAAGCGCTTTGTGGATGCTTTGGCTGGTGCTGGGGGGTTTAATTTTTTTGTTTGTTTTGCTTTTGGATAAAGCCGCTAACAGGCAGTTTCCGCAAGGACTCGCATACAAAGCGACAGATGGGCAAACGGTTCCAAAGAACTCACAGCAGGTTTCGCTGTGAGTTTTAGGGGGTTGTTCCAGAGAGGCTGCAAAGTCAAAGCAAGGGGCGTTAGGAAAGGACCTGGGAACAGAAGCTGCATGCATGAAGGCATAGCAAAGGAATTAGCAAAGTCCGGTTAACATACCCCGCTGACTGATTCTACTAGTGCTTGGTAACCCAAATTCAAGACACTGGGTGATAACATGGGGGGGGGGGGGAGGGGATTGGGGTGTGGGTGTGGGTGCCACCTTGGGCTCTGATTTGTGAAACATTGGCTCCTCCGGAGTCCAGATGGATAACGGTAGGTAACAAACACCTGGACGTGTTGACCCAACAGCTCTTTCCTGGCTCTTACTCATCCAAGTCCCTTCTCGAAGCACCGCCCTCCTCACCTCGGTCCCCAGGTTGCTTTGTTTTTAGAGCCCCCTGGGGGTGTGGGAAGCTTCAAGTCTCGGTCTCCCGGGAACGTTCCATCCACGCCGCAGCTCCCCACAACTGTGAGTCGGAAAACAGAGACTTCTCCGGGAGGCGAGCGGTGGTGGTGCGTAATAGGGACACCTCCCAATCCGGAGTCGAAGGGTTGTGTTGGGGGCCAAAGGGGGGAGGGTTGGGGAAGGAAGGAAGCTGGGGCCAATAAGAGAGGGAGCATTGAATTGGGAGGAAGGCTTTCAGCGGGAGGCGGAGGGAGGTGTTGAAGGGAGGGAGCCCGAGTCTCTGCATTGCAAGCAGGGGGTGGAGGAGGAGGAGCAGCGGCAGCTGTAAGAGGCGGAGAAGGAGGAGGAGTTGTGTGCGCGCACCCTCCCCTCTCCTCGCCTTCCCCTCCCCGTCCGTCCGACAGCTGAGGAGAACCTAGACGCTGACTGCAATCGCGGCACTGGCTCCCCCGACCCTAGCGAGAGCGAGGGAGCAATTGCAACTCTGAGAGGCGCGGGAGGAGAGCGGGGCTCGCTGCAGCGCTGCCTCCAGTCGGGTCCTGTCCCGCGGACCTCCTCCCCCCGCCGCAGGGTCCGGCGGGGAGGGGGAGTGTGTGTGCTGGGGAGAGCCGGGGCTGGAGCCCGAGCCGGAGCCTCAGAGGACATGGGGAACCCGGGAGAAAGGCGGCGGGAGCGGCAGCGGCAGCAGCAGCTTTATTTCGCTCCCAGGCTGTAGCAGGTATGGAAGGAGTGCGTCTGTAAACCTCTACTCTTGCGTTTGGGGAGCAAAGCATCCTTTTTTCGGGTGCGAATCTTTGCAGTGGTGCTGGAGAAGATGGGGGGAAGAGGAAAAATTCCGTGTTGTGATGTTGTAGAAGTGTTCGTGGGCTTTGGGGGGGAGAGAAGCGCATCTCGGGAATCTAGCCGGGGGTAGCCTTTCCTTAAGGGGCTTTGCATTGTAGAAGGGGTGAATAGGGGTTGCTGGATGAAGTGGGGTGGGTCTTTTTGAGTTGAAAATGGGGGTGTTGGGCTGTTAGTGGTGGAAAAGAACCCCGCGCCTGACGGTCCTGGGAAGCGAGGACGCAACTGTTCCTGGGGAGCAGGAGTGCAAATGCAAAGCTTGCTGTGAGTTGGTGTTGTGTCTGCCGGAGGGATGTCTGCGCGCAGACCCCCTGCGGGCGACAAGACAAGCTGCATTTGCAACTGCCCCCCGACCCCCCGCCCCCACCCCTAGCCCCCTCTTTTCACCGTGAAGTGGCAGCACCTTTGCCGTTCTTAAATGTTTTCTTGCAAATCTATAAAAAAGGAGAATCAGCAGTTTTAATTTTCCATAAAGTTCATGAGAGAAAGGTGGTCCTTTTGTGGGTGACATCTATTTGCCTTCACACGAAATCTTTGCCATCTTTAAAAAAAAAACTTGGCCGATTTCTTTTCACCTTTCTTGTCACTTGCGGGTTACTCGGTTACTTACTAAAGGTTTGTTTCCTTTGGAAGAAGTCTGTACTGGGCGAGAGCGGGAGGGCACTTTGTATCTAACAGGGATCCCAGCCCCCTCTGCTTCGCTCGGGAGTAGAAGAATATAAGGCTCCTCCGTAGTCAGTGCGCACTTTCCTCCCTCCTGTGTTCTCACCCTTCCCGTGCCACGCCACTCCCTCCTGGCGCCTTTGATCTTGTTCACGTCTTAATTAAATTTTAAAAGGTAGGTAGGATCTTAATCCTTGTATCTTGGAGAATATTGCCATTGTACATTCATTCATTTACAAAATTCATAGTCTATCCAAAGAGAATCAACTTCATTTCCTTGTGACTATGATCTGTAGGCTTCCCGGGTGAAGATTATTGGCCATCATCCCTCTTGGGCTGAGATTTGTCAACAGTAACCTGGCTCTGTTAATATTGTCTAAAATGACTACCCCAGATATGAATATTTTAAACGCCAAATGGGCCGGTGAATACTTACCAGGGAAATATCATTTTGGTGAAACTGAACTTTGAACATTACCTTTTAATTTACTGTTAGTTTTTGGTAGGGAAGACTTGTAAAAATTAGTAGCTGGTATTGGTTTGCTTAGAAAGTTTGACAACATTTGTCCGATTTTTGCCTCTTTGCTCTTTTGTTTGCAATTTTCATTTCTTAACATTAACACTAGATGGCTTTCTTATATCAGACATTTGCCGAATGTGGTTTCAGAGTTGTCTGTGACTGCTGCCTAGTGTTCATTTCCCAATTCTTCTAATTTGTAGGGAAGGAATCATGAGAAGACTGTTGCTTGATGTGACATATTTAGACTGTCTAGGCCAATGTCTTTGAGAGGTCAAAGTGTGGTCTCAGGCACCCTTAACATCCTTTAAAATGAACTTGGGCACCATATTTAGTAAGATGTTTAATGTAGTTTAGGATTTTTAGTTTTTCTATTTAGGGAGATTCTATTTGGGAGATAGTAGTAATAAATAATATTTTTTTCTGGCAGAAAAAAAGCAGTTTGAGTTGACTGCTTGATGTGGCTATTGGAAAGGATTAGAAAGGTGGACTCTGTTGGGTAGCTTTGTTTGTTCATGGGAAACTGCAGTCCTTGAGTTTTGCATATAAATAGCTTATACTGTTCTCAGAGAGTCTATGATCTGGAAGAGATTTTGGAATGATAAATGTTAGGGTTGGAGGTATTTTGCTTTTAGGCTCTCAGAGTGATACTTTGACTTTTATTTTGAAAATTGACACCCCACCCCCACCCTCATTTTTGAATTATACAATGAATCATAAATGAGCATTTAGGCAGATAGTCCTGTCATTGCTATTTTGAAATACTAGTTGCCTAAAGCAAAACCCCAGCTATTCTGAATTTTCTTTAGCTTTGTTGTGCCTAAGAGGTAGATTTAGCAGGTACTGGGATGCATAGATGTCACATCAAGACATATTTACTTGTTGGACAGAAGGCCAGTTTAACAAATAGTCTTTTGATTTTGCTCAGGGATTATGTGTATAGAGATGCTTTCAGGAACTGAAACAAAACTGCGTAGCATCTGTGTGAAGTAGGGAGTAGAGCAGGCCTCAATTTTTATCAGTTCCCACAAACCACCTATAGATGGAGTGAACCTAACTTGGATAAGAAATGAATGCAAGCATTAAAGGAGGTAATCACCAACTTATAAGTGTCACAGATAAGACTTAATAGCATCAGAGAACTAGAGCTGGAAAGGCTGGCTAGTTTGGTCTTCTCAGTTTTCAGATGAAGAAACCAAGGCCTAAAGAGATTAAATGACCAAGGTCATGAGATATCAGAGGTAGGATTTGAACCTAGGTCCTGACGTAGGTGGTATAGTGGATAGAGTGCTGGGCCTGAAGTCAGGAAGGCTCATCTTCTTGAGCTCAAATCTGGCCAAAGACACTTAGTAGCTGTGTGACCCTGGGCAGGTCATTTAACCCTGCTTGCCTCATGTGTAAAATGAACTGAAGAAAAAAATATAGCAAACCACTCCAGTACCTCTGCCAGGAAAACCCCAAATGGGGTCATGAAGAGTGGGACTCAACTGAACAACAACCACCTGCCTACACAGCCAGTATGCTGTCATCTGTACCATCCTGTTTCTGAAGGACTGGAAGCAATGCCCATGAATTAAGAAGAAAGGCTATATATCTCCCTTCTACTTGTGACACCAGGGTCTATGAATGGGACTTTGCACAGGAGGTAGGTTAGTTAAATTATAGTGAATGGAGCACTTTAAAGATTTAAGAGTCAGGGGCAGCTAGGTGGCGCAGTGGATAGAGCACCGGCCCTGAAGTCAGGAGTACCTGAGTTCAAATCCGGCCTCAGACACTTAAAACTTACTAGCTGTGTGACCCTGGGCAAGTCACTTAACCCCAATTGCCTCACTAAAACAAAACAAAAAAAACAACAACAAAGATTTAAGAGTCAGTAAGACCTGGGTTCTGGTCCCACCTCAGTCTCTTATTAGTGGTGTGATGCTGGGAAAATTACTTTATTTTTCTGTGCTTCAGTTTCTTCATTTGCAAAAAGAATGAGTTATACTCAATGTCTAAGGTCCTTTTTAAAGAATCTAATTTTCAATTTGCAGCTTTAAGTTTATAGTCTGTATAATCAAGTTAGTCAGGAAGCATTTTTAAGTGCCTATTGTGTGCTAGGCACTGTACTAATAGATGAAAGAAAGGCAGAAGACAGCCCCTGCCCTCAA
The DNA here is from genome assembly GCF_019393635.1 of Dromiciops gliroides. Lineage (NCBI taxonomy): Eukaryota > Metazoa > Chordata > Mammalia > Microbiotheria > Microbiotheriidae > Dromiciops > Dromiciops gliroides. The sequence continues at coordinate 147,812,820 of NC_057864.1, forward strand.
GGAGTTTACAGTCTGATGGGGGAGACTACAAGCAAACCTCCCTGTACAAACAAGCTCTCTACAGGATAAGGAGGAAATAACTAGCTGAGGTTAAGAGGTTTTGCGAAAGGCTGCCAGAAGAAGGAAAGATTTTAACAGGGGCTGGTCCAGATTATGACTAAGCTCATAGTGGTCACTGCAGTGATTATCCCAGTCCTCGAAAGTAGTTATGAAATTTAGGCTTTTGTCACAGTGGGTTTTCACTTTAACAAGAGGAGGCTTAGCTCAACAAACATTTATTAAGCATCTTCATGGAAGGTGCTGAAAGGGAGGGTCTAACGGAAACCATCTCAGTGGCAGGAGCATGGAGAAAGGGGGAAGGAACAGGGAACTCCTAGGGAAAGATATGGTCTGAGGAGTGGACCCTGGGTTCCTTGGGTCTTCAGGAAGCAGGGCTGGGTGTTGTCAGAAATCTAGTTGTCTTTTCACACCTGAAACAGCTTCCTGGGGCCTCAAGATCTGGGTTTTTTGAGGGGAGGAGGATGAAAGAAGGGAGTGGAGTTCTAGCTCAGGGCTCTTGAGATTGGTTTCCCATCGATGACGTCACAGGCATGGAGATGCTAGGTGGTGGCCTGGGAAGCTTCAGTTGAACTGAAGTGGGAAAGTAGAAGGGTTTAGAACTTTCCAGAAAATGTCAGGTCACTTGGAACAAAGGTCATACCTTTGACCAGAGCAAGATTGTGAGGTCCCTTGGCTGTGTAGCTCTCTTGGAAATTTCCAAGAACCTCAAAATGGTCAATGGGAACTGTTTGGGAGGGCTGCTTCTTACTGAATCAGAGTTTTGTCAACACCTGTCCTCCTTGAGCTCATCTCACCTGAGCCTCAGGGTAAGGGAAGTGAAGCCAGTGACTCACTTAAGGAAATCTGCCTGTTCATGAAAGTGGAGGAGATACCAGTGAGCCACACTGGAAGAGGGACCGGCACTGTTTGGTAATCAGAACTGGCTTAAAAGGCCTCTGGTTGGTCTGCTAAGCAAGACTTGTTTAAAGTGGGTTGTCTTTGTTACATGTTTTGGGGAAACATGGTGAGTATAAATGTATACAAGCTCCCTCCAGATTCTCGAATGACGGGCATTGTGTTCAGGAACTTTACTTCCTTGAATGCCAAGAGATGATTCAGGACTTTGGACTTGGATCAATTTTTCTCTTCTCTCTTCTCTCTTCTTTCTTCCCTTCCCTTCTCTTTTTCATTTCTCTATTTCTCTCTCTCTTTTTCTCACTCTTTCTTTCTTCCATTGAATATTTGTATTAGAAGAGAACTTAGGACCCTATGTTGACGTTTTCTAGTTATTTGGAATCCAGATAAAAAAGAAGTACAGAACTGATGACCTTGTAACATAAGACTTTATAAAAAGAATCTAAATCCTCATTGGAGATAATAGTGTGAAAGAATGGGAAGATGATCACTGGTCTTGGTAATGTTACAATACATGTAAAGTACTTTGCAAAACTCAGAGTGCCATATAAATATTAGCTATAAGGAGGAGGAGGAGGAGGAGGAGGAGGAGGAGGTCTGAGTTCTGGTCCTAGTGCTCTTGGGCAAGTCATTGCTTCCCAGTACCTCAATAGCTCATAGATCAAGGGCCAAAAGAAACCACAGCAGCCACCTAATTCAACCCATCATTTTATGGTGAAGACCAAGGAAGCTGATTGACTTGGCCAAGGTCACATCCCATGAAGGCATAATTTGAATCCAAGTCCTGACTAGAGCCAGCTATCTTTGCACTCTACCATTGTGGGATTAAGCTACACTCCCCTTAAGTTGTCTCTTCTAGCTCTCCTTGAGCTTGTGAAATGCAAAGTAAATATATTGAAGCCATGGGAAAGAAAATAATAATTTCTAACCTCTAGTGCTTCACACTATCTTCAAGAACTATGTGAGGTTCTTATGATCACCTTCTCATAAGAGGCAGCTAGGGGGTGTAATGATTGGAATGACGCCACCTACTGGAGACTTGCTGTGGAGAGCTCCACCATGAGGAAAATGCCTCAGAGGCATTGTGGCTTTTCCTTGGCATCAGGAAATGACATTTGCTCATGGGTGCTGTCTATCAAGTCTACCAGCCAATCAACTGGAGGAGCCTCCTATGGTCTGGGAGGAGACAGGAAGGAAGAAAGGGAGCCTGGGCAGAGAGCGCTGGCCTTTTTTTGGCTTCCGGACTTGATGGTGGTGGCGGCAGAGGACTTCACAGGAAATTTGAGGAAAGATAGGAATGCCAGGCTGTTAGAATTCTGTTCTCAATCTTTTTCTTTCTATTTTCCAATAAACCCTTAAAAACCTAAACTCGTTTTATCAGTGATTTTTAGTCAGTTTCCTCCAAACTGGGGGAACACATTAGAATCCACATTTAGAATCTTAAATTACACAGGGGGGAGGGGTACAGTGCATAGAACACCTGAAGTTGATTCAGGAAAATCTGAGTTCAGATCTAGCCTTAGAGATACTACCTAGCTTTGTGGACTTGGAGAAGTCATTTAACCACTGTCTGCCTCAGTTTCCTCTGTTGCAAAATGAAGAGAGTAACTGCACCTAAGTCTGTCCCCCCAATTGTTGTGAGGATAAAATGAGAGGATATGAAGTGCTTGGGAAGCCTTAAGCTCTGTGGAAATGTTAGTTTAAAAATATCTCATTTTTTGGCAGCGAGGTAACACAGTAGATAAAGCACTGGCCCTGGATTCAGGAGGACCTGAGTTCAAATGTGGCCTCAGACACTTGACACTTACTAGCTGTGTGACCCTGGGCAAGTCACTTAACCCTCATTGCCCTGGAGGAAAAAAAAAATTATCCTAATTTTACAGATGAGGAAATTGAAGGCCACAAAATTTAAGTGATTTGCCTAGTGTCACCCACCTATTGTCTGAAGTGGGGTTTGAGCACCAGAATACCTGGCTCTATTTAGCCCTTGATGCCACAGGGCTAGGCCATTCTGGTTGGCTCACGAGGTTACTCTCATTCTGCCCCCTCCTACTTATAGAGTTGGCTTTAGATTGTTACTTTGGTTTGGTAATTCCTGAGAATTACAGCCATTGTTTTTTCCTCCTTCTCCTATTTCTTCCTCACACATTGTGGTTTTCATTTAAAATAAGATTCAGCCAGGACCTCATTTTAAGGAGGGATAACAAGGCAGTATAAATGAAATGCCAGAAGTTGAGAGAAATTCATCTGATCCCTTTCCTAACTTGATTTATGGACTTGTGATCACACACACACACACAAAAAAGGCTGAAGTCTGAGGGAACCAAATGTGACCCACTTCTGGAATTCCTCCGTGGTGGATCGACTGAATATGAGATTTCACATTAAGCTCCACTAAATCCCTAGATAAGTTGTTTCCATAGACTGCCATCCGTACGGAAGCCTGGTGGTGGAAGAGAAGACAGACTGAGGCTGTCAGTTGAATGTAGCTGAATATAGGCTTTGTTTAAATATTTATGGCATTCTAAAATGGAGTCGTGAAATTAATATATACAATGCCTGGCAAGAATGCAATGCAATATTGCTTAAACAGGTCTGCTCTTTTGCTTTATGTTATAAAGTTAAAATTGCATTGAAAGAATAAAGATTCGAGGTTCTTTGTGTTTTTTTTTTCCTGACCCTTGAGTGGCGGCTCCATACAACTTCTATTATCTTTGGTTATTTCAATAACCTCTTAATTGGTCTCTATGCCTCAAGTATCTCTCCAACTCCGTGATTTCCTAGAGGGCCTCTAGGATAAAAGATAAACTCTTCTGATTAGGTTTTAATGCCCCTAAGACCCTTATCTCAGGCTTTCTTTCAGGCTTTGTTGGACATGCTTGCTCTCTCTCTCTCTCTCTCTCTCTCTCTCTCTCTCTCTCTCTCTCTCTCTCTCTCTCTCTCTCTCAGGGTCCAAACTGGCTCTTTCTGTTCAGGATACTGTACCTCCCATCTCTACCCCTTGTGGCTATTGGGATGGGTTCCTTCCTCACTGTTGCTTTATACAGTGGCTCTCTTCCTTTAAGAGACAGCTCAGAATCACCTTCTACATGAATGTGACTTTTGTGTATTTGTTTGCTTGTTGTCTCCCCCATCAGACTGTAAGCTCCTTGAGGAGGGACTATCTCATGCTTCTTTTGTATCCCCAGACCTTAGCACAGTGCCTAGCACGGAGTAGGCACTTAATAAATGTTGATTGACTGATTCTTCCCACAATTACTATGGCCAGATTTCCCAAACTACTTGTATTTAACTACTCTGTGGTTGGAACACCATGTCTGGTGTCCTAAGGAGTGTGCAGGTGACCTTAAGGACCTTTCCTCTCTACCCTTCTTCCCCTTTTAACTCTGGAGAAACTGATACCTGTTAAATAATTAGCCAGTTTTTAAACCTAGGGGCCGTATGCTTCTTTCTTTGCTGATTGAGGGAGTTTATATTAAATGAAAAATTAGGACTACCATCACCATTGCTTAGTCTCCAGTTATGAAAATTCCCAGCAGTCAGGCAGAGGTTTGTTGGTCTTCCTTAATCTGAAATTTATTTTAATTTTTTAACTTATCCCTGGCCTCGATGTTTGAGACACAATTCAGTTTACCAGCACTGTTGGGGTAAAGAATTGAGCAGAGTATATAAAAAATACTTTATTGCTTAAAAGGCAGTAGAAGTTGGGCAAAGGGCAGACTATTTTTTAGGAATGTTTCCCAGTCCTTGAAAAGGAAGTATAATCAGAGGTTTCAGTTCAGAGCTTTTGATTTGAGGTGCCTGTATGGGCCAATGGCCCTTCTCGATTTCTTTTTTTCTCTGCTACAGGTCAACTCTACTTTTTATTTTTCCTTTCTGGTATTGCTTTGATTCTTTCTGGCTCAGCTCTTGGGGTCCCTACTCCTTCCTCTCTTTTTAGATAGGAACTCAAATTCTCAATTAATAGTGTGACCAAGTCCTTCAACCAATTGAAACTGACTTCCTCTCACACCTAATTAAAACGCCTTTGATTTCTACAGGTTTAGGCCTTGTTAGTACCTTGTTCACACCTCTTGTTGACACAGGTATCAAGACTTGGGAAAGTTTACTGTTTTAAAATATTTTAGAAGGAAACATCATTAATACCTTGACAGTGTAATTCTATCATAAAATTTAAACTGTTCCATGCAAAAAAACAAAACAAAACAAAACACAGCTAATTTCTGAGGAAACATATAAAACAATACCTGTGACTGATTTCTTTCTTCCTACTCTCTTCCTTGTATTAGTGTGTTGGTATTTGTTTTGCGTATTGTTGGACCTAGTTGCTTTGGAAGAATTAGGAGCAGCTTAAGGTGAAGAGTATAGAAGGGGAAAACTATATCCATTCTGTTTCTGCCTTGTGGAGTTGTCAGGAGAACCTCCCCTCTGCACTCCTGTGGATTGATGAACCTGGAAGAAGAAAGTATTTACCTGACCTCACTGGACCCTGTAAAATTTTCCAGGTCTGACTTGATCCTGTTTAAGGAAGTCTGGATTTTTCAAGTTCAAATTCTGATTGGTTAATAGAATCTTTGAATGGGACTTCATTTTCTTTCATTTCCAGAAAGGTGCCCTTGGATGGAGTCTGTTCCTCCATTATTCTCAGCATGTCACTCTGCTGCCAGGAATAGGGATTGTGTATTGTGGGGTAGTAAGAGAAGCCAGAATTTATAATTGCTCTCTCTGAGAAAACAGCTCGGAGGTGAAACCTGTAGATTTTAGGACTGTTTTATTCAGGTGCTTTGTCTTCAGATGTACTTCATGGGGGTGGGGTTAAACGTTCAGCAAGGAGCTCTTAGTCTCATTATTCCATCCTCCTTCCTTTCCCTCCTCCCAAGTTTTCTTTTTATTACTGGGTATTAGAAGACTATTCAGTGTCCCTCAGATTGGATCCCTCTTCTCTGCTCCTCCCCAAATCAATGCAGCCCATGGTACTCTAATATAGTAATTGCACCTGTAGTAGTAAATGAAATGTGAATGGTTCAAATTAAGATGACACTTTGTGAGTTTTTTGCAGTCAAGAGGAAGGATTCAACTAAAAAAAAAAGGTATGCAGTAGAGTATCTTGAAATTAATGTTTTAAATAGTTAATTAAAGCAGAGTAACTTTTTCTAATATCTCTGTATTGACATAAGGTTGTGATCTCATTCTGGTCCTCCAGAAGCAAACACTTCACCTACCTTCCCTCTCCCACTTTCCCTCTTCTGGCTTTGTTTCATTTCTTTTCAGAAAGGCTCATGAATCAGCAGGTGTTCCATAGGAGCTGCCCTGCTGTCTTGAGTGCATTGCCAGGTGGTTTAATTAGGTAGCACATCACACTTGGGTCTCTGACCTAGGTGAACAAGCTTACTAATATATATGCCACTGGTCTGCTGGGAGGATCAGATGTGGGCTATATTATTATAAATCTACCACTGTTATTAGAAAAACCATTCCAGATGTGTGGGTTTGTAATATGTTTGTGTGTGAAGTACAACAGGCATTTCTTGTGAAGCTTGAGACTCACTAGTGGACCATACACTATTTTGTTGTTTTTCTTGATACAATTATCCCATTGAGACTTTCCTCATCACAGTTTCAATGTATCTCTGGTTGGCATAAGAAATTAAATGGAAATTTTGGGAGAGTTTTGTGGAAGCCACAAACAACAGGCAAAGGCCAGCAGAGGACACAGAAAAAAGTTTAGAAACTCAGAAATGCATAAGATATGTGTATAATTGCATAATATCAACATATTTTATCTTTTAAGACCATAATAATTCAGATTTCTTCTCTGGTATAAAGGAGGGCCAAAAAATTTTACATGGATTTTCTAGATCAAGGGGGCACTGCATCCCTAACCCCCCTCAGATGTGCAAGGGATAACTGTTGTTTCTTTTCAGCATTTGCATTTTTGTTATGAATTAGCCATTCATGCCATGTTTTTTCCCCACCACTATTGATTATTTCATATCTTTCCTTCATTATCTGAAAAGATACTTGTTCAGTCTTTTGGTATAGATCTTGCAAATGTATTGTGAGAAGGTTTTCCAAGTTAGTTGTTATCTGATCTTAAAATGGTGTTGAGGCCTCTGGCAAAGAAATCTTCAAACCATAAACCAGGGTGTTGGATAATTAGGTGCTATAGTTACATGTAAAACTAAGTATTAGATTTAAGTAAGTGGTAACATGTTACCAATGATGCTGAATGGTGTAAAAGACATCCAGGGTTATGGATGCCTGGAATTGAGGATGGTCCTGCCTTCAGCAAAAGAAAATCCATGTGGCCACTGTAATTTCAGCACTGCCTGGTGCATTCCCTTCCCTTCCCTCTCCACCTCTCTCCCAAGCCCCCAAATAATAGAAGAATCAGAGGAAGTGATGAACATGAATCTCACAGGATGAAAAGGTATGAAGAGGTTATGATTTGTAGTAGCAGAGGGAGTACTCAACACTAATGAGATAGTGAGGAGAAAGAATAGGACCTAGTCACATCTCACCCCATACACAACTTGTGTGACCTTCTGCAAGTCACTTAACTCCCTGGGCCTCAGTTGCCTTATATGTGAATGACAGAGGTTGGATGAGATGATCGCTGATATATCTTCCATCTCTATATTTAGGATCCTATGATGTTAGAAAGAGCAGCATCTAGGTGATTCAGTGGATAGAACTCCAGGCCTGGAATCTGGAAGACCCGTCTTCCTGAGTTCAAATCTGGCCTCAGACATTTACTAGCTGTGTGAGCCTGGGAAAGTCACTTAACCCTGTTTGCTTCAGTTTCCTCATCTGGAAAATGAGCTGGAGAAGGAAATTGCAAACCCCTCTAGCATCTTTGCCAAGAAAACCCCAAATGGGGTCATGAAGAGTCAGACGCAGCTGAACAACATAGCAGCAATATCGTTAGAAATTTTGCATCCATATTAAGTAGCCTGAATGGGAGGGAGGGAGGAGGATAGAATCAGGAATTTGACTTGTTTTGAGTAGTAGACATGCATTTAGGGTCTCAGGTAACCTTGAAAAAAAATTTCTTGATCACTGTTCACTAGGCAATTCTCTTGAGTCACTGGTATATTGAAGGGAGTATTGATCCCTACCCCTTCAGCTCTTGCCTGCCCCCTCCTCCAGCAGTGACATCTGAATCTGGAGACCTTTTTTTCTGAGTTAGACTAAACTCTCTTAGAAAGAAAGATTCTGGGAACTCTAGCAGCCCTGGAGAGAGAAGGGAGTCTAGGACTAGTCTCTGGTATAGCAGAATGCTTCCATCCTAAGATAGACCTCCAGCAACCCGGGAGGAACTGGAGTCATAGCCTTGAACTTTCCAGCATGGGAAGTTCTCACCTAGAGAGGACTTAAGGAACAGTTTGCTGGCACAGTGGGATGAGGTATGTGAGACACCGCTGTGCTAGTGAACCCAAGGGGCAATCCAGGGATCTTTCAAGAGGGTGTGGTTTTGGTCCTTGTCTCAGCTTTCAGAGCCTGGCCCAATCTTTGGGTTTGGCTTTGTTGGGGGCAGTCTAGGCAAAAAATTCATAATGGCTAGCGCCTGTCAAGTCCTGACCTTGTGTTATAAATAAGATTCTGGTAAAGTAAATGTATCTGAGTCTTTTTCCAGAGCCTATGAACAATTAAATTTTGCCCAAGATAATTAAAAAAAACAAAAACCACCAAAACACCATAATATTTTGGCAGAAATTGTGTTGATCCCTTTTAAACTGAGGATTGTAAAGTACATTGAATACAGCTCTTTGTATCTACCTTTGTATATTTGAGGTGGCCTAATATTTGACATAAATATAAATTTGATTTATAAAAACTATTGACTTCTATTTCCTGAAGTCAATAACTGCTTCACTACTGCAGGCACATAATAGATGTTTAATACTACTAATAATAAAATAATAAAACCTAGTAACACTTTAAGCTTTGAAAACACTTTATAAAGTATTTCATTTTATTCTCACAACAACTCTACGAGGTAGATGCTACTATTATCTTCATTTTATAGATAAAGGTAACTGAGGCACAGAGAGGTTCAAGTGGCTTGCATAGGCCCACAGCTAGGAAGTGTCTTGAGCTTGGATTTCAACTCAGGTCTAATGCCACCTTTCAGGATTTGTGATTGTTCCTGCTATATGTTTAAAATTATGTAATAAGTCATGATTCTCTTTGTGTGTCGGTGTCTGTCTTTCTCTGTATGTGTGTATCTAATTTTTGTTGTTTTTGTAAGATGATCTTGGTGACTCTTTTAGAATCTGGTCAAGGACAAGAGAGATGGCGACAGATGGCTTTGCCTATTGTAATAATGATGATTTTATAGGAAATCCCTTATGAAGGTTATATTCCAAAAGTTTACTTGAAGACAGCCCTCTGAACACAGAGATAATGTTGTGCATTGTGGTTTGGTACAGAGATACCCTTCTATCATCTAAACTCAGTGTAGTGGAAAAACTTCATTTGCAACAAAAACCCTGGGAAAGAAAATGGTCAAGAACAGGAAGGTACCTGTGATTTCATTGCTGTAGCAAAATGGTGCTAGAGGGATTCCACTACCAAAGCAGGCTGTCATAGAAAGTGCCCTAGAGCTCTGCAAAGTTAAGTAGATTGCTCAGGGTCACACAGCAGGTCCGTGTCAGAGACCGAACTTGAATCCCGGTCGTCTTGGCTTTCAGACCATCTCTCTATCCACTATTCCATGCGGCCCCATAACTGTCACAGCACCAGTAATTAATGGAACACTAGTAAAATTGAATGGTCTTTTACATTTAGCCTTAAATGTTGGATGTTGTGGGAAAGCATGCTATTTATGTGTTGACTCTAAAGGGGACTTTCTTTACTTTTGAGGTCAAAGTGGATGGCACTTTTTTTTTACTTTCATTTATTGTTTACTTTTTCTTAAAATCTTAACGGTTTTCCTCTATCAATAGGGCTCCTTTTGTACTTTTGAGCCACAGTTGAGGACTTTAACAGATTTGATCCGTAAATGGAATGGAGATTTTCCCAATGTAATTAAATACAAGCGAAAGGGACAAATGAAAGAACCACAGAATCATAAAATGTCAAAGCTGGAAGTGACCTAAGATGTCATTTAATCCAACCCCCTTATCTTACAGAGAACCTTTTGAAGTTTCAGTTTCCTTAAGTGACTTCTTCAAAGCCTCGGGGCCAGAATGTGTCAAAATCAAGACCTGAACCCAGTTGTTCTGACCTCCAATTCAATTCAAAGTTTATTAAGTGCCTGCTATGTGCCAGGCATTGTGCTTAGCTCTGGGGATACAAGTTAGGCTGGGCACAATGCCTTGTGGTTTGGGGGAATATTCTCATTAGTAGGGATAGTTGGGTCCAGGTGTGGGGGAGGAGGACAGGGAGGATTGGGTGAAGCATCATCTTTCCTTGGCTTTGTTGTTGTGTATATTCTTTCAGACCTGTGCAGGTACTGGGTATTGGAGGGATGTCTAGGTCTCCCCTGCCCCTCCCCCACAGGTCATTAATACCATGGCTGTGTTTGCTATGTTGTGTTCCGTCTTCAGGGAAGGATGGAAGGAGGAGTTTTCACCTCCCAGACAGTCCTGGATGTCTGATTCAACCATAGGGCTGCATAGCTGAGTAAGTACTCTGAGACTCTTCCCACTCCCTTAATATGTGTTTGACAGAGTTCCAGACATACCAATGCTCTTTCCACTATACTTCATTAGAGAATGTTTGTATGCCTGTTTGAGAGAGAGAGAGAAAGTGCATGTAAATGCAAGCCTGAGGTGGAATTAACTTATCTGCAAACAAAGACAGGGCAATTGGTGAGCCTGGCTCTGAGAGGGAAGAAAGGAGGAGGTAGGGAAGAGACATTCAGACACTTCCCTACCTAAACCACTGGTCGTCAGTAGATTTTTTTTTTGGGTGGGGGTGGGGGGAGTGGTTTGGGAGGGAGGAGAAGGGCAGGGGATGCTTAGGAGTTTTTGTTAGCTTCTGTAGTGATTAGGAAATGGCAAAATATTTAGGTTGGGAAAAGAAGTTTGATATGATCTGGTCATATCCTTCTCATTTTGGACATGAGGATGCTAAAGCCCAGAGAAGTTCAGAGGATTCTCTTCATACATGTGGGATATTAGCAAGATGATGGTAGCAACTTGTATCTATCTTTAAAGGGAGCATTTTAAAATGCCTTTGCATCCTGATGAAAATATCCATGTTTTCCTCCTGTGAAGCAAGCAGGAATTATTATCCCTATTTGAAGAATGAGAAAACTGAGGCACAAGGAAGTCATGGCTTACTTAGGGTCATAGGGGTGGTCATGAGAACTGGACTTCATTGTCAGTTTTGCCAGTGACTCCTAAAGGAGTGTCTTTTCTTATAGACTTTGTTTGCATCTGTTGTACAGACAGACTATAGCACTGAGTTCCCTAGTTGGTTGCTGAGCAGAACATACCATATCAGTGCTAATTCTAGACCATGACCATAATCTAAACTTTTCTGAATGTGTCTGTATCTGTCTGCAGAGCTATATGAAATACACATACATTAAATATAACACATGTATATACTTTATATAGAACACACACATTTATCTATCTATCCCTTTATCACTCCCTCCCTCACTCTTCTCCTCTTTTCCCTCTCTCCCTCTTTCCCTTTCCCCTTCAGGCTGCTTCTTCCTATCTCGCCTGGGCTGTCAGTGCATTGGCCAACTTACAGGTCCTGTTCTAATATTGTTCCACATGGAAGCTTTAACCTGTTTTCAACCATGACCAGTTAGCACCTCCTCAGGTGGTCTGGTTGCCCTCTACTGCTCAGGGTATCACCATATTGGTTGCTAGACTGAGGGTACACACCTGTTTGACTTTAGCTTTATGACAATCCAGATTCCTGAGCTCAAGTGATAGACCAACTGTAACTTACTCAGCAGCAGTGTTGCAGACAGAGGATGAGTTCGTAAATATTTAACAACCAGCTATCTGGGGGGAAAAAAAAAAAGATGTACACCTAAAATACTTTTAAATTTAATCCGCATTATTAAGATTTTTTCCATTCCTTTCTTAAGTCTAGACAATCAACAAAAAAATAAATCCCTGATTTTGTAGCATTTGCCAGTTTCTGAGGTGTGAATGTTCTCACTGAAAATTTAACAATTGTCTGAGGAATCAAGCTGGCCCCAGTACATATAGCATGAGCTACTACTTCATAAAAGCGTTTTTTTTGGAAGGTTTCACCTAATCCCAGGATCATAGGACTTGATAATTATTTGAAATCTTGTAATTTGTGCTGAGTTAGCATATTTACTGATTAAATCAGGTTATATATTCGGATAACTGAGTGAAAAATGCATTCTTACCCAGTACTTCAACAGAGACCATTTTTTTTTTTTTGGCTTTTGAGATGCTGCCAAGAATAAAAACTATAAGAGGAAAACAATTTTTGTTTTGCACTTTATGCTTTGCTATATTTGCATAATCTTTGTTTAAGTGAGTTGGATGTGAATCCCTAAATAAATTCCAGGCATTTAAATATTTAAAATAATTCATTCCCAGTACTTTACTCACCAAAAGAATAAGTGCTTACAACAAAGAAAATAACACCCTTGCAGATGTAGCCCTGTATAGACTTTGTTCACCTTGTCATTGAATTATAAAACATTAATAGTGAAGCTAGAATTTGAACATTCATTGAACTGCTTTACTGGCTCTTTTCCAAAATATTTTTCGATGCTAGAGAAAGCAAGACGATTTGTTTGAAATTGGCATTCGGCCAACCAAAAAGAGAACTGATGTAACCACTAACTTCAACTTCTTTGCTCTCACTCCTAATTTTAGTACAATGAAATCTGGGTGATCTGTGCCTGCTGTTTCCATGTATCTGCTTATGGGAAACTTTCTAAAAACAACATCTTGGTTTAGTATGATAATTCTTGGTGTTTCTCTCCCTACTGCAGAGTTTATTTCTGAAAGAATGTAAAGTTGGCACAGCGAACTCTATGAAGTAGAGAGGAAAAGGGACAGGACCCTAGATGTCAGTCAGGATGAAGAACTTGGTGCTTTGTATGCTATAGGTGCTCAAATACTTGTGAGGTGAATGAAATAAAGCATGTTAGGCCTTGTGGTGGTTATAAAGAAGTCTAAGGCATGATTCCTGTTCTCCATGAAGAACTTTTGTACATTTTAACATTTAGATTTTGTAGTTGGTTTCCACATTCTCTTCCCAACTATTTTTAGCTAAAGGTGTCATCTTCCTCCACCCCCTCCCCACTCCCCACACCCCCTTTCCTGATGGAGTGGGAAAAGAAACATGGCTGTTCATACCTCTTGGATGATATGTGGGATTCTCCAAATAGAGCCCTTCCAGTAAGATGGACAATCATCACACTATTTGTCTTGTCATGTTGTCCTAAGATCTTTCAGACCTTACCGCTGGCCTTGCTGCTATGCCCTTCTGATTCCCACACACTGTCATTTGATCTGCTGGTGCACCCTAAGACTCCTGGGCCTTGCCCTCCTTTCCAAAACTGAACCCTTAGGTTTTCTGGGCTTTCCCCCTACTTTCTTATAGGCATAATCTTCCCCCGTTAGAATATAAGCTTTGAGAGAAGGGACTGTTTAGTTTTTTCTATTTCAGTCAGACAGTCAGTAAACATTTATTAAGAGCCTACTATGTGTTAGGCACTATGCTAAGTCCTTGGGATACAAATGTGAAAAAGACAGTCTCTGCCCTGGAGAGGTTACAATCTTATGGGGAAAAACAAAATACAAAAGAAAATTGAAAAGGGGTGAGGAGCACATGAGGGAAAGAGAAAAAGGTCACTCACACCTGTTAGACTAGCAACCTTTAGTTTCTGTGTTTCTACTAGATAATTTCACTGTCAGGTTAGTTCTGACAGAGCAAGACCATCTGTAAAGGAAGCTTCTCGTTTTCTTCTGCCTTTTATCTTAACATATGGATGCTTTTCCTTATTCCTTCCTTCTGGTCTAGAAGTGTTAGTCTTGTCTCCCTGCTTTTCACTCCCCCTCTAGTGTCCTCATTCCTATCCCTTATTGACTCTTGGAAAAAAAAAAAAAAACAATGATTTTCTGTGTGTGAGTGTGTGTGTGTGTATACATACATACATACATACATACACACACATACATACATACATAATACATATATCCCTCTTTTATATCTATATCCATATCCATAAACATATCTATATCCATAAACATATCTATATCTATATATCTATATCATCTCTCTGTCTCTCTTGCTCTCTTTTTCTCTCTTCCTCTTTTTATGCCACAGGAGCAAATGAGGAAGCTAAGGGCTAAGTGATTTGTTCGAAGTCATACAGGTGAGGTGGCACAGCTAGGATTTTAACTCAGGTCATCAGATGTGATTTTTAGTCACTTCTTTTGCTTTCCTAGCTCAGTTCTGTGTTATATGAGGTCTGGGGGTGGGGTCTCGACCATGATTACCAAACCCATTTCCATTTCCTCAGCACTTCCCCCCCACCCTTAACTCTGTAAAAATGGCTTTTGGTACCCATTAGTAAACATGTTCTCAGCCATGGCTTAGTGATTATATGCAAGTTGCCAGTTTTAATTCAGTTTTGTTGTTGAAATTGAAGTTGTCAGCACCGGCCCTGGAGTCAGGAGTAACTGAGTTCAAATCCGGCCTCAGACACTTAACACACACTTACTAGCTGCGTGCCCCTGGGCAAGACACTTAACCCCAATTGCCTCACTAAAAAAAAAAAAAACAAAACAACAAAAAAACAAAAAAACAAAACAAAACAAAAAACCACCAACAACAGAAATTGAAGTTGTCAATGCCAGGTTGGTCCTCCTATACTATAAGTTAGGGAAACTGGTTGGTTTGTGTTTTAGGTTCTCTGCCACCCTTCAAGAAAAAAAAATGATAGCCAAATCCAAAGTTACAAAGCAAACCGGAGGCAGTCGATTACTTTATAATAGATGCTTATGAAAGGATTCACCTACAGTTTTGCTTTAAAAAAGTGGACTTCCTTAGTGCATTTCAATTTTATGAAAGTTTTGATTTATACAAAATTATTGCATAAAGCAAATCACACACAGACCACGTTCTCTGCTGTCTTTGATGCTTACTGGAGACTACTGAAATAGATCTTCTTCAGTCGGTTTAGTCTCTGTGCCTTTCTAGATGATTTCTGAATTAACAAAGCAGCTTCAAGGAGAATTGATTGACACCATTTCCTAAGTGGTGATTAAGTTGTCTCCTTTGCAAGGTATACAGTAAAACTGATTTTTCTCCCCTCTCTATTGTCATTTGCAAAGGATTCTGTGTCATAAACCTACCCAGATGAAGTTAATTCTACGTGACAGGAAGGGAGAGTGAAAGATGTGATCACTTGAAAAAAATCTAATAAATTTCATAGATGAAATATTTCTAAGTAGAAGAGAATATTTACGCAGAATAGGAAATATGCCTGGTAATCGAATATCATTATTTCCATAAGAAGTGGACATACTTAGTGTGAAAAGACCAAATCACGTTGTTTGTTCAAAGGAAATATGTTAGGGTACATATTTGACATTCAAGGAAATAGCAAAGGAAATATGTTAAGGCACACATTTGACATTCAAGGTCATACATGTATATTGGTTATAGGGTTTTTTCATATGCTTATAATAAGCTTGCCCTGTTTGATTTCATTATAAAACTAATTATTTCAGGATTATCTGAAATAATAGTCGCTTTAAGGGTATGAGACAGTAATAGGAGCCAAACTCAGTTGTGCCTCTCTTAAACTGCCCTATAGTCCCTCCATTGGGTCTGGTGAAGGTGGTGGCTCAGCAGTGTCTGTAGCACTGAATGAATCCCCTCACCCATTTCTACTTTGGGGGTGGGGCATGCATGAGAGGGAGGGTAGAAAGTCCAAGCACTGGTACAAGTCAGGAATTCTATATGCTAAGCCATTATCTATAATCATACAGAAATAAAAAAATAATAATAATAATAGCAGCTAATGTTTATGTTTTAGCTAACATTTACATAGCACTTATTATCTGTGAGGAACTATGTTAGCACTTGCAATTATTATCTCATTTGATTTCTTTGAATAACCTGGGAGGTTGGTGCCATTATTAGCTTCATTTTACAGGAAACTGAAGCCAACAGAAATTAAGTGACTTGCCCAGGATCACATAACTAGTATCTGAGGCTGGATTTGAATTCAGGTCTTCCTGCCTCCAGGCCTCCTATTCACTGGACCACACATAGCTGCCTAAGGAGTTGGAGGGGACCATGGGCTGGAGGCAGTTATCAGATGGAAGTAGGATTAAAGTAAGGGTGAAAAAAATCACTAGGTTGAGGGAGGGGCATCAGAGGGGGTTAGTGAGAGACAGGAATTCTAGTTTAGCATTTGAGGTTTTGGACCATTCACTAGGTGCTAAGCTAGATGAAAAGAGCAGGTTTGAGCTCTGCTTTCATAACAGCTTCCTCTCAATCCCCAATCCCTTCAGTTGAAGAGTTCCTTGGTGCTGCTTTCCTTGACTTTCATAGAATACATAGCTTGATAGAATCTGCTGGAAGACAGTGTTTTGTATACAGCAGGTATGATGAATTTTACATCTGTCAATTAGTAAAAAAAAACATTCTTGCAACCCGCCCCCACTCCGGCTTTCAGTGTTAAACTGTGGTTTAAGAAAAGGAAGGCTCACCATAGGGTTCAGATGGGCTTTCAGGCCTTTATTTGATCATATAATCATAGATTTTAAAACAGACCCTTCTTATACCAAAGTATAATATCCAGGAGGTAAACAAACTTTGCCTTGGGCCTTGCATAGGATTCCAAGCAGCTCTAGACTATATCTCATTATTCAGAGATAATTGGCTCTGGAATTTTCGAATATGGGTTCAAAACCATCCTTTGAGGCTTATTTTCTGGGTGGCAGTGGGCATGGCACTTAACCTTTGTGATTCCATCTATAAAATGAAGGGATTAGAAAGCTACTGAGTCTCTTTCAGCTCTAAGTCAGTGATCCAATGTCAAGTTACTTTCAAATACACCCTTGAAGCTTCTCTTCCACCATTTGCAAATCTCTCACTTGAGCTTTCCATATATCCTGCCCCATCATTCCTTCTTTTTTATGTTGTCTAAGGAAAATGGTGTTGTAGCAAACACATTTTTTTGGTCACGTTGCTTGTCTTGAGTAGTGGTTGATTGTCATTATTTGTTTTTTGGCATTAATTTGGAGCCCTGGATTTGATGATTGGCTTAAAAAAATCCTGTTTATCAGAATTAAAATAGTGATGGGTTTATGTTATTGTAAAAAATGAATGTTATGGATGTCATTTGCTTTGAAATTAATAATTTTCTAGCCATTACTTCCCATTTCTTCTTTCTTCTCCCCCAACCCCAGAATGAACTCTCCATTGTAACAAAGAAAAACTTAAATAAAACCCATGGAGAGATAGACTCCATCAGGCAGTTTATGTAATTTTACACACCTGTGCCCCTTCCTTTCCCCCCTTCCAGAAGGAGGAAGGTACTTTGATGTGTTCTTCAGGATCCAAACTGTTCATTTGTTACTCACAGCTGGTCTTCCTTTTGTTATTCTTTTCTTTTCATTATTGTAGTCATCATGTGTCTGGTTCAGTTTACTTTACTCTATACTGGTTCACATAATTGATTTCTCTGCATTTCTCACTCATTTCTTACTATTCCATCACATTCATAGACCACGGTTTGTTCATCCATTTCTCAATTGATTGACACCCAGTTTGTTTTTTGCTATTATAAGAAAGTACTGCTTAGGATTATTTTGGCATACTTAGGGCCTTCTTCTCATTGCCCTTCTGGGGTTGTGTAAAACCCATAACAGGGGTTCCTAACTTTTCTTCCAAGTGCAAAAATGGTTTTGTGTGTGTGTGTGTGTGTGTGTGTGTGTGTGTGTGTGTGTGTGTGTGTTTTTCCTAGAAAGGGTGGTTCCAAAGCAGGGTATGGATGACTGTGCCTGCTTTTCCATAGCTCCTCCAGCACTGACTTTCCATGAAGTGATTTTCCATGCATTTAAAGTGGGATAATAAATGAGAACTCTTAGCATTGTGCTAGATCCCTGTTTCCTCATTCTGAAGTGCATAGGATGGGGGTGGAGAAAGAGGGATTGGTGAAAGTTTTAAAATAATGGGAAAGCGCAGACAGTTTTTCGGCCTTGAAAGAAAGGCTAGTGAAGGCTTGGATTAGAGCCTGTTGGCCTCCTGCTTAAAATTCAGACTCATAATAGAAGGCTTAAGAGACACTTGATGAATAGCAATAATAGTAATCATTTAGTCAAGGGCAAGAGGGTTTCTTGGGAGCCATTGCAGTATACCCGAGGCCTGTATACTATTCACACACACACAAAAATCTTATTGGAGTCCACTGGCCAGCTCCCAGTGCTGGGAAGAACTGTGCTGAGGTCATTGCGGGTGATTCCTAATGAAGCACTTGTTGTCTGTGATTTGTCTATATCTTTTAATGAGCTAACATTACACTGCTTTTGAGCTCAGACTCTGAGCAGATTGTTTGATAATACCTTGGCGAAAAAAAAAAATCTTTGCTGGGTAGAAGAAAATGAAACAGCTGCTGGTTAAAAATGTTTTAAGAAGAGACTAGTCTTGTTCCCTACATCAGTACTTCATTTAAATGGTGGCCTGCTGCTTAGCACTCCTTCTGTGGGAACTTATTTTACACAGTTCATATGTATATTGTTTTATGTCTTTTACAGCTCCCATTCATTCTGTCTCCATAAGATCTTGTGGTATTTTTGAACATTATTTGCATTGTCCTGAGTTAATGATTCCCAAATTACTGGCATTTCAACAGCCATTTATTTTTTGGTTGGAGTTCATGATAAAGCCTCCATTATCTTCTGTCCAGCTTCCTGAGATCCTCCTAGAATCATAGATCAAGAGCTGGAGGGACTTTAGAAGTTATGAAATCCAACGCCCTCATTTTACAGATGTAGAAATTGAGGCACAGAGAGGTTGTGACACAGTAAGTTTCTGAAGGCGGGATTTGAAATCCTATGATTTGAGACCAAGTGTTCCTTCCACTGTACCATGTATTTGCTATTTAATATAGGCTGGCTAGCTTGGGACATATGGATTGTGCTAGCTTGTGCCAATAGAATG
Source organism: Dromiciops gliroides (assembly GCF_019393635.1). Classification (NCBI taxonomy): domain Eukaryota; kingdom Metazoa; phylum Chordata; class Mammalia; order Microbiotheria; family Microbiotheriidae; genus Dromiciops; species Dromiciops gliroides. Next base: position 147,831,909 of record NC_057864.1, read on the forward strand.
AAAGTGACTTTGTTTGGAGATACTTCATGTGATTACATTTTTTTTTTGGGGGGGGAGGGAATGTCATCCTTGGGAGGAAGATAATGAATATTACTGTTTTTTCAACTTTTCCAGGGTGGAAATTTTGTAAAAGGGCCTTCTTGCTTTCCTTTCTTCTTTCCCAGTTCTGTTACTTTTGAATAGTGGGATTATAATTGTTTTATAGTATTGGTGATACTATACTTATAATGCTTTCTAGTGTTAGTGATAAAAGACTTAGAAAAAGTTTTTTTTTTTTAAATAACATAAAAATAAAGTAGCATTTAAATTTGTGCTTTGAAGCCAGACCAAATAAAAATAAATGAGGAGTCAGTAATGGGAGATTGTAATAGTTAGAAACTGTGTGGCATCGTAATGGTTGTACTATCCCCTCTAAAGGCGAATAGATATTGGTGGTATCTTTTAGCAGTTGCTGGTCAGTGGCAGCAATTAAGAAGTGGGATTTTCTATTACTTGTCCTGAAGTTTATACACTGAGTGAAATGTAAATGTAAATGTAAAAATAAATAAATAAATGACCAGGAACTTTAAGCTTGACTTGAATTGGAATTTTGCTTTATCTCTGACTTCCACTGTGCATTTTTTTCCCCACTTTACACATAGTCCTTATCACAATAGATCCCAAAGTAACTCTGAGATTGCCAAAAATAAACATTCCTTCTGGAACAGCCACCTTGCATAGCTGGCTGGTGATCAGTGCACAGGGTAGCTTTGGCAAACAGAGGGGCTCACTTCCCTCAAAAGAAGGAGGGATGAGGATGATTTTGTTTAACCTGAGGCTTTCCTTAATAAGCTTCTGATTTGTTCTTTTTTTTTTCTTTTTTGGTCCATTCTGTTGAAATAAGATAGAATGTCAGGGTCTTGGAAACCTGAGTGAACAATTAAACCTCGACTTTTAAAGACTTAAAACCACTTTTGATAGAGGGTTTTAACTGGGGAAGATGAAAAGCATTCCTTTTTTTTGTTTGTTTTTCAATAGGAGACTTCAGGATCCGGTGACAGTTTGTGATACTTTCTTTGCCTCATTCTCTTTTTGGTCAAATAAAACCAAAGCAAAAAATGATTGTTATACTATTTCCTTAGGTATTGCCAAGAATCATGCTTTAATTATGAGACAGAAAGGAGGTTGCAGATAGTTTAAGGGGGAATGAGGCTAATGTTTAGGTAAATAATTCTTTTACATGAATCCACAGTAATGGGGAATTGTTTAAGATCCTCTTAGCAGGTGAGAGGAAGCACCCACTGATCCCAAGCCACTTGGAACTTCATGCTCAAGAAAGTAATTTGTTTAACAAGTATGTATTGAACTGTCCAGTTAGGAGGAAAATCATCAGGCTTAGACGATGTGGGCTGTTCCTTTCAACAGAAAGATCTGACCATTCAGTGTTTGAGTTATTAGCTTTCCCATGCTCTGAACTGCCCGGGATATATTACAGATGGAATCTGCTGATTTTTCTTGTTTTGTGCCCACTGTTAGAGTTATTCAGAAGGTCGAGGGAACTTTCCCAGTGATAAGAACACAGCTGCTTATGATGACTTCTTGAGAGAGGGGAAGAATTTTTTTTTTAGGTTTTTATTTGATTTGGCGGCAGAAGCAGCAGCTGCAGGTGGTATATTTTCCTTTTTTTTTTTTTTTTTGCTTCAGAAAATTGGAAAAGTTTCAAATGTTGTACAGAGCAAAATGGGTAGCATAGGCTTAATCAGATAGTTGTATTTAGATTCTCAGGACTGCATTTTTCATGCACTGACTGCAGATATATTTTTTCTTTAGTTGATGTATCAAATTTCCTTGTGGGAGGAAACTTTCACTGTATATGATGAAGCAAGTTATTAGGCCTTCCAAAATGATGAATCTTGGCTGTTTTTTATTAATAGGTAAACACTTGTACTAACTTTCCTAACCTAATGACTTATAACAACATCTTTTTTATTTAAAACTTGAAGTACTGGGTAATTCTCTATGGTGGTGCCTTTGGATTTTTTTAAAGTGGAAAAAGGTAAAGTAATTCCCATTTATATAGTGCATTATCTTATGTAAGGCACAATAACCTTGTGAAGTAGATAGTGCAAAATATTATCCTTTTATTACAGATGAAAAAGCTGAGGCTTACAGATATAAAATGACTTGTTCCTTAGGGTCATAGCAGCAGCAGCAGCAGCAGCAGTAGTAGTATTGGTGGTGGGAAGAGTAGGAGTAGTGGTAGTGGTGGTAGTGGTGGTGGTGGTGGTGGTGGTAGTACTACTACTACCATAAATATTAGAATAAATATTAGATTCAAGATTAAAACTCTAGTCTCATGACCCCAGACTCAAGTTCAAGTATATTTTCTACCTGTACTCATTCTTCCTCCAAAGCAAAAAAAGTATTCTACTTTGTAAAATAATTTGTTACTTATTTTTATCAGGGTTTATGCCTTGACAGGGCACAAAGAAATGGGGAAAATACAAATTTCCTTATTTAAAAGAGTAACTTTTTTTTTTTTGGGTGGGGCAATGAGGGTTAAGTAACTTGCCCAAGGTCACACAGCTAGTAAGTGTTAAGTGTCTGAAGTCAGATTTGAACTCAGGTCCTCCTGAACGAAGGGCCAGTGCTTTATCCACTGTACTACCTAGCTACCCCAAAAGAGTAACATCACAAAATATTTCATGGTGTTATTTTCAAAACCAAAATGTAAAATCACATTGCAGTATGAGCAAGATCATAGATTTTAGAGCTGGAGGGAGCTTAGAGGTCACTGAATCCTGCCTTCTCTTTTTACAAATGAGGAAACTGAGGCCCAAAGAAATGGTTAGACTTGCCTGGGGTCCCACAGCTAGTGAATATGTAAGGTCAGTTTAAAACTATGTTCTTCCAGACTCTATGGCCAGCCTTGCCCACTGTACATCTAAGCAAACATAAAAATTCTTTTTAAACCACTCTGATGTGAGAATCATAGAAAATATAAACACAGTGGTGCTTAGAGTCGAGCCTTTGAGACACAGAACACTTAGTACCTCTTAAGTGCGTAATATTACTTGGCATTATTTGTACAAATTTTACTTGGTGTTATTTGCTTCAGTAATTGACTGTGGTTCAGAATACCCAGTATTACCTCCCTTAGATTTATATATGTCTTAGTATCAATACTTAAATACCTGCTGAGTTAGTAGGAGGGGAGAAATACAGAGATGAAAAGAAGGTGAGACTCCTGCCTGCCATCTGGGAGTTTACCTTTTGTGTGAAGTTTTCTGTTTGTGTGTCCCCTGCTAGATTATGAATGATCCTGTGGCAGCAATGGTTTCTTACTCTTCTCTGTAATCTCTTCTCGTGGTCCCCAGTAGTGCCTTGCAGGTAAGTTAGTTCCAAAGACATATTTGAATGAAATATCTGTTGCAGGGTCACAGGGCTGATAATTGCTACCTCCTGTGTCTGCTGTATTAGCTGCTGCTGGCCCAGCAGGTTATGCTGGACCTGCTATAGTATAATTTAGGGATCATCTTCCATTTGCTCAATTTATAAATGAGGAACTTCAGGCCCATCAACAGTAAGAGATTTAGAGTGGTGTATAGAGTGCTGGGAGACTTGGGTTTAAATCCTAGCTCTGACACTTGCTGTGTGACCATGGGTAAATTGCTTCATTTCTCTGATACTCAGATTTCTAGTCTGTGAAATGAGAGACTAGTACTAGATCATGTCCAAGCTTACTCATGAGTAAGCTCTTAGCTTACTTATCAAACATCTGGTATGCTATAATCAGTTTAGAATTTTAGAAATGAATATTTGAGTTGCAGTTTACTATGAAAACTAGGAAATGTTTAGTTTGTAGGATTATAGGTGAGAGTTGGAAGCAGTGGTGTGCAGGTAAATATTTAACAACCGGCTCTGCAAATAAAAAAAAAAGTATGCAGGACACACTTTTAAATTTAGTCTGCATTACTCATTTCTGTTTTTTTCTGCAAAGGAGAATAATGGCTATACTGGAGTATCAGAGCAAAACTGAATAACAGGAAGTTGGCACCCAAGATGATTAAGGAGATCATTTAACTTCCCTTGATGAATTCATGTCCTCTAGCCTAGTTGATCCACACATCCTTTGGTCCTGAAGGAACTGGCAGATGAAATTATAGAGCAAGGGTCTATGATGTATGGAAGATCATGGAACGGGGCAGCTAGGTGGCGCAATGGATAAAGCACCGGCCCTGGATTCAGGAGGACCTGAGTTCAAATATGGCCTCAGACACTTGACATTTACTTGCTGTGTGACCCTGGGCGAGTCACTTAAACCCTCATTGTTCTGCCAAAAAAAAAAAAAAAAAAAAGGAAGGAAGATATTGGAACATGAGAGAGGAGAGGTATCATAAGATTGGAGGATAGTATCTCAGTTTTCAAAAAAGAGAACTATCCACCAATCATAAGCAAGTGAATTTGGCATTAGTAGTTAAACAACTATTCACTATACATTTAGAAAGGGAAATGATAATTATAAAGACCTAGTCTGGCTTCCTTGAGAACAGGTCATTTCAGACCAATCTAATTTCTTTTTTTAAAAATCCAGGATTACTAAACTAATAGATAAAAAAAATGCTACGAACATAGTTTATTTAGTTTTTTGCATTTTTTTTTATTAAGCATTATTACTATTCTGGGAGAGAAGATAGAAAGATGTGGATTAGATGATATATTCAGATGCATTCAGAATGGGGTGGATGGCCAGTGTATTAATAGACCTGAGTGTCATTGTGGCTGGAGATCTCCAGCGGAATGCCCCAGGAGTCTGTGCTTGGTCTTTTGTTGTTTAACATTTTTATCAATAACTGGGCATAAAGGCATCAAATTCACAGAGGACAAAAAGCTTTGAGAGAGAGTTAGTTAACACAATGGATGGATGAAGTCAAGATTCAAAAGGATCTTTATAGACTATAATAGGGATTTTTAACATTTAAAAATATGTCTTGTGGATTTCAGAGAAACCTGGAAAGACTTATATGAACTGATGCTGAGTGAGATGAGCAGAACCAGGAGAACATTGTACACAGTATCAACAATATTGTGTGTTGATCAACTTTGATAGGCTTGACTCTTCTCAGCAGTGCAATGGTCCAAGATAGTTCCAAAGGACTCATGATGGAAAATGCTCTTCAAATCCAGAAAAAAAAGAATTATGGAATCTAGATGCAGATTGAAACATACTATTTCAATTTTTTTTTCTTTTTTGAGGTTTTTCCTTTTTGCTCTGATTCTTCTTTCACAGCATGACTAATGCAGAAATGTGTTTAATGTGATTGCACATATAAAACCTATATCAGATTGCTTGTCTTGGGGAGGTGGGAGGGAGAAAAATTTGAAACTAGAAATCTTATAAAAACAAATGTTGAAAACTATCTCTACATGTAACTGGAAAATAATAAAATACTTTTATGAAAAAAATATGTCTTGGATCCCTTTGGCAGTCTGGCAAAACCAGAGTAATATTTTTAAATATATAAAGTAGATAAAGGAAACTGACTATATTAAATCAAAGATGTAATTTCCCGCCCCCCACCCCACCCCATCTATGCTCAGATATTCTTTGAAATCTACCCATGAACTCCTTGAGGTGGAGTTGAGTGTGTGGTCTGTGGATCCCATGTTAAAAACCTCTGGGAGGGGATGGAGCTTCTAGGAATAGGGAGGTGATCATCCCACTGTACTCTGTCTGCCCTTGTCAGACCTCATCTGGACTATTGTGTATAGTTCTGGGTACCATGGTTTAAGAAGGACATTGATAATCTGCAGCCTGCCTTTGCAGAGGAAGACAACCAGGATGGAAAAGGCTTAGACTTCATCACATCTGAAAGTTGATTGATTGAAAGAACTAGGTGTGTTTAGCATGATAAAGGAAGATTCTGGAAGGACAGGATAACTGGGTTCAAGTATTTGAAGATGTTATATTGAAGAATGATGTGACGATGTGACTTGTTGTCTTTGACTCCAGAGGGCAGAATCGGGAGTAATGGGTGATGGTTGAAAAGAAGCAAATTTTGGTTTGATTTCAGGAAAAAAAAACTTCCTAACAAGTAGAGCTGACCAAAAATGGAATGAATGGGCTGCCTCTAGAGGTGATCTGGTATTGTTCCTTGGCTGTCTCCAGGTGAAAGTTATATAGCCAATTAATGGGTTTCACATATTGGGGTTTCTTTATGTGCATGGGTTGGACTAGATGGCTCCTTAGATTCCTTCCATTTAGTATATTCTGTGATTTTATTAGATTAGGAAAAGCCTCATCTAAAGAAAAAAATCTCAAACTGAGTTACTACATCATATTGCCTCTCAAATATTACATTAATCAAAGAGACGATATCTATAAAAATCACTTAGCACATAGTGGGTGCTATAGAAAGGCTTATTCCCTTTCCTTAATGTAAATGTTATGGAATGCACTATTATATAAGAGTCAATGTTTCATTTTTAAAGAGTGGGATATTTTTGGATAATATAGGTTCCTCACCTAATTATGCATTTTATGTAACAAACACTCCAGGGCATATTCATTGACCATTAATGATTTTATTGTGATTTGGCTAGGGGAAGAGGGAAAAGTCTTTTGTGCCCAATTCAATCTTTTGAGTTGCATTATCTATGTATATGATTAAATTTATCCCTCCTGGGGCAGCTAGGTGGCTCAGTGGATAATGCACTGGCCCTGGATTCAGGAGGACCTGAGTTCAAATTTGGCCTCAAACACTTGACACTTAACTAGCTGTCTGACCCTGGGCAAGTCACTTAACCCTCATTGTCCAGAAAAAACAACAACAACAACCCAAACTCCCAAAAAACCAAAAAACAAAATTTATCCCTCCTCTCCTTCACTAACCTGTTATAGATAGTAAAAATAGACTTGGGGAAGGGTTTGGTGTTTTCTGTGTACATACTTGTATTCCAAAGGCAAGCATAAGTGAGACTTTTAGTTATTCAGTTTTTTGGGTATGGTTTTATTTTTCAGATTTTGTTATTAATTTTTTAACATTACTGGAGGAAATTTTGAGTTCCAATTTCTCTTCCCCTCCTCCCCCATCTATTAATTACTCATTTTTGTACGTTCCTCTGCATCTTCAGAAGTAGCTAGCTGGGATACTAGGGTTAGCGTTTGGCAGTTGTGAACCATGTAACCAGGGAATGAGTTCCTAAACCTTTCCAAGTCTCTGTTTTCTTCTCCATCTGGAATATGAGGAGGTTGGACTAAATTATTTCTAAGACACCTTTCAGCCTAGTTGTTCTTTGATTCTATAAATCACCTATGCTTATAGGTGATTCCTAGACATCATATTTAATTATCATTTAACCCTAGGGGTAAAAAGCCAGATTGACGACAGGGAATAATTCAGTAATTCTATATGTGCAAATTATTTTCTTTAAAAAATTACTGTTCTATAGTAAATCTTATTTCAGAGACAGCTATGAAGTAGTGGGTACAGAGCCTTCTTGGAGCTAATAACCAATCAAAAAGCAATAGGTATCTGTCAACAAGCACTTAACTGTCTACTGTGGACCAGCCTCTGTGCTAAACATTGGATATACAAAGAAAGACAAAAAATAATTTCTTCTCTGAAGGACTCCTAGTATAAGGGGAGAGGTAACATGCCACCAGTTATGTACAGAAAAGAGATATACAAGCATTAAAGGAGATCAGAAAGGTCTTCTTGTAGAAAGTGGAATTTTAGCTGGTACTTGGCTGGGAAGCCAGGAGGTAGAGATACTGAAAGAGAATTTCAGGTATGGAGGACAGCTGTTGCAAATGCATGGTGTTGGGAAATGGAAGTGTCTTGTTTGGGAAGCAGCAAGAAGGTCCCTGGATCTTAGCACAGTACCTGGCATGTTGTTGTTGTTGTCAAGTCGTTTTCAGTTGTGTCTGACTCCTCATGACCCCATTTGGGGTTTTCTTGGTAGAGACATGTGAATGGTTTGCCATTTCCTTTGCCATCTTATTTTAGAGATGAGGAACCGAGGTAAACAGGGATAAGTGACTTGCCCAGGGACACACAGATTGTAAGTTTCTGAGGCCAGATTTTTTTTTTTGTTTGTTTTTTTCAGGGCGATGAGGGTTAAGTGACTTGCCCAGGGTCACACAGCTAGTTAAGTATCAAGTGTCTGAGGCTGGATTTGAACTCAGGTCCTCCTGAATCCAAGGCCAGTGCTTTATCCACTGCTCTACCTAGCTGCCCTGAGGCCAGAGTTTAACTCAGGAAGATAAGTCTTTGTGGTTCCAAGCCCACTGCACCACCTAGCTGCCCATGCCTGGCATAGAATAGGTGTTTAATATTTATTGACAGAGTATTTATTGATTGACTGACTATATGAATGAAATCACAGGTCTGGTCAAAATGTAAAAAATCTTACTTCATTAATTTTAATGTTGGGCATCTAGGCAGTGGATAAAGCATCGGCTCTGGATTCAGGAGTACCTGAGTTCAAATCCGGTTTCAGACACTTGACGCTTACTAGCTGTGTGACCCTGGGCAAGTCACTTAACCCTCATTGCCCTGCCCCCCAAAATAAAATTAAAAATAAATAAAAATAAATTTAATGTTAGCTATATGTGCTCCTTGAAAACCTTGGGATTTTTAGCTGAGTTTGTGTCTTACTCAATTTCTTAGAACAAGAATAAGAGTATGGCAAGAAAATATGTTAATTTGTTTTCTTCATGACACCTGATTAAGCTGATATTGATTTATTAAAATTAGGTAATGAGGAATGCTTTTTTTTTTTTTTTGCAGCCAGGTGTGTCTGCCTGTCATCTGAGATATTACAGTAGTATGTGCTCTATGTTGTCTAAGAAAAATAAATCTCACAACCTAGGACCTCTTTGCTGTTGCTTTTGAACTTGTTATTTTTTTTTTTGGTGGGGACTTTTGAACTTATTAACTTGTTATTATATAACTAATTAACATATATATATATATGTATTTTATAACTTATTAAAATTAGCAAGAATTTACAAGGTCAGTGGACCCAGAGTTAATCACTGAGGCCTTTTACTAGAAGCATCTCCAGCTATGTGTGAGGCCTTTCAGAATTTGGTCTTTGCCTAAAAACCCTCCAAAAAGTCAAGTCACTTCAATGCCACAGTGAAGCATCAGAGCAGGACTTTTGTTGAAGAAGTATTAATTTTAATGGAATACGCTGGACAGAGATCTTTGGAGGTTGTTTCCTAGGGAGACATTTGTTAAGCGCTTATTGTATACGTGATGATGGTGCCATGCCCTTAGAAGATTAAAAATAAAAAAGACTGCAAAGTTTGGATTTTGTGCTCATCAAGTTTACATTTTAGGTACAGAGACGACGTCCTCCTTGGCAGGCCTTTTGGATTTTCAACCATGTTTAATTCCTGCCTAAGAGTACACAAGCCTGCTCTAACAATTAAGATGAATTTTGATTCATTTTCATGTTCTTACTTGGAAAAGGGAGACCATGTTGTGACACTGATTGAGCTATTTGGGGACAACCCTAGGATGTCATGAAGTTAGGTCTTTGGATTGGAGACTTAAGAGGCTTATTAAGTCAAGAGACAAGAATAAGACTTTAAAAAGCAAACTAAAAAACAAGCTGAACTATTCCAAGAAATACTCAGATTTGGCACTTGACCATGGATGTCTGAGTCCCTTAGCACAGCTAAGCTAATAGCCCTGTCTTTTTGGCATTTTGATTCCTTAAGCTTTGATTTTGGTCTGGCATTTCCATTAAAAATCAAGTTTGGCTGATTCGTACATTGAGATCTAAAAGAGTATGATTTATTCTTCTTACACACCCGTATTAATGCTCCTATTAAAATTCCATAATGACTTACTTAATTAAATGCAGTGTCAAAGGCTAATTGTCTCGAACATAAATTAGACTACATGACATACCAAAGCAGAATTTAAAAATCAAGTATCATGTTTGAGTAGCAGCTTAGAAGTCAATTTTTAATATATATCAAAATCGTAATTATTGAAGATAAAAGGTCCTAGCAGATTAGCCAGTTCTTGCTGTTGCCATTTCAGAAAGCATTTTTTTTTTTAAAAAGCATACTTATGTGCTCACATACTTGGAATAACTTGAATTTTCCCTAATGAATTGGAAGCATGATTGCCCACAGACTGTTTAATAGAAGCTGTATTGACTGATAGAATGGAAAAGTTAGGAGATGTGATTTTCTGATTTTGAGATGACAGATACCCTTTTCAACTTTGCTATATGAAATAGAAACACAAGTAATCCTAAAATTGTTTTATCTAATAAAAACAAGCAATGATGGCATGTGTCCATGTAGGTTTGAATATTTTATGCATGTGTGAATATGTGTGTATGCATGCACATGTGTGTTCATGTAGGTATGCATGTATGCAATACATATATGTACATACAATACACATATATACACACGCATATACTATATAAATATACATATTTGTTCTATGTGTGTATATATAGTGTGTGTATGTGTGTGTATGCATGCTTGTGTGTATTAATACACATATATACACACATCTTTTTGGTTTAGATTTGTGATTTCCTGGGTTGTAGGTAATGTATGTTACATATCATCATAGAAATTTGCTTTGGTTGCCAGAGAGGTTAAAACCCCACTTTACAACATGAGTATGTCTCAGAGATTGGAATTGAATCTAGGTCTTTTTTTTCCTGAGCTTAGAGATACTAATTTTCGTATTGTTGTTCAGTCTTCAGTCTTGAAGAGGACCAGTGATATCAGGAGAATGATGTCTTGACTTGCAAGTGAATTAGATTTAAGTGAAGGTTGTGTAGGAGAAGTACTGAAGGAGAGAAATTCTAAGATACTAGATTGAGAGTTAGAAGGAATTGTAGTGGTCACCTGCACCAGGGCATCTTAAACTTTTTCTACTCACAACCCTTTTTTGCCCAAGAAATTTCTATGTGACCCCAGGTATATAGGTATATAAAATAGGTATACAAGACCTTTCACAGTTGTCAAATTTTTCTCGACCCCCACACTGAGTTACACTACCCCACGTGGGGTCTCGACCCACGGTTTAAGAAACTCGGCTCCAGACCAACCACCTCATTTTATAGTTGAGGAACTGAAGCCCAGACAGGTTAAATGAACTTGCCTAAGGTTATACAGGTTGTGGCTGAGCTAGGATTTGACTTCCCCAGTTCTTTTGACTTCAAACCAACACTTTCCACAGTATCCCATTATTCCTAAAGACAAGAAGGCTGTTAAAGGGAGAATGTCTTCTAGAGCAAGAGGGTTTAGAAAGCAGAGAGTTGAGGCAGCTTTTAGCCTTCAAAAGAATTTATTTTGCTTAAGGCTTACCCAAGGTCAAAGTCAAAACAATGGGAGTAAATGAATTTTAAAATGTTAATGAAATAGTTGCAAGGAAGGTTATTGAGCTTTTATAAAGTAAAGTCTAAGTAATTTTGGAATCAATAAAACATGCTTTTTTTTTTTTAAGTCACAGTAAGCCAGGTAGTACCTAGATTTTAGTAAGTTTATTATTTTTATTTTTTATCAAGTTATTTGTATAAATATTTAAATTGTGTTGGTTTATTTTTTATCAATAAAGGGTTTGGGGGCAGCTAGGTGGCGCAGTGGATAGAGCACCAGCCCTGGAGTCAGGAGGACCTGAGTTCAAATTTGGCCTCAGACACTTGACGCTTACTAGCTGTGTGACCCTGGGCAAGTCACTTAACCCCAATTGCCTCACTAAAAAAAAAAAAACAAAACAAAAAAAATAAAGGGTTTGGAGAGAAATACAGAATAACTATTGTTTTAGAGATTGTGGGACTATGAATATAAAACATTGATATAAAAAAAAGCTGGGCTGACTTCCCAGCAAGAAAGCAGGTCCTGTCACCCTTAACTAACCTGCTGGAATTCTTTGAAGAGACTTCAGCCATGATTAGGGGAGTTCATTGGATGTGGTGAAGCTTGGCCTTACTCTCTGTTGTGGAACTAGACCGGTTTGTTTTGAAGAGCCTTATTCAACAGGAGGTAAAAGAGGAGGAGTTTTAGAGTTAACAGATGGATTTTCTGAGGCCCCCACTGAATGGAATAAATACTTCATGGAATATTTCAAAGTGCAGTAGTCATTACGAGTGGCATTTTCTAGTGTGCCAGGTTAAACTCTCTGGCAAGTGGGTATCTTGTGAAGACTGCCCATCTTGGTATGAGGCCAGAGTCCACAAGGTCAGTGTCAAGTGACGTCCAACCACGATTTCCACTTCGAGGGGCCATCCCTTCTGCTGGAGATCTCTTTCTTTAGCAGGCAGTAAAGGGTAAGGCAGTCCTTTTCAGATATTTTTTGCTTTTTTCAGAATAAAAACTTGACAAGAGTGGGGAATTTTAGGCCTAGTTTTCTTCAGACTGCCTGCTAGGTTTTAGAATGACCAGTGAAGGAGTCCTTTTGGAAGCAGTCCTCTGATCTGGGTCCTAGATATCTCATAAGCATTGAAAATATAATACGAAAGGAAGTAGCAAGGGTTTCAAATAAGTTAGATCTCTTTGATTTCCTGTGATGCTTTAGAAAGCCATTCTTCTTATCCCATTGGCCATTTTGCTCATGTCTCACCATAAGGATTGATTAGCAGTTACCACTGGTACCCGGTCTTGGAACGGGGAGAAAATAATGCTCACTGTGTTCTAGGGGTTGTGCTAAGTGCTGAGAATACAGATGCAGATAGTAAGAGTCCTGATCCTTAAGGAGTATGTGTTTAATATAATATTGTCCCCAGGGGAAGACAATTCCCACAGGGTATGGTAGCCAGGAGAGGAATTTTTGGTCTGGAGAATCCAAGGGATGGTGAGTTGATCCACGGAATCATTTGACACATCTTATTGAGTAATGATGAGGGTATTCATTTGATTTGATGTCTGTGCCCAGAGCAGGAGGTGGAAAAGGGAGGAGTGGGATGACCCCAAGCGGATGAGTGAATGGGATGTGAGACATGAACAAGATGGATAGAGTTGGGAATGGGCAAAATTTTACTCAGTCATCCATCAAGCTGACTCAGGCCCAGAGTGGAAGTAACAAAGCTGAGATGAATTTTTCCAGCAACTGTCAGGGCAGATAGCAAAATTGGTGGGAGAACCTAAGGGATTTTGTGAGACCTTGAGGAGAGTTTGGGGAGAGGGCCAGAGTTCTGAGTTACTAATGTACTTTACCATATCGAGAAGTGCTGTAGAAAGGTAGTCTTATGTCATGAAGAAACGGAGTGTGAATCAAAACTGTCATATAGAATGTCACTTACCATCCTTCTCCATGGCAGGAGCAGGCACTAATCTGCATTAGTGGAGAGAGTATTTTCATTAGCAATTCTCCTTACCAGTGAAATTCCAAACCTGGTTAAAAGAGAAGAGGAAGGGAATAAGCTTGTATGTACTCTCTCTCCTCTCTCTTCTCTTTCTTCTCTCTCTCTCTCCCTCTCCCTCTCCCTCTCCTCTTCTCTCTTTCTCTCATATACATACATATATATATATAATATATCTTATTTAAATATACACATATTATTTACATATGTCATATATGCACATATACATACATACATAAATATATCACCCACTATGCGCTCTATAGGCATGAAGCGAAGTACTTTTTACAATGATTACCTCATTTGATCTTTACAACAACACTATGAAGTAGGTGCTATTATCTTCATGTTACAGTCGAGGAAACTGAGGCAAAAAGCAGTTAAATGCCATAGCCAGGGTCACACAGCTAGTAAGTGTTTGAACTTAAGTCTTCTTGACTGCAGGGCAGGCCCAGTGCTTTATGCACCACACTGACTAGCTACTTCAAAAGTACCAGTATTAGCAACTATTATATAACATAAAGGTAATCAAAGATAATGATACTTTTTTCAACATTAGCCTTAGTTGTTAGAGGTATAATACAAAGGTCGCTGTTTTATTATTGTAGCTTGGCCCAGCTTTTGCAAGTGAAATATTGTTGAAATACAGACTGTGGTGCTCACTGGCCACCAGTTCACAGATAGACCATATTCCAGTATGTAGTCTCAGAAATCCATGGTCTTATCCGTTTTCTAAGTCAACTGGCCAACAGCAGACCATTTAGTAAGCAATTACTATGTACTAGGTTATGTGCTAAGCACTGTGAGTTACAAATGTGATTTTAAAAAAAGGATAGTTCTTAACACTTACTAGCTGTGTGACCCTGGGAAAGTCACTTAACCCTAATTGCCTCACCAAAAAAAAAAAAAAAAAGACAGTTCTTGCCTTCAAGGAGCTTTCAAATGGGGGAAGACAATACAACCCCCTCACAAAGACATATAAAAATAAAGATGTTTCTGTGAGGCTGGATGGGGGATCAGTTTTGAAAAGTCATAGTTAGGCTCTGTCACACTAGTAACTAGTAAGAAATTCATTCTTTCAATAGCATGACTCACATTCAATCAATCAGTCAACATTTATTAAGTGCCTACTATGCACCAGGCACTGCTAAAAGCTAGGGATACAAAAAAGAGACAAAAAGCAGCCTCTGACCTCAAGGAGCTTACAGTCTAATAGGGGAGACAACATGCAAACAACATATACAAAGCAAGGTATATATGCCGGGTAAATAGGAGATGATGAAAGAGGGAAAGCACTGGAATTGAGAGATTGGGGGAGGTTTCCTGGTGAAGGTGAGATTTAAAGGAAGCTCAGGAGGTCAGGGAGATCATTCTAGGGATGGGATACATCCAGGGAAAGTGCCTGGAGTTGAGAGATGAAGTGTCTTGTTCATGGAGCAGTCTGGAGGCTGGTGTTACTGGACTGAAGAGTATGTGGTATGTTGGGGAGTAGCGTATAAGAAAACTGGAAAGATAGGTGGGCGCTAGGTTATCAAGGGATTTAAATGCCAAACAGCATTTTGTATTTACTCCAGAAGGCAATAGGGAGCCACTGGAGTTTACATGTGTGTGTGTGTGCGCGTGTGCGTGTGCGTGTGTGTGTGTGTGTGTGTGTGTGAGAGAGAGAGAGAGACAGACAGACAGAGACAGACATGATTAAATCTTTGTTTTAGGAAAATAACTTAACAGGAGATAAAACATCTTGCACGGAGATGGAATTTTTACTAAGAAGCTTAAAATAGCCAGAATGAGGTAGAAGAATTTGATGCTGAAGAAGTGTTCATCTCTACCATGAGTTATCTGGACAGTGACAGAAGCAACCATGGGCTTCATTCTGAAACAGTCTTTTAGAGGACATCCAAACAGCCCTTTTTGGGGATTAAATGTTTAAATGTTCTTGCTGTGCATCTATGTGGAGGCCATTTTACAACATGAAAATGGAAAAGTAAATACAAGATAAATTAAAGAGGGTGAGAGCACTTAAGAACCAAGAACCAGGAATCAAGAAAATTATGTTGCTGAAAGTGGTACCTGGAAAGGGGTCAGGAGATTATTTGAGGCATAGAAGCAGTTTGGGAATGGAATGCTAGGTTCAGGGATAGTAGACAAGTTTGTCTGGAACATAGATTGCCTTGAAGGAGGGAGGATAATGTGGAATAAGTCTGGAAAGGTGGGCTAGGGCCAGATTGTAGGGTGCCTTAGATGCGAAACTCATGAATTTGTGTATTATCATAGAGGCAGAGGGAGCCACTGAGAAGATTTTTGAACAGAGGCATAGCAGGGTTATACTTGGTGCTTTAAGACTAGTTTGGCAACTGTGGAGGATGTATTATAGAGGTGAGAAACTAGAAGCCTGGAGACCAATTGCAGTGTTATTGCAATAATATAGTTTGTAATTTTGATGCTAATCAATTACTACAATGAAAAAAAAATAAAGTGATGTGGAAACCATAGATTTGACTTCGTTCATTTGTTCATTCTATCATCTATCATCTATCTGTCATCCATCATCTATCTAATCTATCTATCTATCAATCTATCTGTCTATCTATCTATCTATCTGTCTGTCTATCTATCAATCTATCTATCTATCTATCTATCTATCTATCTATCTATCTATCTATCTATCTATCTATCTATCTATCTATCTATCTATCTATCTATCTATCTATCTATCTATCCAAGTGTGTGTCAAGCATATATGCTATATCTGGGGCTAGAAAGAAAATTTTTTTAAAAGTCCCTGCTCTCAAGAAGTTTGCAGTCCACCTGTAGTTTATTTGATGCTCAAGCTGAGCATGGGGTGTGAAGACCCTCCCCCCCAAATTATCCCTGCTTTCAAGAAGAGTACAGTGTATTCGTAGCATACTTGAAGCTAAGCTCCTTGTACATGGAGTAAGAAGGCTTGCCTTTTGTTTATAGCTCTTTTTAAGTACGAACATAAAATTTTAGTCTTTCGCAAAAGGAGCCTACAAAAAGTTTTAACTTTGTTGATACAGTTGGGAATTACACCTCAAAGGCAGTAAACTGACTTTTTATGGTTTGGCTCTGGTGATGAACTGTATATTCCCATGCAGGGCTTTCAAATCACAAACACCTTGTTAAAAGTCTGCTTCTGGGATTACTGAGGACAGTGAGGTGTTTCTCTGCCTTTGGCAACAGGAGGTACCAAAAGTAAATGAGTAACTAAAGATAGAGTTAACATTTTTGTCTCCTCAATACTTTTACAAAGGAAGCTGAGTTGACAAGCACCCAGCATCACCCAAAGGGTGGAGAGTAATATCTAGAGAGCTTTCAGGCTTTGCTAAAGCACAATTGGCACAAATCCATTCTACACAATGTTGCTTGGTAATGCAGTGGGAGACCTGGAAACTCCACTGTACAAGCCCTGGGAAGCAGTTCTGTGTGTATCAAGCTTCATTGAAACCTTGGACCCAGTTGTCAGTTGCTTCTTGCTGATGATTCCTCACTGGATGGGAACAGAAGAAAACACATTGAGTGGATTTGTTCTTTGGAACTGGTAGAACATTTTGAACTCTCAGTGAGTGAGCAGAAGCCACCCCTTGCAATGAGTAAATCCCTTCTGGGGCCAAAATCATTATTGGCAGAACCTGCTTGCAAGTTTTCAGCATTCTGTTACCTGTGCTTCCTGCTGCCAAATGAGGTAATTCACGTCCAAGAAGTAGAGAGTACCATTAACAAAACCATGGTGTCAGGCTTTGTAGGAAAACCTGATTTAATTAATTGGCTCTTCAGAGCCCATCATTTGAAGAACTTGCAACTCTTAAAACCCAAGCTGAACACAAGCACCTAAACACTGTAGAATCTGAATATGGTTTATTTCCAGGACTTTTACATTTTGAGCAGCCTGGGTGTTTAGAAAACATTTCTGGAGCTCAGTTTGTAGCAAGTAAAACTATATATGGTTGCCTTATTTCTGTCCCAAGTTTAGGGGAAATTAGCTGGTGTTTCTAATATATTTGTTACTTATAAATTAGAAGCTTTAGCACCAGTTTGGGGCATTAAACATTTATTAAAGCATACTAAATATTAGTAAAGAAAGAATACTTGGCTCAGAAAGTTAAGAAGCCTATCTACCCTAGAGGAGAGATAAGAGCTCAGCCTGGCATGCTTCTTCCTCCACGAGTGTGTGTGAGACCCTAACTCAGAGTTGAAGCTTCTTCTGGGTCCCTAGGAGTGGTGGTCCTTACACACTGCTTCAAGCTTATTGGCTAGCGTCACCCAAATCCATTGGTTCACAGGGATTTCCGGTGGTTCATGAGCAGAATGTGCTGAGGTCAGAGTTCAGGGAACATATCCCTGAGGGCCAGGCCTTCAGATAGGTGTGGTTCCAATCTAGTGAACTTTGAGTGAGTCAATCAGTAAAATCAATCCAATCAATCTTAATATAATCCCCTAGGGTGGGGGAGGCCTCTGGGTGTCCCAAAATCCATTATTTTCTCACAAGTTAATATTTTATTGATTGTGGAAAATATATTGCAAATAATAAGGACTAGAGATTGATTTTAGGAAAAAAAAAAACATTGAAGCTGTGCTTTTTATCCCACAATTCACTTGGGCCTCTTTTATAAAGTCATCTATAGTTTTTGTTTGGACATCACCTGTTTCTTTGTAAGGCCTTGTAAGAGTTTTAAAAAGCAAGAGCTTTGGGGATGGGAGGAAGCAGTTTAGCAAAACTAACCCAAACATCAGCCATATCTGATAGTATATGCAATATTCCAAGTACAGAGCTGTCCATTTTTGCAAGTGGAGGGATGTACCTTTTCTTAACTTTGGGGGGCAAGGTTTGGTCCTAATTAATCAGCTTTTAATTTCTCATTTGACATTGTTGAAGTCCTGGTGTATACTGTTTTCTTCACTCTGTGACATTTCATATAAGTCTTCTAACACTTCTCAGAATTCTCCATGTTTATTACGTCTTTACAGGGTGGTGATAGTTCATTGCATTCACAGTTTGTTCAGTCATCCCTCAATCAACATTTCTAGTTATATACTACTACAAAAAGTGTTACTATGAATTAAAAAAAAATATATTTTGAGATTTTGTCTTCTTTGACCTTTTTGGAATGTACGACCAGCATCTGGATTTCTGTGTCAAAGGACACGAAACATTTTTGCTTAAATCCAAATTGCTTTCGAGAATGATTGGACCATTTTATAACTTTGCCAACAATTTAGCAATGGTATAATTTTCCTGCAGTCTTTGAATATGGTCTTCCTAATTTAATGGTATTGAAAATTAGTCATCCTGGATTTAACCTGGTGGTTAGACTGAATTTAACTAGGCTGATTTTGGATTAAAGGCATTCCTGCTGTTTCCACTGGGTGTGTCTATTCAAGTCTTTTCCAGCTTGGTTTGTACCAGCCTAAAGTTTGAACCCTGTTGCCATAGCTTTTGGGAACCCAGGGACACCCTCATGCCATGATGAGACATCAGAGTAGAATGTTGGTGGAGCAATATTAGTGATGATACTAATAGGAGCACAAATGTACCTAGTGCTTTATGGTTTGTAAAATGCTTGTTCACAATAGCCTCTGAGGCATGTACTCTAAGTATGATTTTCCCCATTTTATGGATGAGGAAAATGGGGCTCAGTCAGACAGATGTGCAATTACTGTCATCCAAGCCGGTGTTCTTTATACTCTCATGTTAGACAGAGTGAGAATTAAAATATACAGAATTATGACTATTCTAAAATAAGTCAGTTGGAGTAAATGAGAAAGGTAGAATGATCTTTTTTTTTGTATTCAACTCTTCATATGGATCTGGTGAATGCGATATGCATAAAGGAGCTTCATCTTGAATGCTTGGGGTTTTTTTTTCTACAGCTTGATTATTATTATTATTATTATTATTATTATTATTATTATTATTATTATTATTTTGGGAGGGCAGGACAATGAGGGTTAAGTGACTTGGGTCACACAGCTAGTAAGTGTCAAGTGTCTGAGGCCAGATTTGAACTCAGGTCCTCCTGAATCCAGGCCCAGTGCTTTATCCACTGCACCACCTAGCTGCCCCCAGCTTGATTATTTTTAAGAGGCAGCTAGTGGCACAGGAGACAAAGGGCTAGGCCTTGAGTCAAGAAAACCTGAGTTCAAATTTGGCCTCAGATAACTTCCTTAGCTGTGTGACCCAGGGAAAGTCTCTTAATCTCTCTCTCTCTCTCTCTCTCTCTCTGCTTCCTCATCTGGAAAATGGGAATAAAAAATAGTAGTACGTACCTCTCAGGTTGTAGTGAGGATCAAAGGAAATAATATTCAAAATAAATTCTTTGAAAACCTTAAAATGCTACATAAAGGGTAGCTATTCAATATGCTTAGTTCAGATATTATTAAAACTGACTCACAGGAGGAAGCGTGAAGTTTTAGAATTAGTTCTAGGTTCATGAATTCGGACAGCAGCTTTCCTCTAACTTTGTGAATGCTTGGAAGGATTCCATAAGACTTTCCTTGTGTTATGCTTCCTGTATTTGTTGGAGAATAGGACAATAGATTTAGGAGTGAGGAATGGAGAGTGTATTCCAAAGCTAACTTGAACCATAACTAACACGAGCTGTTAAATAGCCAGGGTTCAGTTATATCCTGCTGTCATTCCCTGCAGCCAGGATTCCTAAATCCTCTGATGCCTTTAGAGTGGTACCTTTTGAAGGAAGACATGTTTTCAGTGGTGAATTAGAGTGACTGACAGCCATGTCAATTGGGGCAGTTTTGAAGGAACTTGGAAGAGCACAGGCAATGGAATCAATAACCGAATGATAGTACAGTTATATACAAGTCTTATTTTTGGAAACATCCATATGAGAGGGAAAATAATAGACAACCTTGCAAAAATCAAGGGATGAGTTGAGTAAGATAAAGTAAAATTTATTTGTAAAGAACAGTTCCTAAGCCTTAAGATTTTTCCCTCTTTTGTATTGAAGGTGACATCTGAAAAGAGTGGCTATCAGTTCAGTTAGGAGGGACCATGGTACTGTGTGTGCTGGAGACATGTATTTCCTTCATCAGTGTAATCCTAAACCTGTTGCTAGTCGCTGTGGAAAACAATATTAAAACTGACTTTGATTTGGTTGACGTTTGATACACCAAGGTTTTTGGAAGTCATTATAAAGGACCCGGGGCAGCTAGGTGGCGTAGTGAATAGGGTGCCTGGCCGGGAGTAAGGAATCTTCCTGAAGTTCAAATCTGGCCTCAGACACTTATTAGTTGTGTGAATCCCTGTTCGCCTCAGTTTCCTCAAATGTAAAATGAGTTGAAGAAGGAAATGGCAAACCACTCCAATATCTTTGCCAAGAAAACCCAGAATGGGGTCACAAAGATTCAAACGTGACCAAAATGACTGAACAACAACAATGAAGAAGGCTTTAGATTAAGAACACCTAGGACCTAGGGGGCAGCTAGGTGGCGCAGTGGATAGAACACAGGCCCTGGAGTCAGGAGGACCTGAGTTCAAATCCAGCCTCAAAACACTTAACACTTACTAGCTGTGTGACTCTGGGCAAGTCACTTAACCCCAATCACCTCACTAAAAAACAAACAAACAAAAGAATAACAATAAAAAAAAGAATACCTAGGACCAACCTGCCCCTCAATTGACATAAATTTGCACACACTAGAGATAGAATGAAAATTTTTATTGCCAAGTAATTCAGTAATGTTTGCTTGTAATTATTTGTATTTAAAGTGAATTGTACAAATAGGAGATATTATAGTAAAATCATCACAAATTATTAAAAAAAAAGTTGAGTCAATGTAACTGACTACCTTTGTTAATTTTCCAATTTCTCCAGCTGATTTTCACTCACCCCTAAATAAATCAGAATTTTTTACTTGAAGGGGTGAACCTTGTATTATTTCACTAACTTTTTAATTTCTCCTGATAATTAAAAGGAAAGCATTTGGTGCCTTTGTATGAAAATTAGTCCGAAGCTGTGCAGAACCCAAGTGCTGACTATTCAAGCCCCCATTTGTTAAAAAGTATTAGCTTACGGGGGTAGCTAGGTGGTGAGGTGGATAACGTACCGGCCCTGGATTCAGGAGGACTGGAGTTCAAATCTGGCCTCAGACACTTAACGCTTACTAGCTGTGTGACCCTGGGCAAGTCACTTAACCCTCACTGCCCCGTGCCCCCCCCCCCCATTTTTTAAAATTTAATTTTTTTTTTAAAAAGCACTAGCTTATACAATTTATATACAAGCTCAACTTCTATAAAAATCCATTTTGGGGAAGAAAACCTAATAAATGGCCTTGTGAAAATCAAAGGATGATTTGAATAAGATAAAATCAAATGGTTTGTGAAGAAAAGTGTCCAAAACTTGAGACTTCTCTCTTTTGTATTGAAAGTGACAGTTGAAAAGAGTGGCTATCAGCTCACAGCTTGCAGTAACCTTGGCTACTGTGTGTGCTGGGGACATCATACATTTCCTGAAATTTCTCCCATTCTTTCTAAGAAGAAAGAGTGAAGTGTTCTACCAGACCTGCATTGTTTTTGATTGAAACTATCAGAATATTCAGGTCCACTTCTTGATTTTGATTTTTAGTTGTCGGCAAAGGTTTTTTGAACTCTTTTTTTTTTCCTCCAGTGTTAGTTTGATTTGATTATTACCCCCCATTAGAATTTTTTAAATGGGGATCCTCCTTAGTAAAGATTCCCACTCTTTTGGTGAGAAGCTACCTTTAGATCACTATTTGTGAGTAGGAATGTAAAGGGGAAGGGGGGATGGGAAGGAGCAGAAAAGGTTACAGAAAGCCGGTTGGGGTTTCTTCCCCAAAAGAATGTTGGCAAACCTCAGAAAGAGGTTGTTGTAGATGGCAGTTGACTTGGTGGTTGGAGCCTCTAGGTTTGTAAGATGTGAAAAAATAACCTTTTATAAGTATCTTTATGTTGCTAGTTTCTGTTAATGTTTTTATTATCCACTTCATATGTGCCTGTGATGTAAAGAAAGACAAAAGCACAGACCTGGAGGAGCTCAGATTCTGAAGCTGGGGACAACTTGCAAACATTTTTGTGTGCAGGACATATACAGTCACAAGGAGTAATCTCAGAGGGCAAGGGGCTGTGGGGGTGGGGGGGACCTCAAAAGGCTTTCTGCAGAAGACAGGATTTGAAATGAATCTTGAATGAAGAAGTTAGGAGGTAGGAAGTAAAGAGAATACACATTTATTAAGTCTCTAATATGTGCTAGGCTCCCTACTTTACAAATAAGGATATTTTATAGATTTTATTTATTTTTATTATACATTGTATTTTCTATGTATGGTGTGTATATGTGTGTATATACATCTCTCTCTCTCTCTCTCTCTCTCTCTCTCTCTCTCTCTCTCTCTCTCTCTCTCTCTTCCTCCTTCCTAAGACCTAATGATAGGGTAACTGCTCAAAAAAAAAAAAGGGAATTGTTGAATTTACACTAAGATCATTGTAAATGGGATATTTTTAATTGGCATTAAAGAACAATCTCATTCCCATCCCACACAAGAGCTTAGACTCAGTTAAAGTTCTAAACCTTTAACCTTGGCTCCCTCTGGGAATACCTGCTATGTTCTGGACTTACTTTCATTTTTATTTTTGACTCTGCTGACTTAGGATCTTTCTCCACCTGCTCTCATAGCAGTTGAGATGAATCATATGTATCCCATGTTAATCCTAATCCCTTCAGTTTTTTCCTTTTCTGTGCTTGCTTTAAGATACATATGTTATTGTGTGATTATATTAGAATTGAGGTGTTCCTGTTGTACTTTGAGCAATTTGTGATGTACTGTCACTAAAAATTTCTTAGCTATACAAACTTCTTGCCTGACATAAATAACTAGCTTTCCTTGATTACATGGAATCTGCCAATGAGATTTTGTGTTGAGCTGTCTTCTCTTTTTGGGCCCTGTTCCTGCAAAAAGGTCTGAAACTGAGGAGTGTTCTGGTAGTTCCCCTTGACCCATGATGCTTATAAAGGATGGTCAAGAAGAGGGCCATCACCTTTGTTCAAAGTCTAGGGCAGCAAAACTTTGTAGTAATATGGCACACTTGAAAGAAAACATCTTTGTTGTACTTTATGACATTCCACACAATGCTAATAAATTATAAAAGGTGTCCAGTGAGTTCTGGGGTTTAATCAGAACAGGTTTCTAATTCAGACATAGTTCAAAGGAGGATGACTTAACACTGTTTAACTTTAGACTCTGAATGTACAGAATCTGTATTCTTTGAACTTTGGATTTTCCTCTAGTATCTAGTGGGCACATGTAGGACCCCCTGTATGAGGAGGTCCTAAATGCTTCTTAAATGAATGAAACTATTTTAGTGGCTTATTTAGTATACTAATTGATAGAGTTCAGTGAATATGCCTCTTTAATGTCTGACAGGACCACTGGCTCCTTGTGCTATCTATGGGCATATTTTAGGATTCTAGATTTAGAGTTTTCGTTGTTTAGTGGATTGGTCCTTTCCAACTCTTTGCAACCCCAAATAGGCTTTTCTTGCCAGAGCTACTAGAGTAGTTTTCCATTTCCTTGTCCAGCTCATATTAGTAGGTAGGTACTAGGCCTCCACCAGTTGAGGATGACCATGGATCAGCTCCTTGAAGAGCCACAGGCCACAGTGTGGCTGTGCAGTCTGATGTGGGAGCCGCAGCTTCTGAGTGACTTATAACTGGCCACTGCCGCATCCTGTGTTGTATCTACCCCATAAGGAGTAGCTGGAGTATCCTCTCCAGGGCGCTGGCCCTATTACAGATGAAGAAATTGAGATACACAGGGTTAAGTGACATGCCCAAGGTCACATAGCTAATAAGTGTCTGAGGTAAGATTTTAACTCAGGTCCTCCTAACTCCAGGGCTGGCACTTCATTTACTGTTCCACCTAGCTGCCCCAGATTTACAGCTAGAAGGGGCTTTAGAAGTAATCTATTCCAATTCCTTCATTTTATACTTGAGGAGACTAAGGTCCAGATTGGTTTAAATTATTTAGCCAAAGTGGTAAGTAGTAGTTTTGATTTGAATCCAGGTCCTTTGCTTCTGAATATGGTACATTATATAGGAACTATAGTTAACAGGATAAAAGTACCCTGCACTAAAGGATTTCTATAATCTCCTAATGTTTGCAAACATGTTAATAAATGTGGAGTTTTTCTAGCATCATAGCTGCTCAGTGATGCTTTAATCACTAAACATATTAGATTTTAATCTATTATTAGATTTCATATAGTTTGACCTCCTCTATTTATATTTGATTAAACAGATGCCCTGAGAAACTAAATGACTCATCAAGGCCATAGAGCTAATTAGTGCTAACCTTGGGATGAGAACCTTTGTCCTTTTGACACTGAATTTATTATTCCTTCCAATGTACCGTCATGGTGAGGCCCAAATGAGTGTACCGATCCTGCTCTAATTAGGTGTAATATGGACCTACTCTCATGGGCAAGACTTGCCCTTCCATATTTCATTTCCAGCAGAATCTATATGTCATATCACACTTGCCTCAGTAGAGTCAAACCAGGTAGAACAGAAATAATGATTAACAAGAGCAGAAGTGAGCACAGTTCTAACATTGAGAAGGCACCTCTCAATCTTTTCTTTTTCTTTTTTTTTTTTTAATCTGGAAATCCATGAATGTTTGGAATATGGTGGGGATTGACCTAAAAGGCCCGAACTCTGTCTTCCTGGGTCCGCTTCTTAAACAATTGGTTTTAGATAGCTCCCTTCAGTCCAGAGTAAATGTTTTCCTACCCACTAAAGATCCTATCAAATGTTTCAAGTTCAGATGCAAAGGAAGCTAGGTTCAAATCATCCCTACTGCTTACCATTTTGGTTTAGTTCCTTAAACTTCTCTTGGACTCAGTCTCCTCAGTCTCATATTTTAGAGTCTGAAAGTGAGTTGATTTGAGATTCACATGCTTGAACTTCTTTGGTCAATCCTGCTTTGCTCTTTTGGATTTGTACATTTCTGGTTGCTGTGATCATGCCCCAAAATTAAGGATTTTTTTTTTAAAACAAGCAGCAGGTGGTCCTTCTCAAATCTGCCAGTTCAAATGTTTTTGTCTCTAAAGATGGACTGAAAGTAATTGTATCTGGCATGTTGTGAAGTAAAATGGTCTCCAATGCTAATTATTGCATGTCCATGACTTTGTTCCATGCAGTTTCCCATTTTAATTCAAGAAGTAAGCGTCTGTATATGCGTGTGTATGTGTGCTAAATATTCCTCTTCCAATCAGTGGGCTAGACAGAAATAAAGAGACAGGGTAATTATATTCCCTCTTCCTCCCTTCTTCCTTCTAGTAGCTTTTCTTCTTCCTTCCACTGTTGTCTTTAGTGGAAATAGAAAACAAGTCCTTGGTTTATTAAAACTGCAAAACAATTTATTATAGGAATAGGGTACTTGGAGAAGGGAGTGGCCTCATCACATCAACATGATTCAGTGACTTCAGATTGTTTATTCTGAAGGACTGGTACTTTTTTTTAAATGGAGTGTCCTACATAATACTGGTTTTTAAATTAAAATATCTGAAGGGGATATGGGTAAGAACTTATCTTTAACATTTAAGGACTTAAATTGGTCTCTGTTTGTTGTCTTCTTGACTGGTTTTTCCATATTGTGGTTTTAAAGCATTTCTTTTTCCATCACATGCATTACTTAAGTGTATTATCAGTTTGGGGGACTGTTTCTTTTTTCTCCCAAATAGTCACATCACCCTAAAGAGATCAGTGAGAGAGCCATGTACTTAAAAAACAAACAAACAAACAAACAAACAAACAAACAAAAACTAAACCAGAGGGGTAGCTAGGTGGTGCAGTGGATAGAGCACTGGCTCTGGATTCAGGAGGACCTGAGTTCAGATCCAACCTCAGACACTTGACACTTACTAGCCATGTGACCCTGGGCAATTCACTTAACCCCAATTGCCTCACCAAAAACCAAACCAAACCAAAACAAAAAACAAACCAGAAACATGACAAAAGACTTGCAAAAAACCGAGAACGTTAGAATAGAAACATACAGGAAAAGAAACAGTGTTAAACCCTAAGTAAAAGACATGCCAGTAAGTCCCAAGAAAGACATCTGTAGATGGCCCAGCTTCTGTGCTGCCCAAGTGAGTTTTTGCCATATGTTTCTGTGCTAGCATGGACAACTGGCCCTTATAGCGGGACTCACTCATGCCCAGCTGGTCTTACCACCCAAACCAGTTCTTGTCACCAATATTGAGGCTGGTCTTTTTATCCTAATACAGCATCAGTGAAACCCAAGTTGGCAATTGTGTCTACTGAGCAGAGACAGTATTGGGATTGAGTAAGGATAGTATGAAGTAGGGGATAGTAGGGGTTAATATTACTCTTAAGTGGTTGTTGGGTCCTTATTTATTTTAGCTCACATGGTAACTTCAAGAACTTTTTTTTTTCTTCTTCTTGGGGTGGGGGGAAGGCCTTCAGGATACCATTGTCTTTCCTGATTGGCACAGGATGAAAAGCATTAAATATAAAAATATGAATTTCTCCTAGCCTGTTTCCTCATCCACAAAATGAGAGGGTTGTCCTGGATGACCTTTGGGTGTTATCATTATGTTTTTCTGTCTCACAATAGATAAAGTCTTGCCTTTTATTTTAGTAAGTCCTCCTACTCAATTCTATTTGATTATATTTTAGCAATTACCATTAGCGGATGACATCTTCATTTGGGGCTGTGTAACATTATTAAAAGCAACTCTAAAGATGTTGACAATTTTGATTTTCTTCCATTCTTTTTTTGGAGTTCTGTACCCAAATACATTGAATATGCAATGCCGCATTTGTAAGAATGCTGAATATCCTAATTATAATTAAAGATATTAAAGATGTACAGAATGGTAAGCTACTCCCAACTTCTAATGATATATCAGTTTAATATGTTTTTTTTGCTCCCAAATATAAGTATAAGGAGACTCCTGTACTCCACCCTATCTCTCATCCTTAATGTTTAATTGTATTTTCTACATTGTAAACTTGTAGAATCCACCCTGTCTGTTAAGATAGCTCAGTGTTTATTTGATAACATATTTTTCTTCATTTCATAAATGAGAAAGTATTGCTGTTTTACAGTGGAACTTACT
The DNA here is from genome assembly GCF_019393635.1 of Dromiciops gliroides. Classification (NCBI taxonomy): domain Eukaryota; kingdom Metazoa; phylum Chordata; class Mammalia; order Microbiotheria; family Microbiotheriidae; genus Dromiciops; species Dromiciops gliroides. The sequence continues at coordinate 147,859,366 of NC_057864.1, forward strand.
GTCTTTTTATTTTTATTTGTAGTGTGGTTTTGGAGTAAGAAATCTTAAAGGAATTTTTGTGAAATTAGATTATAAGGGAAGAAAAAACCTAGTATTCCTGGTGATAAGGTTACACGGAGAACCTTAGCATGAACTAAAATTAGGATTTAGATGAGACAGTTATCACTCTACAGTGGAAAGAGCACTAAATTAGGAGTTAAAACCCTGGGGCCCTAGTCTTGGCCATCGTATGTAGTAGCGCTATGATAACTTTTCTTTGGATCCAGTCTCCTATACAATTAGGTATTTGTATTGGATGAGCTTTGCATTTCTCTTGAGTTCTAACAAAGATAAGGCATAGACCTCTCCTTCATTATCTTCATAAGCTTGCCAGATTTCTAAGTGGTAGGAAATTTTTTTTCTTCCCTACCAAATTTTGGGTTTGTTTTAAAAATGCAATTGATGAAATAATTATAAGGACAAAAAGTAAGGTGAAGAAACAAGTGGAGAGCCCTTGATTCTGATGTAAAACAGACCAGTTTTATGGCTAATGGGCATCACTAAAGATGGGTTGGCTGGGAGTCTTGTATGGTACTCTAAGAGGTCTTGTTGGGTGTGTTTCTCAGTGGGCTGGGAGTCCCAGGTCATTGGTGAGTCCTTTTGAAGTGCAGGAAACAAGTTTGAACACATTGTATTGTGCCCCTTATGTGCCAGATGCTTATGCCGAGCATTTCATAAATATTTTATCATTTGATCTGCACAAACAACCTTGTGAGGTAGGTGTTATTATTATGCTCATTTTTCAGTTGAAGAAACTGAGGTAATTAAAGATAAAGTGACTAGCCCAGGGTCATATAAGTAGGTGTCTGAGGCTAGATTTGAACTAAGATCTTCCTGACTTATCTAGGCTTGTCCAAATGTGATGCATCAGTGAGGCAGGATTTGAGGGAACCAGCAAAACTAAGGCCAAAGTGAGGTATTAACAAAACTGAGTAATAGACCAAAGCAGGGGTCCACATTCCTGTAAAGAGTTCTTGAAATTTTGAGTGCCCCACAATTCAGTGTTCTAATAATAACCTCATGCTCTTGATATTCCAGATGAGCTGTAGTGTAATTGGAGGCCAGAACTGGTCCCATGTATAATTCAGCACCATACCTTTTGTATTCAAAGTATTTTGATCTTGAATTTATAGGAAACTTGAGAAGAGATTGAGTAAGAGGTTCCTTTCCAGTCAATCTCATATATCTGCCTGATGTCCTGTTTCCTCTCTGTAGTTCTTCACTCAAGTTTGTTGCCATTCATCTTTCCTTTGCCTCATGGATAAATATGCAACACACTTTATTTTGTATTTTTGTATTGAATTGATGAAAGGTAGAAGGGTTGAACAGAATTCATTTGGGTCATCGAATAAGTTTGCAAAGAATCAAGGGACTCAGCCAATAAATAAGGTAGGCACTATGCTAATGAAGATAAAAATGAAATGATCCTTGCCCTCAACAGCTTATGTCTTTTTAGAGGTACAAAGCCAAAAAGGTATGTAGAAAATAAATACTAGGAATAATAGAAGATGTTATCAGTTGTGGCGTGGGGCAGAAAGCTCTCCTTTTAGACAGGTGTCCTGTTCAATTTAGTGCAGCATCGGTAGTATCCCAGGCATTTTAATTATCCAGCATTTCACCTGAGCTTTGAAGGAAACTAGGGATCAATCAAGAGATAGAGATGATGGGGGAGAACTTTTCAGTGGCTTTTCCCACAATATGATTTTGCTCTGTTAAGGATATTGGAAGATAATGCAAGGGGGCTTTGGTGAATTTGTAAGAAAGCATTGTATCTTGAGAATATAATTAAGGTAAAGAATTTAAGGGAATCCTGATAGGAACAAAATTCATTTGCTCTGAGCAGATTTTCAATTTATCTATCTCAAAGAAAATCTTGACATACTTTTTTTTTTAATGGCTTAATGAAATAAAATGGGAAGTCCAGTTCTTCATTTACTTGAATCAACTTTTTTTTAAAATAAAAGTATTTTATTATTTTCCAGTTACATGTAGAGATAGTTTTCAACATTAGTTTTTATAAGATTTTCAATTTCAAATTTTTCTCCTTCCCCCCGCCCAGACAGCAGGTAATCTGATATAGGTTATATATATAAAACATTGAACATATTTCTGCATTAGTCTTGTTATAAGAGAAGAATCAGAGCAAAAAGGAAAAATCTCAAACAAGAAAAACAACAGCACCAAAAACAAAAGAAATAGTATAGTTCAATCAGCATCCATATTTCACTGTTCTTTTTTTTTTTTTCTTCTGGATTTAGAGAGCCTTTTCCATCATGAGTCCTTTGGAACTTTCTTGTACCATTGGATTGGTGAGAAGAATCTAGTCTATCACAGTTGATCAATACATAATGTTGATGATACTGTGTACAATGTTCTTCTGGTTCTGCTCATCTCAGTCATCATCAGTTCATGCAAGTCCTTCCAGGTTTTTCTGAACTCCTCCTGCTTATCGTTTCTTACAGCACAATAGAATTCCATTATGTCCTTGAATCAACTCTTAATGATTTCTATTTGATCTCTAGCATTCTCTAGTTCTCAATAGCTCTGATTCTAAGCTTTTTTCCTATAACATTATTGGTGTTTCCATCCTCAACCCTTCTTAGAGGATGAAAGAGAGATTCTCTCCTAAATAGAATTTGGAGTTATTTTACGAATAGCTATCATTTATATTAGAGAGGTGCACAGATCACATTGCTTTATTGATTTTTTTTTTGCATCAAAGAGTTGTTAGAATTAAACTTAAGAGCGTTCTCCCTAGTATAAATTGGTAGTGAAATGTTGAAATCTTACTGCCCTTAAATCCCACAGTTAGTCTTGAAATACTTTCATTCATTAAACTTTGTATTGCTACCAAAGAAAATTATGCTTATCCATGAAAATATAGGACTTTAAAATAACAATATGATGCCTATAATCCTGAATTCCAATCTGGCCTTAGACATTTACTAGTTGTGTGACCCTGGGCAAGTCACTTCTCCTTGTTTGCCTTAGTTTCCTCATTTGTAAAATGAGCTGGAGAAGCAATGGCCAACCACTCCAGTATCTTTGCTGAGAAGACTGCATATGGCATCACAAAGAGTAAGACATGTACAGCACCACCAATATGGAAATAGTGTGGTACCCTGACAAGAACACTGACTATAGAATTGGGAATACCTGCATTCACATCTAACCTTTGATATTAATGATCACTGTGATCTTGGGTGACTTATCCCACCCAGGTCCTCAGTTTCCTCATCTTTGGGGGATGGGTCAGGGAAGGGAACATATATATATTAAGCGTCTTCCTACTTTGTGTGCCAGGCAGCATGCTAACAGCTTTATAAAAATTATCTTATATTTGATCCTCCCAACAGTCCTGGGAAGTAGGGACTACTATCATCCCCACTCTGCAGTTGAGAAAACTGAGGCATATTTGCACACAAGTATCTGAGGGAATTCAACTTTCAACTAGATGGCTCCCTGGGGTCCTTTTTAGTTTTCAGTTTTAGTCCTGTTGTCTAGATACTTAGACTTAGCTAATATTTGGAAATGAAGTGTTCTACTTTCTACGTTTTTCAACTTTAAAAAATATCAGCTAGGTGGTGCAGTGGATAGAGCACTGGACTTGGAGTCAGGAGGACCTGAGTTCAAATCTGTCCTCAGACACTTGACACTTACTAGCTGAGTGACCTTGGGCAAGTCATTTAACCCTCATTGCCCAACCAAAAAACAAACAAACAAAAATCAGAGATTGATGCTTATTAGGTATATAAGCACTATTTTTTTAGCTTTAAGGCTATGAATATATATATATATATATATGTACATATATGTATATATAGTTACTGCTTTGTCCCATTTTCCATCAAAATCCAAGTCACATAGAATAGCTGCTTTTGTGGTCCTTCTTGAGATAGTTTATTCTATTTCTTTCTATCTTTTTTTTTTTGGGCTTATGAATTAATTCACAAAATACTCTTATCATGGACTTGGGACTGCTTAACTTGGATCAGCTTTCACGCTGTCCTGCTGAGATGAGGACAAGTATTCATCTATTACTGTTTCTATTGGTAGTTATCCACAGTAACACAATTCTTGTGGCTTTAAAAAAATAGTTTAATCTGAATGGGAAATGTATTATCTCTACTTGCTTTTATGCTTATAGATTTTTTTTTTTTAGTGAGGCAATTGGGGTTAAGTGACTTGCCCAGGGTCACACAGCTAGTAAGTGTTAAGTGTCTGAGGCCGGACTTGAACTCAGGTACTCCTGACTCCAGGGCCGGTGCTCTATCCACTGTGCCACCTAGCTGCCCCTAGATTGTTTTTTAAAATATCATTTGTTACATGGCCACTAACTGATATTGTTTGATCTTATAAATTCAATTTGAGATTAAGAGAGGTCCCTTGACAGAAGTGTTTTTTCTGGTTTTACTGTGGGGAAAGGGCTGAGACTTTTAAAAATAAGAGGATTTCTGTACAGGAAGGAAGGAAATAGGCATTTCTTAAGCACTTAATGTATTCTGGGCACTGTGTTAATCTTTTTACAAATACCCCATTTGCTCCTCACAACAACCCTGTTAGCTAGGTGCTATTATTATTTCCATTTTACAGATGAGGTAACCGAGTCAGGCAGTAGTTCAATGACTTGCCCAGGATCACATAGCTAGTAAGAATGGGAAGACCAGGTCTTTCCTACTCCAGGCCCAGTGCTCTATCCAATGTACCTCCTAGCTGTCCATTTAGAAGGTACACGTCTGACCATGTCACTTCTTTTTATTGATAAGTCTTCAGTGACTCTATATTCCCTATAACAGTGGTTTTCCAAATGTGGTCAGGGCCAAGACCCTTTCGCAGGAGTGTGTGTGTGTGTGGGTGAATGGGGCAACTATGTCCATAAAGTCAAAATTATTTTCATAATAATAATGATATTTTAATTTCTAATATAGTAAATATGATACATATAACCCATACAAATAGAAGTCTTGGGAAAGGAGTCATCAATATTTTTTAAGAGTATAAATGGGTTGGGGCAGTGGATAAAGCACTGGCCCTGGATTCAGGAGTACCTGAGTTCAAATCCGGCCTCAGACACGTGATACTTAATAGCTGTGTGACCCTGGGCAAGTCACTTAACCCTCATTGCCCGGCCAAAAAAAAGAAAAAAAAGAGAGAGTTTGAGAACCACTGCCATATTGGATAAAATAAAAACTTCACAATCTTCATGTAAAACCTCCTGCAATCTGGGTTGTCATTCCGGCTCCTGTCTGGGTGCTTTCACACAGGCCATCCCCTTGGCGTACCTGGAATAGACTCCCTTCTTACCTCTGCCTTTCAGAACGATCATATTTCTTTGATGCTCATCTCAGGCACCACTTTCTACCAGCAGTGTTCACCAAGGCCTTCACTTGGTCATGTTTCTTACCCCCCACAAATTCCCTTTTATTTACTTATCTATGCATGTACTGTAAACCAGTGGTGTCAAACCCAAATAGAAATACATAAAGGCAGCCTATTGACTCAGAAAAGTACAAATATACATTCTGTTTCTTGGATTTTTACTTATTTTGTTCATTATTTCCCAATGACTCAGTTGGCAGTATTTTGGGCCAGGACCAAAGAGTTTGACCCTCGTTGTAGACTATAAATTGCAGAGAAGGTGCCAAGAACCTGCCTTTGATCATACCTAACTACTTCTAAGAAAAAAAAAAAGTAGGAATTTGTTAGCATATCCTAGTGAATTTTCCCTACTAAATTCTCTGATCTTGAAATATGTCACCTCAGATTTGCATGGATATACTGCCCTAATGCGAAAACAAGATTTATTTAATTTTTTATTATATTTTTATTTTTGTTTCTCTGTGGTTTACCACTCTGGTTTACCAAACAGCATACTCTTTTCATATACATAATTAGACTGAAGCTTGCATGCGACTCTGAGATTCTCTACAAGAGTAGATTGGGGACTGAAGTGAAGTGTGTGACCCTGAGGCCTGTCTAAAGTCATAGGCTAGATGGAGCAGTTAGTAATCCTGAAAGCAGGGGCCCCAAGCAGGCGCACTATTTGTTGCTCATCTGAAAGTTTATAGAAGGATGACTATGATGATGTTGGGTGTGGGAATGGTTACAGTTAAGGAGAACAATGGCATCATTAATATGTCTTATATCCTTACATGGGAAAGACCAGCTTATTTGCCATCTTCTGCCAAAATGATAAGAAGACATTAGTAGATCAAATATGTGAATCTTTGCAAAGTCCACATTCCTAATCCTTACCCACAGATCTTTTTTCTGTTTATTTAGCTAGTGACCTAAAGGGGGAAAAAATCACAAAACATTTAAAAGTATCCAGCCTATATATCCAGTTATCTTTCTTGCCTCATTCTGCCATCAATATTCCCACCATGCTTTAAAGGAAAACAGTGTAGAAGGAGTAATGAGACTGCTGTTATGGCTCTCTGCCTACATTCCATCCTGGTTCTCTGTGTGATATAAATAGCCATGTGAAATTGCAAAGTAAATGTGTATGTTGAAGCCCAAGGACTTAGCTATTGTTGAGAATTAGACATTACACAAAAGTGGTGCATAATTCACCATTGAAAGAGACTCTTGAAACTAGATAATGGTTCCTTGAAATTTGTAAACATGTTTGGTAATTCAGGCTGACATCTTATCCATGATTTAGATACATGCATGAAATGTGCCTCCTTTAAATGAAAGAAAAGCCGTTCACAGAGATACCTGTGCCCCCACACCCCTGCCTGTGCTTTTTTTGGGGGGGGGGATTTATTTATAACTTGTTGATATATTTCTGTGGATTTAATTAAGGGGGGATATTTATTCTGAATCTTTAAAATTTTTTTCTTTTTCTTCCAGTTTATTCCAGCCACTACTTCTTACTAATCACCAAACAGTGGTTGGTTGTCAACTGGGAATAGCATTTGGTCATTGCCAAGTGGTCTGGTTTTGAACATATTTTCTTGAATTCATTGGTATGGATTTTGGATACTGTAAAGGGCTAAAATTCTAGCTAGTCTGTCTAAAATATTTAATGAGTGGTCGCCAATAAATTATAAGCTTTAGCAACAGTTAGACTTTTAAGCATTTATTAAGGAAAATAAGAATTTGGTGAAGAGAGAAAGGCCTAGATTCATCTATCAAAGGGAGAGTGCATCTTTAGCTCTGCTCTCCACCAGAGTCCTCAAGAAAAAGAGCAAGAGAGCCAGCCTTGCCCCCTCTTCCTCCCACAAGCAAACCCTCAGGGCGCCTTCTCCTCATGGCGGAGCTTTCCTACAGTAAATCTCCAGCAGGTGGCGTCATTCCAATCGTTACAATACCCATGAACTAAATTTGTTTTCATGGTAACATATTACTTGGCTCTCTTGAGGATTCCTACTAGATTAAAAAAATAAATAAAAAAATAAATGCTCCCTACTTATAGTTTACATGGGGCCTAGCACAGCCATTGAATCACAGAATTTTAGAGTTGGATGGGACCTTAGAGACACCTAGTTCCTTCCTTTTTTAGATGGAAAAAGTGAGGCTTAGATTTAAAGTGACTTTTTCAGGGGCACACAGTATAAGGGACACATGGTAAATATTCACTAAATATATAATAGATGTTGGATAATTTAAGAAATAGAATGAATCAGCTTTCTCAGTGGATGGTAGAAGGTTTATTGATGTATATGTCAAAGTCCTATATGAGATGTAATGCCATCAACTCATCTGTGACTTATATCTTCTATAGTTGCTTGAGGCACAAAGACACATTGTGTGGTGGCTGAACTTGAACCCAGCCCTCTCTGATTCCCATCATGCTAGGTTATGCTACCTTTGTTTTTTGTTTTTTAGTGAGGAAATTGGGGTTAAGTGACTTGCCCAGGGTCACACAGCTAGTAAGTGTTAAGTGTCTGAGGCCGGATTTGAACTCAGGTACTCCTGACTCCAGGGCCAGTGCTCTATCCACTGCGCCAGCTAGCTGCCCTATGCTACCTTTAAATATTAGAATTTCTTGATCTGGAGTGTGTGGCATAGCTAGTTACTTAGGACTTAGTTTTCAAATTAGGGAGTAGGACATCCCACCAAAAATGGTTTGTTCATGTTTTCTGTATGGTGTTCATGACAATGTATTATTTGCATTTAGAAGTATTCTTTTGCTTTGAGGAGACAGTCAACATAAGATCTTATGTTTCTACAATGAGGAACTCTCTTAAATGAAAGAAATATAGTTGTTTTCATTTCCTAGAAACAGTGAGTTAGACAACTGATTTAAGAGAAAACACCATGTTACCTAAGCATCACCCTAACCTAGATCGTAAATTTAGAGTCTATAAACTTATTTATTAAATCTTTCTGTAGCTATTTAAGTATAATTGGTTTCCCTTGTAATCCTGTGTATTTTATTTTATGCATTTAAAATGTTATTGTTAGAAGGAATCCACAGGATTTATCAGATTGTCAAATGGGCCCATATCTCTCTCACACACACACTTATAAACTCTTTAAGAACCTTGAGAAAGTTAGGGTAATTTGAACTAGGTTGAAGATTTTTCTAACTTTTTTTTTTTCTCTATGTATAAAGAAAAATTGTTGATGACTTCCTCAGAATTCTTTTCCCCCTCACTAGGAAAAAGAGATGTACAACCCATTGATAAGAAGAAAGAACTAGATCCTTACTTCCAGATAGGTGTGGTCTTCACACCCAGCTTTCTTTTGGAGTTCTCTATGTGGTGAATAGACATAGGGTTTAGAGGAGAGGATTCGCAGCTCCCTACTGACATTGTTGGGCTTTTTTCTTCATAACAATATGGCAGTACCTAAGGTTTTTGCTGTTGTTTGTGTTGGCTTTGCCAAGTTGAGAACTATCCTCCCCCCTCCTTTCTCTTCTGGAGGCAAAAATGTAGCAGAAGACATTAGTTAGTTGCCTTATATAAACTACCTGCACATTCAGAAATTAAACAAAACTTTCTAGTTCTGACTGCTACATAGAGAATCTGCTATTTCCTTTCCTGTCAGTAAACAAAAAGCAATCAGTTAGAAGAGTGGGAAATTAGTTATTTACAGGATGTTTGTTGTATCAAAGGAAGTACCTTTTACAGAGTTGAATCTATTGTGTTGGGGATATTACAGCTTAATTAAGTACAATTTCTAGACGTGGGAAATTAACTGGGGAAAAAAAGCACATTAACAGTCATTGTTTTAATCGAAGCTTTAAGGGCCTATTTCCTAAATTTAAAGCTTAGAATTTTATAATATTTCAGCATCGCATGGTGGAATATGAAAAAAACCCAGAAAATTAATACCTAATTAAGGTAGAACATTTGCTCTTCTCATCCCACCCCCCAACATCCACCTCCGAATAAAAACCCTAATGAAATATATTAATGCCAGCATGTTATAGATCATTATATTTTGCTTATGAAACATTATTTTCAGAGTTTAAATATTTGAAATTTTTTGAGTGAGTTTAATTGTGTTGGGTACTAATCTAATTAAATATGGGGAGGCTGAAATGGTAGGTTTTCTGACAGTGAAACAAGTTAGATTGTTGGCCAAGGTGATAAAATAGAAGATAGATTTTTGGACTTAGAAGATCAGAGTTCTGTGCGGTATTCATTGTATTCCTCCCAAGTTTTTTCACCTTAGGCATGTCATTTCATTATCTCTGGGATTCAGTTTCCTTATCTGTAAAACCGAACTAGCAATCTCAAATGAAGATTAGATTATACATGTTTGTATGGTTCTTCTTAACTAACCAATGCTATGCTAATGGAAGATGCTTCAGTTTGTTGCAAGCAATGACAGATTGATCAATTCAGAGAAAAATTTTGGATACTATACTCTTATAGTCCTGGTTTGTTTTTTCTCCTTGTTTTAAAACAAAACAAAACAAAACAAAACAAAAAAACTCTCAACAACTCACAGAGCTCAGTAATCTAAGCCCTGTACATAGAAAGTTTTACCACTTAAAGAGAAGGAATAATTCACTTTACTTATCAGCAAGAAAACAGTACAGTTTTAGTACTTTGAACATCATCATCACCATCGTTATTATGTTTTACTAGACCTCTAGGCCTCTAAGATTCCTTGAAAATCTGAAATTATGATTTATAAGTTTGTGCTTTTGTTCAAATAGAGCAACATTAGCTTTAAAGGAGTTATCTACCTCATTGCCTCGTTGTCAAATGAGAACAGCTAGGTATCAAGTTGGTTCCACTTATATGGTTTGCCATCCTTTATATATAAAGCAGTTTTAGCTTAAGAAAATTCAGTATTAAAATGAACATGGAATTATGTTACTGTGACACTTATGTACTGTGCCATTCTGTTCTTACAGGTTTCTCCTTTTCCTTGGAATGATGATCAGCCACTGAAGACAGGCACTTCATTTCCATTCCATACAAGGTAAGCTTCTCCAGGGAGGTGATTCATTCATAGATACCTCCTCAGTCTAAGCAAATGAGGGGGCGGGAAACAGCTGACTTCTCCTTGAGAAATGGGTTTGTGGGAACCATTTATTCTCTTCCAAGTCATTACTGATTCTTTTTTCAGATTTCCTGAATTATTTAGTCATACCTATTCCTTACACTTGAGTAGACGGGCTTTCCCTCCTTTCTTTGCAGAGTTGTGGGGAAAGTTATGGAATGTTGCATATATTGCTAGGTTCAGGTGAGATATAACAATAATAATAATAATAAATAGGTGAGATACAACAACAACAATAATGATAATAATAATAATGTGCCATACTCTATGCTAAGTGCTTTATAATTATCATTTCATTTGATCCTCACTACAACCCTGGGAGATAGGTGCTGTTATTATCCTCATTTTGCAGATGAGGAAACTGAGTCAGGCAAAGATTAAGTGACTTGCCCAGGATCACAAAGCTAGTAAGTGTCTAATTTAGATTTGAACTTGGGTCTTCCAAACTCCAGGTCCAGCACTCTTTCCTCTGGGTCACCTAGGTACCTGAGTAATCAAAAAGGGTTATAGACAGGAAGTAGTTGTCAGGTAGATGTAACTTCCATAATAAAAAATTCTAAATAAAAATGAGGCGGGCTATATCATTTTTTAAAAAATAAGAGTTTTTGTTTTTATATTACTTTCATTTGCAAATATGTTTTTCGTCTCTTCTGGACCCAGAGAGCCAAACCTTGTAATAACCAATAAACAAAAAAAGAGGAAAATCAGTTAAGCAAAAATAACCAACATATTAGTGGGGTTTGACACTCATGCAGAGTTCCACACCCACAACTTCCCTCTGCAAGGGAGGGCCAGGCTTCATCATCATAATTATTTTGATTTGTTTTATTTTGTTCTTTCCATTTGCCTTATTGTAGTCTTGGTGTATACATTTCTGATTCTGTTATGCATCAGTTCATGTAAGTCTTTCCTTGCTGCTCTGTATTCATGATAGTCATCATTTCTTACAGCACAGCCATCATGCATGACAGCTTGCTCAGCCTTCCCCAAGTGAGGAGGGGTGGGTGAATATCATCTTTTTCCCCCTACTTTGCTAGCGTAAAAAGTATAGCTATGAATTGTTGATATATATATATATGTATATATATATATATATATATATATATATATATATATGATCTTTCTTCTTGTCTTTGACCTCCTTAGAGTATGCTTAAGAGTGGGAATCTCTGTTCATACAAAGGGTATGAATTTCTTAGTCACCTTCAAGAAAAAACCCTCAATAATTCCAAATTGCTTTTCAAAATGAGTGAACCATTTCATTTTTGGTGAGATTTTACCTTAAGAAAGTTCATACCAAATGGTGAATTTGGGAAGGAAGAACATTTGGGAATTGATTCAATGAAATTTGGTTTTTGTGCAACTTTTCAGGAAGCTGTTTTTTTTTTTTTTTTTTTTTTTTTTTTTTAGTGAGGCAATTGGGGTTAAGTGACTTGCCTAGGGTCACACAGCTAGTAAGTGTTAAGTGTGTGAGGCCGGATTTGAACTCAGGTACTCCTGACTCCAGGGCCGGTGCTCTATCCACTGTGCCATCTAGCTGCCCCAGGAAGCTGTTTTACAAATGAGATGATACTAATGTATATTTTTAAGGGATGGAATTGTAAAAAAATTTAAGTGCAGAAATATCAAAATGTTGAGATCTAGATTTTTGGAGATATTGAGAGGCGGATCTTGGATAGCAAATGACGACCCAGAGTGTAGTGATATACTTGTTTTAGATTGTAACATGGTTGGGGAAGGACAGGGATACTTCATTGTGGTGCCATGGTAAACTATAAAAAGATGAAGCCTGCCAAAGCAGTATTGTGTTTCCCACAGTATCAGGCAGTAGACTGGAGAATGGAAGAAATACTAGTCTTATGGAAAATTTGTTCTCTATCTTGGCTGCTGGCGAGTCTGCAGTAATTAGTTATTTTTTTATAATGTCTTCTTGTCATAAAGGTGTGGACCTTTCTTCTGGAAATCCCCAAATCAATTCCTGCATTGGACGTTCTGAAAGAAGATTGTAATCATCTAACCATAATTTTCAAGAAGTACCTCGAATAAACTGTAGTGTTTTCTTTGCCTTGTCTCTTTAATGAATATCAAACAAAAATAATGTGTGGCTTGGTGAAGTAGGTTTTATGAAAAACTGGATAGTAGAAAGCATATTCTTGTTTCATTTACTCTAAAAATCTTTAGAAGAAGGGGAAAAGAGACTTGTGATAGAGTCCCTTGTAATTCTATTTCCATTGTTGAAAGTGATTTTATTGGGGCATTTAGAAATTTTGTTTACTGAAATGATTCTTCAGGGTTCTTCAACTTTTGGAATGCGCTTACTATAGTATTTCTACTGCATTCTCTCTCTCTCTCTCTCTCTCTCTCTCTCTCTCTCTCTCTCTCTCTCTCTCTCTCCCCCCCCCCACCCCTGCCCTTTATCTCCCTCCCCCATCTCATGCCATTATCTTTCCCTATCCTTTCACTGTTTTCACTAGGTTCTTGTTGGTAGAATGCTTATGCATAGTTTTCTAGATATTCAATCAGCAATCTGTATAACTGCTATCTACTTTTTTCTGCAATGTAATAATACTTTGTAATGACTAAGTCTTGAATACATAGGAATGTATATAAAATTCCAGGTACAATTTTTTTTTTTTGGATGGTGAGCAAGATAATGGGTATAATGGTAGTTTTACAAGGTTTTTTTAGAGGTAGGTATGCCAAATCTCACTGCCCTGGGGAAAATATACTATCCTGTGTGCCCTGGCTAAATCTCATAACTCTGTCTGTCTGTCTGTCTTTCTATCTATCTATCTTATAACTTTATATATGTATATATAACTTTATGGTTAAAAGATTCTTTATATTGTATCTTATTAATTTCTTGCACCATCCCTGTGAGGTAAGGAACACCAAATATTTTATCATGTTTAAGATGAGAAAATTAATGGCTCAGACTACATTGATAATAAATATTAAAGTTTACATTGGAGCCAGTCTACTGACTAACCAGTCAGCGTTTTTTTTTTTTTTTTTACCATGTTACCTTTCCAAATCTTTTGCTTAATGAGAGTTCCTAAAACTCTTGGATGAGGATGAACTTAGAGGTCAAAAGTAAAGAGTATTCAAGTGAAAACAAAGATGATTTGCTTTAAAAACGACAACAACAACGAGAACACTGAGAATACTAACGAAAATGCAGAAGGCAAATGTTTGGGATTGGGTAAATGGTACACAACTTCCGGAGAAAGAATGAGGGTACAGTAAGTATGACAGTGAGACATGGGAGCTCTCTAGTAACAGGAGTAAATTATAGGGAACAGGAATATTTACTTTGGTACAGACCTCTCACTGTGCACAGTCATACTAGAGTGACCCTTGTAATGCTTCCTTGCTTGGGTCTGAAACCAATGTAATGAATAATTGTTTTTGTAGCAGTAATCCAGTGACCAAGCTAAGTAGTATTGCATGCTTGCTGAACAGGCATCTGATAATCATCTTTCCATCTACTTCTCTCTACAATGAGTAAATACCTGCTTCTAGGAGGAAACACCTTTTAACTTTTTCTCTGCTCAAGAATGCCTTACTTTGAAGGGACTTTCCTCAGGCGGTCAAAAGGAAAGGTCAGTTTTGGTAAAGACTGAAAGCTAGGATTTAGAATGTGAGATCTTTTAAATATCTAGTTATGCATATGCATAATATTTAGCTTCTTTTATCTAAAAATACTTTTGGTTGCTTGACAAAAAGGGTCTTGTTAGTTTAAAAAATAGTCTAGGAATTAGTAGTAACTAATATTTGTATGATGCTTCATGTTTTACCAAGCATCCTTTCATATATGATTTTATTTGATGTTGACAATAGTTCTATGAATTATAGGTGTAATTGTTCCCATTTTACTAATGAGAAATCTGATGCTCAAAAAATTTTGTTGCCTTCTCCAAGATATTATGTGGGGGGCAGCTAGGTGGCGTAGTGGATAAAGCACCGGCCTTGGATTCAGGAGTACCTGGCTTCAAATCCAGCCTTAGACACTTGACACTTACTAGCTGTGTGACCCTGGGCAAGTCACTTAACCCCCATTGCCCTGCAAAAAAAAAAAATGATATTATGTGTTGGAGTTTGGTCTTTAAATCTAATATTCTTTTCACTACACTATGGTTGACCAAATTAGAAGACAAACCTTATTATAATTGTACTGCTTCGACTATGTGGAATCATATTTTAGATGCTACATTGGCCTGAATACATGCTGCACTTTCCCCTAGTTCTGACACCCCAAACCCCATTGCTGGCTGCCATCATGCTCTTATTGTCACAGACTTGACTGGTACCTCTACTATCTCCCAAGAAGGGAGAAGTTTCCTCTTGGGCTGTACAAGTGCTCTGCCTGTGTTAGATGTTCTTGCAGTTGATGCTACAAAGTAGGATGGAGTAGGGAATGTTCTACAGACCTATAGATTTCTCTGCAAAGTTCATCACTCTTTCTTTTTAAAAAAATTTTTACTTAATAGTATTTTATTTTTTCCAGTTACATGTAAAGATAGTTTTACACATTCATTTTTCTACAATTTTGAGTTCCAAAATTTTCTCCCTCACCCTTCCCTGAGACAACAAGCAATCTAAGTTATACAGTACAATCATGTTAAACATATTTCCACATTAGTCATGTCGTGAAAGAAAAATTAGAACAAAAGGGAAAAACTGTGAGAAAGAAAAAGCAAACAAACAAAAAAAAGGATCACCATTTCTTAACCTCCCAAATATGTGTGAGACTTTAGAGAACACTACTGGGGCTGATTGTGGAAGGAGATTCCATCTAAGCAGAGATTTTGTACTTTGATAACTTGGGGCTCTAATTTCCATTTGTAAATCAGAGGTCCTGGAACTCCTGTTTGATCAGTGGAGTTTGTTGTCTTGGAACTCTAAAAAAAAGTTGATGGGGGAAGGAGACAGGATGGTAAAAATTCAGTGAATAATAGGAGTTTCCAAGTTTTGCTATTGGGTAAAGAGGTCCTGTAAATGGAATGGGGACTATGGGTGAAGAAAGGGCCAGTGAGTATGATCCATTTGTGTTGGCCTCCTCACTTGTAAAGAGCTTGTTTTTGTTTGCCATTCTGAATTTCCCCTGATTAACCGGGCTCCCTTTAACTTGCATTGTAATGCCTGATTTTTTTTTAAATTTAATTTATTCTTAGAAAAAATATTGGGTTTCTCCCAAATAAATTATTGTTTCCATGTAGTAGTCTTGTGTAGTATAATTAATTTTTAGTTAAAATATATTTTAAAAAATTTCCTTTCAAAGATCTCTAATTTTTGGAAGGTGGTCTGTACTTGGTGTTGGTCTATCATAAGACCACTATAATTAACAGGCAGAGGTTCTGAACTTTTCTGTGACAATGATAATTGTAGTTACTCACCTCGATTATTTTTTAACAAATAGTGGATACTTTGTCATATTCAAATTACTTTTCTTCGTTTGTTTGATGTCTTTGCTGTTTAAACAAAAGATGTCTAAGTGTAGCAATTTTTTATTTTCCTTGCAGGGCCCTTAAAAGCTTTCCATGAAATGTATCACTAAAGAGTTCATTGTTTGAAGTCTGTAGCCATTATATTGACATCATGGTTGAGAAGATGGCATAATAACGAAGGATTTTCTTTCTGGTTTGGTCCTGAACTCAGGTTGTAAACTTAAGTAAGCAGATGACTTAATCATTTGATGCTTCCATTTCCCCACTGGCAAAGTTGGTAAATAGTAACATTGCTACCATAACAGTATTGGAAGCTTATTTACTAGAGTTGTGGTACTTGTGTGAGGGCAATAGTAAGACAAGTATTCAGACTAAGACCCTTTTGTTTGGAGACTGAGCATTGCTTACCCAAAGGTGGAAATGCCTCTATAAACTTGTGCTCTTAGGGGTATGTCTCACATTCTCTATAGTTCTTGTAAGAACTTCAGGTGCATCATTGATATAACTTCCTTGGAGTGGGAGTGGGGATATGCTATCCTGTCACCTAGAAATACCTTTCACATCATACCATATTGCTGTTACTGTGTATGATGTTTTCCTGGTTCTGTTCACTTTATTTTGCATCAGTTCATATAAGTCTTTTTAGGTTTTTCTGAAAGAATCCTGCTTATCATTTCTTATCACACACTAGTATTCCAACACATTTATATGCCACATTCAGCCGTTGTTCAGCCATTTCCCAGTTGATGGACATCCCCTCAATTTCCAATTCTTTGGCACCACAAAAAGAGCTGCCATTAATATTTTGGACATATAGGACTTTTTTCTTTTTCTTTGATCTCTTTGGGGTGTATGGACCTAGTAGTGGCATATTGCTGGGTCAAAGGGTATGCAGTTTTATAGCCCTTTGTGCATACTTCCAAGTTGTTTTCCAGAATGGTTGGATCATTTCACAACTTCATCAATGGTGTATTAGAGCCCAATTTTTCTACATCCCCTCCAGCATTTGTCATTTTCCTTTTCTGTCATATTAGTCAATCTGATAGGTTTGAAGTAATACCTCAGAGTTGTTTAAATGTGCATTTCTCTAACAGTGATTTAGAGTATTTTTCATGACTATAGATAGCTTTAATTTCTTCTTCTGAAAACTGCCTGTTCAAATCCTTTGACTATTTATGAATTGGAGAATGACTTGTATTCTTATAAATTTGACTCAGTTCTCTACTTATTTGAGAAATGAGGCCTTTATCAGAGAAACTTTGTGTAAAATTCCCCCCTCCCCCCAATCCCCCACCCCAGTTTCCTGCTTTCCTTCTAATCTTGGCTATGTTAGTTTTGTTTGTGGAAAACCTTTTAAATTTAATGTAATCAAAATAATCCATTTCATAAGCAGTAATGTTTTCTGTCTCTTATTTGGTCATAAATTCTTCCCTTATCTATAGATCTGATGGTAAATTTTCCATGTTCCCCTATTTTGCTTATGATATTAACCTTAATGTCTAAATCATGTACTGATTTTTGATCTTCCCTTGGTCTATAATTTGAGATGTTGGTCTATACCTAGTTTCTGCCAAATTGCTCTCCCGTTTTCCCAGCAATTTTTGTCAAATAGTGAATTATTAACCCCAAAGACTGGATCTTTGTGTTTATCAAACACGAGATTACTATTGTCATTTACTACCATGTATTGTGGACCTAATCAATTCTGATGATTCACCACTCTATTTCTTAGCCAGTACTTCACTGTTTTGATGATTACCACTTTGTGGTACAATTTGAGATCTGGTACTGCTAGGCCCCCTTCCTTCAAAGTTTGTCTTTTAAAAATTGATTCCCTTGATATTGGTGACCTTCTGTTTGTTCATAACTGTGACCCAGAACACTTGGCCCAAGTGCCAGCAAAGAGTCCTGCAACCTCTTTCTGTCCAGTTATCTGACCTCCATACCTTCTGTGGACTGAGAGCTCTTGAAAAAAAAAACAAAACCAAACCTTCGTAATTTCATGGACCCCAAGCTAAGAACACCTATCCTTTACAAATGTGTCTCTCTTTAAATGTGAAAGCGTTGACATCATTTATTTAAGAGCTTACAAACAGTTGTAATTCATCCATATAACCCATGGTGAATGTGGAATTTGAACTTAGCAGGAGCTTATTTTCTTTTCATTGTTTATTTTTATTAAGCACTTTCCTTTAGGGCAAGGTATCAATGAAAAGTTTCATAGAAGCAACATTTATTAAGTAACAATAGTCAATGTTAGCATTTGCTTTTCAGCCAAAAGTCAAATATCTCCATCATTGAGCAAGCATTTACTTTAGATAATTAGTGTTGGCTTTAGAGCATCCTAGGCTTGATGTAGCTCTTTTTATGTGTGGATGAAAATGAAGATAGTTATTCTTGCTCAGCTTTCAAGATGGTTAGGATAGCAGTATGTTTTTCTTTAAATAACATAAAGAAAAGTATAGGATCTTTGTTTGGTCTTCTCCCAAGCTCCACTTCAGACAGAATGACGTGAAAGGCATGAGATTCCATTTTCAAAAACCTCCTAAAATTAATTTGATGGATTGTATTATGAAATCTGTTCATTTTCTATGGAGATGATAAATATAATACAATGAACTGAATTCAGTCCTAGATATCCATTTCTTCCTTTGTATTTTTCTCCTAAATGCTTGGGGGAAGGAGAGAAAATGAGTTGATTCTGATAGCCACTAAGACACTGAGTTGCTGAAATCATCCTCCTTCTATTACCCCTCATAGAAATGTTTATATAGGATCTTGATTTTTGTATCTTTATAGTGCAATGCTAAATAATTTAGGATTACAAATCTAACTTTTAGTCAATGATCATCCAGGTTCACTAACCCTCTTTTAGACTTTCTCCCCATAGCAGTTATCTATGTTCCCTTGTTTTTGTCTGAAAGCTAACTGCTGTTGAAGACAAACTAGAAGCAAGGAGATGCTAAAATAATCTACAGGATCAATAAACATAAAATCATCCCTGATTCTCAAGATTTTGCCACCTTGAGCACAAGACAAATTTTATTCTCCTTCCAAACTGCAATTATTGGCATAAAGAGCCAATAAAACTTGTATTTCTCTTTTTGTTGCTAACTACTCCTCCCCTCACCTGCTTGCACAGTGAATCTGATCATCTTATCATCTTATAACAATAACATCTTATTGTTCTGAAGGTTTCTTTTTTAACATTGTTGAAAAGTTAGTTGATGGAATTTCTAATATTAGTAAGCAGCAAACAGCTATTCTCTTGCATTTTCTGTCCTTCAATTCAATAAACCTTCCATGTAAGACTTAAAGGTACAGTGTGGAGGGGCGATGGGGATGGGGGCTGGCTTTAGATTCTGAGTTCCAAGTCTTGCTTCTGCCTGAATAACCCTGGGCAAGAGCCTTCATCTCTCAGTGTTCACAGACAGTTCTTACTGTAAATTGTGGGGCTATGCTGAATTGTTTTGGGTGAAATGGATTTAACCTTGCGAGTTCTTTTTTCCACCCCACTGATGAAGCCTCAGATTCAGCAGGTCCCATATTGTTTCTGACACTCAGAGTGTATACAAGGTATTGTTGTATTGTAAAATCCTCTTTATTGAGACTTCAGTGAACCAAGGGATCTAGAAGTTATTTTCTGTAGGTGATGCCAAAGGGAGCTTTTCTAGTTAGTACTGGATGCACATCTTGTTTTTGTTTTTGTTGGTTTTGTGTACTGGTTTGTATTGCACCATGATCTGTCTGGTGAACCATATGCCTTTAAACACTAAATTACAAAAGGCACCATATGCCCTTTATACAAAGGGCACAGAGATTGTGTGGATCTTGTTTCACATCTCACAAGAATTCTATGCAAGAACACTGTCCTGCTGCTTGCCACAGGAATGTCAGATCCATCCATCCTTCCTTCCTTCCTTCCTTCCTTCCTTCCTTCCTTCCTTCCTTCCTTCCTTCCTTCCTTCCTTCCTTCCTTCCTTCCTTCCTTCCTTCCTTCCTTCCTTCCTTCCTTCCTTCCTTCCTTCCTTCCTTCCTTCCTTCCTTCCTTCCTTCCTTCCTTCCTTCCTTTCTTCCTTCCTTCCTTTTTTTAAATAAGGGCATGAATAGCTTAAAAATACAGTAGTTTGGCAGTTTGACAGATGATGCCAGATGTCTAACATATCTCTCTCTCGATGTGCTTCTATTCCTCCAAAAGCAGCTTTGTAGGTGTTTGTTAGGGTGCTAATTTTTATTTCTTCTCCTTCTTTTTAAAAAAGTGCTAAAATATGCATAGTTAGTAGTGCTAGAAAAAGAAAGTGACTCTGTGCAGCTCTTTCTTGCTGTCGAATCTCTGTCCTCTAACAATGTGTGTTCCCACACCCAGGGAATCCTCCTGTCTAGGTCCAACAACAAATGCATTAAGTGGTGAAGAGGGCATTATGTACATATATGCATACACATGCATATGCATTTATGTACACATCTTGAAGTTTGTCTCCACTACAAATTAGATACAAATGACATAGCTGAGTCTGGCTGTCAGCCCTGGGCTACAAGTGGCCAGGGGCCCCAGGCGTTAGGCTTTCTCAACCTTTCCTTCTATTCCCCCACTTCTATACAAATGCCCTGGTCTCACCTTTCAACCCTCCTCCTAACCCCCCAGCACCCAGACTTGAACAACTAATGCCAGATTACCTGAAAGTATCTTAAAATAAGTGGAGGTGGGGGCAGTTAGGTGGTGCAGAGGATAGAGCACCAGCCCTGGATTCAGGCGGACCTGAGTTCAAATCTGGCCTCAGACACTTGACACTTACTAGCTGTGTGACCCTGGGCAAGTCACTTAACCCTCATTGCCCTGCAAAATAAAATTAAAAAGTAAGTGGAGGCATCATAGAAAGAGAACACCTAAAACCCAACGTGAGGTCGAAATAACTCCTTTATCACTTATTCATGCTAACACAGCTCAGAACCTGAAGTCATGAAATGTGGCCCAGTCCCTAGCCTTAAAGAGGCACTCAAAGGCTTTGGGTACTGGGAATGGAGCAAGAGGAAATATTATCCTGTTCACTTAGTGCTGTTCTGGGACACAGGAAATCTGGGGTAGCTGCTACTGGGCTGTATGGTTATTAGACCACCTGAGCTTTGGGGGCTTCAGTTTTCCTCATCTAGGAAATGGCCTGATAATTACCTTCTACTTTTCTCTGGTATAGATCAAACAATGATGGGACAATAAATTGCAATAGGAAAAAAACAACAAATAGATAATCTGGTTTCTGTATCCTAACAGCAGTAGATGTGTCCTTTTGGGGGGTACTAGTGTAGTAAAGCATTGCACAGGCTCAGAAGTCGATGAGGTGTCAGAAGCCAGGCAGAATTGTGGTTGAGTCAACAAGATGGAGGATTCCATAGCAAAAGCATAAACTCTTGAAGAGGGAGCAGGAATGTGAGGTTTAGTAAAGAGGGAGCTGGAATCAATTATGAAAGACCAGGAGCTGAAAGTGGAGCCAAAATAGGAAGAAACACCAGAACAAACCCACTGGGTAGAGAGAAAACTGACAGCTCATAGACAATCATGACAAGTTCAGCATATACCCTGCTGGCTTGTGTGGACTGGTGGTTGCCAGGGCCTCTTTTCTATTGTAAAGGGAAAACACTGTCAATCCCTTGGGACTGGAACCCCAGTTATCCCACAAGACGAATATTGAACTAGTAGTAGTTGCAATGAAAAATATGTTTAATGAAGAACATAATGTTTTATACAACATGATTTTTTTCTTATTTTCTTTAATGTTTTTTTTAACCAGGTCAAAAATTCAATCAGGCAAGAATGACTAACATGTAGCCTTGGGATTTTTTAAGTTTACCTATTGACAAAATCCTAAGATACCCAGTGAATTTAAAGGAGAGGGGGGGTGGGAAAGAGAATAGATTGTCTGTCACCACTTTTAATTGTTAGTGATGGAATTAAACTGACATTCTTAGTATTTATTTTGTTAGTTTTGTTCTCTCTGAAGGAGCATCTACATGTACTCTGAACAATAAGAAATCTTATGGGTCATTGAGTTTAGCACTTTCATTTTTAGGCAGGAGGAAAATGAGGCCTGGAGAGGGGTGTGACTTGTCCAAGTTAACCCAGGTGATCTACAGTCTCCAAATACAAGGTTTCTTTCACTACACTGTTTGTCATTAATAATAGTTTCTACTTACATAATAAGCACACTAAGGCTAAGCTTTCATGGAAATCACCTTTTCATAAGGTAAATAGAATAAATATTATTATCCCCATCTTCAGGGTGAGGAATCTAACTTGCTAGAGTGTGGGGGGCAGGGGAGGGAGGGGGGGAAGGGAGGGGAAGAGAGAGGGGGGAGAAAGAGGGGGAGAGGGGGAGAGAGGAGGAGAGGGAGAGGGAGGGCAAGCACGAGCGAGAGAGCGCTCACCCATGCAGTTAGTACTTGAACTCAAGGCTCCTAACTCCAAATCCAGTGTTCTTTGTAATTAAATAAAACTGTCTTCCCCAAAGTTAATAAAGGTGAGATTTTAAAAAATGGATCCTATCCCATGTATTGAAATCTTAACCATTTTTAGAAAACAAAGAGTAGTTAAAGTTGGTTTGAACTTGCATTTTGTAAAAATGGGTGTGTGGCTTTGAGTGGTGATAGATTTCATTAGTCAGCTTTACAGGATACAGCAGGTATGCATTATAGCCTGATGAAGGTCTGCTTTCTAAATGTCTCCAAATTAATCCCTTTTCTGAAAAGGAAAAGAAAGAAGCTCATCTATTTTTTTCATTTGACAAAATTCTGAGACATTTGAAATGTTTACTTAATTTAAGTGATAAATGAACCTTTTATAAGTTCATAGCTACTTTTGTGAGTTCAATTTCCTACCATAGCTTGTTTCTAGTAATGATAGGAATTGTTGAGGTTTGTCCTTTATTTAGAGGTTGTTTAGTCAATCAACTGTTATTTATTGTAACTTTACTTTTTGCAATTCTAGTTTGCAATTCTAAGATAGATGTTGGCTCCCAACAACCTGTTTGGGCCCTTATTATTTAGTGTGAAAAGTTCAAGGATAGTTTAATAGTTATACAACATTCCTTTAATAAATTTAATAAATTCAATAAATACCTTAGCCCCTACCCTATACATAGGGTGTGTGTGTGTGTGTGTGTGTGTGTGTGTGTGTGTGTGTGTGTGTGTGTGTAAGAGAGATGTATTCCTCATCCTCTGGAAGCTTATTGTCTTTTTGGGAAGATGAGACTTGTAAAATAATCATAATAAGAGGTAGCATGTGACAAGTTTCATATCAGTGGCATAGATGCTAAATGAGAGGGAACTCCTGGCACGAGTAATTGGAGAAAGATTCATGAAAAAGTCAGCATTTGGACTGGCCTTGAAGAATGGAAATAATATTAATTTTTGAGGTAGAGGGGGCATTTAAGGCATTATTGCCAGGAGGAAAAGATAACGATAAAGCATAAGCTATGTTTTTTAGGAGATATTGAGCATACTAGTTTGACTGGAGAGAGGTTCTTATAGGGAGACAGCAGAAGATTAAACTGAAAATGTTCCAAGTGAGACAATGGAAGCAGACAGATGTGAAGTGACTTGCCCAGAGTCACACAGATAGTCAATGTCTGAGCTTATATTTGAAGTCACGTCTTCCTGACTCTGGGTCTAGCATTCTCTCTCCTACACCACTTGCCTTCATAGCTTAGGAAGGTAGGCTAGAGTCCTCTTATCCAAACCTTTAGTGGCTCCCATGCCTTATGTGTGATGCAAGCAGTATTTTAACAGAATTAGTCTGACTCATACCTAGGCTGTAGCAATGGAAGCCTATACCTTGTGGAAAATGAACAGAGTAGATAAGAGGTGGTAGTGTTGCATTTTACTTAAGAAGATATTCACCTATGTGGAAATCCTTGGACTTAAGGGGAAAACATTTGGGTGAGGATCAAAGTAGGAAGAAAAAACATGATAGCTTCTTGAGATTACACTATAGGCCATCTGGAGGGAAATGTATGAGGAGTTCCTGACACAGATCACAGGTTTGGAGCTGAGGCAGGATATAGCTGTGATTTCAACTATCCAGACGCTTGCTAATAGTTTCTTTGCTAAAAGTAGAACTTATAAATTCTTGATCTGTTTTGCTGATAAGATTCTGAGGCTTGCCACTCTCAAAAGGACCCTTAAGGAAGACTTCCTTGAAAGAAATTCTGTATAAACTCTTTTGCCACAAAGACAATGTAGTTAAGTATTAGTGAGCTCAGATTTTCAAGGGCTACGCCTTAGAGATAGAAGTGAGGTCAGGTAGGTAAAAATTGGTGTCAAAGTAAGTCTAGCATCAGAAAGACTAAAGTCGGTATGAGTTGAGTATTGAAATAAATGTTTAAAAAGGGGTTTTTAGCCTTAGTGGGACAGAGGGAGCCACTATTTGGGATGAGGGATGAGACTAATACTAAAAGAGGATGGAGGTAAAGTAGAATTGTTCAATATCAGTTTTATTTCTCTATGTGTATGTGTTTTTCTACAAAGAAGAATGATAAATAGGGCAGCATTTTGAAATGAACTCAGTCTGGGATTGGGAATCTAAGGGATTGATCTCAAACTTTACTCTGCCATTTACTATACATAACTTTGGGCAAGTTACTTAATTTCTCTCGACCTCACTTTCTTCTTCTGTAAAATGAGAGGGTTTGAGTAACTAACCTCCAAGGAACTTTTGGCTCAAAATCTACCATTCTACATGAGCTGTGGTGAAGAATTTGGGTTAATTCATAGAAATGTTTTCATCCTTTTGCATAGTGGAGAGAACTTTGGGAAAGGAATGACAACATGGGTTCAAGAACATTCTTCTACAGGTACTAGATGACCTTGGGGGTCTCTTCCAACCCTGAGATTCCTAAAATATCTACTTTTCAGAATGCATTTAAAATTAATTTTACAAACATTTACTTTCAGCTGTTCAGGAGCACAGCTTTTATAGATGGGGAAGTCTGCTTAGGAGGCTTCTCTACAATCATGCCCTTTGTTCTAGGAGAGCTCTCTACAGAGTATAGATGTACATGGGGGTTTGGCTTCTAGTTGCCTGAGGGCATGTCAGCCTTTGAACATATTAAGAGCATGAGTTCTACTACATGGTGAAAGGGAGGAAGTATTATGTTAAATGGAGCCCTAGTGCCCTATGATTGAGTGATATACTCCTGGAAAGTAGTTTACTCACCCTGAGTGACCTGAAGAAAAATACTCAATTTCCCTCTGGCAAGCAGGAAGGAAGTTGATCTCCCATGCTGGGCACAGGGTGTGTGATGTCATGCCCTGCTCTGGTAATTCAGTCAGTGTTCTACTTGGCATAATTAAGAGAACACCCACCCACATGTGGGATTAGTACCCTAAGAGTGTGAAATTAACACATCAAGCGAATTTTGTACCTTACTAGTCTGGGGCTCATTCCTGTAAATTGAAATTTGCAAGAATTATCCTTAGCTCGCAAACACAGTCTCAGTACCTAGTTTCTGCAGGTGAAAGAAGTTCATGTTATTTATACTGTGTGAGATGGGAGATGGTTTAAGTTTGGCTTTAGCACAGTCATACATAGTGGTTGCTGAGACGAAATGTCCATCTGCTTGGTGAAAACTGCCTTTGACTAAAAGAGATTTCTTATATGCTACTGACAGAGAAGTCACTTAAAGGTATCCTACCCACTAATCAGCTTCCACAGCTCATGGGCCATTTTAAAAATTAAAAATATGAAACCCAGCTCAATATAACAAAAGCATTTTTGTGTTCTGCCTGACATCTGCGACTGACACCATTTTGCTATTGTAGCTCTAATGAATTCCATAAAATTTTTTCAAATCCTGAACAGAGTATATTTATTTATGAGTTGTTATCAGCACATTTGATATCAAATGCCTCAAATCAAATGAGTTAACATATGTAGAGCACTCTGCAAACCTTAAAATTCTAGTTGTTGTTAACTATTGCTGTTATTATTATCGTTTGTTATTTTGCCTGCCTTTTTTTTTTTCTTCCCACTTACTACTTGTGTGATCTTGGGTAAGTTTCTTAACTTTTTAAGACCTCAGTTTCCTCATCTGTAAAATGAAGGGGTTGGTCTTGATGACTTCTAAAGTCCTTTCCAGGACAAAATCTTTGACACTACAAGGGGATAAAAATCTATGTGTAAAGTAGTGCCTGAGCATAGTAGGCTATTGATAAACTCTAATGCCATTTTACACACTCCTCCCCTTCCCCAGGACTCTG
The DNA here is from genome assembly GCF_019393635.1 of Dromiciops gliroides. Classification (NCBI taxonomy): domain Eukaryota; kingdom Metazoa; phylum Chordata; class Mammalia; order Microbiotheria; family Microbiotheriidae; genus Dromiciops; species Dromiciops gliroides. Next base: position 147,885,567 of record NC_057864.1, read on the forward strand.
AAAAGAATCAGGGTTAGCAATTAATTACACTGTAATATTAAAGGCTTCCGCTCTGAGACCCCTGCCCCTGAGCTTACAATTCAATCAGCTGCTTACCTCTAGTGATGTTGCTCTTCTTAATACTCCCTCACTCTCATTAAATATTTATGGACTCTTACTCACTGTAAAGACTCACTTTGGTGCGAATGTTGGGATTTTTCTTGCCCATAATTTCTCTACTATTTATTTCTGACTCAAAGCTCTTCTGATACTAGTCTCCATCGCTTCTTTTTTTTGCTGACGGTCATTGGGGGGCCTTCACTCTATGATTTTCTCCCTTGAGCTTTCACTCTGGTTCTAGCTCTTCCTTTGTTATCTGCTTTTTAAAGCTTTAATAAACAATAGTATACCTCTAGAGCATTCAGTGGCAATTGGCATTGTTTGGTCTTGTCACTGAGTCTGAATTCGGTATTGAAATTTCATTGTACCTTCAAGCTCATTAAAACAGGATTCTGTCTCTGCCTTTCAAGATGATTTATTAAGGAGGTTGCCGATCATCAAATTGTCCTAAGTTCCTGTGTACATATCACACCGTGCTGGAAACAAGCAAAACAATATGCACTTTGCCCTCCATAGATGACCATGTGAAGGCACAGATGGTTTTGCATAGCCTTGACATATGGGAAATAAAGTCAAATATTACCCAAACCCCGTAATGATTGCCGTATGCTGCAGTCATCTTTTTTGGCATTGGCTATAAGCTACCATATTCAGCATTCTCTTTTCCATCCATAGAGTTCAACATATGCCTTACGAATTTTTTTTTGAGAGAATTTAAATGAAGATCAAAAGGAACCTTCTTTTTGTTTGTGTTTCAAGGATTTGAGGCAGTAGCATGGTGTGGTTGTCTTCAGTGAGGTGGCAAGTTTGCTGAATTTGGAGCTGGACATTGGGGGTCCCTTCCCTATTTTGTCACTCACTGCTTTCATAATCTTGGTCAAAGTCATTCTTCATCTCTGGACCTTTCTTATTAACTCAACTGTAAAATAGATGCTCTCCAGAGGTCTCCTTCACCCCGAAACCTATGATCTTGTGAATAATTAGGATACAAAATTAGAGAACCAATTAGTGTTAAAACACTATTAATATAAAGCAGAAACTCTTCTTTGCTAAAACAAATACCATGTTTTATAAGCATAAAAGTGCATCTGGTTTTTTATTTTACTGCCTTACATCGTCAAGTCTTTTTTTTAGCCATTTTAATATTCCAAATAAATCCAAGGAAGATGACTTCTCTTTTGATTTGCTTGGCCTTTTCTTGAATAAGTTGTCTTATCTAGTTCTCATCTCAGAAATGTAAATGGTTTAAAACCAGAGGGACCTGGGTTCATTAACCTGGGGCCCTCTTAGGAGTTTCTGTTTGTAGAAAGGGAAGATGAGGGGTCTCACGTTCTCCGCTGAGACAGCACTGTTTTCTTTTGGCTTTGTTTTATTTTAGTATGAGTTGGTTGGTTTCTCACTGGCTTTTAACTCACCTTTTTCCCCCACGGTCCCTTAATGGACCCAATATGAAGCTCAAAGCCAGCTCTTGGGTTGCCGAGATCCTGTCTGCGTGCCTTTGCAGCACACATGACAGGAAGGTTGGTGCATAGTTTGCCCTTTCATCATGGCCTGCTAGGGACCTGGAGTAGAAGTTCTTTGGATTGTTCTCTCTAGCTCTCTGTTGTTTTCAGATGTAAAGGAGATTTTAATTATTAGCACCCTTTAGTAAAAAAGAGCAAATAGTTTCCCATCAGATGGAGCATCAGACATTGGGAAAACATTCAGACATTGTCTTGTATTGATTAGGCTCTTGTTTGTCCTTCTTCTCAAAGAGGACCATAATACTAGGATGATGTCATGACTTTCACTGAATTGGATTTAAGGGAGGGAGGGCTGTGCAAGGTCACCAACCTCATTCTCTCCTTCAGAGCCATGTGGGGCCAGTAACAAGATATGCATCAAGATGATTGGAGATGACCCCAGATGTCTGAGGCAATTGGGTTTAAGTGACTTGCCCAGGGTCACACATCTAGTAAGTGTCTGAGGTGAGATTTGAACTCAGATCCTCTTGATTCCAGGACCAGCACTATATGTACTGCACCACCTAGCTGCCCTTGATTAGGCTCTATACTATGATGGGAACTCTACTTATCTTTTTGGATACTTTGACATTAGATAAAGGTGGTGATTTTGTACCCATTGCTTGTGAAATGGATTTGAACAACTTACCTAAATGGGTAGGAGGATCCTGGATCTTTATCTTGTGTTTAACATATATAAATAGCATTCTTTCAGACTGTTGTGTCATCTTTAATGAATTCTTTGTCTCCTGTTGAATGAACATCACATCATCAAGTTGACTTTGAAGTATATTTAAAGGAAATTATTTTATAATTGAAGTTGTAATGGTAACCTTTTTTAAAAAAAAAGATTATAAGGCTTGGGTTATCAACAACAGTTTATAGAAATGATTTGTTTAGAAATGCCCCTTGAATTTTTCTAGAAGATAATTAACAAAGGGATTCCTTCCTCTTTATATTTTTTACAATCTTTGAGGGAAAATAAAAATTAAAAAAAACATTATTTTTTTCCAAATTCCTTCACTGGGAATTTCCAAAGGTGAAGTTGGCTTTACTTTTTGAATCTGTCAGTTTTCTTGTGAAACAGATAAACTGATGTCCGTCTAGACCCTTATCCTTACTTATGCAAATAAAAAGATTTTACTTGGCTATTAATAACTTGGTCAGAATGGGATGAACAGAGTGTATAGTACCATGTAAAAAAATCTGGATTTGGAAACAGTGGGCCTTGGTATTCAAATCTTAGCTCTTGGACAAATTACAAGGTCCTCTGGACCTTGGTTTCTTTATTTGTAGGATGAAGGGGTTCAACTACATCACTTCCAAGGTTCTTTCCAGCACTAGCCCTAGGATCTACTTGCCTTTTGAGTGGCATGCGTATTTGCTTAATACTCTATATTTGACTAGTGTTAGATGTGTGGGTTTTTTTTGTTTGTTTTTTTTTTAGTGAGGCAATTGGGGTTAAGTGACTTGCCCATGGTCACACAGCTAGTAAGTGTTAAGTGTCTGAGGCTGGATTTGAACTCAGGTACTCCTGACTCCAGGGCTGGTGCTTTATCCACTGCGCCACCTAGCCCATCCCTAGGTGTGTATTTTTAAGTTAAATTTAGTAATTTTCAGTATAACTGTTTAGAATTTGATCATTTGTACACATCTACTAGAGATTTTCAAAGCAGAGGGTATATTTGCCCCCCAGAGTTAGGCAAAGCTTGGCATTATAGGTGAACTTAAGCTAATTTTTGTTTTTTTAACTACAGACCTTAATTATCCTGTGTGTTAATAGTCTGAAGTTAAAAGGAGAATGAGTTATTCATCCTAGGCATGAATATACTTCATTGAACGGTTTCATTTCTATAATAGAAACAAATATCACTTGCTAATGTGCTGACAAATGGCTGTTGATTGTCTTACTGGGCAATGTTGATGTTTTCTAGACACTGAAGGTGGAAAACCTTGAGGTTAAAGTTTAACTCAGCTGAAAATTCCTTGGTATTTTTGTAGCTTTAGCTTTGCCTTGTGCACAGTAGGAACCAAAAATGTTTATTGAATTAAAGAGATTGGGCCAGATGATTTACAAAGTCTAGTCTACCTTGGTGTTTCGCTTGCTTATTTTAAGTTACAAATGTTAATTTAGGTTACAGTTGGTAAACATATCTTTCTGTTTAAACTTATTTCCTTTTGTTCTATAGACAGAGTGACAAGGAGGCAAGCCAAATATTTTAATAGAGGAAAAACAGGACATTTTTATTTTGATAATTACATACACAAATGTATGATGTACAAACTCTATCACTTAGACATCCATTGTTGGAAATTATTTCCTTATTGTCATTTTAATAAAAATAATTAAATCTCTTTTTAGCATGTTAGAGATAAAATTAAACTGAAAAACTCTATGGTATGCATGGGAACAATATTAAACTTGCCAATGCAACAGCTGCAAGACTGGGGAAAACAGAAGACACTGTTAGAATACAGATCGTATTTCGGGAAAGAAAACATACGCACATGTGCAATGGTGTCAGGATATGTGTGTATTGTATAAATATAGTGTGGTGCTTAAATCAGTGATTGTTGCAGTCTTCATTAGACTGGAAACAAGTTGAAGAAATCTCTCAGCTAGATCCTGAGAATGAATAATGGTAACTCTTTTTAGTAGGTGTTGTGGAAATGCCTTTTTAATGTAAGATATAGAATTTGAGAAGTTGGAAAGGATAGCTAAGCTAGAATTACTAAAGAATAGAGTTTTGAACATTTCACTTAAGTCCCTTTGTTTTCATTGTATCATTTTAACCATATCTTCCCTAGTGTTGCCCACCCCCTTTCTTATTCTTGGCACCTTTTTGTTAGGTAAGTTCTTTGAGGGCAAGGGACTGTTTGTTTTCATCTTTTTATCCTAGGTGCCTTAAATATAGTAGGTTCTGCATAAATTCTCATTGGATTAGACTCAGAAAATTTCCATTGTTAAGGCAATGATTTCCCAATTCATGCATTACTTTCTGGCTTCTTCTGCCTGGTTGCCCTTAAACCACACCTAAAAAGTTTGGACACCAGGAGTAAGCAGGGGATTGGGAAGACTGGGTTAAACTTGCAGCAGGCCATTTGCTTCTTCTTCCTCAGGTCTTCAATGATCCCTCTTCTCATATGTGTGAATACCCTTCTACCCTTTGTTTGTTTGTTTTTTGGTGAGGCAATTGGGGTAAAGTGACTTGCCCAGGGTTACACAGCTAGTAAGTGTCAAGGGTCTGAGTCTGAGGCTGGATTTGCCAACAAGCATTTTTTAATGTTTTCAGTGTACCAGGACTGTACTAACTGCTGAGAGTATAAGTATAAAAAAACAAACAAAAATTACCTGCCCTCAAGGAGCTTACATTCTAATGAGGAAAGATAACCCATAAAGGAAGCTGAAAAGGGGATAAGGAAGTAGGGAAAGCAGTGGTGCTTGGTGGGTGAGGTAGAGAAAGCAGACTGCAGAATCAGGGATAAATCTGGTCAACCATATTGGAAACTCTCCCTGCCTGATCCTGGCTGGTTGGTGACTCTTCATCATGTTCTCCTATAAACCCTACAGAGGCCATCTAACTCATGCATTGGAAGCCTTCTTTTATGTCATATTATATTACATGGGTGTCAGTAGAGTACATCTTATCTCACCTGTCAGCCCAGTCGAAACTACGTTATTTCACTGTCCCACCTCACACCTACCCTCACCTCTACTCCGAATCTGGGGATTATTTATTTCAAGTGAACAGTTGGTAAGAGGCTCCTTTGTACAAAGCACTGCCAACTACTGGTAAAGATGTAAAGTTTTGATAAGGCAAAAATTGTGTTTGTTTTCCAGGAGATTGCGAGAGCATGACACGTATAACACATACTGAGTTTAACTAGATCTAGTTGGCATTTGTGAAATTGTTGTTCATGTCTTTTTCTGTAATTCTCATCAGAAGATCTAGCCAACGATCATCCTTTCTGATTTCTCCATAGAAAACACCTCCTTCCTGGCTATCATTCCTTCATATGTGTTATCTTTTCCTAATAGAATGTAAACTCCTGGAGGGTAGGATCTGATTTGCTTGCTTATATATGTGTCCTAAATGCCTAACATAGAGTGTTTAAGGAATATTTTTTCATCCAGTCATTATCTAACTAACTCTGGAGGCCTTCCTATGGTTACTTATGTTCTGTGTGTACAAGTCCTCCCACTTGATACTTGACTAGCGTTCCCCCCCCCCCCCCCGTTCTGGATGCTGGTTTTTCTGCTCCTTTTCTAGCATGTCAGTGTTGTACAACATTACATAAAAGTGCATCACAGAGGTCTGAGCAAATTGTTTTGTGAGATTGGAATTGGGGAATGTCATAGCAAACTGGTAGTTATTTCCCTTGTGGTGGTATGTTAACTTGGTTTTCCACCTTAGTGGAGGGTAAATCATTGGGTTTAGTTGCTAATATATTTCCTAGGTGCTTGCTACTTTGGATTATAGGGAAGAATGATACAGAGAAGTATAACATATAAGGCCTCTATTCTTTTCTTCTTTCTTTCTTTCTTTTTTTCTTTCTTTCTTTCTTTTTGGCAGGGTAATGAGGGTTAAGTGACTTGCCCAGGGTCACACAGCTAGTAAGTGTCAAGTCTCTGAGGCTGCATTTGAATTCAGGTCCTCCTGAATCCAGGGTTGATGCTTTATCCACTGCGCCACCTAGCTGTCCCAGGCCTGTATTCTATAGAAGCTCATATTCAAGTTCAGTTTAACAGACATTTGTTAAGCATTTGTATGTCAAGGAACACTGTTAGGTTCCATAGATAAAAATATGTACCATGAGTCTTGAGTATATATGACCTAATGGGGAGGAAAGAGAAGATAATTACATAATTATTATATGGGGAATGACATCATAATAATAGTATTCAAATAGCGCTTTGAGATTTGCAAAGTACTTTACAAATATTATCTCATTGGATCTTTACAACAACTTGGGAGGTAGCTGCTGTTATTATCTCTATTTTACAGTTGAGGAAATTGAGGCGAACAGGTTAAGTGACTTGTCCAGGGTCACACAGCTAGTTAGTATGCAGAGTCTGGATTTGAACTTAGGTCTTCCTGTCTCTAATTTAAAGTTGGAAGGAAGCTTAGAGGTTGTCTGGTACAACCTCCTCTTTCTACAGAAGAGGAAGCTAAGGCCAAGGGAGGTTGAGGTCACACAGGTAGCAAGTGGCAGAGCAGGGATCCACATCTTTTGTTCAAGTATAGAGATGGTTGAGGACTGCTAAGTTATCTTTACTTGGGGGAGGCCACTTGGGAAAACTGACATCAGGAAAGAGTTAGCATTTGAGTTAAGCTATGAAAAATGGGACAGGTGGGGTGGTGAGTCTATTGTAGGCATGAGTGAATACATAATATATGCACATAAAATATACACATAGTTGTGGTCTTTTAGCAATTTTAAGTAGAAATACATGGTGCCATGTGTTATAGAGAGAAGGAAGGTAGAGCATAGAGAAAAAACAAAACAAAAAGGAAAGAAAGAAAAGGCTGAACTCCTGGTACTTTACATAACGTGGTGGAATTTGAAGCAATGGTTTTGAAGTCAGAAGACCTAGAATCAAATAGTGCCCTATTACGGCATTTGGTAAGGTCTGTAACCTCTCTGGTTTGGGGGTTCTTCATCCATAAAATGAGGGGGTTGGACTAAACAGCTTGTAAAGTCTCTTCAGCCTCTAAATCTTGCTAAAGCCCAAATTGAATGCCTTTATTTCTGCCAACTCTGGCTGCTCTGAAATATTCAGGAAGGTTGAGAATGGACTTTTCTCTGGTGGTGCAGTAAACTCACCATCATTCACTATTTCTTTCCCATTCAAAGCATTGATGAAAATGTTGACATCTGAAAAAATTATACTGCCTGTACTTGGTGTGTACTTGTATGTCTTGGATCCACCTGTAAGAATGTAAGTGTCTTGAAGTCAGAAATTTTTTTTTTCCATATCATGTCTTGTATACAGTAGGCACCAGATTGGTTGGGTGGGTCAGAGGCTTTTTGCCTTCCAGTTTCCAGAGTGTAATATATGGCCCCTGAAAGTTGTCCCCATAGGTGGAGGAGGACTTGGACAGAAGGTAGGCAAGTAACTGGCAAAAATAAAAGAATGGCTTATGAAGTGGGTTTTCATCCAAATGTTGTTTATGAGCAAAGTTGTACTATAAAAAACCAAAATAAAACAACAAACCAAATACAAGATAACAACAACAAAGGAAAGAAGGAAAGAAGAAAATAAATGGCTTACTGTTTTGTCAAGATATTTATACTCAAGGTTTTGTCCTTAACCTCAAGATGTGGAATGAAGGACATCTTAGGGACATGCTAATTACTTTACCTTCTTAGATACACTGGTCTATTTCAGTTGTAACCAACTAATCTTATAATATTGTTACTTGCTGGCTGCCCACCTTGTCATGGGTGGGAGAGAGCATGAGGAACAAGGATGGAACTTTGAGGAACACTCACTTTTAGAGTGAGGAAGAGGATTAGGAGACAGAGCCCAGCAAATAGGTGCTTTGGGGTCATACTTAGACATAATCATTGTCCTTTTTGATTTTATAACATAATGGAGAAAGATTCATTAGAGCCCTCTGAATTATAGATTCTACCTTCAGCATATTCATGATGATTATTGGCATAATATTCATAACTGTATTTATTTTCCCGTTAACTTGAGTAATTACTCTGCAGAAAACCTTGTGTTCATGAAGTGGATTACATAATTAGTTCTCTAGGAAATTGGATTCTTTTACCCAAGGGATAAGAGTAATGTTATGTGGGAATCCTGTAGTCTGGGAAACCCAGGGGTTTTTCCAAACTAAAGCCTGGCATTTTCTTATATTAAGCCCTCCTTTAGCCCCATTTACATAACCCACACATCAATTTGATTGGCTCCCACATGAATGAAGCCAAAATTGTATTGTCTTTGTCTTGTTTCCGGTTAGTAATAACTTGGGTACATTAGAATTCTATCTCAGATCATAATTCTTTTGTTCAAAAGAGCACAAGGAGCCAGGAATTTTGAAAAGTGGACTTTTGGATGAATGAACTTTTCCTTTACATATCAATCATTCCTTAGTATTAATTCAGTCAGTTGGCTCAGTGTGGCTTTAGTAATAGACTTTTTTGATGGTAGTTTTCCTGGTATTATTTCAGGACATGCAAATGTGATTGGATCTGGCCAATACTATTCTAGTTAACCTTGCTAACAGACTGTTATTGTTGCTTCCCCCAGGAAGGTAATTTCATTGTGTGTCCTTGTTTTCCCCATACTGTACACCAGCATTTTATATATATATATGAAATACACACACACACACACACACACACATATATAACACAGAATTATCTTGTTGCCGATTTTATTCAGTAGACATGATTTATCAGTTATTGGCATTTCCTTAGCTGATCAATACTATTGTCTTGTATCCTCATACATTAGCAATCCCATTCATATAGCATGAGCATCAGTCGTATTGGTTGCTGTGTGAATGGAAGACAGTTGTATGATTGCCTTTGTCATCATGTTTCAAGTTGGTTACAGTTGATGTATGCTAAAATGATTTCTCAGATAGTAACTTCATTCAGGTATTTGCGTATAAGGCATTGTGCTGAGTTGGGGAGACTGAGGCAGAAATGATATAGAACCAGCCATCAAAGACCCTTAACAACAACAATAATAGCTAATCTTTATATGGTGCTTTAAAGTTTGCAAAACACTTTAGATATATTATCATGTTATATATTTAGAGTTCATAATAATATATTATCTCATAGTCCATAATTCTACTAGAGGAAAGCAACAGGTAGACAAAAGTCAATGTAAATAAAGGATGGCTAAGGATTTGTAAGAGAACACTACCATCTATTGGGATCAGGAAGGACCTCCTGTGGGAAATGGCACCTGAGCTGACTCTTGAAAGAAGCCAGGGAATTTAAAAGCAGAAGTGAAGAGGGAGAGTATTCTAGACAAGAGATGAGCCAAGGCAAATGCTTGGAGGCAGGAGATGGAATGGTTTTGTTTGTTTGTTTGTTTTGTGGGAGGAAGTAGGGGACAGTAATGACAGTTATAGTTTGGCTAGAATTTAGATTAGGTGAAGGAGAGGCAGTAATAATAAAAATATTTGAAAAGTTGGACTCACCAAATTTTCAAGGGCTTAAATGTCAACAGAGGTATTTTTATTTTATTCTGCAGACAGGGGAGGGGCATAGTTAGACTCAAGCTTTTTACTAAGTGTGGAAGATGGATTGGGGAGGAGGAATCAGAAGCAGGGAGATGAATTAGGAAGGTACTGCAATAGTCTAGGAGCTTGAATAGTGTCAGTGGTAAATGTGGAAGTAGAATGTGCTGTGTGAGGGACAGTGAAAATAACCTTTGACCTAGAGTCAGTGGACCTGGGTCTGCTACCACTGATATGACCTTGGGTAAGTCCCTTAACTCTTCTGCTCCTTTTATTTCCACATTGGTAAAAAAAATCAGAGGATTGGACTAGGACAATCAGGTTTGTCTGAGTTTTAAGTATGATACTGTAAACACTGACGTGTTATGTTCCTGCATACTTAGCTTATTCAGAATGACATTTAAAAAAAACCCAGTATTCACTTTGTGAATGGAAATGTTGCTGTCCTTTGGCAAGGTGCTGTTGACTATGGTAGGGTAGAGAGCTTCATGGCTAGTTTTGTGCTTGGGCATCATTAGTATAGTTTAGTCCTCTTTTTCATTGTGTTTCATAATTTCCACTTGAATCACCAGATTGTAAAATCATAGATTTAACATTGGAATGAACCTTCATTTTACATAGGGAATGGCGAACCAGAGACTACAAGGCCATGCCATGTACATTTTCAAATTGTCGTCCTGATCTTCCCTGATTAAGCTGACTGCTCAGTTCTTTACCCTAAAGAAGATTTAGACCATCCATTGTTTGTAGTGTAATTTGTCACTCTACCCAACCTTAATACACTTATCTTTATGGTCCTCCTTTTCTTCAATCTCTGACTACTGTAGCCATTGATCTCCCTCTTCTGAAATATTAACAATGCTTGCAACAATACCACAGCAATTTAGAACTCCATTTTATATCTCCCACCTTCCCCCAATATTATTCTTCACCCCTTTTTTTGGTTCAGATTTCAGAATACAAATATGTAATAAAAGTTTTACTATTGTTTGGAGGGTATTAAGAGGTTACACAGCTGGTATGGATGGGTTGGAAACAGAACTTAAACTAAGGTTTTCCAGAGTCCAAAGATGGGTTTCTCTCATACTGTTTTTTCTGCCTCTCAATTTTTTTTTTGTTCTGTAGTTTATGTTTGTCTTTTTTTCTATTAAAAGAACGCTAATCTCAAGAGCATTGACTGTGTCATAGTCTCTGCCATTATGCTGAGCACATAGTAGGGACTCATCCTCAACAATTACTTCTTTGATACTATTTAAGGCCATGTTAATTTGCACTGACTAAGCTGTAAGTGTCAAATAATATGTATGTGTCTGTCCTTGTATATGAGAGATTATAAACTGGCCCAAAGCCTAGGTTCACAGAGGGTCACTTGGTAGTATTTGACCACCATGACTTTTTGTCATGGCTTTGCACAGAACAGGCTTCTTATGAAATCTTTTACTAGAAGGAAGGAGATATTTACAAAGTATAATGTCTCTCTCTTGAAGATGATAGGTTATTAAAAATAAGAGAAGAAAATGAAAGGTGATGGGATAGTGAAGGTAGAAGTCAGAAAGAAGAGCTGCCTTCAGGAATCTTTCTCCACAGGGGAGTAGATGAGTCTTTGGTTTTTATCTGTAAGTTAAGATTTTTAAGAAGAGAAGGACATCTCTCCCTAAAAAGGAGGTTCTACTATTTATCCAGCTGGCTGGAATGGCTCAGAGCCTTGGAAACTTGTAGTGGATTTTTAGAGTCTGAGCCGCCAGCCACAATTTATTAATCTCAATTATGCTAGCCTTCTTCAGCCCTCAAGAGTTAGTCAAGCTGCCAGGTCTGCTGGAAGACAAAGATAGCCTTTTCATTTTGGTGATTAGAGTATTCCTAGCAGGTCCTCTGCGTTTATCAGTTTTGTTCAGAATGTGGTTGCTGATTGTTTTTTTATATGTGTTGGTGGTTCCAGGAAGAAAAAAAAAATTGTGCTTACCGAGTTTTAATAATTTAGATTCAGAAATCCAATCCAGAAATTCAGCTTAGGTCTTTAACAAAAACATTTACTCCTTGTAAGAAGCTGAATGCCATTTAGCAAAGTTAATACAGAATCTCTCCAATATGATATAGAATCTACTAAATATCTGATTAAAAGGAAATTCATGAGAGCTTTAACATAAATTTATAAGACATTACAGCACTTCAGAAGTTTATGTAAAGGCAGAAACTGTGATACACACACTAATATGGCATGTCTAGAGAACAAATGTATTTCTTCAAGCTTTAATAGAGCAAGATAATACTAATTGATTTTATGAAAGTTTTTTTCACTGAGAAAACTATATAACTCAGGTAGGATATGGTGTTAAAAGTTATTTAATTTTAACACCCTTTCCCAAATAGATATAACCAGTGGTTTTTATATAAATAATTAAATTGAACCTCCTGTTTTAGCTATTAAAATAGGTATAAGAAGGAATAAACAATGCCCTATAAATTGAACAAGTCCTATGACAAAATACATTAGTCTTATGGAAGGCCTTTTTTTTTAAAAAAATCTGTTACTATAGAAGATTTTGGCACTTCGTACACACAGCCTTTCATAATGCGACGTGGTTGGAGACAGTCTCTTTAGAGTAGCTAGTAAACAAATGATAGATTTCTGGAAATTCTAGTGGTAATTTAAATCTTCATGTAAAAAATAGAACTTCATTGTGTATTACAATGTGGGCTTTCAGTAAATTTCCTTCCTATTGAATCTCATGGATGAAGGAATGGGAAGAATTGCTTTTTCCTATCATTCTTTTGTTATTTTTTCTTCTGCCCATCCCCATGTTATTTGACTACTCTGAACCAAATCTATGACCACGTTTGTTGGTGTCAACCTGAGTTTATAGAAAATGGATTTAGTGCCGGAAGGGACCTTAGAGGTCATCTCATCTAATGGGTTCATTGCAGATGAGGGAAACAGGTTTGGAAATGTTCAGTGCCTTGCTCAAAGGAATGAAAGTAGCAGGCAGCAGAGATAAGGATTTTGAATCCAGGTCTTATACATCTAAAGCTCTTCTACTCTATTCTCTCCTTGAGGAATTGAGACCATCCTTAAAATAATTAATAATTTTATGGACTGGAATTAGGAAGTCTTTACAACCACTTCCTGCAGCATATTTCTTTTTGTTCCAAAATGCCTATGAAGATGACAAACGTTTATAAAGGATAGAATGGGCCTTTGTGTGTATATATTAATATTGATAATAACTAGTATTCTAATATCACTTTAAAACTTACAAAGTGCTTTACAAATATCTCATTTGGTCTCAGCAACCCTGAGAGGTAGGTGCTATTATTATCCCCACTTTTACAGTTGAGGAGACTGAGGCAAATAGTAGTTCGGTGACTATACTAGGATCACACATTTAATGTCTGATGCAGGATATTAGAAAAAAAGAAGTGTGGCTGCATATATATGTATCTTCATTTGTTTTCACATGTGCACATATATGTATTTTACATGTATATATTTGCAGTCTAATAAGCTTAAGAATTCTAAATGTCCATAACATAAAATTTGGAAGCACTGGTTCTTTCATTGTCACTCTATTGATAATAATGCACTTCCTTGTGCATTATTAAAACTTTGTTTTGTTCACTATTATTCTTTTTGAACAGGGCAGATTCTGCTGTTAATTACATAGATCCAGGTGAAAGAGTAGCTAGGAATACAGTGACTTTGCCTCTGCCTCTGCCTATCTATGACACTGAGACATGAATCATCCAATTCCCCTTAGGAAACTGATGCCTGCTTGCTTGTGCTAGACAGTAAGCATCATTCTCCCTGTCAGCAGAGAAAAGTACATTTCAAGACAGAGAGCATGAATTAAACCTTCTGGCTAATATCCTCTTGAGTATTCTTGGAAAACAGAGATGTTTTAAAAGGAGCACAGGGAATAAGTGGGTGGTAGAGTCTGATTTTTTGACATGTTCAAATAAAAGTATATATAAACACAGTGCTGCAGTTTGCTCTGGTTCAAATTGTGTCTGCCTCTGTCTGCCCAAGACTCAGCACCTGAAAGAGGTAGACGGAAGTGATGTAGATTGATCTGATAGTGACCTTTGAGGAAATGGAGTCAAAGGACTTCCTGTTTTTAGCTTCCCTGCTCCTTCTGCATGTGGAGGTGAACTTCTTTAACTCTGTGACTCGATTGGCCCTTCTGTAAGGTCTGTTCACGATGATCAATCTACTTGGTTGTGTATGGAGATGGTAGCATGGTTGTATAATTGAGAGTATATGAGATTTCAAAGAAGCAGCTCTCCATGGGCTCACTAAAATATTACTGCAAGTAGCAGGAGGATCAGGTTGAATTGTCCTAGTCGAGTTAACAAACATGTATTAAATGCCTACTGTGTGTCGGGGATGCAAAGAAAGGTAAAGTTAGACCCTGTTCTCAAGGTGCTTGTAGTCTAATAGGGGAGAGAAAATACAAACAACTATTTACAGAGAAGCTCTATGTGCAGGACCTATTGGAGAGAGCAGGCCCTGAAATTAGGGAGGACCAGGATAGGCATCTTAAATGCCTGGAGTTGGGAGACACACATGAGGAATAACACGGGAGCCAGTGTCACCCAGCATCGGACAAGGCGGTTTGGTGCAAACAAGTAAGAGTGAAATGTTCTGTTCGTCCTCAGAGATACCATCAATAGGACAGACACTTTTCTTTGGTTTTCTATGGGGTGACTTTTCATGCATAAAGCATTTGGTGGGCATGATGAAATGTTGGCTCACAGTCTAGAGAACATGCGACTTTCTGGGTTCAAGTGAGAGTTTTGACATGAGTCACACAGTTTACTTTAGGTAAGCCTGAGAAAACATAGATCTTCCTGATTTGTCAGTTGCTGAGGAAACTTCAAGACATGACTTAATAGACTCAAGAAGGTAGATTGTTGTTTGGCAGCCACTACTTATTTGCAGTCCTTTCTTCACCTCCCATCCTCCACTCCCATTCTGGGATGACTCATAGTGAGCAAAGTGCTGAATGTGAGACTTTGTGTTTGAGGGTATGAAGTAGCTATTCAGTTTGGCAGACATTTTTTGAGTATCCCCTTGTATGTTAGTGGGAAGGATATAGGATGAACAAGGCATCACTAGTTTTGTCCTTGAGTTTTTAGTCCATTAGGAGAGCTAAGAAGTAGTCCTTGCCTTGTGGGTAATCATCTATTACAAGAAGTAAGACATGGATACATAACTATAACATAAAGCAGAATGTGATTGGATATTGAGAGGTACAAGCTATGTGTTAGTCAGAGAACTTAGAAGGGACACATCACTTGGTGGGGTGAGGGGGGTAGTAGGATCAGAGAAGGTTTCATGGAGGAGGCAGCATTTGAACTTAGCCTTGAAAAGATGGGTGGGGTTTCCTTATGCCCTATAACTCCTCCTATGGCCCCAAATAGAATTTTCCTTTTATGAATAAGCAGTTCTCATTAATATTATTTCTTGGTTGGGGGGAAGGGACAAGCAAGTCGTACCTTCAGAAGAGTAATCTTGTGGTTATCTGTTTACTTACTTTAAGGCAGTACAACATAACATCAGATAGTTAGGTGTCATGTTTTAGAAAATCTCTATCATGCTTTTTGAACCTTCTATGAAAACTTGTTTCATTATTTAAAAAAAAAAAACCAGGAGGGTTTTCTTTTATTTAAGGGACCTTAAAAACCAGAAATTAACTTGTTCAGGTCATATGTAGCAATTTTTCCAAACACACACACACACACACACACACACACACACACACACACACACACACACACACACACACACACACACACCCTCTCTGGGATTCGACTTTTCCGAAAGCCAAAGTGTATGTATGAGGTTCATGGGATTTTTCAGATATCATGATTTGGGAAATTCAAATTTCTTCTACTGAAGGACACATCAGTACTATGCATTATCTTAGTCATATTTGTTGCTATGAGATAAAATATTTAAGTGCTTATACCTTATTAAGCTATCTTTTTAATGTTTTCTTTCCTTTTTTAATTTTTAACATTCATTTTTAAGAATTTTTGAGCTCCAAATTGCTTCTCTCCTTTATACTCCTCCCTCACCCATTGAGAAGGCAAGCAATATGATATCAATTATTCATGTGAAGTCATGCAAAACTCATTTCCATCATTTCCATGGCGGGGGCAGGGGGCTAAAAAAAAGCAGGAAAAATGAAGAAAGTGGAAAAGGTATGTTTCAGTGTGCACTCAATGTCCATTAGTTCTCTTCTCTCAAAAGGTAAATAGCATTTTTCATCTTGGGTCCCTTGGAATTGTCTTGGATCATTGTCTTGATCAAAATTAAGTTATCTATTATTAATCACATTGATTATAGTCTCCAAATGCTACTCATTGAGATGGCTAGGTAGTGTAGTGGATAGAGTGTCAGGCCTGAAGTCAGGAAAACTTGAGTTCATACGTGGTCTGAGACTTCCTAGCAGTGTGACTCTGGACAAGTGACTTAACCTCTGTCTGCTCAACTGAAAAATGGGGATAATAATAATACCTACCTCCTAGGGTTGTTGTGAGGATTGACTAAAATAATAATACTTGTAAAATGAATAGTACTGTGCCTGGCACATAGATGCTTAATATAATAAATGCTTATTTCTCTCCCCCCCCTCACCTCCCTTCCCCTTCTCTTTAATCTGTTCTTAAGGGAATAAAGATAGTCCACATAGCTATGTGACCTAAAAAAATTTAGTGGGCTTTCTCTCCAGAAATAAGCAGTTTAATTATATTTTCTTTGGAGAGTGGTGAGATATCAAGAATTGGGAGAAGCTTTAGAGGTTCATCCACCATTTTTATGAATGATCTGCAAAGTCTTCTGTCTCCTATGGCCAAGGACTTCCTGCCTCCCAACTCATTCTGTTGTTGGACCTGCACTGTTAGGATACACTGTACTTTCCATGGACAGTTTCATTAGTTTCCTTTAACTTCTCGACATTGGTACTAGTTCAGTCCTCTGGAGTCAAGCCAAGTAAGTTTGATTCTTTCTCTATGTAACAGTCATTCAAACTGTAGTGGGATTAGGCCAAACTTTCCTTGTCACATTATGTGTAAAAGCACATTGGCTTTTAGACAAAATGGCCTCTTGTTGAATGTGTCCTGACTGTATCTGCATTGTCCCCTTTTGTATGTTCAGGCATCAGCTAAAACCAGTGCATGAGAGCAAAAGTAGTAAGAAGTGAAGTATTGACTTTGACCATGTAGCTTCTAAAATACAGAATAGTGACGACACAGGAAATGCCTATATTTGTGTTTCATAGATAATAGATGAGATTCAGAGAACATGTGAATAACAGTAAGAGAACTGATAAAAGAACTGAGGAAAAGAGCAGTGTCTTGTCAAAAAATTGGGGTCTCCTTCAATGCCTAAATATTGTTCTGTGTATAGCAGTAATGTTAATAAAGTTGATGTTTATGTGATGTTGTAAGATTTACAAGATACGTTATATACAGTCTCTCAATAGTTCCTTGATGAATATTTGTCTGAGTCGAATTGAAGAGGTAGGAGATGCTTTATAGATTCTTTGTATATGTTTCTGAGATTTTCTTTAAAAGAAGAGAAAAGGGGCAGCTAGGTGGTGCAGTGGATAGAGCACTGGCCCTGGAGTCAGGAGGACCTGAGTTCAAATCTGGCCTCAGACACTTAACACTTACTAGCTGTGTGACCCTGGGCAAGTCACTTAACCCCAATTGCCTCACCAAAAAACAAACAAACAAAATAAAAGAATAGAAAAAAAAACCACCTCAAAGTATTTACTACATGCAAAGCATTGGAGATACAATGACAGTCTTTGCTAACACAGTCTCTGCTCTCAAGGAATTCATGTTCTGTGGGTAGAGACTACATATATTGAAAGATTCAGTTAATGTCATTGCCATTGATGATGTCATAAAAGTTTTTGATATTGGACTGTTTTATAGTGTCGAGGCCTTTGGTGGTAATCCATTTCACTTAAAACCAAGAATCATCTAATACAAAAGGTAAACCACCTTTAGAATTGAAGCACACACCCCTGGAGGTCAGCAAATGAACACAAAAAAAGGTTGTCTGTTAGGAAGGACTGGGTTAATCAAAGACTTGCTTAAGTGACATTTATTCCTGGGTTGCAGGGAATAGTTTCTTATTTTTTTAAATTAATATCTTTTGTTTTTATAGGGATAGAAATTAGAACTTTGATTTTTCTGATGGTGGGAACTTCCTGGTGAAGAAAATTCCTCTTCAGAGCATTTTTGTTGTTATTGTTGTTCTTCCATTTGTATTCTTGTAGTCATTTTTTTATGTTGTTTTCCTGACTTGGGTTGCTTCATTCTGCATCAGATCATATAAGTCTTCCTATTCTTCTTTGAATTCTTCATATTTAGTGTTTCTTACGATACAGTAACATTTCATTACATTATATTCCATAATTTCTTTGGCTATTTTCCAATCAATGGGCCTCTACTTTGCTACTACAGAAAAGTACTATTATGAATAATTTTGATGTCCATTAACCTTTTTCTTGCCTATGACCTCCTTGGGGTATTTGCCTAGCAATGGGATCTCTGTCTGGCTCAAAGTATATGGACATTTTAGTCACTATGTTAAAATGATTATAAATTTCTTTCCTCAGTGATTAGATTAATTCATAGTTCCACCAACAGTGTATTAGTGTGCCTGTCTTTTCTGCAGGTCCTTCAGGGAGCTTTTTCATTACTATGCTAGTCCATGGACTATCTGGCTTTGATAATCACAACCTTCTGTTTGAACACTTTAATTTACAGAAGGATAAGAGGTAGATAAGGAACAAGAAGGCTCGATAAGCCATATTTAACATGCTGTGTCAGTATTGCATGGTGAGGGGAGCTTTGCTTTATAATAAAGAAGAAATGACGCCAAGGTCAAAGAAATCCAGCAGTTGCTTGGTGATTTATGTGAGCATTTGCAATATTTCCAATAGAAGTTACACTTGAAAAGCCCAGCCTTTATTTTGGTATTAAACCTACGTTCTATTTGGTCAAGCAAGAGTAAAGTGAGAACTATTAAAGTTGGAAGGAAGGTCTCATAGACAGATTTATGACTGCTGGTACCCTGTTTATTAGGTAAGCTGGCAAAATACTTGCTCTGGTAGATTTGGTCTGGACCAGCTTCTAAAGAATGCTAGGTTTTAGCTTTCTAAAATCCAAAGGGATCTTGGCTTTGGGTGGACCATGAGCCTAAGGGATGGAATTCCTGACACTGTCAGGCTCTATAAATGTTAATTTCAGCTATAGTCTAGTGAGTAGACTTTATGTGTACTATGGAAACACTGTCACTTTAGTATTTTCAACTCTGCTTGTGTCCATAAGATTGTGTAGGAAAGGTGGTAACTATCTCCTACTCCTGGGTAGGTTCAAAGGATGTGGTTACTCATGTGGACTCAGGCCTTCCTCTTCACCCTTCTCCCCACTCTAGTCTTTTCATTTATAGAATGAAAGGCATGCACTGATATTAACTTGGGAAGTCCATTCTAGTTGCAAAATGTTTAAATTTTATGAAGAATGGCCTGAATCCTCAGAACCAAGTCAAGAGCATTTATTATAAGCACTAGGGATAAAAGTACTAATAAAACGAAAGTCCCAGCCTCAAGGACCTTGCATTCAAATAGGGGAAGACAGTACACAAAAGTGAGCTTAAAAGCCAAGGCTCTGGAATGGGGAGGTAGGTACACAACACGGCAATAAAGCCTAGAAGTAAGAAGCAAATCTTAGAGAGCAAAGATGGCTGGCTGGCCTGGGCCCTTTCTCAAATGGACATTCCTGGAAGAATTTACCAATGAGGGAAGAGGACTGCATGGGCAGAGCATTGTTCCAGGTGAGAAGGCCACAGGCTCTAAGGGAAGTTGGAATGTAAAAAGGGAGCTAAGGCAATGTGGTGCTTGATCGTTAGAATCTTCCTTAAAGCTCACAAAGTCTTGTTGTTTAGTCATTTTTCAGTTCTGTCTGACTCTTCATGATGCCTTTTGGGGTTTTCTTAGTTTGCCAAGATACTGGAGTGGTTGGGTTTTTTTTTTTCAATTTTAGAAATATTAATTAAAATTTTTTATTTTTGATACTGGAGTGGTTTGACATTTCCTTTACCTGCTTATTTTTACAGATGAGAAAACTTAGGTAAATTAAGTGCCTTGGCCAGGGTCACACAGCTAGTAAGTGTTTGAGGCTGGATTTGGATTCAGAAAGATGAGTCTTCCTGGCTCCAGGTCCGGCTCTATCTACTGTATCTTCAAGCACACCAGGTCTTAGCTGTGTCCAGTTCTCCACTTAAAACAGGAAAGAACAAACAAAACAGACATAGCAACCACAGGTTCATGTAGTTGTGTGGGGAGAGATAAAGGCCTAATATATCTCTCCTCACTTGGAGGTAAACAGCATCTTCTTCATCTTCACTCAACCATAGCCAAGTAGGCAAAAAGCTTGCCCAGGAGATCCTTGCAAAGCAAAGCAAAGCAAAGCAAAACCTAGGGAAACTTGAGATTTACCATAACGTTTCAGGATCCTAGGAATTTGGGTAAAAATGCTGGCTCTGCCTCCCAGGCTGCCTTTGTGACTTTGGGTAAGTCATTACCCCAAGTTACCAAATGTGAAATCACTTTGTTTCCTCATCTCTAACATGAGGGGATTGTTCTGATTGTTCCGGTGATCAGAGGTCCCGTCCAGGTCCAGATCTATGATGTTATCACTGAGAATGGCCCAGGACCAATTAGGATTCCTCTAAGTTATACCTAGAGCAGTTTTTTCTCTCTCTCAGGGCAACCTTAGACTTGACTGCTTCAGTCTTTTTTTTTTTTTTTTTTTTTTTTGCTTCAGTCTTAAAAACAAGAGTTTCATTTGGAACCAGATGGCCTCAGGACTTTAGGTAGCTATTGTCTTTGTGGAGATGCTTCTTTTCTTTTCCTGTACAGAACTGGTGATTAACAACTAGCCATACTAATTGGCTATCACAAATTTCACTTGAAATCTAGGAGGATCTGTGGCAGAAGAAATGCTGAGTAATGGGCACTTTCCTTTTGGCAAAATGTATTTCTTTGTGAATAATACTATTAGCAATTAGGACAGCATTACACGACAATGAAAATAAAAGAGAGAAAAGTATCATGTATAATTTGGGGGAGAAAATCAAAAGTTGGCAGAGCCCCATATGTTTGGCAGCTTGTCCCCAAATTAGAAATGGAGGCCCTAGAAAATAGAGACTTGAACGCAATATGAATACTGCTTCCAGACATAATTGAGGTCAAACTGTCCTTATCATTACTTCTGTGCAACTCCCACTGGCTGGAGTTGATATCTCTGAGAGTTACATGCCAGGAACTCGGGGCACGGTTTGGCCCAGAACTTATTAACTTTGGCAACAGCCTGGGTGTCTTGTCACTCTGACAGAGTTATTGAAACTTAGATTAAATGATCTTCCCACTGGAAAACCCGAAGGTAGATCATTTTGAGGGTTTGGCGTAGGCAAGAGAAAGGAGAGCTCTTGAGTAGGTGTAATCTTTTTTATACCCTTTTTCTAAATGAATTCACTGTTGCCTTTTGGGAGAGCCTCAAAACCATGAGTTTAAAGATTATAGATTTGGAGCTGAAAGGGGCCTTTGAGGTCATTTAGTCTAACACTTTTCATTTTACAGATGAAAAAGCCCGAGGACCGGAGAGACTAAGAGATTTGCCTGAGGCCACCTAGATGTAGGCTGTGGGAGATGGGGGATTTGAATCCAAGTCCTCTGACTCCAAATGCAGCAGTTCTTCCCATTATACCATGTGCTACCAGGGAAGCCTTGTGCTCTGTGGGGTAGGTGTTATTCTCTCTGCAATTTAGGCTGAAGGATTAATGAAAAGCCTTCCTAGAAAGGGAGCTGGCGGCAACTATGTCCTTTTGTCAGTGACTAGGATTACTAATCCTGGAACTGAGTGCCTTGCCTATGTCTGTTTCCTCACCAAGAAGACAGATCTCTGTAGCAGATGCAACAATCTAATGCCTGAATCTGGCCGCCTCCTGTATGAGGACCTGCAGAAAAGACAGGCACACTCATACGCTGTTGGTGGAACTATGAATTAATCTAATCACTGAGTTAGGACCCTTTCCCCATCCATACACAGGAGTTCCTTTCTGTTCACATATGCAGCAAGCAATCTTTGGTTTCCCATTTTGCTTTCTTTTATATATAACAGGAGGAAGATTGTCATGAGTGAGGCTCATAATAGAAAAAGCTTGTTTGGTCATGCTTCATTATGGGAGCCCCTTAATGATGTTGTTGAGTTGCGTCTGGCTCTTCATGACCCCATTTGGGGTTTTCTTGGCAAAAATACTGGAGTGGTTTGCCATTTCCTTCTCTGGTTCATTTTACAAATGAGGAAATTGAGGCAAACAGGTTTAAGTGACTTACCCAGGGCCACAAAATTTATAAGAGTCTGAGATTAGATTTGAACTCAGGTCTTCCTGACTCCAGGCCGAACTCTCTATCCACTGAGCCACCTACCTGCCTTATTTTTTGTTCCTGCCCAAACTTCCTTTTGTTTTTCTTCTCTCTACTACCTCTTTAGCTGTAGAGAAACAGGTAAAGTTAGGGAGAAAACAAAAACAAAAACCTTCCATCTTCCAAAGTTATAGGGAAATCCTCAGTTCTCTGACAGTAGGTATTATATATGACCCATTCTTACCTTACTCTGGAAGCAGCTGGCTTTTTGGCCATTGGAAGTTGCGCCAAAAGGTTGAGTTCTTTCAGTGTGACATACCCGATATGCCTTGCTCCTGATTCTCCTTTTCCTTGCACATTCATGGCATTCTAGCATAATGTAGGCTTTGCTGAGTCTGGGACCTTTCATCTTCTTAGAGTCTAACCTTTCTTCTGAGCCATTATCCATACTCTTTGCTTTCTCTTGGGGATGGTGACTTGTTTTGTTAATACTTTGTAGGCATTTGACCTTTTCCTGTACTATCTTTAAAAATAACTGGCCCATTTTTTTTTTTATTAGTTCACATTTAAGAACCTGAGAAATACCATCTTTGGTCTCTGACACTGGCTCTTGGGTTAGGGTTTAGGAATGCATGGTAGTTTTCTTTTATAACCCTAACTCCAACAGAAAAAGGATATTTTCAAAATATCTGTAATCCAGAATTATATGTGATATATAATATAACATAATAAATAATTTATATATAGTTCATATTTATATGTTAGTCGTCAAAGATTTAAATGTGTCCAATGAGCAAATTTAAAATGATCTTAGAGAGAAAATGTTAATGTATTCAGGTTGATTTTTAAAAAATTGTTCTGAAAATGGATAGCAGTCTGAAAATTGTAGATTCAGAGATACAAAAAAAGTTAAACTAGACATAGGCCTTTTCAACATGCTGTTTTACATTAAATATTCATTTATCTATTTAGTCTGCTCTTAAATCTCAACTCAGGCATTTAGCACAAATTATTCAACATGTGGATGTTAGAAAGGTTTTCAATCTCTTGCTTCTTTTGCTTTTTTCTTTAAGTGTAAGGATTTTTTTTTTATTGGCTTCTGCTTCAGGCGCATGTGCAGACAAATACCTCCTAAGTTCCTATTTTCTGTTGGGCAGAATATGTCAGGCTTCAAAAGTCAAGACTTAATGAATTTAAAGAATGGATATGGGGCAGCTAGATGGCACAGTGGATAAAGCACCAGCCCTGGATTCAGGAGTACCTGAGTTCAAATCCGGCCTCAGACACTTGACACTTACTAGCTGTGTGACCCTGGGCAAGTCACTTAACCCCCATTGCCTGCAACAACAACAACAACAAAAAAGAATGGATACTTGACATCCTCAGAATGCTTCATATTTTGTAGGAAAAAGGCCTGGTTCCAAATGGAATTAACACTCTTTGAAAAATTACTAACATCTGTAGTCACAGGACTGTAGATATTTGGGGACTGGAGAAAATTACCTCCATCAGTCCATATTATCTTGTTCCTCCTGTTGTTAAAGACCTAAGTTCAAGCTCAAGGGCTTTGGGCCTGTGCAAATGCATGAAAACACAACAACAACATGAAGTATTAGAAGATAAAAAGGAACGAACTGTAGACTTTATTTTCTATCTTAACTTGGTGTCAGAGAACTTTACTAGTGCATCAGTCATCTGAAAAGACCTTGAGCAATCCTGTGGACTTGTTTCCCAGTTTTCCTAAAAGACAGACTAATCTCTTTTAGATTTAACTTTGTTTCTTTCAGGCCTTTCATCTTTGGGCCTATGATTTGCAAGACTGCTGCCAAATAAAATTTGAATCAACATGGGAGCAAATTGATTATTCAGTGAAATTCTTGACTGTTTAAATAGGGAAAGGAGAGGTACAAGGATGCAGTTTTGTTTTGGGAGCCTAGTTTTAGTAGTGGGCCTTGGGACCCATTTTTAAATTCCTGTTAAATTACACTCATTACTAGGTTTGTTTGTGAAGAAACACCTGCCTAAAGGTGACTAGAGTGAGGATTTTCTGTTTCTTGGTTTATCCATGAGATGCTTTGTTCCCTTTTGAAAGCAGGCGTTACTGTAGGGTTGCAGTTGAAGGCATAATGGAGCCTCTTGGCAGTCCTGCCTGAAAGTTATAACGTAATGTGATGCTTAGTTTTATAGCCTCGTTAGTCTCCCAGGCAAACTCTGAAAGATAAAATTGAATTGTTTTTCACTTTTTTTTTTCCAGATTCTACACTCTCTCAAATTTTAGATTTGTTTCATTTTCCTCATGTCTTTAATGGAGCTAATCCATTTCTTTGACAAGGCTAGCAAAGCCCTTTTCACTGAGATCATTGGTGCCAAGTAATTAGCGGCTCTGTGTCCGATGGAAACCATGCACTTTGCTTCCCTTCACCAATCAGAATTTGTATGGCAGATGAGCTGATTTCAGTTCTCTTGATTTAACAGGCACCCTTTTCCAAGGAGTCACATTACTCATAGCTCCTAAGTCATAGCTTTGACTGAGTGGAAAATACATTTGTGGAGCATGGCTTGCTTTTATATATCCAATTAGTAGCCCTGATAAGAATTCATTTGTGTCATTTGATTCGTTCATTATTCCTTATTTATAAACATTATGCATGTATGTCACAAAGTAACTTTCTGAAATAAATATATCATGCATACATACTTAAGTTCTTAAAGCCTGTAAATTAAAAAAAATTAAGCTACATTAGACTTATTTTGTATTTGATACATGATATAACACCTTTAATGTGTATGTGAATCTGTATGTGTATGTGTATAATAATGTTTTGGTATTGGAGTATAATTGCTTTTAATTGGATAGCATATATAAAATACCTTGTACCATTCAGGGCCATGCAAATGTGAGCTCTTTTTATGAGATGTTCGGTAATATCTATATCTATCTATATGTGTGTGTCCACACATATATACATACACACACACACACACACACACACACACACACATATATATATATATATATATATCGATAGAGTTATACATATATATAAATAAAAACCCAATAGAAATATGTTGTAAAACCTTGAAAGCATTGAACTGATGAGTCTGTCTCTAGATCTTTACTTTATATTTTATTCAGATTAATATGTAGGCATTTGGCCCTCAAAAAACGTTAGGTCATTTGAAACCTGGAATTAAGCTCTTCTTGCCAAGGAAGAGCATAAAAATTCAAGCTCCTACATGTGTCAGATTTTAGCTCAAAGAAAAGTTTTACGATTGAGCCAGGGAAATATGAAAATGGAGATTCACAATGGAAAGCTTGATGTGCTTCGAGCTAAATCTAGACACGCATGTGAGGATGCTATCCAGAGATTGACTTGTAGATGTTGTCTAGGAAGACTTTCAAAACATGTCAGCTTAAAATCATGCACAAAGTCTGAAATCTACACTTGGCATCTGCTATTAGCTGTCAGCATAGGATACTCAGGATACCCATTTCATTGATATTTTAGTTGTTAATTGTTCATTTATCTTACATTAGACAAATGGGACAGAAACCCTTACCTGATCTGGAAGAGGTAATTTTTTTTATTCTAGGTTATTACTCAAGTCAAGATCAAAACCTCATGATGTTAGTGTAGGCAATTCTGGCCTGTCATATCGTGTTACCTTTACTTGTGAGTAAATCACCATGGACTGGATTGTGAGTATAAAGCTGTCAATTAGTATAGATTCATTGACACATGCTGAAACCTGACAAATATTCTGTGCTGTCAGTTTAGTGTAATGTTTTTTTTTTCAATTAAATTAATCGAAAATGCATTAGAGTGTGAAAAATTAGGGATAGGTGAGAGGTGATGGAGAGATTTTCTGACCTGAGATCTGATATTTGAAATATGAGGTCTTCTCAGTGTGGCTTTACTTCTTCCATAAATGTCAATTCCCCCTTCCTCTCCCTCTCCCTGCAGACTTCTCCCTTGCCCTGGGGAAAAGAACCTAACCTTAGCAAGCCATTTTATGCTCACATTAAAGGAAGAACTAAAGAACCAGGCTAAACACATGGCGATCTCTGCCCTTGGCTCAGTGGGCAAAACCTAATTTCACTGTTTTGTGGAGCATCTCATTGATTCTGACTCCTGAGCTGGTATTCCTTGCTTCCTCTTCTGAAGGCCATTTCCTGCTGGTATTCTCATGTCTGGTTTGAACCCCAAATCCACTGAATTACAGAATAGGAATGGAAAGGATATTTAGAGGCCTTCCAGTCTAATGTAGAGCAGAACAGGAACTAGTTATAAAATATCCATAAAAAGACCTCAGCTAGTCTGTGCTTGAAGACCTCATAAAACATCTTCAAGAGTGATCATCTCTCAAGGAATCTGAATCTCTCTGGGCTTCAATTTCTTCTTTATTAATTGCTTATTTTGTCTAAGACATTGGGGGTACAAATACACTAGTACAAGAAAATATTTGCCCTATTGGAGCTATCTTATAATCTAATGGGGAAAGATAGCACATAAAGGTGAAAGAAGGAGGTAGCAAGGGAGCCATGGTCATTTGGATGGGGCCTGGATTGAAAATGGTGAACTTTGGGGCAGCTAGGTGGCACAGTGGATAGAGCACTGGCCCTGGAGTCGGGAGGACCTGAGTTCAAATCCGGCCTCAGACACTTAACACTTACTAGCTGTGTGACCCTGGGCAAGTCACTTAACCCCAGTTGCCAAGAAAGAAAGAAAGAAAGAAAGAAAGAGAGAGAGAGAGAGAGAGAGAGAGAGAGAGAGAGAGAGAGAGAGAGAGAGAGAGAGAAAGAAAGAAAGAAAGAAAGAAAGAAAGAAAGAAAGAAAGAAAGAAAGAAAGAAAGAAAGAAAATAGTGAGCTTAGTTCTAGGGAAGAGGAGGTAAAAGCTTACCTCAACTCCCAGAGTGGTTTTTAGGGAAAAAGTCCAAGGAACGGATGTGAAGGGGATGAGGAAGATGGCTCAGAGTAGAGGTGACATGTTTTGGAGATGGGAGCATGGAATTGAAAATGAAGGGATCAAAGAAGAACATCTCTGAGATCCTTCTCAGATTTATGATTATTGGTACCTCTGTTTCTTCATATTTTATACAGAGTGAATTTGAACATGAGTCCCTTTAGAGGAAGCCAATCCAGTGGCTCCCTTGAGACTCAGGATTTGTTTTTCTTCTGAGAGGCATGAGTAGAGATGATGATTGGGGTTTGAGTGCATAAGTTTCTAGGGCCAAAAATAATTTTTAGGGGGTTCAACTTGCAGCCAATCTGGTGGTAAGCTTTTTAGCACTTAGTTGGGTGCTTGAACAACAAATATATAGTGTTAAGAAGTGTGAACTAAAAACCTCTTTCAGCTTGGTACAGAACTTGCTCTCACTTTTGACAACTTAGAATCACTCCGTGCCATGATTAGACATCAGAGCAATGCTTTAGTAGAAGCTACTTTTAATGATAACAATCATGATTCATTTATATAGCTCTTTTTTTTTCCTAGATGATCACAACAGCCTGGTGAAGTAGGTCATGCATGTAAATGGTATTATTTCTACTTTACAGATAAAGAAATTTAGGCAAATGGGTCGCATTGCTGTTAAGTGTTGAGGACCATGTTTAAATTCGATTCTCTCCTGACTAAAGAGTTGAGCACTCTTTCCGCTGTCCCACACTGCTTCCAGAGGCCTTCCACCAAGTTTACA
Organism: Dromiciops gliroides; assembly: GCF_019393635.1. Classification (NCBI taxonomy): domain Eukaryota; kingdom Metazoa; phylum Chordata; class Mammalia; order Microbiotheria; family Microbiotheriidae; genus Dromiciops; species Dromiciops gliroides. The sequence continues at coordinate 147,913,520 of NC_057864.1, forward strand.
TTGATCCAATATTTCTCAGAGTGTTACTATGGAACTCTTGAGTATGAATGAATGAATGAATGAATGAATGAATGAATGAATGAATGAAGCATGCACTTACTACATGCAAAACATTATGCTAAGTGCCAAGGTCACAAATATAAAAGTAAGACTGTCTTTGTGCTCTAAGAACTCACATTCTAAAGCAGGAAATCAATATATCAGCTGCAAGTCAGATGGAAGGGTCACATGGATATTAGTGTGCCATAGCAAAGCAGATGGTAATGCCTCTTCTTCAATTCCATTCCCACTGATGAAATCCTATCAGTTTCTGATGTTGAACTGTTGACATTGCCAAAGATTTTGTTGAGAAGAATTTTCTTTTTTGGGTCTTCCAAAGATAAGGCTGTTGTCCCTGTAGAAATGGTTACCAGAATGCACAGGGGGTTGCTTCCCAGGATGACTATGGACCCTGGGCAGGAAGCACTGATATTCTAAATGCTTTGGGGTTCTGGGTCCTGTGCTCTCGCCATCAGAGTTTGAGGGAAGTTATTAATCAAGGTAGTGGTAGTGATGGGTTCACTTGCCTGGCACATGCTCCTTCCCATTTCTTACCCAAGGTACCTTCCTGCTTTAACTAGGCATACCTTAAATTCCTTGGGGGTAGAAGTTGGTTGGAAGCTGGTGGGGATGACTGACTCCCCCACAAGAGCCACCTCCCCAGAGGGAGACAGTAAAGGCTGGGCTGGAAGTAAGATTTGTTGTCTAGAGGATGTTGCCACTCCCAGAGCCAGTGTGCCTACCTACCTGTTCATGACAGTTGGTCAGCAGTTGGTGGTGGTCATGAGGAAAGCGGGCCTCTTCTCCACAGTTATTTCTCCCCTCCATGGTGGCTACAGGGGCTGGGCTGGAAGCAAGCCTGGCGGTTTAGAGATACTGCTATTCCCAAGATTCTTGGGTGTTAAGGCTAAAATTCTAGCTAAACTGTCTAAAATATCTAATGAGTGGTCGCCAATAAATTATAAGCTTTAGCAAGAGGTAGGCTTTTAAGCATTTATTAAGGAGAATAAGAATTTGGTAAAGAGAGAAAGAAAGGCCTACATTCATCTATCTATTAAAGGGAGAGTGCATTTCTAGCTCCGCTCTCCACCAGAATCCACACGAAAAAAGCCCCAGTCAGAGTGCCAGGCTCCCCCTTCTTCCTCCCACAAGCAAATGTCACTTCCTGACACCAAAGAAAAGACACAGGGTCTTGTCCTCAAAGACCTTCACTTCATGGCGGAGCTTTTCTATAGTAAGTCTCCAGCAGGTGGCGTCATTCCAATCATTACATGGGTTCAAGGTCATGTCTGGGGTCCACATGAAAATGGTGTGCAAAGCCATGCTGTGAATGCTGCGGTAGTACGTGATATTGGTTTGATTGAGGGCAGGGACTATCTTTTGCCTCTTTTTGTACCCCTTGTGCTTGCCACAATGCTGGAACCTAGTAGGCAATAATAAAAATAAGTAAAATGTTTATTGATTGATTGCCTGGTACATGCTTCATCTTACCTCTCCCTTGAGTTGCCTTGCTGCTCTGGGTAGGCTCCTTACCTTCCTCCTGGGTGGTGATTGATGGGAATGACTAGACCCTCCTCTAGAAGAGCTGCCTCCACAGATGAAAACTGTGAGGGCCTTGCACAGAACAAATGCTTAACAAATATTTATTTAAGTAAAAGCAGCTGACATCCTTCTCACTAATGTGGCAATTAAAAATTTACAGAGGTGCCTATCTATGTCCCAAGTTTTAGGGAACTTAGCTGGAGTTTCTCAGATATTGTTACTTAGAAATTAGAGGCTATAGCACCAGTTTGGAGCATTAAGCATTTATTAAAGCATATTAAATATTAGTAAAGCGAGAACATGTGGCTCTGAAAGTTCAGAAGCCCTACTTCTCTAGGATAGAGAAGAGTGAGAGAGAGCAAGGCACGGCCACCTCCTCCTCCGAGTCTCAGGTCAAGAGAGTGTGTGAGAGCATGTGTGAACGGAAGCTTCCTGTGGGTCTGGAGGAGAGGTGGTCCTTCCACACTGCTCAAAGCTAATTGGCTCAAATCTATTGGTTTACTGGACTTGAGGGCAGTCTGGCATAGTACATGCTGATGTCAGAGTTGGGAGGGCAGACCCTCTGAGGGGAAATGCTTTCAGGTAGGTGTGGTTTTGAGTGAGGTAACTTCCTGTAGGTAGTCAGCAAAGTCATTTTACATTTCCCTTGAAATTCTCCTGACACTGGGATAGACTTAAGAAAGGTCAGGCAAGGCTCACTGGGTTAGGCCCTTGAGTGGGGGCCTCTGGGAGTCACAAAACCCCATTATTTTCTCACACTAATTATAAAATACTATTTTAAAATAACAATATTAAAATCAACTTTTATTTGATATATTTTAGTGATATTAAGAAAAACTTAATGATTAAAAAACTTAAATTATTCTATTCTATTTCCAACTGGTTTTGTTTAAAAAGAAGATTTATGCCATTAGGGGAAAAAGTTTAAAAACCAGTGTGTTAATCAACACATTTTTTGTTGTTGTAAAATCATTTCTACAGTTCCAGATCCACCTAACTCTACTATTACTAGCTGGCATTTCTTCTTCTTTTTTTCTTTTTACCAGAGCAGAAAAGATTGTTAAATGCTTGCTGACATTAAGCAGTGGTTTTATTCTAGGGTTTTAGAAAGTTGCCAATAAAAGGTAATGTGGTTAGTTTGGCATCCCTCATTGTTAGTGAAGTCATGCCAGCTCCTGAGGATCTCTGCTTTCTTTTCTAAGTATGCACAAGCCATCTGTTGAAAAATTCTTTCTGGAATTTTTCAGGAGATTAATGTCAAGTTTATCAGGTTCTAGTTTCCTTAATTTGTTTTTTTTTCCTCTTTTTGAAAATCATTTGCCTGTCCCTAGTCGTTTGACACTTCCCCCCATTCTCAAAGATCACTGACAGTGATTCCATAGCTATACCTCAAAGTTCTTTAAGTATCTTCTGGGATAGGTGTATGTGTGTGTCTATGTATGTATGCATGCATGCATGCACACACACATATAGTGTATATAATATATATATATATATATTTTAAATAATAGCTAACACTTTTGTTGTTGGGGTTTTTTTTGTGGGATAATGAGGGTTAAATGATTTGAGGGTCACACAGCTAGTAAGTGTCAAGTGTCTGAGGCTGGATTTGAACTCAGATCCTCCTGAATCCAAGGCTGGTGCATTATCCATTGTGCCACCTAGCTGCCCCTATACTATAGATATATTTTTAAGGAAAATAGCACATGTGTGCATACACACATATACAAATGCACTCAAGCATTCATTAAACACCCTGTGTGTATATATGACACAATATAGTATCCACATAAAAACATATATTCATCCACATGTGTCCATATATAATACACATACATATGTAGTTTTTAAAAAAATATACATTTTAAAAAAACAACAATCCCCCAAGATTCAGCTATTTGATACTTTATCCAGTCCATCACAGCTTTTAAAGCTTTATGTAAATTTAAAAATTCATCATCCTTGTATCATGTAATATTCCAGCTGAATTTCAAAAAATTTTAAAGTCTCATTTTTAGATATTTTAGGTAGGTTCAGTACATGCTCTTAGTATGCAAGCAGTACCAGTGGTGGGGGACGGGGGAGGAAAGGGGGAAAGGAGTAGGGGCAAGAGAAGGGGGGAGGCTTTTCATTCTTTGCCTTTCTGCCTTTGTACAAGCCATTACCAATGCCCTCTTCTCCTTCTTCAAAGATCAGCTCATATGGTACCTCCTATCAGAATCCTTTCCTTATTCCCCTAGTCATTGGTGTTAACTCCTATGTTTTGGGGAATAGTAGAAGATGAATTGGAATAGGGAGAGTTCTGGGTGGTGGTATATAGAATGCTAGACATGGAGCAAAGAAGACCTGAATTCAGCTCTAACCTCAGATACTTGACTAGCTGTGAGACCCTGGGCAAGTCACTTAACTTCTGTTTGCCTCAGTTTACTCATCTGTAAAATGAGGATAATAATATCACCTCCTCCCAGGATTTTTGTGAGGATGAGATTGCATATGTTAAGTGCTTTGCAAACCTTAAAATTCTATATAAGTGCTATCTATATTAGTACATTTGGGGGAGGCGGGGCACTGAGGGTTAAGTGACTTGCTCACAGTCACACAGCTAGTAAGTGTCAAGTGTCTGAAGCCATTCCTGAACTCAGGTCCCTCTGAATTCAGGGCCAGCGCCTTATCCACTATGCCAGCCAGCTGCCTATATTATTATTTTCTTCTCCTCCTTCTCCTTCTCCTTCTCCTTCTCCTTCTCCTTCTCCTTCTCCTTCTCCTTCTCCTTCTCCTTCTCCTTCTCCTTCTCCTTCTCCTTCTCCTTCTCCTTCTCCTTCTCCTTCTCCTTCTCCTTCTCCTTCTCCTTCTCCTCCTCCTCCTCCTCCTCCTCCTCCTCCCCCTCCCCCTCCCCCTCCCCCTCCCCCTCCCCCTCTCCCTCATCCCCTCCTCCTCCTCCTCCTCCTCCTCTTTCTTCATCGACATCTTCTTGGTCTTCTTCTCAGTCTTCTTCTCCTTCTCCTTCTCCTTCTCCTTCTCTCTCTCTTTCTCTCAGAGGCTCCAACACTGTATATAGGTATGAGCCTGTGATTTGGAGTTGGAATCTCTGGGTTAAGTTTCAGCTTCATTATTTATTTTATTTTTAATTCTGTAGAAACTTACTTTACCTGTCTGGGCCCCAGTTTTCTACCCTGCAAAAGGAGGGGGCTAGATTAGGGGATCTTTAATATCCCTTCTATTTCTATTTTTTTTTTTTTTGGTGAGGCAATTGGGGTTAAGTGACTTGTCCAGGGTCACACAGCTAGTGTGTAAAGTGTCTCAGGGCAGATTTGAACTCAGGTCCTCCTGAATCCAGGGCCAGTGCTCTATCCACTGTGCCACCTAGCTGCCCCAGCCTTCTATTTCTAAATCCTAGGATTCTAACAATTTGAAAACTGGACTTTGTGCCTAGTGCTTAGTTATAGTGGAGACTTCCCATAGCTCTCTAAGTCTTATTAATACTCTAAGACTTTTCCATATTAAAAATAAATTCAACTGAATAGAAGCTTTCCTGTCCTGTGCTCACCTAACTTGTCTCTGGTCTACAGTTTTGCAATTTGCAGTTTTTTCCTTCCTTTTATTAAAAACACGAAAGAACTTTCATGTAATCTGTCCATTTACTCTGATGAAAAAAAAATATAATAATTCAGAGTAAGCTATGGAGATAAAGGTTTAGATTTTTACTTAGATTGGGCTCCACTGTCAGTGTACCTAGAACATTTATGACTGACTGGTTTTCATTCTATAGGGAAGGGAAAATCCTTAACTTCTTACTCAGCAGTTTGTTCCAGACTTTTAAGAGGCCTCCCTGGCAGGTTTGACAACTTTAACAGTGGGATTCATGAGAATTTTGTTCTTTTCTTTAAAGTGATTCAATTAGAAGCCCTTTGAACCAGAGGACAAGCAACTGTGAGACTTCCTTCTCCCTAAGAGAATGAAACTCATGGTCGTGGAGAAAAGGCTTATAAGAACAGGTTTGTTCACCTTTGGTGGATATGGGTCAGACAAAAACCACTAGCTTAATCACCAGTGACTAGTCATATTAATGTCTGAGAAGAGCATTTCTCTTCAAAACATTGCAAAATGGTGATTTCATATTTCCCAAAGCACTCCACCCTCTCCACAATAAGCAAAAACAAATGTAGGGCAAGGGTAGAGGTGGCATTTTCTGTCAAAAGCTAAGATTAAACCCTCCTTTCCCCAAGGAAAAATAGGAAACTTTTTAAAACCTTCCTATCTCCCTCTTCTTTCTTAAGCCTCCTCCCTCCACCCTCATGGTACCAACCTTGGCTGGCAGAGGCCAGTTAAATTATACCCCATATAGGTGACTGGTTGGGGAGTGGGATAAGACTATGACATCCTTTCTCCTCCTCCAAGAAATTCCTGAGGTTCCTTCCAGATGTGAAAATCTACAAATTTCGAATTTTCCTTAAGTGGTTATAGAATATACCCTCAACAAAATGACGTTTTCAAGAACTTTGGGATTGGGGGGCGAGGGCAACAACCCTGTAAGTGCTTTCTTGCTGAAGCATTTAGTATCTAGGCTTGATTGAATTGTTTTACCACTTTACTCCTTCAGTAAACACTTGAGTAGCTACTATGTGGCAAGGCAGAAGCTACTACTAGACACTGTATAAGGGGAATTAAATGATGTGATTCTTGCTGTCACTCTAGCAGCTTATGGTCTAACATATTATAGTGATATAGACTGGCATAAGGCTTACACATAATTGAATAGCATATTAACACATTTAAGCAGAGGGAAAAATGAATTTATGGATTGGCAAGTGAATTCCACAACTCTCATGAGTGCAAAATAATCATCTCCATGCAGACAGCTCCAAAATCAACACATCCAACGTTCAGTCTCTCTCCTAGAACATTACCAAATGACTGCCTGATAGCTGTACCTGGCTGTTGAATAGGAACATCAGATTTAACTTGTACAAACTGGAGCTCATTATCTTGTCCTGAAACCCACCCTTCTGAGCTTCCTTATGTCTGTCATGGGCATCCCTGTGCTTCTAGTCACCCTTTAGTTGTCCTTGTCTCTCATTCACCTCCTATATCCAATCTTCAGCTAAATCCTGTCACTTCTACCTCCACATCTCTTTATCTGTCCCCTAATCTCTGTTAATACCACCTTACTGATACTACCTTACTGCCTTGCCTGTACTATTGAAATAGCTCCTTAATTGGCCCTTTACTTTCATTTCACCCTTTCCCAGAAAATCTGTCCTTCACAAAGTTGCCCAGCAGATATTTCTAATGTGTAGGTCTGATTTGGTCACACTTGTAAAGGGCTTCAGTGGCTCCCCTCTGCTTCAAGGACACAAAATAACCTACTCTGTTGGGCATTTGAAATCCTTCACAATTTGGATTGAGTCTCTCTCTCCAGCCTGATTGTATCTTACAATTTAGACAGTTTAATGTGACCAAACTGTTTAAATTGCAGCTCCCCATACCTTATATCAATAAATGTGGCTTGTATTAAGTTACATGTTTAGTTAGAGGAGGGGCAATTAAAATTTTTCATTTTTCTTTAAAGGTTAACGTTTTGGGGATTTTCTTACATGTTAAAGAGAAACTGGGGTGAATAAAGATGGCAAATTGAGCACAATTCTTTTGCCCCTCTTGACCTTTCAGATGTTTCATTTCATTTTCTTGTCTTTTGTGTTTTTGTAACACATAGTTCTACTCAGAACCCAATTAATGTAATCACAAGAAGCCTAGACACCTCAATAGAGCTAGTCAATTAAAAGTGCAGACTATCTGTGAGTAAATCCTTAATCATTTTCATAGAATTCTGGCCATTTAATGAAAGGCAGATGATTCCCCTCTTCCCCCCCCCCCACCTTCCCCAACATGTTGTGATTGGTTGAGAAGACCCAAGTCATACTTCTTAGGCTGTTTTTTGTTTTGTTGTTGTTTGTTGTTTGTTTTTTTTTTAAACAGCAAGTCAGTTTCAAGTAGGCCAGTCAAGTGATGATGAGTCTAGTGGTAGAAGAGTTCAAGTTCCAAGAATTCTTTAGTTGTAGTATTGGGTCCTGAGAAGGAATTACTCTTTGGGAGGAGAGTATAGAAGTTATGACTATGGACTGTACAGAGTTATCAACTCTCGGCCCATGGGAAAGCTGCATCTAAAGAGAATTTAATAAGTACTTAATAAGTTAATCAATAAACACTCATTAAGTGTCTGTGATATGGCCGGCACCATCCTAAGTTCAGGGGATTTTGAGAAAGGCCTGGAAGAGCTCATAATCTAATGGGGAGACAACACGCCAATACAGAAACGCTATTTGTAGGCAAATAGGAAATATTCAGCACAGGGAAGGCACTGAAATTAACAGGATTGGATTCCTGTAGCTAGGATTCAAAGGAAATCAGAGGAGGCAGGGGGCACAGATGAGGAGGGGTGACTAGGGGAACTGCCTGGAGTTAGAAAAGCATTTCAGATCACCAGGAGTTGTTAGTTTCTCCTTTTCCACATGTAACAGAGAAGTCTTGTACCTCAAGTTTGTGTCTACCCATGGGATTCTGTACATTTATGAAAATATGCCCCCAACTTTTTAGTGCAGGGCTATTTCTTTAATTACTGCTCTCACTATACCATCTTAGGAAATATCTTTGTTAAAAAAAAACCTAATTAATGCTTGGCTGATGGTGGGAAGCACCAAGGTGGAAGCTTGGGAGTAACAGTTGTAGAAACTTAGACCCTCGGGGTCATCCAAAGAACCTTAAGCATTGGTAGCAGATGCCTTCTGGGCACTCAATTCACCAGGGCAAGTAGAAGGTGTTCCATAATCAATGTTAAACTGATCTGACTTTCATTTCATTTTCGTAACATAAGGACTTGGGGGGCATAAAAGGGATTCAGAAATGGTTTGATCTCTGTATTCAAAATTCAGTGTTGATGTGGCCAGAGGTCTCTGGTGAAGTACCCTAGGGTTTTGGGCTTGGCCCTGGGCTGCTTCATATTTTAATCAGTGATTTGGATAAAGGCATAAATGGGATACCCATCACATTTGCAGATGACACAAAGCTTCAGGGAATAGCTAACACACTGAATGAGTCGGGATCCAAAGGCATCTTGACACACCAGAGCGAAGGGCTGAATCTAATTATATGCAATTCATTGGGGATAAATGTAAAGTCTTCACCTGGCCATAAAAAGTCTCATTCATTCATTCATTCATTCATTCTCTCTCTCATACATACACACAGACACACACAGACACACACACACACACACACATCCACACTCACACACATAGACACACATGGGAAGGAAGTTAGTGTTATATAGCTTTTTTGAAGAAGATATGGGAGTTTTAGTGGGCCACAGACTCAATGAATCAGCCTTGTGAAGTGGTAGCCAGAAAAACACATTTTTTATGCCACATCATATTTCCTTACTAGTTCTGTATGTATTGTTTTCCAAATGAATTTTTCCACAGTGCTTACTCTTACTAGTGTAATCTACTGATTGCAAGGCAAACTAGAAACAAGCCCATTTGGTATCTTGCAACTGAACATATCAAAACTTAAAATGTTATAGACAATATAAAAATTAAAAGAGAAGATGTGTTGTGGAGGCTTTGTCCTGTTTTCTTAAAGACTTAACCAGTAATCCAGCCCTGATAAATGTACCCATATTGGAGCCTGGATTTTTATGGTGTCATTCATCTAGGGCATGTTGAGTGTAGTCTAGGTGATGGAGCGCTCTGGTTTCAGATTCTGACTGAGACACTTACTATGTGACATGGACAAGTAATGTAACCTCTTAGTGCCTTATTAAGATTCAGTGGTCTCTTCCAGCCCCATATCTGTCTGACTCTTGGTGACCCCATTTTGGGTTTTCTTAACAGAGATACTGGAGTGGTTTATCATTTCCATCTCCAGTTCATTTTACAGATAAGGAAACTGAGACAGACAGGGTTAAGTGACTTGACTAGGGTCACTCAGCTAGTAAGTGTCTGAGGCCCGATTTGAATTCCGAAAGATGAGTCTGACTTCAGGCCCGGAATTCTATCCACTGAACTTAACCCTATCTGCCCCATACAGAAAGAGGGATGGTTAAAAGTGGAATCAATCAAAAAGCATTTATTCAGCATCTCTTCTAAAACCCTGTCCTCAAGATGCTTATTTTCTATTGGGGGGGGTAGATGTATCCATATATGCAGATAGGAAAGAGATGCAAAGTAAATAAAAGGTAATTTTTATGGGGCCAGGGGAAGCCAGAGAGATAGTAGGGAAGTTAGAGGGATGGCTAGTGGCTAGAAGATTCAGGAAAGGCCTTGAGTATGTGGTAAATCCAGAAAGGAAGGCTGAGCTATAAATGCCACATAAGAGGTTTGCATTTGATCCTAGAGGCAAGAGGGGGACCCTCCCTGGGTGAATAGCAAACTGAAAGCTGGGTGGATGGAAGAAAATATTTCAGTGAAGTCCGGCTTCAGGCAATTCAGCAGATGCTTGGAATGCTGGGAGACAACAGCAGCAGACATGCCAGCCACCCATTAGGAATGGCAGAGTCTGGGGCTGAGACGTTGGGATTTTGTAAAGAACACAACCTGCACATATAGTGGCAGCAGCCCCAAGTCAAACAGAGGGCTGGACAGCCTTTGTATATGCCGGGTTCTAAAGAGCAGAATCTGTCATGGATAAAACTTTCTAGCCATGCCACATGTGCTGAAAGAAGTCTTGTATTCAGTAATAAAGACAACGAAGTCACCAGTAGGAATCTGTTTGCCACTAGCTGTGTGTAACCTTATGCAAGTGGCCTCATAGGGTTTTTTATTTAATTTTTTTTATTCTGATCTTAAACGCCAAATAAAATGGGCATTTCCATGTGCATAGTAGATCATAAAAAGGGGATTGTATTTGAAACTGCAGATCGCCTTATGTAGAGGTTGCTTTTCTTTTTAACTGTATAATTCAATGTATAACTTTCAAAGCTCTCCAATTTATCCCTGATTTATTCTGGACTTCTGTTCTCTGTACAATAAAATAATGCTTGAGTAACCCCCTCCCCCTTCTCTCCCCCCTTCTACCTCCACCCCTTACTATCCCCTTCATTGGAGGGAAAAACAAAGCCCATATAACATATATACATAGTCAATCAAAACAGATTCCTGCATTGCCCATGTTTGAAAATGTTTGCTTTGTTCTCCATCTTGAATATATTACCTCTCTGTCAGGATGTGGGTTAGTGTGCATCATCCCCAGTATTTTGGAATCATGGTTGGTTATTGCAATGATCAGAGTTTTCAATTCTTTCAAGCTTGTTTTACTTTATAATGTTGTATAAATGGTTCTCACTTCACTGTGTGTGCATGTGCTCATGCATGCATGCGAGCGCACACACACACACACACACACACACACACACACACATTTCCTACAAGTCTTCCCAGGTTTCTCTGAAACATCCCTTTCATCTTTTCTTATGGCGTAGTAATATTCCATTATGTTCATAAGCCATAATTTGTCCATATACCAAAATTGATGAGTATACCTCTATTTTTCAGTTCTTTGCTATTACAAAAATAGTTGTTATAAAAATTTTTTACAAATGAATCTTTTTATTCTTCCTTCAGTTTCTTTGGAATATAGGCCTAATAGGGTCAAGCACAGTTTAATGATTTTTGAAGCATAGTTATGAATTGATTTTTTACAATGGCTGGACCAATTCACAGCTATCTCCACAATGTATTTATTTCCCTGTAGCAGCTCTAGCAACTATGTTTTTTTTTTCCTTTTTTTTTTTTTAAATCAGATTTGCCAATTTGATCAGTGTGAAGTGGAGCCTCCAAGATGTTCTAATTTGCATCTTTCTAATTATTAGTGATTTGGAGAAGGTTTTCATGTTTTAAAACATTAATTTCTTCCTTTGAAAACTACCTGTTCACATTCTTTAAACATTTATCCATTAGAGAATTGGGCCTCCTACTTTAGGTTGAATGAGTAGTGTGTTGTTTAAGAATCTAAACTTGGGTTCTAATCTGTCCCCCCTCCCAGTTTTTGGGGGAAACTGGCTAAAAATCACTGATAAATTCACCAAGAGTTTAGGCTTTTAAGGGTTTATTAAAAGATATAAGATAGTAAAGAGAGAAAGATTGAGAACAGATTCCTTATAGCATGGAAATCCTAGCTTTCCTAACCACTCATGTGAAGTCCTGTCACCAAGCAGTTGTCTCCAACCAAAAGAGGAAGAAGCCCTCCGCCAGTGTCTGCTTCCTACTTTGTGTCCTCCTCCTAGAAATGGGAGGCTCTTCAAGTTAATTGGTTGAGAGGGGTCTCCTGCAGATGTAGCAGTCCATGGCCTCTGAGAACACTCCTTCTCAGGGCTGGCCAAATTCAAATTCAAAATTGGGCACCCAGTAGTTCCTCATTCACACCCAATTCAAACACTACTAAGTCAATCAAGTCAGACCCCTGGGCGTCTGTCTACCAAATTCCATTATCTTAACACACTTGATATCAGAGTTCTCAAGGAGCCAGCCCAAACCACACTGAAATGTAATTGGTCAATATTTAATGAAATAAAATAATAAAGTACAACATAATGTTAACTTATGGTTTTCTAAGTCAATAGGCAGCCCACAGGGATCCATTTCTTTTTTGAGTTTGGCACCATTGGGCCAGTTGGTCTCTCTACTGTAACTCCAAACAGATGGTTGATAACAAAAAAATTTTGGTTCTGAGAGCAAGTAGAGAAAATGTTTCATAATCATTGTCAAAGCTTAATCTTTATGGATAATTTTCACAAGATTTATAGCTAGAAGGGACTGAGAGAACACCCAGCCCATTTTGTAAATGAACCCTATTGAGGCCCAGAGAGGCAAGGTGACTTGAATACAGGATTTCTGAAACCAAATCTAAACCTCTTTCTATTGGGCCACATTAATGGCTTTCCATTTCATAGCTTATAGTCTAAAACTGATTATATTGATGTGGACCACAGCATTAACACTGCACATGGCGACTCATAAATTAACATACACATATTTAATACTTTGTGATCCTTTTTAAGGGTTCTTCAAATAGTGATTTATATGGTGATGTGAACTTAGCTGATCTTTAATAGAAAGTTATAAGCATAATTATTTGGAATGCATGCATAACTAAAATAAATGGAAGTTTTCCTTTCATATCTGACCTTAGCTCCATGCTTCAAAACCCCAAATAAAAGTATATTTAGAAGTGGCTCTCGCTTCAGTGCACTGGAATTTGAGTCATTCTCTGTGTTCACTGGAATGAGAATATACCCCCTTGGAAATGAATACCTGATTAACCAGAATGAAGTCAACTGGAGGGGGGAAAAATCTGGAAGGATGCTAACAATTTACTTTTAGTTTCTCAAAAGCTCTGTGTTTCTGAGCACTGAGTACCCTTTCCCCAGTGTTGACCAACAAGCCTTGAGGGTAAGATAAGTGTATTGCTTTAAAGTAATGGGAATTAGACCTTTTTTCTTGATGTTAGTGGGGAGAGAGAGAGAGAGAAAACACACATAAAAACACTAATGTAGATTTGCCTATTTGGCTGGCTTTAATTTTCTTCTTGTCTATAATCCCGTTTGTTTTCAGGTCAGATTTGTTGGGACATGATAACCACATAAATGCTTTTTTCATTCATTCATTCACTCATTCATTAGAGCAAGGGATAGAATTTGACAAGACATAATGGTTGCTCTTTGGTCCAGTACCCACCCTGCAAGTTTCCTTTTTTTTTTTTCTTCTTTCCATTAGAGAATTGATCCATTTTGTTGATCCATTTTTAAAGAACTTAAAAAGTATTTCATATTGGCCACACTACTGATAGTTAAGAACTGATTACTTTTGCATGGATTAAGATTTTTTTTTTTTTTTTTTGGTGGGGCAATGAAGGTTAAGTGACTTGCCCAGGGTCACACAGCTAGTAAGTGTCAAGTGTCTGAGGTCGAATTTGAACTCAGGTCCCCCCGAATCCAGGGCCAGTTTTTTATCCACCGTGCCACCTAGCTGCTCCATGCATGGTTTAAGATTGAATGAACTTTCTGGAATTAATGTTTTTTGACATGGTCAGGCTTATGCCATGCTCATACATTTTCCCGTAGTGCCTAGAAAAACAGTTGTCATTTTGTTAGCAGAGCACTTACTTCTGGATTCAGATACTGTTTGAGCTCATTCCAGATGTAGCCATTATTGTGGAATATGGGGGGGGGGGCTTGTATGCATTCTTTATTTTGAAGTGGAGGAAGTTAAAGTTAACAACTATTTCTTCTGCTTCCTAGGCAGCAATTATAACTCAGCTGTAAGGAGGACAAGCCCAGGCCTCAGGGTGCCTTTAGCTGCCTGAGTAGAGGTGGTGTTTCCTGGACTGTAGAGCAGCAGTCCAAGATAGTGGAATCATCCTGTAGGCAAGCTAGCATTATGTCCCTTCCTCTCTCCAACATGTGCTTGTTTACTTTGCTAAATTGACTTCTATTTTGTTCTTCTAGGAAATGAAAGGATTTGTTTAAAAAGAGTTAAAAAAAAATGGACTATCTCGTAGAAGCAGGTAGTTTAGAAGTAGTCTAGTAGGATCCTAGTGGTCTAGGTAGAATTCCAGACTAGGCCTTGTTCCTTCTCAATTTCTAAGTTTCCCTGCATGACTCATTTTCCCCATTAGGTCTCTGTCCACATTTGTAAATTGGAGGCAACAACTTATTGTATGTCCTTCCTTGACGTAATAGAAATCCCTTCCCATCTCCCTGGATGCTAGTGCCATCCCTTTATTGATTATCTTCAATTTATCCTATATATTTCTCATTCATACATAGTTGTTTGCATTAGACTGTGAGCTTCTTGAGCGCAGGGGCCATGTTTTGTTTTGGTCTTTTGGCCTTTGTAGAACTGTGCCTGGCTGGCACATGATAAGTAATCAATAAATCCTTGTGAATGGATTGACAAGTGGTCAAGGGTGGGGAATCTAGGGTAGCTCATTTGCCTATTTGTCTAACTGAGGTGATCATGATAATACCTTAGACTTTTTGGGAAGTGCTTCATACTTTTCAGGGTATTTATCAATTAATCATTTCACACTGTGGCCCAATAGATGTCAATTCCAGCTCTGTCACTTATTGAGGACAAGAAATATCACCTCTCTGAGCCTCAGTTTCCTCATTTATAAGATGAGGACTTAGTCTCACTAGATTATCTGTAAGGTTTCTTCCTTGTCTCTCCATCTCTGTCTATCTGTCTTCCTCTCCTTCCCTCCCTCCGTCTCTTTCTCTCTGCCTCTCTGTCTCTCTCTCTTTCTATATCTCTGTGTCTCTGTGTCCCTCTGTGTGTGTCTCCCCCTCTCCATCTCTGCCTCTCCATCTCCACCTCTCTGTCTCTCTCTTTCATTTGATTCTAAAGGCTACAAGGCAAGAGTTGATATTGCAATTTTACAATTTTAGGTTTGTGAGCAGATCATGGCCAGACATATCAGTAGTCCCAGAACCAAGACTAGAAACAGATCTTCTGATCTCTGCCACCCCTGTTTTAGCTACTCCATTGGCTTCAGAGGACTTTTGTGACAATCACATGATTTCTATTTGAAAACACTTAGAAAAGTTCATTGTGTTAGTGAAGAAAGGCTTTATTACTTCTCCTGTGTGTTTTCTTTTGGTTTGGAGAGAGGAAGGAAGAAACTTGTTAATATGTTGATTGATGCCTGAGGTAGGGGGGAAACCAGATTTTCCAAGATACTCAGCTGTAGGAATTGCTCATCTTGCATTAGAGTCCACACCCACTTTTAATTCACTTTCCATAAGATCCACCCTTGCTTGGTTCCTTTCTTTTCTCCCCTTCCATCATTATTGCCTAGGACTTCTAAATTCTAGGATTTCCCTTCTCCCCGCCCCCCCCCCACCCCGCCCCCTGCCTCCAGTGTAAGGAAATCTTTAAATGCAGCTGGCTTTGAAATAATTCAAGGTTCTAGTGCATAGGCTTTGAAATAATGTAAGGTTTTGGTGCATGTTATTTGTGATCCTTGATGGTTTACAGAACACTTTACATATGAGATCTCAGTTGACCTTTGCAGGGAGAAACCTCTCTTTATCAAAGATGGCAGCAAAGAAGAAGAAAAAGGGGTATGATGGGAAGGGGGTTAAGCTGTAGTGCCAGTCAAGTAAGAAGGTCTTATGATCTGCCATGGGGGGATTGTAGGACCATAAATTTAGAGGTTATCTGGGCTACTTCCTTCATCATACTGATAAAGAAACAGGCCCAGAGATATTAAGTGACTTGCCCAGGATTACCTAGGTGAAAGCCAGGGCTTGAACCCAGGTTTCCTGATTTCTAAGTCAAGTGTTGTTTCCATTGCACCTGGAAAGTACAGTAAAGGAGAATTGAAGAGGGAGAGCTTTGGGATGTGCAGAATATGTTGGGGAGTCATTTAGGAGAGATTAGATAACAGCAATTTGTAAAGGGAGGTGGGGAGGGACACTGGACAGCAGCTAACTTCCTTGGCTGATTGCCCCAAAAAGGCAAGTTGGGGCTGTTCTATTAGAAATTCTGGGCTGTAAATAACTGGTATTCAGTTTCCCAGTGATCTTCAAGCCAGTCCCATAAGTGCTAATACACAATTTTCAGGAGGAGGTTTAAGAAGTAAGAATAAGTATACTATATGACTAGAGACAAATTGGTTGAAAGGAAAGGGGTATGCATAGCAAGTTGGAACTAATGTCTCTACTTTCAGTCAAGAGATGAGGGTAATGGTATTCTGTGTGTGTGTGTGTGTGTGTGTGTGTGTGTGTGTGTGTATAAACACACACTTAATATATGTAATATTATACCTATACACACATGAAGTATGTTTATTTAGGCTGGCCTGCCAGTGATCATATATAACCTTAATTCCTGAGTTATGATAGATATATTATGATAGGTGCTAACCATCACAGGTGTTCATTAAATACCATAAGGTAAGTTATGTAAATATTAGTTTTAATATGAGAAAGGCTTTGTGTGTATTACATATACATTATTATAAACAAATACAAATATGTATACACGTGTGCATATATATGTGTGTGTATATTTTATATATATATAAATATATATGCATGTTTCATACTGTTAACTGTGTCCTGATTACCCTGTCATTAATGTTGAGTACATAATGTGGGTGGGCGAGCAATTTTTTACTCATTGTCATATTGAAAAGGAGTGTCTCCCTATTTGAATGGTGTTTAGTTTACTTGGTTCTTTTGGCTAAGCAGGATCATTGGAGTATGAGCTTTTTTTTTCAATTTCATTTAGCTTATTTTCCTATGTGATAGAATGGGTTAAGGATTATTGAGCCATTCACACACACTGAATATCCTTGGGTTGTTAATTTTTCCACCTTGCAGCAGTTTATAGTGTGGTCTTTCTTCAGAAGGGTAATGTGTTGCCTTTGGGGGGTGGGTAAATAACATGAAAGAAAGGTTTATACACTTATAGAAAATTTAACCAGTATGTCAGATTCTTACTATAAAATGTTTAGGTATCTCTTTGCCAGCCAAAGCCTTCTTCCAGACAAAAGAGAAAACTGATTTTCTTGAAACTAGGAATCAAGTCAAACAGATTAAAAAATCAGAGTTCTCTTGTTAAAACATAATATTTTTATTTACTGTGCCTATTGGTGAGGGCTGAAAAGTAGGTTTTTTTTCCCTATGATTTTGTTAGTTCTATCTGATGGAAACTGAGTGTGAATCATTTTCGCCTTTGTTGTGTTTCTCTCAGATATGAATGCCTGTACCTAAATTATTAATTGGCAAAGGATGAGTCCCCACTGTTTTGACTGTAATTCAGGGGCTGCACAGCAGTGAAAAATCCACTACTACTAGATTAGCTAATAGCCTCCTGAGGGAGGAAGAGGAAGGGGTATTTTTTTAAAAATCTGCTTTAAAGGACTATAATGGGGACACACTCAGTACCCACAGCTGTTCCCTAGTCTCCCAGAGGAAAAAAAAAAAAACAACAAACCTGTGATCAGAAAATGCCACTTACCAAAATGACTCACTGTTTATGCCATAAAACTCATGTATGTGTCTGTTTCTCAAGTGAGTCTTAGGTAACCAGTCTCCAAAAGAACCTGGTTTTCCACTCTTGATGTGGAGTACATGTCAAGGTTTCCACACCCTGACCATTGCATTGACTGTAGGAGGCTCCAAGGTATGAATTAGAGGAAAAGAGTCTCTGATTTTACTTGTTCAGTGAATCTGAGAAGCTTTAACATTTTTCAAATGAAAATAAAAAACTGGGCTCTGTTTTGGCATCTCCTAAAGCAAAATTTAAGGTTTGGACGTGTTTTAATAACAAGTTAAAGGATTCCCAGCTTTGTAGGAGGGAAAATCTAGCTGTTACAGTACTTGTGATTTTCTATTAGTCATTAAATACACATTAAAAAACAGGGCCCACCCTAATACAACTACTTTTCCTAGTTTTAGTTGGAGAAGAGAATATAGACCACTGAGATGGATAAAATCTAGGCCTCATCTTCCCTCTTCCCTGCCCCGCTCTCTCCATTTCTTTTTCTTCCTCCTTTCCCCCTTCTTTTTTCCCTGCCCCCTTACTCCCTTCCTACTTCTGCTAGCATCTCTCCCTCCCTGCTCCCTCCCTCCCTTTCCCTTTCTCCCTCCCCCTCTCCCTCTCCCTCCCTCTCTCTTTTTCTTTCTTCTCCTTCTCTCTCCTTCCCCCCTTTCTCTCCTTTTCTTCTCTTCCCCCATCCCTGACTCTCTCTTCCTAGCGCACTCTTCTCCCAGCTTCTCTGCCTCCCCCCTCCCATTATCTCCTCCATTCCTTCCTGAAGACTTCATTGAAACTTTTTAAAAAGGCAAGTTATTTCTTGCCTCAATTTCCTCATTTTGTAACATGGGCATAATTATATCTAAACAATCGTCATCTTACAATCTCTGAAGCATATAAACCCAAAGTTACAAGTGTTGTTGTTCAATTAAAAAAGCAGGCCTGTAGTTAATGAGGCTAAGGAAGGTACAGTTGGGAGGGGTAAAACAGTACAGGTGACAGACCTGTCCTCTGCAGGCTCCCTGCCAGCACTACTTAGAGAAACAAGAAGTCTTGAGTTTCATGGATATGTCTTCATCATGGTGCTAATATCACATCACTTGGATGAATGAATGGACCTCAGTACATCTTTGTGCTCTGGTATCAATTCCCACCACAGGAGAATTCTTTTATAGCCTCAAATTTGATTGTCTTCAAGAGGCTTTAATTCCTGAAAGACCTTTTCTCATTGGATCTACCAGAAGTCAGCCTTATGATGAAGTATCAGGGTAATTCACTTAACAAGTGAATCAGCTCTTCTAGGTCTCCATTTGGTATATTACTCCAAGTAATCTTCATGTCCTGGAGTTAATTGGTCTCATGTGGATATGGAATCCACAGCAAGGAAATGGTATCCATCTCCTTATCCCCATTATAGCCCCCCAACCCCATTCATCAGAAGTACTGATTGTTATGTAAAGGGAAAAACCCAGTCAAGTGTTAGAAGATAATTTTGCCCCATAGTTATTCAAAGGTTTCAAACTAATTACTTCATAGCAGTACCTCACTTTTTAGTTCTAAATGACTAAGACATGCCAAAAATGTTATCTGTCCCTAGAGGGACACTATTCCCAGTTCAGTGTATATTCATTATAGCTCCTTTATAATATTTAAGTACTTTTCAATTATAACAGTCTTAACACTATGGAAGATGAAGTAATGGGTTGTGTCATATACATTTAACCATAGCTTCAACTGTAAGTTGAGAGATAGCTAGGTGGCACAGTGGATAGAGGGCAGAACAGATTCAGGAGGGCTTGGGTTCAAATCCTGCCTCTGACATTTTCTAGTTGTGTGACCCTGGCCAATTTGATTAACTTCCCTCAGCCTCAACTTCCTCATATATAAAATGGTGATAACAATAGCACCTACATTACAGCATTGAATGGATCAAATGGAAAAACAGTTAAAGTCCTTTGAAAATCTTAAAATACTATATAAATTTTAGTTATCATCATCATCATATAGGTGATCTAGGAATAACTATTTCAGGGCATATTGAGGCGAGCATCACTAAAATCTGGACAAATACTCAGCATTCAGATACTTGTGAATAGGCTTTCTAACTTCAATGAGAGTTGGAGTGAAGGGGACATGGTTAATATGTCCTCTGTTTTCTGTTCAAGCATATATGTTAGTATTAAAGTTGAAATATGAGTATAAAAATTAAGCCTTTACACTCCAGTTACAGTTTTATTGTAAATCTGATGTATAATAATTTTAAGCATTTTTTTCTCGAATTGGATTCATAATTTGTGCATTGTGTGGTCTTCAATCCATTTGCTACAGCTGCAATACTGATAAGTGGCTCAATTATAGCTACAATATTAGCCTTAAAGACTCACTGATGTCTCATGGAAAACTTTGAAAAACATTTTATTTAAAGATAATTATGCTTAAATATCAAATTTTTCTCCATTTCTTTCCAAGATCATTTGCATGAGAACAAAATCCTTGTTTCCCCACTCACTCTAAAATTCTCCAATTCCTCCATGATTGTTGAGCACTTTATCTGCCATTGCCCTATATCTTCCATCTCTTCCCAACTGGACGTCATCATTCAGAGCGTGTGAGATCTTATGAGTTCATTATGGAGCTTATCAGAATGCCTAACTGAATGGTGGTGGTCTTAGACAGGAGTGCTTAGCATAGTGCCTGGCACATAGTAGGTGCTTAATAAATGCTTGTTGACTGGCTAGCTGGTCACTGCATTTTGATTTTGTGAGAAGGAGCCAAAAAGACTGAAAAATACAAATAATATGGTTTTATACCCTTGTGGATGGTAAGAAAAGTAAAGAAGGAAACAACACTGAGCTTAACTTAGTAATAGATATATACAGATCCTTCTTATTTTTAAATATTCTGTGAAGCACAGTACAATGAATGGCCATTCTAAAATAAATAACAGCTTCCAGTTTCCCACTCCAGATTACATAGTTTGGCATAGGCTGGGCAGGAGAGGAACTTTGTTGGGAAGGAGGTCAGCATCTCTGTTCAGGAAATTAACTGGCAGAGTACTTGAGGCCCTGATAAGGTCATCTCTCTTGGCACAGAATTTGACTTATCACTCCTAATAACCTTGGGAACTCATGTACTTAAGTTGTTCCTAAAGCAGCTTTTCCCCCTTGGCAGTTAGAGGTCTTTTTCTCTGGGGAAAAAATGAACAGTACATAGGGCTTTAAGTACTAGTAGGACTGGAAATTTACTTTTGTCTTCAGTGAAGTGTTACTATCTTGTCAAACCTTGGTTGCATAGTGAAATTGGTCAGTTACTAAGTAGAACCCAACCTTGAATTAGTTTCACCCCTGACCTTCTTAGTTCCATATTCTCTCTTTGGCTCTTGAATTTTTCTTTATAACACAGGGAGTCTTAACCTGAGTTCTGTGATCTTAAAAATAAATAAATAAATAACTGACTTTCAGTTTAATTGATTTCCTTTGTGATTCTGTGTGTTATACTTTATGCATTTAAAATTAATAGTCTAAAGAGGGGTCCATTGGCCTCACCATACTGCCAAAGCAGCCCATAACAACAACAAAAAAGTTAAGAACCCCTGTTCTTAAAAGAAAGGAAAATGCCCTGTCATTGTTAATGAATTCTCAAATTGAGAGATTAAAGCCTTCACAAGCAAATTATCTAGTCTGTTAAAATGAGAAAAAGATATAATGTAGGTGAGAAAGGGAGGTAGGAGAAGGAGGAAGAGAGGAGGGATATATTTCTAATCCCCTTCTCCCTTTTTTAAAGGACAAAAAAAGCCCCAGAAATGTCCTTTTGGATTTTTCAGATACATTTTCCAGTTCTGATGTGAAGTAGGGGTGTCCAGTGGCCTCATTTTGACAGGGTCATCCAATTGTACAGTTTCCATTTGCCATCCTGTTTTGGAACTGAACCATTCATGGGCATATAGCCAGCCTCCCGGGGAGCTTGGCAGTGTGCCATCTTAAAGTGAACGAAGCCCTAGCAAATGAACCAGCTGCTGGGCTTAGCTCAGAAGGAAGCCTTTGTAGCTTCAGTGGAAGGAACTTAAGAGTTATTTGCATAACATGCAGCAAGCCCATTAGGCAGAATTGGCAGTAGATATGCAGCCGTGTAGCCATTCAGTCCATCTTTTTTTTTCTTGACCATGTTTGGGAACAGGTCTCTATCCTGAGAGGGAAGAAAAAGAGAGGAGAGGAGAAGGAGGGGAAGGAAGGAATGGGGGGGGAGAGAGGGGCGGGGAGAGTCTGTGTGTGTCTCTGTGTTGGAGAGTGTGCTGAATAAAAGACCATGACATTCTTTGACTCCTAGATAATGAATACAAACTATTTCCGACACTCCTCATTTCCCCTTTTCTCCCTTGGAGGTAGAATGAGGTGGAGAAAGAAGGGTCTGTCTTAGACTGGAAAAACTTGAATTTTATATTTAGTAGAGAAGTGATTAGGTAACAATCTGATATTACAAGGATTGGTATATACTGCAGGGCTGATTATGTCCATGAAAACTAATCCAAATATACCTAACTTTTTAGGAATATCAATTTTTATTAGAAGTTATATTAATTAAGTTATAGTTAAATGCAATAATGGAATTTTCCAGTGGGAAAAAAATCATATGAATGGACCACCGCCTGTTTTATCTGCTTTTTTGAAAGATAAATATTAAGGTCTTTTGTTGAATTCGCAGAAAATGGGGTTATGTCCATGGCAGTGAATTCTTGATAGAACATGAATCACTTACTTATAAGGTGTCTGTTGTTCCTGTTCCCTAACTCCACTGTTCTTGGAACCTAAAGAAATCACTCTGGTATTGAATAGATTGGCTAAAAGTTTGAGTGTATTGAGATGTGTGCATCCTACCTGTAACCAGTTTATGCATTACATTCCTAAAAAGATGGCTTTCCTTGTGTAGGAACATGCAAACACAACTGCAGAAAACTGAAGAAGGGAAGAGACAGGGTTAATAAGACCAATACAATCTGTTGACCTGACTTTGAACTGGCACAGTTTCCTATGTTGTTTGAACTATGAATGAATGACAAGCACATCCTGTATCCATTGTGATGGGGTAAAAATAAAATTCTTTAAGATTTTTATTGCTACCTTTTGTTTTGTCACCACCTTCATTTCTGAATATATCCTTTCCTGCTCCCTGTAACTAGAGTCATCTCTGTGGGGGGAAAAATGGTTCCATAAAAATAACCAAACCATTAGCTAAGTCTGACAGTATGTGCAACATTCCAAACCAATAGCCCCCTACCTGTGCAAAGAAGGGCAGAAAATGCATCTCATCTCTTTTTTAGGGCCAACCTTGGGTTCAATTTTGAAAACAAAATTCTTACTTGGTATCTGTATCTCTACTTTTTCAAACTTTGTTCTATATGTGGTGCTTCTCCAGCATTTTTCATTTGATTAACTAACCTAGTTGGTTGTAGTCCTTTGCTATAGTGATTGCTTTGATCGCTTTAAGCCCTTCTCTGTTCACTAGTTCTTCCTTTTGCTTCATCTTAAGGTAAGTGTTTTCCCAAGACTCTCTCCTTGGCTCCTGCCTAGTCTCCATATTTCTCTTTTGGGTACTTTATTCACTCTCTCAGCTTTGGCTACCACCTCTGTTCTGATGGCTCCCAAATTTATTCTCCATGTCTGTCTTCTCTTCAGAGCTCCAGAATCATTTCTCTACCCACCTTCAGAATATCACTTGGAAGTCCTAGTAATACTTATGAGTCAATGTTTCCAAACAGTCTATTTTTCCCCTAAACCTTTGCTTTTTCTTTTTTGACTTCACTGTCTTTCTGTGACATCACCATTTATTTAGTCTCTTCTATTTGCAAGTTTAGGGCTATTTTTTTTTTCTCATCTCTCTCCTTCACCCCTAGTATCTAGGTTCTTTTGATTCACATTTCACAATGTCTGTTCCATTCATACAACTACTGTCTTAGTCTAGGCTCTCATTACCACTTACCTGGACTACTACATGGGCAGCCAGGTGACACAGTAGATAGAGCATTTGGCCTGAAGTCAGGAAGACCCATCTTCCTGAGTTCAAATCTGGCCTCAGAAACTTATTAATTAGCTTGTGACCCTGGGCAAGTCACTTAATCTTGTTTGTCTCAGTTTCTTCATCTGTGAAATGAGCCGGAGAAGGAAATGCAAAACCACTCTAGTATCTTTGCCAAGAGAATCCCAAATGAGGACATGACTGAAACAGCTAAACAGCAGTGGACCCCTACATTGTCTAATAGGACTTAGTGTCTTTACTCTCCCTCTCTCTACCCCATCCTTTCTTCCTGCTGTTTACAGAATCATCTTTCTTATGCATAAGTCTAGAGATTTCCCTTCTTTACTTAAAAACAAACCAACAAACGAAAACACCTTGGTGACTCTCATGAGTCTAACTAAAGTGTAGATCCTTCCTCCTGGCATTAGAGTGCCTCAACAGTGTGTTGTGGCCACCCTACTTTGCTAGCCTTTCCTCACATTATCCCCCTCTTACACTCTGTATTCTGGCTAAATTGGCCTACTAACTCTCCCTAGAGCACACTAGGTACTTGGTGTCTCTCTCCCTTTTCTCAAGAGGACATTCTTTATACCTGGAATATATTCTTCCCTATTTCATCAATTAAATTCCTTTTGGCCCTTTGGTAGGGAGACTGAGGGAATCAAACAAATGCTATGGTACTTCATGGGGGGTGCATTTTGCTTTGCCTTATCAATCACTTCACATTAAACACTGGTTCCTATCATATGTTCCTTTTAAATATACACTTATTTTCTCATTAACATTTTTAAAAAATAGAGCAGTGAAGGTTAAGTGACTTGCTCAGGGTCACACAGCTAGCAAGTGTCAAATGTCTGAGGTTGGATTTGAACTCAGGTCCTCCTAAATCCAGGACCAGTGCTTTATCGATTGCACCACCTAGCTGCCCCACCTTTTAAATATACATGTAAGCCTACTTGTGTACACAAATACCCACACATAGCCAGGAAATTGTACTATAGTGCTTGCATTTGATATTATATGTAACTTCATTTCTGTAGCTTACTACTTTTATTTATTTATTTTTTTGTGGGGCAATGAGGGTTAAGTGACTTGCCCAGGGTCATACAGCTAGTAAGTGTCAAGCGTCTGAGGCCGATTTGAACTCAGGTTCACCTGAATCGAGGGCCAGTGCTTTATCCACTGTGCCACCTACCTGCCCCCTGTAGCTTACTTCTTAACAAAGGATTCACATTTTACATCATGAACTATCATTGTTTTTTCTTTTGACCTGCTGTTTTCTTTTGCATCATTGTTGTCATTAAAGGTTCTAGGGTTTTTTCCCCCCTTAGGTTATTTCATAATCATCTTCTAAATTTCCCTGAATTATTTCTACTAATATTCCTTGTGATAGGTGTAGGGACTAGATGTGTGATTATGTTGCTATGGGGAACTTGGTGAGAAAATCTCCTACAGATGCTAGTCTTCAATTTCTCTGTGTCATGTCATCTTAGAGAACTACCTAGAGTATTAAGATATTACGTGACTTGTCTATGGTCACGTAGCAAGTATATATAAGAGGCAGAACTGGAACTCACATCTTCCTAGCTTCAAGGCCAAATACTACCTCTTTGCCTTGTGGTACAATAGTATTTCATTATATTCACCTACTACAGTTTGTTCAGCTGTTCACTCAAATGTTAACACAGAATTTATTTCTATCTTTTTACTATTACAAATGGTGTTGCTATAAATTTTTTGGTACACGTGGGCCCAGTCTTTCTTTCACTGACTCCCTGTGGAGGGAGATAAACCCCATAGTGGGATTCCTAAATCACAACAGGTATGAGATGATTTAGTAACTTTGCTAGACAATTCCAAATTCTTTGACAGCAATTAAACCAATTCATAGCTCCACAAGCAGTAAATTATTGTACCTGTATTCCTAAAGCAACTCCAACATTGCTATTTCCATCTTCTGCCATTTTTGCCATGTGTTTGAAGTGATACCTTGAAACACCTAGTAGATAAACTATTGGATTTGGAGTTAGAAAGACTTGAATTCGAATTCTGATGCAGACACTAGTCATGTCACTTAACTTCTTTCAGCCTCAGTTTCCTCATCTGTGAAATGGGAATAAAAGTACCTACCTCACAGGACTTTTAGGATCAAATAAGATTGTTTACATAGATATATATGTTATGCACGTGTGTATGTTACAGGCAGATATATAACATGCATGTTATAGATAAGATTGTATAGCACATTGGAAACTTTGAAGCGCTATATAAATGTTACCTAATATTGTGATAACTGTGATCATAGGGATGTTTTAGAAATGTGCATTTCTCATCTTTTTCAAATACTCTTTTTTTCACGTTTGTTGGTAATTTGTTTCTTCTTTTCAAAACTATTCCTTAATCATCGTTTACAGCTCAATTTCACATGTTATTTACTTTTGGTATTAACCTTTTCCTATGATGTCACAGAACCCTTGGTTTTGGCACTTTGTAATACGCTTATTGTAATCTTGTATCTGATAATGATCTTAGGTCAGTGACTGTATCTGTCTTAAACTTGGAATCTCTTCTAGTTTTTAGCATAGCGCTTTATACGCAAAACACATTTATACATGTTCCTTGAATTAAATCTTTGCAAAGGCCATTTGGTTTCACTGTATTCTATTAACACAACTTGAATCTCCAAGCCTGGCTATTCATCTTTCCTGTAGATGCTTTTTGTCACAGGGGAGATTAAGTGGATAGATAAGCCACACACCTATTCCCCACTGTCAGAGAAACATGGCCTCATATGGAAACAAGTCTTAACTCTATGATAACTAGCTAACTTCTTGATCTTCAAGTGTGCTTCCTTGCATGTACTCTCATTCATCATCTTCGGTGTCAACCTCTGGTTATCTTCTACTGTCTTTAAATTTGTTCAGTCCTTAATTCTGACTCCCCCGTCTTTCTTCCCTCCCCTTTCCTTCCTAGTACTCACTCCCTGTGTTATTTATGCTCCATACTGCCTTAGAGTCATTGACTCTAATCTTGATTACTGGTATAATTATATTTATGATGCCAACCAGCAGACTCACTAAAATTTGATTAAAATTTTGTTTAAATACCATTGTGTTCTGATATTGTTTTTTATCTTCTACTTAATTTCCTTTTAAATTTTTTTTTGGATGAATGTTTGATTCTGTATGTTGAACCCAATCTGCTTTATATAATGCTACTTCCATATGCCTTCATTTCACCTCCCCAGGTACTTTAAGATTATTCTTGGGGCAGCTAGATGGCGCAGTGGCTAGAGCACCAGCCCTGGAGTCAGGAGTACCTGAGTTCCAATCCGGCCTCAGACACTTAACACCTACTAGCTGTGTGACCCTGGGCAAGTCACTTAACCCCAATTGCCTCACTAAAAAAAAAAAAGAAAAGAAAAGAAAAGAAAAAAAAAGATTATTCTTTGAGTGTCTTATCCATCTACCAGTTCTCTATTTCCACCCCTTTTTTGGTGTAAGTTTTATTGATCCCCAAACATGCTCTCTCTACATTAAACCTCCCTTTTAATATAGGAAAAACAACTAAACATTCAACCATATCTGGCAGTGTACCCAACATTCTCCTTCTGTAGTCTTTCATCTTTGTAGTGAGAAGAGGGAACCGGAGTAGTTCTTTCCGTTTAATTTGATGACATGTGTATGCTGTTACATCTTTTATGAGATGCAAAATTGACCTCTTGAATCATTATTGAAATCCTGCTCTTGTCACCACAAGGGAAAGCTGGCTTAGTGTACAGGTCTGGCAGCAGTACAGTAGAGTTTAGATTGGCTCATCACTAGGTTGGCTCTAGAGTGATGAATTTTTCAGCCACAAGTCTTGAAGATGTGCTACTAAGTTACAGAGTTCTGAGAATCAGTGGAGGGAATACCCCCAGTGACAAATTTATAACTTTTAATTTTGTAGTGAAATTAGCTACAAACTTAAAATGATGATGAGGGGTTTTTGTTTTTAGAAAGAACCTTGCAGTGATTTATTCCTTGCCTCTAAAACCTGTTAGAGACTCCCACTCATTTTTTCAGCCATAAGACATTTAGGTATGGGACTATTATAGTCATATGTAACTATGCCAGGATCTAGAAACTAGAGATTTGAAAGTGTGCATGGGTACAAATAAGATTATAGTAACATTAGAGGGAGGTACTATAGGGAATATTCTTTTTACTTCGAATTTCACTTCTAATTTCTCTTTTAGTAAGCTCTAGAGAGGGTTGGTTAGAGGCAGGTGGGGAGTCAATGAAGAAAGATGTGGCCAAACTTAATTGTCTATCAGATTAAATTTGTTTCCTAGTCATGTGGAAGAGAAGTTAATTGATAGGTTTTTCATCTTCTTGAGGTTTCATTTATCATTCCCTCTTATCCATCAGAGCACAGTTCTTTATACATAGTAAATACCTGGCACATAGTAGGTCCTTAATAAATGTTTATTGATTGATTAATTAATACTTCATTATAATTGGCAGCTGGTTATTAGAAATTAACTATTTCTTCTGGTTGCCTAGTTCAGTCACATGAAATTGGATGTGTCTGAGTTTTCTACAAATTATGCTAGATCCCTAAAAAGGAGTATCAGTACTTACTATGCACCCACTTAGTGCTACATCGAGGATGAAAGATAATTGTGAAACATAATTGTTAAGTATTGTGTAAGAAGCAGAAATTGTCTGTGGGGCACTTAGATCATATAGAACATTAATACAATCGATCAGCAAGTATTTATTGACCACGGAAAGCTCCTAGAAAGATAGTTTCCTTTATGTTCCTCAGTCTTCACTTCCTCTCTTTCTCTGGGATGATTTTGTGAGAGGGCTATTGGTGGTGATGGCGGGAAGCATTTTTTTTTCCTTTCAAAATCATCCCTGAGCCTTTTAAATATCAGCAATTCCTTCATTACAATAGAGCTGAGCCAGATGGAGAGTGTATAGTTATCTCCCTCCCCTCTTCCTCACTCCACAGTAAACCGTGGGATTGTTCATCTAGATTGACTTCATATTATTCTGACTGTGTAACAGCTTCTGACTACTCATTCATCTTTGTTTGCCACATCCTAAAAGATCATCATGGTTTCCCTGATTGCCGAAGGAAGAAAAGCTTCTATGGGACTTGACAGTATGTAGACCTTTTCCAGACTTAATGCTACATTTTCATAATAGGTAGGGGAGGTTAAAGAAGACAAGAAACTCTTACAACAAAGTATCTCCTCCCTTCCCCCATCTTAATCCCCAGTATAAGACACCATACATTTGTTCCTAACCCTCTAAGAGCCAATTAGAGGCAATTCTTAGGCTGTTAAGGCAGTTAAGATTTTGAAATTCCCCAAGTAATTTTTCCTTTCCTTGTGACAGAGAGAAAAAATGGTCATACCACCACCATCACCAGAGAAACTGCCATGTCTTCTTTTCTTCATAAGCCAACAAATTAAATTCTCAGACTGTCACCAACCGGGAAATGTATTCTACTTAAACTTTTTTTTTTTAACTCAGCTAAAATTAGCAGAAGAATTAGAAGAATAATATATTTCGGGTGAAAAGGTAGAGACATCGTGATGTCATGTTTCTGTCGTCTACCTTTAGTGACCAAAAATATACTGTGTATGAAAATTGTGCACATGCATATGTGGTTAGTTACCTGCTTTAATTATAGGGTGTTGAATTTCAAAGGTTCACTTACCTCATTTGATCCTCAAAATAGCTCTGTAAGGTAGGCAGGGCAGAAGTTATATCCATTTTACAGATGAGGAAAATAAGGTTCAAATAAGCCAGATCTCCCCAACAGTTGAAAGTTACCCCCCCCCAAAGTGGAATGGGTTGCCTTGGGAAGAAGTAGATTCCCCTTACTTGATGTTTTCAAGGAAAGATTTGATGCCTGCTTGAATATTATGGAAGGGCTTCTTCTTAAATTGGTTTGGATTCCAAGTAGCCTCTTTTTGCTCTGAAATACTGATGTGAATCATAGAACCTTAGGTGTAGAGACTATTTAATCCAAATTCCCCACTGGATGTACAATTCTTCTCTCTATACCACTCTTGAGATGAGCATAACATGACAGAGTCTATAATTTCTTTTCAGATATGAATCCATGCTTTCTCTTGGTTTATTATCAAACTATTATTTCACCTGCTGATTCCATTGGGGCTTTGCTTTTTTTTGGGAGGGTCATGCATATGGTGTAATGGGCAGGTAGGTGGCACAGTGGATAGATTGCCAGGCCTGGAGTTAGGAAGTCTCATCTTCCTGAGTTCAAATCTAGCCTAAGACACTTACTAGCTGTGTGACCCTGGACAAGTCACTTAACTCTGCCTCAGTTCCTGATCTGTCAAATGAACTGGAGAAGGAAATGGCAAATCACTCCAGTATCTTTGCCAAGAAAACCCCAAATGGGGTCAGTGAAAGTCAAACACGACTAAAATGACTTAACAACAGCAAGGATGGTGTAAGAGAGAGCACAGATCTGGATTTGGGAATACAATTTAATTTGAATTCTTCCACTGACCCTTCTTTGTTGTTTAACCATACCAAAGTCACTTAATATCTCCTTTCTGTTTCCTCATCTGTAAAATGGGAATAGCAATCCTTGTAGGATGATAAGAGACAGATGAGAAAGTCAAAAACAGTGCTTTGCAGACTTTAAGTTGTCATCTAACTGTCTGAGAGTATTGTATCTTTTTTCTTTTTAGAATTGGGAGTGAATGGGATTCAGTAGAGTATAGATCCCTGCAATCTCCTATACCAATGAAGTAAATTTAAAAACCAGAAAAACGCCACATTAATCTTTTGAGCTAGCAGTTCAGTCACTGGAAATGAAGGACTGCTGGGTGGGGGACGGGGCGGGGTGGGGGGGGGCGGTAGGAAATTTGCTAGTTTGGATCCTCTAGAAGGCACAAAATAGTTGACAAGTACAAACTCTTGAGTTCATAAAATATTGTGACGGAAAGGAGGTAGTATAGAGAGACTGGACAAGGTCACTTCTGAGGTCTCTTCTACCTCTACAATTCTGTTGAAAACTGTGCCCACTCTGGAGGGAGAAAAACTGAAGCAGAAGCCTAAAAGAATTCATGTAAGATCCATGGCAGAAATGTATGGGGAGGTTTGCAGGACTGGTACTTTTTATTTTTAGATTCTGTGAGGTGACCAATCATTCATTATATTGTTTTCATCTGTTTTATTAAAAACAATATTTGTAGTATTACAGGATTTTCTCAACCTGAAACGTAACATATCCATTGCTAATGGTAGTTTTTTTTTTTTTTTTTTGCCTTTTCGTTTTAGGTAAAAGAATACTCTTGTTCAGTTGCCATGCCAAACGCCAGCGAACAGGGAGGACATTTAAAAAAATCATCACAAGTGATGTTGATGAGATTCTTTCTTGCCTTTGAAGAATTGATATTCTGATGACTCTTCTCTCTTAGTTAAAAAAAATATATATGTGTGTGTATATATATATATATACATATATATATATATATATACATATATATATATACATATATGTATTTACACACAGAGATAGACAATAAAGAAAAACGAAACCACCAACTGGCAAAACACAACCCTTCGAGAAGTCCTCCTCTGCATTTGATGTGGTAGCAACCTCTCCCTGCTTATTTATGCTGTAAATAAAAATGTAATTACTATGGTACCAGGCTTCCTGGTAAGGCTCATCAACACTTGCCTGTGAGTGGACATGAGTGATCCACGACAGTCCCAGGAAGAGACGCGCCAGTTCAGCAGAGCCTCTTCAAAGTTTAAGGATTCGCCACGCACCATGCAGTCAGATGATTATTTTGCTCGAAAATTTAAGGCTTTGAATGGTAACATGGGGCCTCCTACATCTTTGAATGTTTCGAATGTCAGTGAAAGTGGGGGTCCAGCGAATGGCACGCCAGCTATGCCCAAAATGGGCGTTAGAGCAAGGGTATCTGAATGGCCTCCTAAGAAGGACTGCTCTAAGGAGATAAGTTGCAAGGCATTGTGGGAGAGTCGATCACAAGCCACTTATGAAACTGCGGTTGCAGCGGCAGTCATGCAGAATGGACAGAATGATCAGGGTGACGGGCAGCAAGAGGAACAGCTTGATATAGAATTTGCAGAAACCAAGTACACAATAGGAGATATCTTTATCCATTCTCCACAGAGAGGAGGCCTTCACCCCATAAGGCAGAGAAGCAATAGCGATGTCACCATCAGTGACATAGATGCTGAAGATGTCTTAGACCAGAACGCTGTTAACCCCAATACGGGGGCAGCCCTACACAGGGAATATGGAAGCACTTCTTCAATTGATAGGCAAGGTTTATCAGGGGAAAACTTTTTTGCAATGCTCAGAGGGTATAGAGTAGACAATTATGAACACAAAGCTCTCGCCCCATTTGGCTTTCCTGAGTTTTTCCACTGTGACCCTACAATCTCTCCCAGTCTTCATGCCGCGGCACAGATTTCCAGAGGAGAATTTGTCCGTATCTCAGGGTTAGAATATATGGACAATGCCCTGCTGATGGGAAGAGACAGGGAAAAGAACTTTAAACGCAGATTAAAATCAGAGTCAGTGGAAACATCTCTTTTCCGTAAGCTGCGAACTGTCAAAAGTGAGCATGAAACTTTCAAATTCACATCCGATCTGGAGGAGAGTCGGCTTGAGAGGAGCATTCGCCCATGGAATTGTCAGAAGTGTTTTGCACATTATGATGTCCAGAGCATTTTGTTTAATATCAATGAAGCCATGGCTACCAGGGCAAATGTGGGGAAAAGAAAGAATATAACCACTGGTGCTTCAGCAGCATCACAGACTCAGATGACGACAGGCCAGGCAGGAAACTGTGAATCTCCTTTGGGAAGCAAGGAGGATCTCAACTCCAAGGAGAACCTCGATGCAGATGAGGGGGATGGGAAAAGCAATGACCTTGTGCTGAGTTGTCCCTATTTCAGGAATGAGACAGGTGGGGAGGGAGACAGAAGGATTGCACTTTCTAGGGCGAACTCAGCTTCTTCCACTACAGGTGAAAGCTGTTCCTTTGAGTCCTCCCTCAGCTCCCACTGCACAAATGCAGGTGTTTCGGTTTTGGAGGTGCCAAGAGAAAACCAGCCAATTCATAGAGAGAAAGTGAAACGTTACATCATAGAACACATTGACCTTGGAGCCTACTATTATCGGAAATTTTTCTTTGGGAAAGGTAAGTCTGGGCTTTCTTTTGTGGTTGAATGATTCTCTTAATTATCATACTTTAAGGTGGAAATAAAATTTGCCTTTAGTTTTATTTAGATGTCTATTTTTTGTTACATTTGTTAGTAGCATCATGGTGCTACAGTGAAAACTGTTCAAAGCTATGCATTAACTTGGCTCTTCCAGGTCTCTCATGGAAATTCAGTCTCCTGCCTTTTGTTCATTCTGTAATTGGCCACATGGAAATTTCCTTTCCTCTTTTCTAGCAACAACAACAATGACAATTGATATAGTGCTTTAAAGCCTATAAAACAGCTTACATTAATATCTCCATTAAGCCCTAAAACAATTCTCTGAGGCAGACACAACAGGTATTATTACAGCTGAAGCAATGGAAGCTCAGAGAAGTTTAAGAACACTGCTAGTAAATATG
Source organism: Dromiciops gliroides (assembly GCF_019393635.1). Classification (NCBI taxonomy): domain Eukaryota; kingdom Metazoa; phylum Chordata; class Mammalia; order Microbiotheria; family Microbiotheriidae; genus Dromiciops; species Dromiciops gliroides. Next base: position 147,946,784 of record NC_057864.1, read on the forward strand.
CAAGGTGGGATTTGAATCTATGTTGTCCTGATTCCAAGAGCATCTTTCTCTCCCTTGTAGTATCCTGCCCTTTCTGCTAATGTGTGTCCAGTGTGTGTCCATCATTAATGTTAAGATATGACTCCAAAGTTATTTCTCCTTAGTTTTCTTCCCCCTTGATTACAATTATACTTTGCTTCCTTATTATGCCACACTTATTTATTTATTTATTCATTCATTCGTTTGTTTGTTTGTTTATTTTTTCACTAAAGCAGAAAAGTAGTTCTCTCCAGTCTGATGGAGGAAACAAAAGTTAACTACCTTTGGTGAATGAATGAAGCATACCAAGTATTTTTATCAGCTGCAGAGCACTGTGCTGAGTGCTGGACAGACAGAGAGGAGAGCAGGAGTTTGTGAGGTCTCAGGGTGCTCACATTCTGATGGGGGAGACAACAAAACTGGGAGGATTCAGCTGTAAATCAAATGGAAAAGTCCCCTGGTCTTTAGGCTGCAACAACAAAGAAGATGCTAATGGTTCTTCTTTAATGTCATTTTCATAGGTAAATCATATCAGTTTTTGACATTGGACTATTTGACAGTACTACAGATTTTGGAGACAGGACCTTTCTTTTATAGATTGTCAATTGATAAAGCTGTAGGACCTTGCAGCAGCAGTTTCTGAGCTGCATTTCTGTTGCTTTCAAGTTACTCCTAAGCAGCTAAGGATTGGTACTCCCAAGGCTTTTGGATTTAGGATCTTGGGTTATCCTCATCAGGGACCATACCAGTGGATGAATGGCTTTTTAATCTTTTTTTTTTTTTTTTTTTAGTGATGCAAGTGGGGTTAAGTGACTTGCTCAGGGTCACACAGCTAGTTAAGTATTAAGGGTCTGAGGCCGAATTTGAACTCAGGTACTCCTGACTCCAGGGCCAGTGCTCTATCCACTGAGCCATCTAGCTGCCCCAATGGTTTTTTAATCTAACTAGGTAGCACATATATTAAATTATACCAAATTTGTCTTATTTGGGAATTGATACATTTGGAAAAAATGTGTTCTTGATTATTTTGGGCCTTTCATTTGAAATAAAATCATATTGGTTAGGCAACCCTTAGCCCTATCAAAACCAGTTTTGCACAGAGCTCTATTGCAAGATGGGACAAGGTCCTGGGAACCCTGGACGTAGGTCTATTCTTTTGTTTAAAGAATCAGATCTGTTAGGTTGGAAGACCATAGTGTCATTGAAAGAATAATGGATTTGGATCTGGAGTTCTTAGATTTTAATCCTACTTTTGATACCTCCTAGCTTGGTGATCATGGACAAATTGCTTATACTCTATAGGCAAAAGGGGGATGATAATACATCACAACTGGAGTTGTGATCGAATGTCTGTAAGGCACTATACAAGCTTCAAAAGTGCGAGTGATTAGTGGTGGTTGTGGTCATGGTGGGTGTTACTAAGTCCCTCAGTTAAATTTGTGCCTTATACTTTTCTCAGGGGCTTGAGGCCAGGGCGGTTCAAAGGGCTCTTACTACTCTCAAGCCCATGATTTTCACAGTCTTTATGCCCTCCTCATTTCTAACTCATTCCCAACCACCTCCTTAGTTGTCTCAGAAATGTGAATGCAGCCATAATCTGGATACCTGAAGAGCTTTGGGTCCTCGTTCCTCCTAATTCCTTCCTTTGTAACGAGGTGAGGTTATTGAGTTGCATGGTAGCACTTCCCTGAGCACTTAGAGAAGAGACTGATATCTTATCAGGAATTTCGTCCCTCTTGGTGTTATATCATGGCCAAACAAATTTTCCCTTGATTAGGGCAATAGACTGGCATTGGACTAACCTGTTTCCTTTTATTCATAGTGTTTGTCCTCTACAACCTCTTTTTTTTTTTTTTTTGGTGAGGCAACTGGGGTTAAGTGACTTGCCCAGGGTCACACTGCTAGTAAGTGTTAAGTGTCTGAGGCCAGATTTGAACTCAGGTCCTCCTGAATACAAGGCTGGTTCTCTATCCACTACACCACATAGCTGCCCCCCTCTATAACCTCTTAACTGCTACTTTTCCTATTTGACATTTCTCTCTTCCTTTCTTTTCCTCTTCCTCTCTTTCCTTTCCCCCTCCTCCCTCTTTCCCTTTGCTTCCCTCCTTCCTTTTTCTTTCTTCCTCTCTTCTTTCTTTTCCCCTTTCTTCTTCTTCTCCCTTTCCTTTTTGATCTCCCTCTTCCTCTCTCTCATTTCCTTCTCCCCCCCTTCTTTTTCTTTCCCCCTCCTCCTCTCTTTCCTCTTCCCACATTCTCTCCATGTTAGTCTATTCTTAACTCCCTGTGAGAGCCTAACCTGCTTCATGGATCCAGCTTCTCTTCGACAGCACTAAGAACCAGTGGCATCTTCTCTGGAATCATTCTCTTTCTGCCAGGCCTCAGAGGTTACCACTCTGTAACAGCTGGTCTAAGGAGGAGAAAAGGGGGTGGGAGAGAGCAGACAGCAAGCTGTGCCTCATTCCTCTCTACTTCCTCTTCCAATGGAGCTGATGGAACTCTGCTCTTGTTTCTTCTATATATAGCTCTTCCCTAGTGGCCCAGTGGGGAGTGAAAATGAAATTGGCTCCAATAGCATCAGTTGTAGCTCTTGCTGGTTTCATTGGAAACAGGGAACTCAGAGTGGGCAGCCTAGATTCTTGAATGGGTAGTACGTAGTAGGAAAGGAAATGGGAGATTTCCCATAACCCCGGATGCCCTTTTACTAGCAACACTCACAAGTCATGGCACTGTTATCTTAAAACATGTAGCTATCCATAGCCTGGCAGAGCCTTGAGTGTTTTGACTAGCATCTTTGTGGCCCCTCTCTCCACCCTCCAGGTGAGTAATGCTTCAGGTTGGCTGACAGGTAAGTCCTAGCTGGACTCTCCATGGTACTCCTCAGGATGCATCTCTTAGTGAAGCCTTAGACTTCATCTTCAGGCAAATAGAAGAATTTCTAATCACTGGGAAACATCGAAACTGTCAGACTTGAAAAAAACCAAAAAATACATGATGTGGTCTATTAGGCAGTTAAATATCAGAAGACTGTTTTTGCTGAAATACCATCTTATGACAAATGTCATCACAATGGTTCTGCAGTGAATTTCTACCTGAACTGATGAAAGAAGAATGATTTGCCAGATTAGTCTGTGTTTCAGAATCACTTGTATGACTCTTTAGCTTCTCTCTAGTATTTTTTTCCTCACCTGTGAAATGAAACTCTTTTCAGTTCTTTTTCTCAGGCAGATGCTAAGTCCCATCTAACTTTACACTCTTTCCACTCCTTTCACACTGCCATTGCCTTGTTCAGGTCCTCACTACCCATTTTGTTAATCTCATTTTAATTGATATTTTGTGTTTTGACAAATTTCTGGATCTATCCCTGTCCTGTCCTCTACCCAGCAAGCTATGTATTGTAACAAAGTTTTTTTTGTTTTTTTTTAAGCAGTTCAGCAGAAGCAACTACCTCTTCAACCATGTCTAACAGTACACAGAGTATTCTATATACCAATAACCTACTATCCATAGGGAAGAAAAAGAGGTTTATTTTCTCAGCTCTGCTCCAGGGCCAGACTAGATTTGTCATTATCAATTGCACAGCCTTCAGTTTTGTTGTTATTGTGTTTATTGCTCTTTTCATTTATATTGTTGTAGTCATTGAATATATTGTTTTCTCAGTTCTGCTTCCTTGTTGAATTCACTCTCAGTTCATACGGGTCTTTCTATGCTCCTCTGAATTCTTGATATTCATTTTTGGTTTGAACACAGTAACATTTCATTTTATTCCCACACCACAGTTTGTTGAGCTATTCCCCAATCAATGGGCATGCACACTACCTGTTGTTGGAATTATTGCAATAATCTCTGAGTGCAGCCTTCAGATCACCTTGTATTTCCCACTACATCCATCTCATCATGTTTTTCCCCAGTTTTGAAATTTTCACTGGCTCTCTCTTTGCATTTGAGGCTCTCTATAGTATGTTCTAACTCTTCTCTCCCAGTGTCACATCCAGACTGGTCTAGTGGCCATTTCCCTGGGCAAGTCACTTAACCCCCATTGCCCTGCAAACCCCCCCCCCCAAAAAAAGATCTCCCATACTTGTACAACCCTTTGGCTTCCCTCTCCCCCACTGTAATCTCTGTCACTTAAAATATCATCTGCCCCTTAAAGCTTAGACCAAATTCTACTTCCTCCAGTAAGTCTTCCTTGTTTCCCCTAGCTACAAGAGATCCATCCCTTCTATAAACTCCGATAGTGGATTTAAAATGCCATACTTTCCCACTATATATTTCTTTTATCAAGATGTCTTATTCCTCTTTAAGGGCAGAAAATATGTCTTATACATCTTTGTCTGTCTCCTTGGTACTAGCACATGTCAGCAGATGTCTTATTGATTTAAATTTAATTATTGGATATGTGGATTATTAAGCAATAATATAGATTAATATATGATCTGCTCTTAAACAAGTCTATTCACATTTTCCCCAATTTTTAGGGAAGTTCTAGGGAAGCAGGCTTCTTATCCCCTGGCTTTGGATGTTATGTAGCAGGGTCACTATGTAACAGGATAGACATTACCAGATGACAGGTGGAATAATTCATAGGAAATGGATACTTATTTGTATCCACTTGATGAAGAAACCCAAAGCCTTAAGGGTGGCATAGCAACAGTGCCTGTTTAATATGGTTAATAGTCTTTGCATTCTCTCTAAACATTTTTTCATATTGGAGCCATTGGATTGCTAGCTATTGTCCTTAATTTTTCTAAGCCTCATATCACATCCTAGTTTACTCCCAGCTCCACCATTTACTGCTAATTTACTTACTGCAAGTCATTTAACCTTTTGGAGCCATTTTCTTCATCTGGGAAATGAGGATTTCTGAAAGTAGTTGTTAGCAGTCTGTAAGCAGTTATTAATGCAGGAAAGTGTAGTATCAATGAAGACAAGGATGGAGAATGTTATACAGACGCCTTGTCTCCCCCCTGCCTCTACCTCCCCAAAAAAGAACTCAAACCTTTTTTCTTGGTTCTGACTTTTTGCCATATCGTATCTCAAGAAGGTTTTTTTTGCCATCACTTAATGACTACCAGCCTCTTTTCAATACGTTTGCTGAAAAAGGCAAGTCACGTTAGCCATCTGTTCCTTTGGTACGTGGAGGGCTAGGAATGGTTTATAAATAAGACTTGATTTTCTAAAAGAAAACGTGTGTCCACACTGGTGGTCCAGAACTTAAAGTGTAGTACTTGTTTTTAATGGCTAAAAGATGGGGAGAAGCAGGAACAGAGAACGTCACATGTCAGGGAAGTCCCTTGGGAGAGTTATCTAGAGAAAAGTCTGCTACAACATTCTAAACTCATTCACTTAAGCTTAGATAATGTGACAGTTGTAGACTATACTTTTACATATCAGATTTACTTTAATGTGGGAAGATGCTTGGTTGCATTTGCTTTCAATTTCATGCCCAGTGGTATTTTATAGGTAACTTTTCTTTGGGGTTTTTATGCAATGGTTGAAGACAAGTAATAAGGAGGTGAATGCTATTAAATTCACATTGGTGAATGGAGCACCATCTTACAGTAGTACTATTCTAACCCATAAATTCCTTCCTTGGTAGATGTAAGTGACTTGATTCTTGCCCTTTTTATACAACTAATATACCTTCCACACACAGCTCCTATTGCATTGCAAAGGAGCTTTGAACAGAGAGGAACTGCCCAGCTAAACCTGAGAATATAGATAATGTGAACATCCTCTTATTAGTTCCATGTGGCAGAAACCAGAGAAAAAATGTTGGAAACATATTGTTCTGACCTTGTATGTATGAATGCTTTAGGTGTCCTTTTCACATGTAATCATGAAGAGAAAGGTGATCCTATAACTTTTTTTTTCAGAGTAATGAGGGTTAAGTGACTTGCCCAGGCTCACACTGCTAGTGTCAAGGGTCTGAGGCCAGATTTGAACTCAAGTCCTCCTGAATCTGGGGCTGGTGCTTTATCCACTTTGCCACCTAGCCACCCTGATCCTATAAATCTATAAATCTTAACCAAAAGCTTCCTGTTTGAGAGATTACTTTATATTTTAAACATTTTGGTCCTTTGTCTCAGGCTTCTCAAGAGAGCAGATTGCATTGGTTTTCAGTGGGAAGATGGGATATTCACAACCTTTTTCTTGGCACTGTAATAATAGTAGTAGTAGCAGCAGCAGCAGTAGTAGTGGTAGTGGTGCTTGTGGTGGTGGTGGTGGGATAATAGTAGTAATGATAATAATAGCTAGCATTTTTATAGCACTTTAAGGTTTGAAAAGTACTTTACATATATTATCTTATTTGATCCTTACAGTCCTGGGAGGTTGATGCTATTATTAACTCCATTTTACAGATGAATAAACTGAGATTCGGTGGTTAAGTGACTTGCTCAGGGTCATAAAGCTATGAAATGTCTGAGACAGGATTTATATTCGAGTCTTCTTGATTTCAGGTCCAGCCCTCTATCAAATCTTTCTAATTGTGATTCCTTCAGGTTGGGCAGTTATATCTTTGCACACCCAGCACTTCAAAAAAGATAGTTCTTGGAGGCAGCTAGGTAGTGCTGACCCTGGATTGAGGAGGACCTGAGTTCAAATGCAGTCTCAGACACTTGACGTTTACTAGCTATGTGACCTTTGGCAAGTCACTTAACCCTCATTGACACCCCTCCCAAAATAGTTCTGGGGTACTACCCAAAACGTTAAATTAAAGGAAAACTGGCATTTATCCTTGAGACTTGACCATATTTATCTTCCTTGTCTCTTCTCTAGAAATAATACCTAAATAAACATCCATTCCACACTAAATTTCTTCATTTTTACATAGCCAGGGCTTTGGATTTTGTATTCAGTAGGGACTTATGTATGAGTCTCAGTTCTGTGTTACCTTGGGACAAATCATTTAAACATTGAGCCCCACTTTGCACACCTGTAAAATGGGGATCACACTTGCCCACCCCACTATGTTGTGAGGCAACTTGGCAAATACTACATAATTAAGGTATTAGTCTTGCTTGGTTTTCCAACCACTTATTTTTTCCTCCCTCATACTTCTCACAACCAAGAATGTTAATCATCCTATCAAGCCACACATATTAAATAAGTACCTACTATGTGCCAGGAAGTGTTCTAGACTCTGGGAGTTCTGAGTATAAATAATGAGAAAGCCCTTGCAAGGAGCTTATATTATCAGAACTATAGTGAGCAGTTAAACTATCAACTTAAAATTAAAAAGAAAAACATTAACTGCATTTTTAGAGTAAAACTGTCCAGTTTTTTCAATTAATATTAATGAATTTTGGTCTTCATGAGATTTCAGTTCAGTCGATTAGGTATCATTCTAGGAAAGTCCTAAAAGGTGTCATCTGTATGATCTTCATTTCCTCATCTCCTTTCAGTTGAGTTTTTCAGTTGTATCTGACTCTCTGTGACTCCATTTGAGGTGCTCTTGGCAAAGATGCTGGTGTGGTTTGCCATTTTTCTTCTCCAGTTTATTTTACAGATGGGGAAACTGAGGCAAACAGGGGAAGTGACTTGCCCAGGGTCACACCACTGGTAATTGTGATTCTTCCTGACTGCAGGTCCAGCACTCTATCCACTTGCCCAATTAGCTCCTCATATCTTTATTATCTCTAAATGCCTTGAAATCCCAATTCTGTTGCCACAACACAGGGTAGTCCTTCCAAGGTTAACAGTGATTTCTTAACTGCTAAATCCAATGACTTTTCTCAGTTTTCATTATCCTTGGCTTCTTGGCATCTTTGGGTGCTGTTTACCATCCCCTTCCTCTTTGGTGATATATTTCTTTGGCTTCTGCGACACTTCTCCCATTTGATTTTCTTTCTCTCTGAATGCTGCCCACTATCTTCTGCAAGATCGTTATCCCACCCATGAAACATGGTGGCTTTGAAGGCTCTGAATTCTGAAATTTTTTCTTTTCTTTCTTTTTCTTTTGGTGATCTCATTTCTCCCTTGAGTTTAACTGTGTCTAAGCAGTTAAATCCCGAGCTACATAAGTATTCCTAATCTCCACTGGATGTCACGCCCATACCATAAACCTAGGAATCTCCTCTATGTCCTCTTTGCATCTTCAATTTCAGCATGTCTAAAACCGAAGTCATTTCTCTCTCAAGCTTCCCTATTTTTGTAGCCACTGCCATGTTGGTCACTGAGATTTACAACTTCATAGTCAACCGTGACTCTTTGTTCTCTTTTCCCCCTTTGCTCTCATACCACAAAAACTTTAAACTTCCACCTTTATGGCACCTCGAGCCTCTGTCCCCCTTTCTCTACTCAACTATCTCTCTGGTTCAGGCTTTTATCGCCTTTTATTTGGACTACTGAAATAGCTTCTTTTTTTAATAAAAGTATTTTATTTGTATTTATTACATGTATTTATTATTATGTAGAAATAGTTTTCAACATTTGTTTATATAAAATTTCCAATTTCAAATTTTTCTTCCTCCCTCCCCTCCTTCCCCCTTCCCCTAGACAGCAGGTAATCTTATATAGGTTATATACACATAATAACATTAAACATTTCTGCATTAGTCATGTTATAAGAGAAGAATCAGAGAAAAAAGGAAAAACCTCAAAACAGAAAACCAACAGCACCAAAAACAAAAGAAATAGTATGGTCCAATCAGCATCCATATCCCACAGTTCCTTTTTTTTTTTTTTTTCTGAAATAGCTTCTTAATTGGTCTTCTTCTCCCTTCTGTAATCTATCCTACCAACTACCAGATTAATAGCCCTCTAAAGCAATCCTGTTCATGTCACTTTTGCACTAAAAAAAAATTTCAGTGGACCCTAATTGCCTACTGTGTGTGTGTGTGTGTGTGTGTGTGTTTTCTCTGTCTCTGTCTGTCTGTCTCTCCCTCCCCCCTTCCCTCCCTTCTTCCCTCTTTCCTGGAATTTTACATTCCTTCACAATCTGACATATAGATTCCAGATCAATTAAATATTCCTTCTCATATACTCCAGGTTTCAGCCAAACTATCTTATTAGCTGGTCTTCAAATTGGACATTTTCTCGATTTCTGCTCTTTCTCTTGGACTATACTGGCACTCCCCTTCTTGCCTTCCTCCCTTCCTGTAATTAATGTATTTCTTCTTCACCTTCACCTTTTGGAATTCCTAACTCTGTAGCTTCCTTTAAGTCTGAACTCAGTTACTGCCTGCAGTGTGAAATTTTTCTTTTTTTCCAGTTATTAGTGTCCTCTTTCCCTAGAAATCACTCTCAGTTTACTTACCTGTGTACCTGTTGCATTCTCCCTTTATCCACCCCCCTAGGTTAGAGATGGTTGTATCCCCAGGGTCTCAGCACCCTTCCTTGGGGTATTAGGCTTTTTGCTAAGAGTTTGTTGAATTATTGACTGGGCTGGGGTGGGGGTATAAAGATAAAGGTCTAGCCATAGTTCTGGGAACCCCCCCAAAATCCCTCAATCATACTAACTTGGCCATTCAGGTGCAGCTACAGCCTTTTGATTGGCTCTATTAACCAACTTTTTATCTTGTCATGTTATATTTGAATTATTAATAGGCCTGCCTTCAGCATCTCAACATTCATTTCATGGTGTGCCTATATGGATGCTTCTGTGATGCTTTAGAAAGATTTGATTTCTCTTGGCCTTAGCAATTTGATGAAATTCATCTGCTTAAAAGAATGAATAACTTTAGGTGGACAAGGGGTCTAAATGCTCAGATCCCGATTAAGGCTCTTTTATTATCCTGGAACTCCACATGCAGAAAGGTTCTTGTAATACAGATTTTAAAATTGATTTTTTTTATGAACGATGTCCCTAAAGGGTTAGCCTCTCTCTCTCTTTTTTTTTTCTTTTTTTGTGGGGCAATGGGGGTTAAGTGACTTGCCCAGGGTCACACAGCTAGTAAGTGTCAAGTGTATGAGGCTAGATTTGAACTCAGGTACTCCTGAATCCAGGGCCAGTGCTTTATCCACTGCGCCACCTAGCCGCCCCCTAGCCTCTCTTTTGAAGGTACTGAGGAAGGTGTAGGCAATGTTCACTTTATAAACATTTTTTTGGAGAGATCCTGTATAAATGCTAGAGTAAGTCTGACATTACTTAGTAGCAAAATTGGAGTTTGTAAGAAATTCAGTTAACATCTTGTATTCTTTAGTGGAATTGAAAACTTGGGCAGCCCTCATAGGAAACAGCTGCTGAAACTTTGTAGGGTCTTTTTTTCTTCTATTACAGTGATCAGACTGTGATCCAAGTGTAAAATATTCAAGAAGAGGAAGAATATCCATATATTTTTATCCCTATAAGATATTTGGGGACAGGAATGAGACCACAGTAGGAATACAGTGATATTCCATTTATCCATTATGATTAGGAATGAGCTATTCCACAAAAGTCAGTGTTGCAGATAGCTAAAGTTTAAGCATCAGTATTTTGATTCATCGTTCAATTTCATCTGACTACTTCCTTTTGATGATAAGAATTGTAATCCACCCATTCCCTCCCTCTCATTGTGTATTATGTCTTCCTAAAATTGACTGTCCAACTTAGTTGGAATTCTTTACATTGCATGGATAATAGTGAAATAAGTAGGCTGTGGAGGCATGGTTGTTATCCCCTACTTTCAATACTTGATGGCTTCTCTTTTCCCGGACTGAAAATTTTAATTTGCATTTCTTTTTATTAGTAATTAGGATAATTTTTATATGAAGTGAATACTTTATGCTTTGATCTCTTATCTGTTGGTGAATGGCTCTTGGTTTTATGTATTTGTGTCAATTCCCTAGATATTTTAGAAATAAAACTTTCATCAGAGCAATTGGATACAAAGATTTCTCCTCTCCCCCATAGCTCTCTTATTTTAGCGGCATTTATTTTGATTATCCAAAGTTCTTAAACTTTGTATAGTTGAACTTGTTTTATTTCATGGTTGACTCTATTCCTTATTTTTAAATCCTGTCTCTTTAGCCATAGTTTGTAAAGATACCACCTTCAAATCTCCTTATTTTTTAAAAAGGTGACCTTTTGTGTTTGGGTAGCTTTGGAGCTTATTGTTGGCACACTAGTTAGCATTTATATTTTGCTTTAAGGTTTGCAGAGTAATTTGCCTACCATATCTCATTTGACCCTCACTGAAACCCTGTGAGGTAGGTGCTGGTAGTTATCCCTATTTTAAACATGAAGAAACTGAGTCTGAGAGCTGTTAAGTGACAGGGTTATAAAGTTAACAGATATTTGCAGGCAGAATTTGAATCATATCTTCCTTACCTCAAGTTCCACACTTTACATTCTCACCAGCTAGCAACCCATGTGATTTAAAATACTACTCTAAGTTCTGTGTCATTTATTTTACATGATTTTGGGTCCTAGCTCTTTTCTAGATATTTGATGCTGCTCAGTAAGTAGCCCTTGGAGTAAATGAGTTATTTTTGGACCATTAACTCACAGGTAATCCATATGTTCCCTGATCAGTTTCCTCCTCCCTGCAGAAGTGGTTCTCTGTCTCCTGAGCCTAATTTCGTTTTCTACATTCTGGTATAGCCCCTTCCTGATAAGGGTAAGTTAAAGTCATTTTTAGATAGTCTCCTACCATCCCATGCAGTGTTTGGACAGTGGTGGCACTGGCCAAGGCTGTGTAGGAAGTAGTAGCAAGTTAGAGGAAGGACCCACAAGAGTTTCCTGTCTTGGATTGTCTGTGCTCAGGGAACCTTCCAGTAATGAAGGCAGTTCAGAGTTTGTGGTAATATAAATTGCTTCTGGGCATTGGGAAATAAGGAATGAGAAGCATATGCTTCCTCTGAATATTTAGGAAAGAACATAAAAGGTTGTTACCGTTACATAATAAATTACTGAACTGTAATTTCACACATACCTGTATATTCTGAACCCTTATAGACACCTTCAAAATTGACTTTCAGAACCTTTTTTCCCCTGCTATGTATAACTTGCTTCTTAAACCTTACCCATTCAAACCGTAAGCAATCTAACTACTTTATAATTCAGCTTCAAATCCTTTAAATAGAAAATTACGAAGTCTGATAAGGAGTAAGGGAAAGGGAACACACATGTATATAATGCCTACAATGTGCCTGGCACTGTGCTAAGTGCTTTTACAAATACTTGATCCTCACAACTCTGTGAGGTAGGAACCATTATTATCCCCATATGTCATATTTGAGGAAACTGAGGTAAACAGATTTTTTTTTTTTTAAGTGACTTGCTTACAGGGTCACATAGCTAGGAAGAGTCTCATGCTGGATTTGAATTCAGGTTTTCCTGACTCCAAACCCAACTCTCTACCCACTGAGCCATTAGCTATCTAAGCTAATAATAATCTAAGAATAATCATTTAATCAAGCTCCAGGTATATATGAAATTAAAATATGCCCACTTGTCTGCTTTAACAAGTAGAGCACCTACTGGACTTGGAACTAAGAAAACCTGGGTTTAAATCTTGACTTGGACTAGCTTTGTGACCATGGGTAAGTCACTTAACTTTGTGGCACCAATTTACCCACCTGTAAAAGAGGTACCATTTTGAAAGAATTAAGTGAGACAGTATATATAAAGTGTTTTGTAAATTTTAAATCTCCACATAAATGTCAACTATTATGGGCCTTTTTATTCTTCCTTGGGGAATATTACTAGTAGAAATACTCTCAAATCATACTACAAAACAATTAACTAGATACAGAAAGAAGAATTTGGTGTAAATAAGTACTTTCTTGGGCCCTGGTTCAAATAGATTTAAGAAATGGAAGATTTCAGAGCCCCTCATTATAAGGCACTCTCATATATGTTAGTCTCATAGTTCAAATCCTGATTGCAGAAAACTCCAGTGTATTTTCTTTTTACATCTCATTTTTAAAAAATCTTATTTTTGTTGATATCTTATATTTTTATACCACCTTTATAGTCTAATATATACTTTCCATCTCTAGTCAGCAAGCCATAGCTTCTAACAAAGATTATAAAAGAAAGAGGAGAAAAAAAGCAGTTTAGTGAACCAGTATTTAATTCTGACAATATTTGCAATGGTTCACAATTCTGCAGAGTCTCACTCTACAAAGAGGGTGGGAGGCCCATTTTTAAAATTCTTGTTTTTAACTAAGCTTGGTCAATGTAATCACACCACTATCACTACTGTTTTTGTTTGTTTTTCTTTTTATTTACATTGTTATAGTCATTGCATGTGTGTTGTTGCTTTTTTTTCTGGTTCTCCATTGTATTATTCTTAATGTATCTAATTTGTGATGAAACTGAGATATGTGATATATGTTAATTTCTCCAAAGAAATGGTTCAAGCTGATTGTTCAAGAAAGTTATTCCCAGGGCAGCTAGGTGGCACAGTGGATAAAGCACCAACCCTGGATTCAGGAGGACCCGAGTTCAAATTCGGCCTCAGACACTTGACACTTATTAGCTGTGTGACACTGAGCAAGTCACTTAACCCTCATTGCCCCACCAAAAACAAAACAAAACAAAAAAAGAAAGGAATTCCCACTAGCACTGAATGTAATCATGTACCAAATGAGAATTTAGTACATTTTTAAAATGGACATTTAAAAATTATTAAATGACTTTTAGGTCTATTTAATTCCGTTCTTAATGCATTCTTTAAAATGTGGATGCTTAATTGTTTTAGTTAAAGACACAAATAATCTTAGTGTTGAGAGATAATGACCCGACCCCCGCCCTGCTTCATTTTTCCCTTCCCTTGTTACTTCCAAATTTAATTTGCATTCATTTTTACAAGAAGCAAATTAACACTCCTGACAATTCATCATATACTCTGGAGTAGCCCTTATTCCTTTTCTAAAACTTAAAAAAAAATTCTCAATTATATGTAAGATTTTCTAACCTTTTAAAAAAAAATGAGTTCCAAATTCCTTGCTTCATTTCCTTCCCCCCCTTGAGAAAACAAGCAATTTGCTATAGATTATACATATGCAGTAATGCAAAATATTTCCATATTAGCCATGTTACAAAAGAAAACAAAAAAGAATAAGAAAAAGAAAGGTGGTTTTTTTTTTTAAGTATGCTATGATATGTATTCAGAGTACATTATTTTTCTCTGGAAGTAGATAGCATTTTTCATCATAAATCCTTTGGAATTGCCTTGGATCATTGTATGTCTTAGAATAGTAAGTCATTCACAGTTGACCATTGAACAGTCATTTAATATCACTATGTAAAATGTTCTCCTGACTCTGTTTACTTCACTTTGCATCAATTCATATAAGTCTGTCCAGGTTTTTCTGAAAACATTCTGAATGTCTTTTCTGAAAGCGCAATAGTTAGTGTTCCATCACAATCATATGCCACAGCTTGGTCAGTTATTCCTCAGTTTATGGGTTTCAATTTCTAATTCTTTGCTACTGCAGAAAGAGCTGCTATAAATATTTTGTACATATAAGTCCTTTTTCTTTCTATTTTTTAATCTCTTTGGGATACAGACCTAGTAGTAGTATTTCTGGGTCAGATGGTACGCACAGTTTTATAGCCCTTTGGGCATGCATCCAAATTGCTCTCCAGAATGGCCAGTTCACAGCTCTACCAACAGTGCATTAATGTTTCAATTTTCCTACATCCCCTGAAACATCTATTTTAATTTGCATTTCTCTAATCAATAGTGATTTTGATCATTTTTTTTATATGACTATAGATATCTTTGATTTCTTCATCTGAAAATTGGCCTGTTCATATCTTTTGACCATTTATCAATTGGGGAATGACTTGAATTCTTCTAAATTTGACTCATCTCTCTGTATATTTGAGAAATGAGGACTTTATCATAGATACTTGCTACAAAAAATTTCCCCCCAGTTTTCTGCTTTCCTTTCTGCATTGGTTATGTTTGTGCAAAACATTTTAAAAATTAATGTAATCAAAAGTATCCATTTTATAGCCTTTAATGCTCTCTATCTCTTATTTGGTCATAAGTTCTCCTCTTATTCATAGTTATAAGAGGTAAAACATTCCATTTCCCCCTAATTTGTTTATGATATCACCCTTTATGTTTAAATCATGTACCCATTTTAACATTATCTTGGCATATGGTATGAAATGTTGTTGTTGTATAATTAGTTTCTGCTAAACTGTTCCCAGTTTTCCCAGCAATTTTTGTCAAATAGTGAGTTCTTGTCCCAAAAGTTTGTATCTTTGGGTTGAAAAAACATTACTATCATCATTTACTACAATATATTGTTTACCTTAATATTTTCTAGTTATCCACAATTCTATTTATTAGCCAATACCAGATTATTTTGAAGGGCAGGTAGGTAAAAGTAGTGGATAGAGAGGACTGGCCTTGAAATCAGAAAGATTCATCTTCATGAGTTCAAATCTGGCCTCAGATACTGACTGTGTATTTCTCCCTGTTTGCCTCAGTTCTTCATCTGTACAGTGAGCTGAAGAAAGAAATGTTAAAGAAAAACCCAATCATACATGACTGAAATCAACCAAATTGCAACATTAAAAAAAAAACACGTTATTTTTATGATTACCACTTTGTGATACAGTTTGATCTGGCACTGCCAAGTCACCTTCCCATTTTTTTCCTTTGATTAATTCCCTTAATATTTCTTGAACTTTTTTTCTTCCAGATGAATTTTGTCTTTTTTTTCTAACTTCATAAAATAATTATTTGGTAGTTTGGTTGGTATAGCACTGAATAAGTAAATTAATTTAGGTAGAATTATTTTTGTTATATTGACTCAGCCTACTCATGAACACTTAAATTTCTCCAATTATTTAGATCTGACTTTTTTTGTGTGAAATGTTTTGTAATTGTGTACATATACTTCCTGGGTTTGTCCTGGTAGGCAAACTCCCAAGTAATTTATATTTTCTATAGTTATTTCAAATGGAACTTCTCTTTTTACCTCTTCCTGCTGGACTTTGTAATATACAGAAATGCTAATGATTTTATGAGGGTTTGTTTTATATCCTGCAACTGCTAAAATGGTTAATTATTTCAAGTAGCTTTTTAGTTCACTCTCTAAGTTTACCATTAAATCATCTACAAAGAATGATAGTTTTGTTTCCTCATTGCCTATTCTAATTCCTTCAGTTTCATTTTCTTATCTTATTGCTATAGCTAGTATTTCTAGTATAATATTGAATAATAGTGGTGATAATAAGCATTACATATATTGCTTTATTCTGGTTTCTAATCCATTTTGCTTCTTCCATTTTGTGGGTGAGTTTATCCTCTTCATAGTCATAATTATTATTACTAACTGTGTATTTCCCTCCAACATATTTTTCCTGATTTATCCTTCTCTTTCCCTCTCTTTTTATCCTGTCCCTCCTCAAAAGTCTTTTACTTCAGGGCAGCTAGGTGCCACAGTGAATAAAGCAGTGGCCCTGGATTGAGTTCAAATCCAGCCTCAGACACTTGACACTTACTAGCTGTGTGACCCTGGGCAAGTCACTTAATCCTCATTACCCTGCCCCCCCCCAAAAAGTCCTTTACTTCTCACCACTATCTCTCTTAATCCATCCTCCCTTCTATCATTCCCCTTTCCTCCTTCTCTTATCCCCTTCCCCTCCTACTTCCCTGTAGGGCAAGATAGATTTCTATACTCAAGTGAAGGTGTATGTTTTTCCCTCTTTGAGGCAATTCTAATGAAAGTAAGGTTCAAGAATTGACTGCCACACCCCATTTTTCTCTTCATTGTTAAAGTCTTCCTTTCACAACTTTTATGTGAGATAATGATTTCCCCTGTTCTTCTCTCTTCACCCTTCTCCCAGTGTGTGCCTTTTTCGTACTCCTTAATTTTTTGCAAAAATCAGCCCATCATAGTCAATTCACACCCATGCCCTCTGTCTTTGTGTATTCTTTCTATCTGCTCTAATAATGATAAAGTTCTTAGGAGTTAAAAGTATCATCTTCCCATATAGAAGTATAAATAGTTTAACCTCATTGAATCCTTTATAATTTATCTTTCCTCTTTACCCTTTCATGTTTCTATTGAATTGTGTATTTGAAAGTTGAATCTTCTGTTAAGCTTTGATATTTTCATTAGAAATGCTTGAAAGTCCTCTTCATTAAATATCAACTTTCTTCTCCTGATGGTTTATATTCAATTTTGCTGGGTAGGTGATTCTTCATTGTAATACTAGCTCCTTTACCTTCTGTAATGTCATATTCAAAGCCATCCAATCTGTTAATGTGGAAGCTGCTAAATCTCATGAGATCCTCCACTATTTGAAGTGTTTCTTTCTGTCAGCTTGCAAGATTTTCTCCTTGATCCTGGAGATCTACAATTTGAATATAATGCTCCTGGGAGTTTTCATTTTGGAATTTCTTTCAGGAGGTGATTGGTGGATTCTTTCAATTTCTATTTAACCTTCCTGCTGTAGGACATCAGAATAGTTTTCCTTGATAATTTCTTGAAATATGATATCTAAGCTCCTTTTCTGATCATGGCTTTCTGGTAGTCCAGTAATTTTTAAATGGCCTCTCCTTGATTTATTTTCCAGGTCGCTTATTTTCTAATGAGATGTTTTACATTTTTTCCCCATTTTTTTTCAGTTTTGACTTTGTTTTTTTGTTTCTTGATATCCCATTGATCTCTTTCTTTCCTTCTTTCCTTCTTCCTTCCTTCCTTCCTTCCTTCCTTCCTTCCTTCCTTCCTTCCTTCCTTCCTTCCTTCCTTCCTTCCTTCCTTCCTTCCTTCCTTCCTTCCTTCCTTCCTTCCTTTTTGGTGAGGCAATTGGGGTTAAGTGACTTGCCCAGGGTCACACAGCTAGTAAGTGTCAAGTGTCTGAGTCCGGATTTGAAGTCAGGTCCTCCTGACTCCAGGGCCGGTACTCTATCCACTGTGCCACCTAGCTGCCCATGAAGTCATTGATTTGTACTTGCCCATTTCTATTTTTTAAGGAATTATTTTCTTTAGTGAGCTTTTGTACCACTTTTCCCATTTAACCAATTCTACTTTTTTAAGGAGTTCTTTAGTAAACTTTTGCACCTCTTTTTCTACTTCACAGATTCTGCTTTTTAAGGAGTTCTCTTCATTTTTTTATCCCTCTGTTACCATTTGGGCAATTCTATTTTTAAAGTTATTATTTACTTAGGTATTTTTGTGTGTCTTTTATTAATTCTCTTTTCATAATTTTCTTGCATCACATTTCCCAATTTTTCCTCTACCTCTTTGATTGTTACAATTCTTTTTTGAGTTCTTCAAAGAGTTTGTGTTAGACTTTTTTCCAATTCACCTTTATCTTTGCTTGTAACTCTTTATACTCCATCTTTTTCTGAGTTTGCATCTTGATCTTCCCTGTCACCATATTAACTTTTTAGGGTCAAGTTCTCTTTTTGTTGTTTGCTCCATTTTCCAGTCTATTTCTTGATTTTCAACTTTTTGTTAAACTCTGCTGGGGTGGGGAAAGGGGAGAGAGAGGAGAAAGGAGCAGTTAAGGGTCACTGTTCCAATCTTCAGGTTTTCCGTCCTGTTCTTTTTGGAGCTAGTTTTAGAGGTTTGCAAGTTTTCAGTGCTTCCAAAGTGTTGTGATCTAAGGGGGAAGTATGGTTACTGTTCTCCTCAACTGTGCTTTGAACTTACCCAGGAAGGGACCTTTTTCCCTTGCAGCCACATACAATATCACTCCTTTTGGCCCTATAACTGTGACCCGGGCCTCTGCTCTCTTGTGGCCACAAGCGCTAGTGCTCCTTTCTGTCTTGCAAGTGAGGCCCTCTGCTCCCTTGTGAGTGACCATAAACATTCTTTTCCACCCTGGAACTATGCCAGTGCTTCTGCTACCTTGTAACTGCAAAGGCTAGTGCTCTTCTTCACCCTGGAACTGCAGCTTGGCACTGTGTATGGGCAATGTCCTAAACCCAGTGCCAGTGTAGAGGTCCCCTGTGATCTCTTTCTGGTTAGTTGTCTGATCTCCTCACTGTCTATGGACTGGGAGTTTCAGAAGCTGCTGGATTTGCTGTAGTGCAGCCTGAACTGTGCTCTGGGCCTTACCACCATCCTGGTGTGACAGACCTTTGCTGCCAATTTATGTCTTGGGCTAGAAAATTGTTTTATCTTGACCTTTTGTTGGCTCTGCCATTACAGAATTCTATTTAAGGTATTATTTCTAAGTTGTTTGGAGGCAAAGTAGGGAGATTTCAGATGAGTTCCTGTCTATACTCTACCATCTTGTCCCCTCACCCATTTTTCAAAAGAACTTTTGGGTTGTATACTATACACCCAAGTAGGTAATTTATTTTTCAGTTCTTGAAGTAATTTACGTGCCTCTTGTATCCATGTCCAATTTCATTCCCCCAAAATAATGCCAGTATTAATCCCACTTTGTTGCAAGTATTAAATAAGTAAATTAATTTCTTTTTAAGAATTTCTAGTCATTATTCATTAGCTGCTACAAATAATGTCTATTCAAATTATTCTAGATGTTATTTTGCTAGAATGAATCCTTTGTTTCTATTTTCATAATTTAAGTCATTCCTTCAAAGATTGAGACAAGAAAACCATTAATATAGCCAGGACATTTTGTAACAAGTATTATCTTCAAAAGAATTTGGTTTTTTTCTCATTTTTTTTAATGAAAAACATCTCAGCTGGAATGATAGAATAAGAAACATTTCAGCATGTATAATCATGGCATTCTATGCTTAGGTTCAAAAAATTCAATTCATACATATGTGGGTGTGTATATGCACATACATATATGTATATATGTGTGCATATATGTATGTATATACATATAATGAGATAGAGCTGATATGGCAGCAGTTTATCTTCTTTGTACTTCCTGCATCTACTCTGTATCCTGATTGTTTGGCTCACCTATTTTATCCCATTAGAGTGAAAGCTCCTTTAGGTTAAGTACTAATTTATTTCATCTTTGTACCCTGAGTGCCTGTCATGGTGCCTTGCACCAAATGGCTTGTAAATGGGTTTTTAACTAAATGGTTGAATTGCAATATAGGAGAAAACTTTCTAATTTATTAAAGCTCTCCAAAAATGGAAGAGGCTACCATGCAGTGGCTTCCTTGAGGTAAGTTCACTTTTCCAGGAGAGAGATTAGATAGGCATTTACCATGAATGCTAAAGAGTTAGTGAGAGGTTAGACATGATGACTCTTAAAGGTCCATTTCAGAATAAGAATTTGTGATTTAGAGACTTAGTAGTCTCACACTTTCTGCCAAAGAGAGGACTGGTTCATAACGAACACCATTTAATTTATTATATGATGTAGCTAGTCTTGCCACTCTTTATTTTGAAGTTCTTATAATGGCAATTTTTATTCATTATTTTTGTCCTTAAATCTTTAGAATACAGGGTGTCTATTAGTGGTGAATGATGTACTGAGCTTTGATTTAAATCCCAAATAAAAAGGAATTGCTCTGTTGAAGGACTCCTGCTGATTCCCTGTTTCCCGGGAAGGATGTTACAGGTTGTTTGTGTTTGCCTATCTCTCCCATAAGCCTAGGAATTTCATCTTCTGCACATTGAACGGCTGTTGTGTACCCAGGGCCACCAAAGAAGCTGCTGGCTGCAGAGGTTGGATGAGCAAAGCTCAAGGGCCTGCCTCTTCATCTTTTTTGGTTTCTTTTGAACACCTGTTCTCTTCTCTTACAGAACATCAAAACTACTTTGGAA
Organism: Dromiciops gliroides; assembly: GCF_019393635.1. NCBI lineage: Eukaryota > Metazoa > Chordata > Mammalia > Microbiotheria > Microbiotheriidae > Dromiciops > Dromiciops gliroides. The sequence continues at coordinate 147,967,403 of NC_057864.1, forward strand.
TAGATGAAAATCTGGGCCCTGTCGCAATCAGCATCCGGAGAGAGAAGCTTGAAGAAGCTAAGGAAAAAGAAGGCTCCCAATTCAACTATCGAGTAGCTTTCAGGACCAGTGAGGTATTTTTGCTCTCAGTTAATTTATTATCCTTGGGGTGAGAGGTTTTTTAAAACAAAGTCAAACTGAGCTAGGTGGCTCAGTGGATAAAGCACCAGCCCTGGATTCAGGGTGACTTGAGTTCAAATCCGGCCTCAGACACTTGACACTTACTAGCTGTGTGACCCTGGACAAGTCACTTAACCCTCACTGCCCTGCCCCCCCCCCCAAAAAAAACCATAAAACAAAAAAACCAAAGTAAAACCAAATATAAACCTCTTAGGCCTTTATAACAAGAGATCCTATTGTTCTCAAATTTTAGACTCTTCTCTATTCTTAAATTACTCCAAGACTTGCTACTTAGATATGCCTCTATTACACCACTTGCCTATCTCACACAATAGTTGAAAAGAATAATTTTAACAACTCTTGCATGTATATAACTCCATGGGTGTTAAGGAATAATGATTTTGATTGCTGTCTTATGCCATAGGACAGAACAAAAGACACAGAGGATTTGGGACATGCTGAAAAGACTGGATATATGCAGAAATGGGATTAAGATTATTTTAAACTGTAGCAGACAAAAATAGGTAGCCAACAATAGGGAAAACCATAATCTTAGAGGGTTTTGCCAGAGAAGTCATTCCACACACCCCCACCACCACATACGTGTGTGTAATACATATATATACACATATGTGTGTATATGTATTATATGTACATGTGTATATGTGCGTGCATGTGTATGTGTGTAACTCATTTGGGTTCTTACAAGATACTTTATACACACAGGTTCTTACAAGAAATAGATAGATAGATAGATAGATATAGATATTTTTTCTTTTTTCTTGTAAGAATACAAATGAGTCTCATACTTTTGGTGATTTTCACTGCAATTATTACCAAAATAGTACCATATAATAGTCTTGTGGTGAGTTTTGTTTCTATTTATTAATTAAGAATTAGACTTGGTCCTTGCATTGGGTCCTGTTCTCATATGAGAATCTGAGATTTATTTAATTTAATTTTAATGGTATGATCTTAGAACAGACTGAAATCAATTTCAAAATCTAAATATGAAACAGTTTTAAGTAAGGTTGGGATCCTTTCATAGTTGCATGAGGCATTAGTACATGCATATATTGTCATACTATATATTTAAGGGTCCCCCCCCCATCATTCTAAGCCCTTCTGTGTTCATAAGATACAGTTCCTTCTTTGAAATAAAGGACTTATAAGTGACATATATATTATTGAGAGATAGTATAGTAGAAGGAGAGCTGGCCTTGGAGCTAGGAAGACATGGGTTTAAGGTATGGCCTTTGACCCCCATTGGCTGTTGGATGGACCCTGGAAAAGCTCCTTCACCTCTTTGTTCCCTAGGCAACTCTCTAAGATGACGTCTCATTAAAAGAGCTAACCTGTGTTAGCAGATGAAGGCTTCAGCCTCATCTGGAGTTCCCTATATCAGTGAGATCATAAGTCCATTCCTTGTCCTCGACATATTATGAGATTCATAGAGCTATTTAGAAGCTTTAGGAGTCATTTAATTTAATCCTTTCATTTTACAAACGAGATTTAAGTGAAGAAAGTTTAGGTAACTTGTCCAAGGTCTCATAGCTGCTTTGTACCAGAGAACATGAAGTTGGAATTTGGTTCTCCCGACCCCCAGTCTAGTGCATTATATTGCTTTATAACAGGACATATTCAGATTAGGGATCCATCTGAAGTATGGTCATTATGGTGTGTTTGGAATCAGATTTTATAAGCTGAGTTTCCCTAATCTCTTTGACCCTGTGTACAGCCATGTAGTAGATGCCGCTGGAAATCTCAAGCAGATCTAAAGTCTAGGAAGAGATACTGAGAAAAAAGAGGACAGGGGAGAAAGATAAAGGAGTAGACAGTGTTGGTCATTGTCCCAGGTGCTTCAGAGATGGGAAGCACAGAATTGTGGCTGTACAGCTCTGCTCTGCCTCCCTCTCTATCCCTCCTGCATGCCAATCCCAATTAGCCTGAGGTTCTCCTTGGACATCTGCGATTGCTATCTTAATGTGCTGGGCTTTTTTCCCCTTTTTGTTATGGGGGTGGGAAATACTTTACACACTCCTGTTCCCTTCCAAATAATAACAGCCTCTCTCCACCCATACTTGTGTTGTGTAAGTAAGACTAAAATTATACTTTAAAAAGGATGGCTGGCCAAGTGTTAGTGCTATAAATATTCAATAAAGTCTCACACTTCCCCCCCCCCCCCCGACAGCTTACAACGCTTAGAGGAGCAATTTTAGAAGATGCCATACCTTCCACCGCGAGGCACGGCACTGCACGAGGACTGCCTCTCAAAGAGGTTCTAGAGTACGTCATTCCTGAGCTGAGCATTCAGTGCCTAAGGCAGGCTTTGAACTCCCCCAAAGTCCCTGAACAGTTACTCAAGCTTGATGAACAAGGGGTAAGTCATTCACATGTTTTTTTGTGTTTTTATTTTAAATTTCTCTTGGTTTTTCAGACTCTCTTCTCCTTGTTTCCCCTCACCTTCTGCTGCCTTCTAAATATTTACTTATTTTAATACATGAACACATTGCAATCACTTTTACTTCTACTACTGCTTGGAGACAAATATTTCTTCATACAGGATACTGGGAGGTCAGTCTGTTGTTTTCACTGATGGGAATGTGGTTGATGCTTTGAAGCACTGATCTTATTAAAATTTTCTTCCTTAAATTTGGTCGTTAATTTTTGTCCACTATTTCCACTGTGCTGGATAGGAAGAGGAAAATTAAAGACGGTGATAGACACTGACCTGAAGAAGTTTATAATCCACTTTGGAAGTTAAAGCACATACACACATTTAGTTTGAACATGTATAGACACGTCTGCTATGTGCAGTCTCACCATGCTAGATGGTGAGACTGCAAAGACAAAAACGATGATGCATTGGATAGAATGCAGGACCTGGACTTAGGAAGACCTGAGTTTGAATCCTGCCTGACACTTATTAGCTGTGTGATCTTAGACAAGTCACTGAATCTTTTTCAGCTTCAGCTTCCTTATCTATAAAATGTGGGAAATAATAGTACCTCTCTCCTAAAGTTTTTATGAGACCAAAATGAGATAATACTCATAAAGCACTTTGCAACTTAAATTGTTATATGAGTGCTAGGTCTGGCTATTGTTGTTACTATTCAATAGTAGTTAAGTCTTCAGTCCTATAAGAGTATGAATATATTTAATTAAGAGTTCATTTGAGGAAGAGGTCCTGTCCAGCTAATGAGACTTCAGAAGATTCCCTGTGTCCACATGCACGGGAGAATGGGGGCATCGAGGACGTAGAGGCTAAAGAGGACTTTGGGAGTCACCCTGCAGGGAACTCAGGGGGATCTATCAGAAACTGTACTTGATTCTGGGACTACAGGGAACTCAAAAGAACCATGGCAAAAGAATAGTGCAGAGAAATAGTGAAAGTCATTTTTGTCATGAATTGTACTGTCGCTAGAGTCTAGAACTGGCCTTCAGTGGAGAGTGTATGTGGAGAAAAGGAAGGTGGTGTCTAATAGTGGAAGGGGTGAGATGTTGCCTTTAATGCAGTCAGGATTGGCAATAAGAGTGGATCTTTTCTGATTTTCCTTCAGCAAGCCAGTAAAAATATAGATGGAACTGTATGGAGGGTGGGGGCAACTAGCAGGGTTTCATTCAGACTCAACCAGTGTGTTAACCTGCTGGGAAAGCAGCAAGTTGGTTTTTTTTGTTTTTGTTTTTGTTTTTTATAAAGCACTATGTAAAGGCTATCATTATTAATATTGATATCACTATTGACCTAGTCTAAAGTAAAGCAAACTGAGACTCCAGTCTGTCTCTCCAAGGACATGTTTGAGAAATCCTCAGAAGTCATATGGAAGAGGTGATATTTGAAATGGGCTTCAAAGTCCTAATAAAATGTTGATAGGGACGGATCAGGCAAGGGGTAAAGGAGATATTTGAGAAGCAGCATTGCATTAACAGACTTTTGAATACAGGATAGTATAGAGAGATTTTACAAAATAGCAAATAGTATAATTTGTGGGGGGGGGGGGGGCAATGAGGGTTAAGTGACTTACCCAGAGCCATACAGGTAGTAAGTGTCAAGTCTCTGAGGTTGGATTTGAACTCAGGTCCTCCTGACTCCAGGGCCGGTGATCTATCCACTGCACTACCTAGTTGCCCCCACAGTATAATTTAGCCAGAATGTTGGGAACATTAAGACTAGAAAGTGAAGGTAGGCTTAAGACTAATCATTCAGTAGTAATCAGAAGAAATGAAGAGAATGGAAGGAAGGAAGCTTTTATAATAGTTCCTGGGAAAAGTGCAGGGAGCCTACAGTGGCGATAGTGGGAAAGGAGAGATGATTGGTTTTAATTTCCCAGACCAGGCATCTTGTACTGATACCTGAAGTGTTAGCCTAAATATTCAATATATTTTTAGTAACTGTCTTCTTTTTGTAAAAATTATTCAGTAAAAAAGTGAGTACTTTTAGAATTTCCAATGAGAGGATAAACAAGCTCTATACCTTTTTATTAGAATAAGTTGTATTCGTTATTTGATACTCCTTGATTCATGTGTGATGCAGAGCTAATTTTGGGACCCCAGAATGTTTGGTGCTTTAAATGGGCTGAATTTATAAAGCTGATTATTCTAATTGGACTAACAAGTTAACAGTTAATCATGAGCAAATTATATTCAGGCACCTTAAGATTCAGAGTGAATCAACATAGTGATCTGTTGAGGTCAAGAAGGTAACTTAGCTTTCAAAAACAAACCAATCAGTTACTCACACAGTGATGGACTAGTTTAGATGAGCATCTGAATGCCTTGTAAATTCCGTTATAGAGATCTTTATTGTTAGTTATTTTTTCTTGTTTCTGTGTCCTTGCTAATCATGTAAACTGTCCAAAACATCCGTGGAACAATTGAGTACAATAGTTTAACAAAGAAGGAATAATGACATATGTTTGCCTTTGGTCCAACATGTACGTGAGTTTGAAACAGCCTTTTAGTACATTGTTGAACATGATTTGATATCTCAGGGGAAGACATGTAAAGTGCTTAAGGTTTGTGTCTTCAGTTCTGTGTTCCATTTTTATCTCTAGAAAATTTATGCTCTGCTTTCTAAAGGCAGCTAAAGCGTACTCCGTAAGAGATGCCACACTGATTTGTATGCCTCAGAGTGTGTGCTTGTGTTCTTGTTGTCTATAGGAGCAGAGTTCTGGTGATAGTTCCAGTTTCCCCCACCATGAGTCATGGGGCCCCTGTGATTCTGCTTGATGGCACATGGCCTGCCCTTCAGGGTATTAAAAGGACAACATTTGGCTAGTGTCTAGTTGAGTTTCTCTTTTGGAAATGAGATCCTATTGGGCTAGCTAATACAGTAAAGAACTGAGGGCAAAATCAAAAGCAGTGGGATCTTTTGTGTAACAGCTTAGGATAAAGGTGCCCAACTATTTTGTGCTAGGTTAAGCATAGAAACTTTGAACTTGATCATCAAAGCATTTCTCAAGATTACTCCACTATAACTCTAAATTCGAGGAATTATTATTGAACATAGGGCTCCGTTTTGAAGTAGAGAAATACTACTTATTGGGTTAGATGAGTTTAATGTGCTTTTCCTTTTGAGACTCATGTAGCATTAATATAAGATACTTAAAAGCTTTCTATGTAATAATTGATTTATTCTTTAAGAACTTTGCAAATTTTTGTTTCCTTGAAATTCTATGACTTTTCACAATCTGTGGATAACATGATCTAATATAGTATATCTCTTGCCAGTGTAATATGTTTTGTTTAATTTATGAAAGAAGTTTGCATGCCCTTTCCTCTCAACCCAGAATATATAGCACATGGAAAAGAAAATCTACCTTCTCTGTCTCATTTTGCTAAAAGTGTTTTTTATATATATATGTGTGTGTGTGTGTGTGTGTGTGTATGTACATATATGTGTATATATAATTCTTCAGTCTACAATATAAAATATATTTATATGATGTTTCATTCATTACTTTCATTACTAACTTTTTAAAAAATGTACTTTAAAAGTTATTTTTAAAGATAGCTATTAAGGGGCAGCTAGGTGGCACAGAGGCTAAAACACTGGCCCTGGATTCAGGAGGACCTGAGGTCAAATACGGCCTCAGACACTTGACACTTAGTAGCTGTGTGACCCAGGGCAGATCACTTAACCCTCATTGCCCCACAAAATGGATGGATGGATGGGTAGATAGAAAAATGAATGAATGAATGAATGAATAAATAAATAAATAAATGAACAAATAAATAAATAGATGAATGACCAAATAGATATATAGGTAATTGTTTTTTTTTTTTAAAAAGATAGCTATTAAAAAAAACGTTCTACCAAAGTAGCAGCTAGGTGATATAGTAGATAGAGTGTCTTGCCTTGAGTCAAATCTGGCTGGCCTCAGACACTTATTGGCTGTGTGACCCAGGGCAAGTCACTTAAATTACCCTCTTTTCCTCAGTTCCTCGTGGGTAAAATTAGCTGGAGAAGGAAATGGCAAACGCCTCCAGGGCCTTTGCCAAGAAAACCTCAAATGGGGTCATAAAGAGTTGGATGCAACTGAAAAGACTAAACAACAATAAAAACCAAAGTCTCCTGCTCATGTTTCATTATGGCTGAGAGATGACCATGCCAATGGTGTACAAAACCTGGGAGGTTCTTCCATGCTGGAGAACCTTTTGAAGACAGTACTTAGAACAGACTGTGTGCTGTATCTAAAGACCAGTATAGGTAAGTTTGGAGATGTTTATTACCGGAGCATTAGCCATTAATCGACAAGTTCTTTAGTAATGATTTTATGAATTACATGCCTCATGATGTTGAGGTTTTTAATTTGTTATGTCCTTGAAAGAGACTAGTGATCCTTAGGGTGACTCTGCATCTTTTCTTCAGGGTCAGTTGCTTTGACTCAAAGAGTTTGTGTGTTCTTTTACCATTATCACCTTTTGCTTTTCTTCTGTGAATTCTTCCTCTGCTTTAGTATTTCTGCAGTGTAAGTCTTTTGTTCTCTCCTCCTTCTCTGAAGAAATCCTTAATCTTGGATTTAATTTTTTTCCTTCCTCTCTGCCATGTGTGAGGCAGGAGAACATTCCAGGAATTTCATAGAGTACAGCCTATGAAAAAGCACGTTGTTGAGAGATGAAGTGTTATGTGCAAACACAGCAAGATGCCTGCTGCCCTGTACTATATATAGTATGTGTAGGGAATAAAGTAGAAGAGGCCTGGGAATGTAGAAAGGGACAAGTTTTGAAGAGCTTGAGAAGCCAAACAGAAGATTTTAAATTTGATCCTGTAAATATTCAGGAGGGACTGGAATTTATTGAGTAGAGGGGTGATACAAATAGACGTGTTCTTTAGGAAGATCACTTAGTCACCTGTGTGGGAGATGGACCAGAGTAGAGAAGGACTTGAGGCACAGAGACCAACCAACAGGCTATTGTAAAAGACCAGGTGTGGGGGCAGCTAGGTGCAGTGGATAAAGTACTGGCCCTCTATTCAGGAGGACCTGAGTTCAAATGTGACCTCAGACACTTGACACTTACTAGCTGTGTGACCCTGGGCAAGTCACTTAACCCTCATTGCCCCACTAAAGAAAAAAAAAAAGTCCAGGTGTAAGGTAATCAGAGCCTGCACCAGGGTGACAGCTGTGTGAATGGAGGAGGGAGGGTGGGTATTCAAGAGATATTGTGAAGCTAGGAACAACAAAACCTTGGTAATAGATTAGATATGGGGGATGAGAGAGTCAGGAGTCAGGTATGAAACTAGGATTATGATCCTGGGCAACTGGGAAGATAGGGGTGCCTTCAACGGTAAGAGGAATGTTGGGAAGAGGAGAAGGTTTAGGGGGGAAGATATTGAGTTCTCTTTTGAACATGGTGAGTTTTAGTCCTCTGTGGGATATCCGGTTTGACGTGTTTAATAGGCATTTGGTGATTTCAGGGAGTTTTTGAACTTTAGTAGAGAAAAATAACATTTATTAAAAATATATGTTTTTTTGTGATCTTATGTATTTTTTTATATATTTAGAAATCTTCTGAGAAGGGGGTCCATAGACTTCACTAGACTTCCAAAGGAGTCTAGAACACACAAAGAAGTAACCAGCCTGCTAGAGCAATACTCTGAGTCAATAGCAATTGAGATTACTTGTGCTTATCACTGTAGCTATATGGAGCTATTTGTGGATTGAGATACTGAATAAAAGTTCTAAGTATTACAATTCTTCAGCATTTTTGCCTTGTTGGGGAGGTAGAAGTGTAGGGGTTGCTGTTTTGTAGAATCAGCTATACTTTGGAGATTTGAAGGCTTGGGGTGATCTGACAATGCTGATGATGAATTAGATTTAAAAAATATTCTTGGTCCTCTGTGACACCTTAAAGCTAAATGGTGGGAAAGGTAAGAAGGTACTGAAATTTAACTATTGCTATTATAAGTAGTTTTTTTTAATTTGTTGACCCACAAGTAGATGTGCTATTAAAAGAGCTAAACAATATTTATATTTGCATTCCCATTATAAATGTAACTAAGGATATGTTTTAAAAAAATGTAGCTAGATGGCGAAGTGGATAATGCCCCAGCCCTGGATTCAGGAGGACCTGAGTTCAAATCCGGCCTCAGACACTTCACAATTTACTAGCTGTGTGATCCTGGGCAAGTCACTTAACCCTCTTTGCCCCGCCCCCTCCCCACCTCCCAAATGTAGCTAGGTGGAAGGAAGACTCTTGAACAGGAGTGTAATGAATAGTTATGTCCCTAAAACCCATTTCAGGAATAGTAATCTTGGTTGGCAATGCTGATGATGAAGCCAACAGATCAAGGTGAAAATTTGCAATTCAAGTAAATGATAACCACTACCAGATTCCCAAGGAGATCAAGGACCAAGTGAATGGTTCCATATATTCAAATGGATCTGTGTTCATCTATGTGGGTTTTTCCTTCAGTGATACAGATGGCAAGCCTTACATGCCTTCACAATATTTAACCACTACCTTCAACAAATTTGGTCCACCTAACATACTGGGGGCCTTCCTTGAATTCTTCTGACATTATGGGGACACCTACCACTGGAGCATGTAGGATGGCTTTTTTGTTTATACTTTGCTGTCACCACATTAATAGGCTGTCTTCTCTTTCTATCATACATTTCTTTGAGGATATCATCTTCTCCCTCATAATACCTTCCTTGTTCTAGCCTCATTGCACCTCATGGGCTCCTCTCCATCACCCATTGGGTTATCTTGAGCTTCCATTCTTTAAAGTCAGTAGTGTTACATTACTTGAAGCCATGTCATCCCTGGGAGATTGTATGAAAAAAGATAAGCCTTCATTTCAGAGAGACACTTGGAGTCATTAGTACAACTCTGCACTTTCCAAAAAGCAAGGGAGCTTGCCTTCTGGTCCTGGATCCAAGCTACTGTCTGCTTGTAGTGCCAGTTCAATATGTGTGTGTTTGTATGTATGCATGCATGCATGCATGCATGTATGTATGTGTGTGTAATATTTTTGGTACAGCATATAGTTGGTAAAGCAGTCAACTAGAATTAATTAAGCACCTACTATGTACCAGGCACTCTGCTAAGTGCTAAGGATACAAAGAAATGCCCCTGCCCTTGAGAAGCTCCCAGTCTAATGGGGGAACCACATAAACAATTGTGTATAGATAAGCTATATACTGAATAGTGTGATAAAATAATGGGATTTGGCGGGCGCCCAGGGGCCCCACCTGAAGACCATCAAAATCAAGACTGGCTGGCTGGCCCTGAGTGGGGTATTGTTCTCAGAGGCAGTGTACTACTGACATCAGAAAATAAAATTCTATTAAAAAAAAAATGAGCTGGAGTAGGAAATGGCAAACCATTCCAGTCCACAAGGGTTGCAAAGAGTCAGACATGACTGAATGACTGAGCAAGAGACCACTCTTAACCAATTAGCTTGAAGGACCTCCCCTTTTGGGGAGGGAGACAGGAAGTAGGAAGGTGAGGCTGGCTTGCTGGATCTTTCTCTTTTCCTCTGGAACTAGCTTGGTGGCGGCAGAGATGGAGAACAGGAGGGCCCCTCCTATCCATCCAGGACTTTGGCATGGTGGGGGACTTCACATGGATTGTTAGGAAAGGAAGTTTGTTTCTCTCTGGCTATACGGAATAGGTCTAAACTAGGATTTTCCATTCTCTCTCTTCATTAACTTATACACTTTAATAAATCCTTAAAAGCCTAAACTCTTGCTGAATTTATCAGTGATTTTAGCCAGCTTCCCCGCCAAAACTGGGAGGGGGGGGGGAGTGGGGAGATTAGAACCCACATTTAGAAAAAGATGGATTATAAATCAGTAAGACCTGGATTCAAGTCCTGCATCTTGCACATGATTTTGTGAGCCTCATCAAGTCATTTAAACTCTCAATGGCAAAGGCACATCTTTGACTAAGTTGCAGAGCAGATACTAGCCCGCATTTTTTCCTGTTTCCCATTCCAGGTGTACATGTGTGTACATGTATGTGTGTGCATTTATGTATATGTGCATGTATGTGTGCATGCATGTGTGTATCTTATCCATTCACATGGGGGACTGAACAAATTATGGCATATGAATGTAGTGAATATTATAATGAATAAGAAGTCAAAGGAACTTGGGAAGATTTGTATGAATTGGTAACAGCAAAGTAAACAGAAAGAAGGAAACCATTTACAATGTTACCCAAGAGATATAAAGGGAAATAACACTAAAAGCCTTCAGAATTCAAATCACTTTATTTTTCAGTAGAGATGTAGTCATCTCTGGGTGTGAAATTAGATACAAGCTACTACGTGTCAATTTGTTTTGTTTAATTGTACTCGAATGAAGGATTCTACTGAGGGGATGGTATAAGGGAAATGATAGCAACGTTATTTTCTAAGACATCAATAAACCATTTTTCTAAAAAGATAATTATTAGTTATATATCTACATTTGTTGTAGAACATGAAATAAAGAAGAAAATGTATGGAGAACTTGGCATGATTCCTCACAATAAACATCTATCTCAATGTATAGGGACTTGAATGTGACAAAAGCAACAAGGAAAGAGGGTGAAAAATGTTGTAAAATATGGTTTGGAATCAAGTTAATAAGACTTGTAGATTAGTGAGAAATCTTATGGCTATTTTCCTTAAAAGCAAAAAAAGAAACCAGTAGAAACATAAAAATGTCAAAAGCTAAAAGTCATATTAATACTTTTTTCCAGGAAGAAGTCAGAAGGTGCTACTTGTGTATGCATGTTTGTACATATGTAATTATATATACATACACATATGTATGTGTGTGTGATCTAACATAATCACAAAATATAAGTTTGACTTGACTGGAAACAACTTGTCACTGAACTAGTTACCTCAGAAACAGCTATCTAGGGGAGAAATTAGACTTATTTAGTGCAAAAGTCAAAATGAATACCAAATTAAAACAAAAATTAAAAGGCCTGAAATTAAAGTATCTCTAACCTAGCCTCTTCAGGTAGACCAGCAATACCTAAATAAGGGAAATTGATGAAAGTAAAAGTAGGGATTCTGCAAAACAGTTGACAACAGTGAAGAGATAGGGGAAAAAAAAGAATGAGAATGCACTTTAACCAACTTAATTTCAACTGTTTAACAGAAAGACTAGTTAAAACCAACATCATTCAACAGTACAAGATAGTTTATAGGAAACAATAGAAGAATATGACTGCTAAAATGAGCAATAATTTCATTTTACAAACCCACAGAAAGTAGGGATGATGGGGGGAAAAACACATGACCCCACATAAGAGCCAGCTGAAAGTATCCCAAGAGCATTTGTTGAGGAAAATAAATAAACTGGGACAAAAGTGCTGACTCAGAGGGTTTTGTATTCTCATCTGTGGTAGTAGAGCCCCTGTCTTTGGACTCTTCTACCTTTATATCTCATTGGAAGAAGTGGCAATGACCATCCCCAAAGTGAAAGTGACACAGGCCCAAGGCCTGACCTGGTGGAGGGGAAACAAATTGAAAAGAATTGAAGGATAGGTTTTTGAAGTTAACACAGGGAGGGAAAAATTGCAAAAGAAGAGAAGAAATCATGGATAATAGTGTTACTCCTGTGGAATTATTGGTACCTGTTGACCTACAAGCCTACTCTCTTAACGCCATAAAGTCTTTATTAGAATGGTGACTGATACAATACACTAAGGGGATCATCAATGAAAAAATGAGATTGGGCTTTTCCAAGCTATTCTCCGTAGAAGACTACATCCTGGTAGTATAACTGACTGAAAAAATACAGAGAATGTAAGTTCATACTGTGGCTATTATTTATTGACTGAAAAGCATTTAACACATTAGAACTTTGTTAGGTGGCCTTGTGGATAAAGTACTGTATTTCAAGTCAGAAAGACGTGAGAATCTTGTCTTGGCTCTGTGTTCCTGAGCAAGTCGCTTAACCTCTCTTAGCTTCAGTTTCCTCATCTGTAAAGTGGGGTATAATAACATCACCTATCCCCAGAGGGTTGTGAGAAACAAATGAGATAATATATGTAAAGTGCTTTGCAAAACTTAGTGCTAGATAAATGCTAGCTGCTATTGCTGCTGCTATAAGGCAAAGGCCAAATTAGTGAGAATTAGCAATCCCATGGAGTGGTGGAATGTATTTGAATTACAGTTTTTGAAGTTAAACATATCAAATATGGCTATTGGTTAGGAAAAGGGTAATAATTATTAATATAAACTATTATGTAATAATAAAGTTAATAATATCAACATCAAAATGCGACCTAAAAGTTTCTCCTTACACAAGATGTCTCTTGCACATATATTAAATTAGTAAAAGTCTTCCTAAGTAAGTTAAAACAATCCATTTCAAGAGACCTGTTTAACCAGTTATACTGATAAGAATCAAATAAATGAAGAATGTATTGTTTTCAGATTATGATATGCATTTAGTCTGACAAAATATCAAGTGAGTACATCAGTATATATCTGTTGGATGAGAACTACAGATGGAAAGAGAGTTGGGCATAGATATAAGAGCAAGGAATTGGGCTTTCAATTGCAATTGACTGTAAGCGCAATGGAAAGATAGACTTTAAATAGATTGAAACATATTGCCAACAAAGACTTTCATGGGAAGGTAGTGTAAAAGATTAAATGAATATATCAGCAGAAAAGGAGGGTGTACGCACACAGTGGGAATACCAGGTGGACTGTTGTACTGACATCCACAGAATTTTTTTTAAAAGCATAATGCTTTATAGAATTTGGGATAAAAGTTTTTAAAACTGAAGGATTTTTTCTCCCTATTTTTTGTTCCCTTTCAATAGCAAAAGCTTGATGCTTTGTTGTGAATGAGACTTGCTTATAGGTGAATTGTTTGTATAAAGTACTTGACATCTCGACATCTCCATAATACTTAACTATGGATGTGATTAAAAAAAAAACACAACAAAAACCATTATTGGGCTGAATTTAGCTGACCTCTGGGAACTGATTGACAAGCTGTTACTAGGAAGCCCTGAATTTCACTGGATAGGAAACTTTGTGTGGGGTTTTGCCTTTATTGCTGATTTCATTTATTGTGCTCTCAGTTAGCTTGCTAAAAGAGAAAAGTTGAATTTTTTTAAGCTATGAGTTTTTAAGTGTTTGGTTGTGATTAAATATTTTTGGCATGCCCAGCCTATACCAGACAGACACAGAATGAAAGAGGTTTCTGCCTTTTAGGAGGTTTTATTCTGACCTGACTGCATACACATGTTTAATGAGGATAATGTACAAACCTATACTCATCTATTTTCATGCTGCTAAACATTATTTATCATATATTTTCTGTGGAGTTATTTTTGATTTTTCAGACTTCTACGTAAAGTTTGTTTGTTTTAAGTTTAGAGAACCAGTTATATCCTTCTAGTCAGTCATAATCATTAAGCATTTACTGAGTGCCTTCTATAAGCCAGACACTGTGCTAAGCACTCAAGAAACAAAGAAAGGGAGAAAGACAAACCTGCTCTCAAGGAGTTCAAAGTCTGACAGAACAGAAGACTTGAAGGCAATTATATGCAAACAAGATCTACAGGGTGAATGGGAAATGGTCAACAGAGGGAAGGCACTAGAATTATTATTATTGTTGTTGTTGTTGTCATTACTTTGCAAAGCAGTGAGGGTTAAGTGACTTGCCCAGGGACACACAGCTAGTAAATGTCAAGTGTCTGAAGCCTGATCTGAATGCAGGTCCTCCTGAATCCAGGGCCCATGCTTTATCTACTGTACCATCTAGCTGCCCCAGCACTAGAATTATTAAACGGGATTGGAAAAGGCTTCCTAAGTAGAAAGTAGGATTTTAGTTAGTTTTAGTTAGTTAGTTTTTTTTTTTTTTGGTGAGGCAATTGGTGTTAAGTGACTTGCCCAGGGTCACACAGCTAGTTAGTGTCAAGTGTCTGAGGCCGGATTGGAACTCAGGTACTCCTGACTCCAGGGCAGGTGCTCTATCCACTGTGCCACCCAGCTGCCCCTTAGTTAGTTCTTAAAAGAAGACACAAGGTGGACATGAGGGATAATTGAATCCATGAGAACTAATGAAAGCATCCAATTAAATAATATAGAGGGAGAAAAAATGAGAACAAGGCCCAGGACAGATCTCCATGGAACACTCATGGTTAAGAAGCATCACCTGGACAAAGGAGACTGGGAAGGAGTGGTCAGGAGGAGAAGGTTGCATAAAATAAGCTAGTTGAAGACCTGCGAGGTTGAGTTTGGGAGAAAGGAAGCATCAGTATGTACGCTGAAGTCCCCCTGATATAAGGGCAGGAGTTGGGAAGGATGAAGGAAAGAAAGAAGAAACATTTATATAACACGTACCACATGCTAAGTGGTACTAAGTGGGCTAAGTGTTTGTTGTTGTGGTTTTTACAAATATTTAATTTGATCCTGACAACAACCCTGGGAAATAAGTGCTATTATCATCCCCATTTTACATTGGAGGAACCTGAGGCAAATACCTTATGTGACCTGGCCATGGTCACAGAACTAGTAAGTGTCTGGATTGGAACTTGGCTCTTCCTAACTTCAGGCCCAACACTTTATCCCCTGTGCCTCTAGGGAGATGAGAAAGATTGAGCCAGGTACTGAACTCATTTAGGAGAGAAAGGGAGCAGCCTAGAGTAGACAATAGCTCGTAGCATTTTGACCTGGTGGTAGATATGGATTGAGTGTACCTCAAAGGAGGTGAGGCCACTGAGTGATAGAGGTGAGGTGGGGGAGCCCATGGGGATGGAGTTTTCCTGCTCCCCCACCTTGAGGAGAATGAATGAAAGTACAGTCAGTGCTGCGGAGGGTGACTAGGGTGGCCATATCATCAGATGAGATTAAGAACTCAGAATAAGAAGATAAAAAGACTGGGGAAAGAGATTTAAGATGAAAGGAGTTTGTTGCCCTTGGAAGACATTTTCCATAGAGCCCAGTGGAAAAGAGTGGGGAGCTGTAGAGTGGAACTTAGAGGCGGGTGGAGGGGGTGGATTAGTGGACAGTGTGGGGATAGAATGGGGATTCTCTGATGAGAGCACAGGTTTGGGATCACTGATGTAGGGAGGGTATGAGCAGATGAGAGTCTTTCAGTCATCTGTGAATGAGTTTAGCTCCCCACATGGGGGTAGTTTGCAAAGGGCCATCAGAAAGGAAAAATGTATGTTGGGGAGGTAGAAGACTGAACATATATTTTACTTTATATAAGTTAATTCTTGAAAAATATAGCTTTGGGGCAGCTAGGTGGTACAGTGGATGGAGCACTGGCCCTGGATTCAGGAGGACCTGAGTTCAAATTTGGCCTCAGACACTTGACACTTACTAGCTGTGTGACCCTGGGCAAGTCACTTAACCCCAATTGCCTCACCAAAAAAAAAAAGCAAAAGAAAAATATAGCTTTTAGGGGCAACTAGGTGGCACAGTGGATAGAGCACTGGCCCTGGATTCAGGAGGTCCTGAGTTCAAATTCGGCCTCAGACACTTGACACTTACTAGCTGTGTGACCCTGGGTAAGTCACTTAACCTCAATTGCCCCACCAAAAAAAAAAAAAAAGAAGAAAAATACAGCTTTTCATAAATTTATTGTTTCAAATTCACTAAGGAAGCTATTTAAATAAGTGTATGGGTACTTTCCTTTTGTCAATTGAAGAATTCTTTTTTAGGGCACCATTATCATACATAACCACCCCTCTCTGGGTTTACATCACTCATAGTTTAGCAGCTCTTTATGCCCTTGTTTATTTTCATCTGTGTAAAGTGAGGTACATACATAGTAGGCCCATGTGATGTTTAGGAGATTGAATAAGACCTGAAAGCAGGTTTTTATTTATTTATCAAGCTTTTCACAATCTTTTTTCTCCCTTCTTGTCCCTATGACCTGCTGAAATTGCTTCTCTTCCTAAGAGTAGACCAGATGATGATGCCAAATTTGTGCCCCTTCCTGTCCCCCTCACACAACCCTAGTCAAAAGATGGACCTGGATGGTCATTCTCTTCATCTATCTCATTGTGTGCATATAACACTTAATACGGAAGGACTTTGGCATTTTGACAAGCAAGCTGTTCTATTATGAAACAGTACAATACGCCTTAGGCTACTCCCACACCAAGACTGTGGGAATCACTATGATTCATTTAAAACTCGTTAAAAGGTCAGTGCAGAAGGGTGAGCCTTGCTTTTCTCCCATACATTTAGATGTTCAGGCTCAGTCTGAGGTTTATGAGCCTTAGGAAGTCGGGGCCTTAAATTGAACCTCTTACTCAACGGATAGCTAGTAGAACCAGAATCTCTGGGTGGCAGCCTCCAGTCGTGAATAGAAACAGGAAAGGCAGGGTGCTGCCCTCTGATGCGCCTTAGCGGCAGTTGAGTCATTGATTATATTAGATTGGATTACTTTCAAAAGGTTTAGAAAAGTGTTTAGGGAGAACTTATGTCGTTTACTTCATCGACTGGATTCATATTTTATAATTAAGAGCTTTATCATCCATTTCTGCCAAATTATAACAGTGAAACAGCTCATTGTAGTGGAATGCCAACTTGCCTTTCACCCTCTCACTGGCACTCTGCTTTGTGAATAGTTGGCACTTAATTTTAGTTACAATCAATTGCTTTTGTATTACTCATCTGGGAAAACTGATTCTGACCACAGAAATGTAATTTTAGCTCTTTAAGTTTCCATGTTACATATGCTAGTTATGACATCTCATCTAATTACTGTTAGCCATCTACTCCAATTATATTCATTAGTATATATGATTTCCTTTTATCCATAATCGTGATAACTGTACAGCGTATACAGCTGGTATATACTTGTCATTTTTTCCCCATAAGCTGGACTCCACTCTGAAGAGTAAACAAAACAAATGAATATTAGGGAGTTTTTTAAACTCTAGAATTTCCTTTCGTTCATTCTACATCAACATTATGTCAGAGTTAATTTAATATTATAAGCATCACTTGAGGCATTTGCAAGATCATGAAATAAGTCATAGGGTATTAGAGCTGGAACTTAGAAATTATATAGATCAATTCAACTCCTTTATTTTATAGAGGAAGGAACCAAAGTTAAGAGAGGAAAAAATGACACGTTCAGTGTCATGTGATCTCTATTGGGAGAGATGATCTAACAGGCCATCCAACCGCACTCACAACTGCCTGGTAATCCCTTCTACCATATGCCCCGTAATTGGTTATCTAGCCTCAGAAGACCTAGGGTGAGTTATCCACTGGTTCTCCCAAGGCAGCCCATTCCGCGGTTGGCTAGCTCTGAGTGTTCGTTTTTCTTTCCATTCAGCCTAAATTTACTGAGCTCTTTGCATTTTCCTCCCATTGTGTCCTATTTCAGCCTTGTGAGGCTAAAAAGAGCATGTCTACTTTCTTCTCCATGAGACAATCCTTCAAACACAGCCACATGTTCTTAAATCATCTCTTCTCTGAGTTAAACGTACCAATTCCTACAACTTTTTTTTTTTTTTTTTTGGCAGGGCAATGGGGTTAAGTGACTTGCCCAGGGTCACACAGCTAGTAAGTGTCAAGTGTCTGAGGCCGGATTTGAACTCAGGTACTCCTGACTCCAGGGCCAGTGCTTTATCCACTGCGCCACCTAGGTGCCCCCCAACTTTTTTTTTAATAATAAGATCACAGTCATCCTACTCCTTAGTGGCCATCCCCCATGCCTGGAATGTACTTTCTCATTACCTCAGACTCACAGAGTTTCTTTCTTTAACCATTTTGATCTGCTAGAAATTAGATCTAAATCCACAAATCATACCTCATACTAAGATAAGCTCCAAAGGATATGTGATTTACACCTAAAGGGTGATAGCAGGAACAAATCAGAGAAGCAAAAACTAAATTACCTTTCAGATCTATGGATAGTGGAACAGTTCATAGCCAAACAAGGTATGGAGAGGATCACAGTAGATGGAACGTAAACAAGGTGAAACTGGCACCATTTTCTGCCTGAACCTTGGACTGTAATGATTGGAATGATGCCACCTATTGGAGACTTACTATAGGAAAGCTCCACCGTGAGGAGAATGCCTCAGAGGGCAAGGCCATGCGACTTTTCCTTGACCTCAGGAAGTAACATTTGCACATGGGTACTGTCCACCAAGGCTACCAGCCAATCAACTTGAGGAGCCTCCCATTTTCTGGGAGGGGACAGGAAGGAGGAAGGAGGGCCTGTGTGGAGAGGTCTGTCTTTTTTGGGTTCCTGACTTGATGGTGGTGCTGGCGGCAAAGGACTTCACAGGAAATTTGAGGAAAGATAGGAGTGCCAGGCTGTTGGAATTCTGTTCTAAATCTTTCTCTTTCTATCTTTCAATAAACCCTTAAAAACCTAAACTCTTTTTATCAGTGATTTTAGTCAGTTTCCCCCAAAACTGGGGGAACAGATCAGAACCCACATTTAGAATCTTAAATTACACAGGGCCCTCCTTCCTAAACTACCTTGTATTCGCTTAATAGACTTAAGTTGTGTGTGTTTTATATGTGCTTTTTGTTTCCCCTATTAGAATGTAAACTTCTTGCAAGTAGGGATTGTTTCATTCTTTGTATTTGCACCCTCAGTGTCTAACATAGCCTAGCGCAGAGTTGGCACTTAAAAATACTTGATTCCTTCATTAAAACTGAACTAGAACCTAAGTTTCTTCCCTCCCCTCTTGGTGCCTTTTAAGGTTAAGATTAGATTATTGAAATTATTAGATTATTATTTGAATATCTCTCCTTCCACTTAACTACCTCTATGATCTCAGGGAGATGACTTAAACACTCAGGGCCCCTGTTTCCTCACTTTATATAAAATGGGAGGATTAGACTTTGGTTGCTGTTCAGTTGTTCTCAGTCACATCTGACTCTTTGTGATACCAATTGGTATTTTCTTTGGCAAAGATACTACAGTGGTTTGTCATTTCCTTTTCCAGCTCATTTTACAGATAAGAAAACTGAGCCAGGTTAAGTGATTTACCCAGGGTTACAGAGCTAGTAAGTATCTGACACTGGATTTGAACTCAGGTCTTCCTGACTCCAGTCCTGGAGCTTTATCCACAGTACCAGCTAACTAAAACCACTTTCAGCTGTAAAACTGTGATGCTCTAATTACTTATATAAAGTATATCTTATCAAATTCTAATTCTGTAAAAGTTAGTGTTTAATATTTATTGTGGTACTGTGGTAATAATAATAATAGCTAGCATTTATATAACCATTTGAGATTTACAAACAACCCCAGGAGATGTATGCTATTATTTTTCCCATTTTTCAGATAAGGAAATTGGGACATATGGAGATTAAGTGACTTGCCCAAGCTCATACAGCTAGCAAGTGTCTGAGGCTGAATTTTAACTCAAGTTTTCCTGACTCCCAAGTCCCACACCCAGCTGTACTGCCCAGCTTCCTCAGAAGTGGTCAGCTCTGTATGGTACATATGGTTGCTTTTAATTCATTAAAATATTGATCATAAACAACTCTTGTTCCCTAACCATAATGTGTAAATGGGAACTTACTCTGTTATCCTGATCTGTCTTAAGGTTTCTAAAGAATTGCTTTAAATCTAATTTGATTGTGCTTTCCTTATAGTTCCTTTAAATAATAATAAGGACTAGATGTCTTCTTTTTCTCCTGGGGAGGCCAAAGGGAGACATGCTATCTTTCCACAAGACTTAGGATGGTGTCCCATATGCCAAAAGTTCTTCCCTGCAACTTTCCCTAATTATTTAGACAGGTATATCTGCAGTTCCCATGCATTACCACTGCTAAATAATGTAGTAAGTAATAAGGCTTTTATCATCTTGTTGCTCTAAGGGTATGAATAACATACTCAGACTGTCTTTATTTTGTTGATATTCTTCATTGTGAACTTTAAATCAGGATATATTTTACAGATTGAAAATAAATGTGGGGTCAGTTAGGTGGCTCAGTGGGTACAGAACTGGCTCTGGATTCAGGAGGACCTGAGTTCAAATCCGACCTCAGACACATGACATGTGTGACCCTGGGCAAGTCACTTAACCCCAATTGACTCACAAAAAAAAGAAAAGAAAAAAGTTGTGATTCATGCTAGAAGTCATTTGGTTTGAATCTCTCTTCCTTTAAACACTGACAGAGAGAGAGAGAGAGAGAGAGAGAGAGAGAGAGAGAGAGAGAGAGAGAGAGAATGAGAATGCTTATAGAACAATATTGAGCCAGTTACTTATCTTAAGGAAAATAGTTACTACCATCATGACATAATATGGGCTGTTTGAAAAATCTGTATCAGGAACTCTTCAATTAGAGTTGAATTTCTTTGTGGCATGTTGTATGTTTTAACAGATGTTTTCTTTTTAAGATATTGAAAAACATAAGGAATGACTGTTACAGTGTAGCCAAGTGTACTTTTATGGGATAGGAAAAGATTTACTATTCTTTTTTTCTGCACTGACCCCTCTCTCTCCCATACACACACACACACACACACACACACACACACACACACACACACACACGCATACCCTCTCTGCATCTTCCTCAGATATATACATATATATACATATATTCCTATTGAGTCCTAATAAAAGTTGTTACAGCCTTTCGCTTATTTGGGCACATACAAATACAGACCAGTGAAAACCTGGTGTAATGGAAAGAACACAGAATTTGAACCCAGAAGATCTTGTTCTTAACTTGTTTATATCTCTTCCTTAGTGTGTAACTTAGTTGAAAAGCATTCTCTCTTTCTTTCTCTTGACTGTTTTTTTCATAGGTTAAAAACAATGGAATTGCATTAGATGTTTGCTATAATCTCTTTCAATGCTAATATTTTGTGATACTGGCCTAAATTTACACATATATTTGTATATAAACACACACACAAACCTGTGTGAATGTGTAAACAATCTGACATAGAAAAGCATTAAGAACTAGATACAAGGAGCTTTTAAAAGCTAAAAGTCTGAAAATACTTTCTAGCCTATGTTTTGACCTGAGAGAAGTGACAATTAGATATTACTAATTATAGCACAGAATATGCATGACTATTTCTACAGTTGTGAATGCTGAATGGTTGGTTGGGTGCCTTGAAATGAACTCCCTATCTCTTTCAGGGAAACTGGCTAATCACATGTGGCCATCAATTCTGTTCTTACAGGTAGTCACCAATTATATTCTTTATCTTGTTATTAAAAAAAAAATTTCTCCATTCTTTGTCTTGTAAATTTCTTTTCTCATGGTACAGGTTTTGTTGTGTTTTTCTGGAGCATCAGATCTGTTAACAGCTGATTATCATCTTACCTCTGGGGATTGTTCTGGCTAGCTTTTCTGAAAACATAATTCCAAGCTTCTGTGGCTTTAATTTTACTCTGAGATGCTGCCTGACACTCTTTGCCGAGTAATTGCTTTTTTTTAAAAAATTCTTTTCATTTCAGTTGAGCTTTCAGCACAAGATTGGGATCCTTTATTGCAAAGCGGGCCAGGGCACCGAGGAAGAGATGTATAACAATGAGACAGCAGGACCTGCTTTTGAAGAATTCCTGGATCTTCTAGGCCAGAGAGTACGGCTGAAAGGTTTTAGCAAATACCGAGCTCAGCTAGATACTAAAAGTAAGTTGTTTTGAATTGTGTGAAAGTCTAAGTCTCTAGGACTTGGCACATTTATAAATCATCACTTGGAAGCACATGGCCCGTTGTTCTTGACCCCAGATGCAGACCAGGAGGCTTAAGAGCATAGATTTCCTTAGATGAACAATAACAACAAAAAGTCCATTACTCAGGGGAATGGGCTGTGTATCATCATTACAGACAGACCAAATCTCTGTGTTTGTTGAAAACTGTTTTAATATTTTCTTTCTTTGTCTTAAACTTCTTCTCTTGTACCTCCATGAAGTTTATGACAAGGAAAAATTAGGAAAACTGCTTCCTGGTCATAAAATGCTCTTAACATGTATAACCATGTAAATTTTCTCTTCATGGAATTGAAGTTGCTTTGGGGGAGGGGGTAAAATAATGTTAAGGCAATTGGATCACACATTTGTGTGAACTTGAGCATTATTTTCTGTCCAGAACCAGTGTTGTTGAAGAGGTAGCCTGTTTAAAACAAAGGAATTGTCGATTTTTTGGAAAGATTCTTCTAATGTTTTCATTAGGACAGAATTATTTGCTATCATCACCATACCAGGTTTTCTTTTGTCTGTTTTTACAGAAGTTGTTTTATTTACCATGATAGATTAAAACATAATGCAGGTGTTCATTATGGGCAGGTGGGTGGTATAGTGGATAAAGCACTAGGCTTGAAATTGGGAAGACTCATATTCCTGAGTTCAAATCCAGCCTCAGATACTTAGTAGTTGTGTCAGCCTGGACAAGTCACTTAACCCAGTTTGCCTCCATTTCCTTGTCTGTAAAATGATCCAGAGAAGGAAGTGGCAAACCACTCCAGTATCTTTGTCAAGAAAACCTCAAATGGGGTCAAGAAGAATTGGATAAGACTAAAGTGATTCAAGAAATAACAACAAAAAAGGTGCTAGACATAAAGTTCCTTGGGCAAGTCCACGGTGGCCTCCCCAGTAAAAAGACTGGATAATACTAGATAACATCTAGAGTCCCTTCCTCTCCAAGATTCTAGGTTGTTTACATATTCCAAACATAGAAATAAATTCATGGACTTTAAAACTACAATCAAGTAAAGTCAAGCATTTGACAAAACAAAAGTAATAAGCACTTATTAAGTACTTCCTTAACACTAGCTATGTGACCCTGGCAAGTCACTTAATCCTCATTGTCCTGCAAAAAAACAAAAAACAAAACAAAGAAACAAAATACCATTAAGATTACATTTAATTAAAATTAAACCACCAGTAAAATGATTAAAATACCATTTTAACACCCTGGTCTGTGAGGTTAATTTACCATACTGCCTGAATACACTTTTATCCTACAGATCCAGGAAATCTCTACTGAAATCCTAACATATTTCCACAATGATATTAAATTAGCTAATCTGGAAACATTTTTGAGCTTCCATTAAATATTGTATACATCACACTAGGCATTATCAATGATGCAGAGAAGTATGAGACATAATTCTACCTTCAAGAAGCTAGAGATTGCAGAAAAAATGTGACAGTCTATTTCCTGGAATAATGACTGCCAATATGTGTCCAAAGACTAACAGAAACCAGACTCCTGACAGTAAATAGACCTGGATTCTAGTCCTTGCTTAAATTAGTCATTTAACCAGCAGGAGTCTCGGTTTACTCTGAAATGAGAACAGACTTGACAAAGCTAAAGGTAACTTTAAAAAGTTTGTCTTTCTCTAACAAGATTAAATGTAAGGGAATGGGAATAAAGGATTTATGAAGCATTTAGCATTTGTCAGTTACCGTGCAAAGCATCTGATGTGGGAGTCTAACACAGTTCATCCTCACTCCCAGTTCAGCGCTGTAGCCACAATGCCAAGATACAGATGTGCTTTTCTACCTAAGGAAGTGTCTCTACTAGATAGTCCATTAGGGAGGTTATCTGGCTTCTAAAAACAGCAAAGAGGGCAAGTTGTC
Organism: Dromiciops gliroides; assembly: GCF_019393635.1. Classification (NCBI taxonomy): domain Eukaryota; kingdom Metazoa; phylum Chordata; class Mammalia; order Microbiotheria; family Microbiotheriidae; genus Dromiciops; species Dromiciops gliroides. The sequence goes on from NC_057864.1 coordinate 147,991,565, forward strand.
AAAACTGAGTCACAATATGTTATGTCTCAGTGTAGAAATATACAGACAATGAGGTTTACAAAATATAGTATTTCATTTTTTTTCTCCCTTAGAAACTTCACGAAGATTTATTTAGCTTTGGGAAATTCTTTTGTAGTAATACTTTGGGTAGACAGACCAGTTGGAACCACATTATAAAACTGGGTTTTCTAAAAATGGACATTTCTCCATTCTTTGACATTTCTTGAGCCTGAGACTTTTACCATAAGCTATTAAATAGTCATCAGTAATTCTCTTACTAAATTTCGCCTTTATAATAAGAGGCTGTTATGGTGGGAGTAACTGAATATATCTTGATAATTCTAGTCAGTGACCTTCAGCATATTTATGAGCGAGCCAAGTAATTCAATTCCTCATTGAAGGGGCTTTTATCTTTATAGTATAAATGTGCTTGCTCACTTCCAAACCATTGTTCAATTTCAAAGCTCTTAGCCAAGGGAATCCAAATAGAATATTGCTTCCTAAAAACTTCAGTGAAAGGTAAGAAATATGCTGTTCCCATTTAATGAGTAGTTGAGGATGAAAATACCTTTTAGTTTCAAAAATTAGACAGTAGCACAGATTATTTGGTTAATAGCATGTATGTCAATCTGAAAGTTGATTTATCAATATCTCTTATTTTGAGCCCTAACCGCCAATGAATCATCTCATTTGAATAATTTTCATAGTCTCTAAAGGTTATACAAGATATATTTTCTATACAAATTTTAGAAGTGAACATAGAAATGGCTCTTTTGCAATGAAATAATAGAGAACACAATAGGAAAAATGTTAAGGTTACATGAATGTTTAAGTAATTTGTAGCTATGATGATTGGTATCTTGAGTGCTTGCACAAAGAATGTCTTTGTTTCAGGTGGTGCTGAATAACAATTTTAAAGCAGCTTCTTTTTTGTTGCCCAAAAAGTGGAGAATAAGGGGTTGTGGGTAAAATAGAAATGAGAGGGAGATTTCTTAGATTCAGTTTCTGTTTCCTCCCTGCATGATCTTAGACAAAGTGGCTATGCTTTAATTTACCTATCTCTAAATGGATTCTAGTGGGTCATAGATTACCTTGTATTTTTAGTTTTTATTCAGTCCTATAATTAATCTGCTAGAAAAGGGGAGAACAAACTACTCCAGTATCTTTGCAAGGAAACTCTGTGGATAGTATGGTCCACAGGATCATAAAGAGTCAAACACAACTAAATAACAGAACAACCACAGAACTAATCAAATGAGATGAATTAAGTGATCATGATTAACCATGATCCAGAAGCCACAATTTATTGACTAAATATTAGTATCTTGTGCAAAGTGTTGAATTCATTTTCCACATCTTGATTCATTGATTTATTATTGCTAGTTATAAAAGTCTTACTCATTGAGAGGCTAGGGTAAAACAGTCTTAAGAATGATGAGATTTACTGCATAATAAAATAATTTTGAATTACTGTGAGTCCTCATTCATATTCTTGAATTTGGCATAACCCATCTTTCAGTCAGGGACTCATCACAAATAGATTTATGTAGCAAATTGCCAGTCTTCATAGGTATTGAGTATATTAGGAACTGATGGCCATGTATTGGTCCCTAACCCTTTTGCCACATGAAGAACAGTGCCCATAGTTATCCACTCACCAAAACTTTCTACTGTCCCACTTTATCCTATCCATCCCCCAGTCATAAGTTCAAGAAAAATACAAGGCAGATAGGCAGAGATTGAATGGGAAGAAGTTAGAGCCTGAGGATTGGTGGTCAGCAATTTAATTGCATTATGCTGTTTTCTAAGTTTCAAAACTGAGGAGTTTGAGCCAATAATGAATGACCTTTGACATTTAAATGATTTATGATACAAATTTCCCTGACTTTGTTTTGTAATTGAATTTTATTTTCAGCTGATTCTACGGGAACCCATTCTCTCTATACCACCTATAAAGATTATGAAGTAATGTTTCATGTGTCAACTATGCTACCCTATATGCCCAATAACAGGCAACAGGTATGTTTTCTTTTTTGGATGCTTTCCTTTTGGTTTTTTGTGGGTTTTTTAAAATTAATTAAGTAGGAATGGTCATATGGTAACCAACTTAGACTATATAAATATTTAGATTAGTAGTGGTGCATTTGCTATTTAAATAACATGTACGCTGTCATTTGAGACTTTTGTTTAGAGTCGCCTTATACAGGGTACTGCATTTGGTTTGGAGGTCTTAGTTTGCCAAACCCTAAGTGAACTTTATCATGCCTCTCTGATGTTACTTTCTTGTACTGTGGATCCATGATTTCATCACACTGCTATTCTTGACATGTTTTCTAAGAAATTCTACTCAGTGGACAGGTTGGGTAAAAATATCTTTCTCTTTTTTAAAAAGAATTTCTCAGCAAGATAAGGTATGTGCAATGCTTTGTGAGAATTGAAATGCTATAGAAAAGTCACCCATGATGATGATCATCATCATCAATATTATTTTTTGGATTGTCCATCTGTCTTACATTACCAGCCTTCCTCTTTGTCTCATCATACATATCTTCAGTAATTGGTCTTCCACTATATCTTGGGTGCAGGTTACCAGTAATAACATGATTCATCCTTCTGATTGATGGTCACCATATAGATTTCCATTACTTGTGGAATTATTCACATTTCTCATTTTTCTAAGATATTAGGGAGAATTAGATAGGCTTTTGTGACAACAGCCATTTTGGAATCATTGAAAGCTCTGACCGGCACCCCCAGGGCAATGCAGTGCCATCTTCTTCTGCCTACTGTTTGGCCCAGTTCCTCATCCATCTGAAATATCTGACTATAATTTGAATGGTTGCATGTTGCATATCTAGGCAATACGCCATTTTTACCTACTTCATCTTTCTTATATGGATGGTTAGTTTTATATTAGTATTGCTATAGACCTAACTGTGGAGGCTCTGCATTATCTTAGGGTTCAGTTAATTTAATGCAGTGCCTTCTGTGAATAGCATTTGGAGGAGTTATAACTTTTCTGTAAGGCAGACCTAGTCAGAAAGGGTACTCAAGATGATAAAATAAACCATACCCTTGACTAATAATGATTCTAATGGAGAACTCTACAGCAATAATGCTATCAATTAGCAAGGCAGTAACAGTAACTACTGTTCATTCATATAAAAAATTACATATATATAAAATTATAAATACATATATGTGTGTATTCAAGAATTCTGCTATGAGATTAATATAAAAATAGAGAGAGTAAGTATAGAATCATTAAATGACTATGAGGACAATAGTACTTGAGTTTTCTTGTACACAGCCCTTCGGTTCACCTGTAATGATGCATGATATTTTGGACGGGTAAAATACTTAATCTTTATTATATGGCTGACATCACTCTCAGTTCCTGTGTAAGAAGAGAGATATATTTGAATCAGCTATGAGATAATAAAAGAGTGTTATTTATAGTAGGGTTTGATCAATGCCCTGGTACTCATGACAGTTAAATGTTCAAAACTCTACTTGTATCTTGACTGTCCCACTAACTCATTGATGTTGCTTAACTAAATCATATATTCAAATTACAGCTTTTCGGCCTCAGTTTCTAGATTGGTAAAATAACAACAATAACATTTCACTTACTTAGCTCACAGGGTTGTAATTGAATGTAAACCTTAAATAAACTGCTCCCCCACCCTCCATGAATAGAATTATTCCTTATCTCCACCTGAGGGTTTCTCTGGCTTCCTTTAAATCCCAACTGAGGGACAGCTAGGTGGCACAGTGGATAAAGCACCAGCCTTAGATTCAGGAGGATCTGAGTTCAAATTCGGCCTCAGACACTTGACACTTACTATCTGTGTGATCCTGGGCAAGTCACTTAACCCTCATTGCCCCATAAAAACAATAAAAAAAAAATCCCAACTGAAATCCCATCTTCTATAGGAAGCCTTTCCCAACCTCTCTTAATTCTAGTGTCTTCCTTCTGTTAATTATTTCCTATTTATCTTGTGTGTATATATATATATATATACATATATATATATATATATATATATATATAGAGAGAGAGAGAGAGAGAGAGAGAGAGAAAGAGAGAGAGAGAGAGAGAGAGAGAGCGAGCGCACACTTGTTTATACAGTTCATTTGCTTGTTGTCTCCCCCAATAGATTGTGAGCTCTTGGAAGGCAGGGACAGTTTTTTGTCTCTTTTTGTATCCACAGCACTTTAGCACAGCACCTAGCACATAGTAGATGTTTAATAAATGTTTATTAACTGATGGTCATGCTTATCATGCCAGTTACTTGATTTCATTAAGGGTACATAGGTGCCATCTTTCTATATCCTTACTTATGGTGAATAGTAACTTCTTAGTTATTTTTGGTTTTGGTTAAAAAAAAAAAAGGAAGGAAGGAAGGGAATCAAGAAACTGCTTTTTTTTTTTTCATTATCAATTATCATTGTTGCATCTACCCCAACCAAAAGTCTTACCCCTTCTTTTCCCCTCTTCTGACATGGGTATAAAAACCGCCTTATGTTGTCCTTCATTTCTCCCACCAAACTTAACTCCTTTAGTATTCCTGGTGCTGTCTGTTTTTGTTTGTTGTTTTTTTAAACAGAACTTTTATAGGACCCTGTCACACTTATATTCATTCTCCTTGTTGCCCAACATTGCTTCTTTATTTTTCTTTTTAAAATCTGAGTTCCTGATGTATTTACTTAAGTCTCTTCACACAAATTCAGTTTTGCTCCTTTGGAATTGTTTCTCTTTGTGTCTTCATAATTTCATTCCTGAACATCTTGTATCTACCCTACGAAGATTTATCTTGTCCATTTAGTCCATGTGGTGCTAGCTTTCTTTACCCAGAACCTCTTGAAATCTCTTAATTTTTATCCAATTAAATTGGATATCATTTTATTGAATATCAGAAAACTGGAAGTTAAGTTGGATTTGCTATTTTATTAATAGTGAATTTGAGGCTCTCTTTATTTAAAACAGCTCTCTCCTATAAGCCCAGAGAAACTTTTCAACCTTTATCCACCAATTGGCATTTAATTGTTACATTTCCCCTACTGCAAACTTTCTATTTCCCCTTTCCCTGGGAAACAATGTCCTTTTGCGGGGGGGGGGGGGGGTAGTGGTGGTATTGTTTTGTGTTGGTTTTTTTTTTTTAATGCAAGTCCCAGGAGTGTACGCTGAGTGGCAGAACTGGCCTTATGTCTCATCTAAATATTGTCTTCTCTTCTGATGACCAGTTATTTACTTATTTTTGCATATGTATGTTTTAATATAATTTAACCTCCTTAAGAGCAAGGACTATTTGTATTTTGTCTTTGTTTGACCATTTGCTGATGTCTTTCACACAGCAGTTACTTAATAAATGTGTTTAAGTTGAATTGAATTGAAACAAGGCCACTATTTTCTGTGTGGGACCAGAGTGCTTATTCGGTGCTTTTGTACCACCGTGACAAGTTTAAGGCAAAAATGAGAATAAAAGTAGGAAATACAAAATAAACAACAAAGATATGGATAATGTTAGGGATGGGTACCAAGCTGCCAACAGTGCCTGTAAGTGATGTAGGCTACCTGTCCTTCTTCAGACATTTATGAAGATGAGTATAAGATAGCTACTTGTGCTTTGATCTCTATAGTGATTTACTCCCAAAGTGATATAGACAACTGTGGCTTTATCCAGACCCTATTCCCTACCCCAGTATGAGGATGTAGTACAGTCATGTTCTCTCTTCATGTTCTAGTAATGGTCTTTAAACTATTTTTTTAACAGGGTCTGATTTCCTAGCTTTTCTATATTAGGAACCAACTGTTCCTAAAATTAGTCTGGATGTCACCATCTATATAGCTGAACACTTTCAGTATGGAATTGAGTGAAGAGCAATATTTTTACTTTGCTCCTAACCTCCAGACCTTGTTCTTGCTTCACAACTTAAAAAATGCATGAAATCTAACTGGATAGATTTTTTACAATCACAGACCAGGTTATTAAAAGGAGCCTTTGAGAAAAGGAAACTGAGTCTCAGAGTGATTGATATGGCTAGATCCTGTAGTTGACAGGTCTTTGTACCAGCACTTGAACCCATATTCTCTGATTCCAAGTCTAGTGTTCTTTCTCCAACTACTCAGCTACCTCTCTGTCAAATAAGGTTTATTGAGGTTACCCTTTCAGCATGCCTGGGTTGGTATGGAAGTTAATGAAACACCTTATAACCTAGGCCATAAAGGGAAAACAAGACAATGTTCTTTATTTACTACCTCAAAGAAATTATTGCAGAAGGCTGCTTAAAAATTGCGAGAAAATACACGAAAGATTAGTTCTTCATAGTTTTCCTAAGTGCATTTGGCATAGATAACTAGATTCCTCCCTCTGTCTTCTCTTTAACTGGTCAGACTATCTGTGACTCTTCTTTGGTCAACATATTAATTCTTTTTTTTTTTTTTTGTGCGGTGCAATGAGGGTTAAGTGACTTGCCCAGGGTCACACAGCTAGTAAGTGTCAAGTGTCTGAGGCTGGATTTGAACTCAGGTCCTCCTGAATCCAGGGCTGGTGTTTTATCCACTGCGCCACCTAGCTGCCCCAAACATTTTAATTTTGACCAAACTATTTACTTGCCTTTGAAAAGCCCAAGAGTCAATCCAGGTAGTCCATGCTTGATACAATCAAGCAGTCAAGCATTGCCTCAGGTTGCCTTCTTCATATAATCATTCTTCCAAAGTACGGCTGCCCTATGTGGGCAATATAAAAAGACTTAGTTTTCCTTGCTAATCCCAATGAGTGCTTTAGATTTACTTTTCTTTATGAATTAGCTCTCTCTCCTTCAGAAATGCCCTGTGCCTATAGGTAGTTAAGGTAGACCCTCTTCAAGACATCCTTTGTCCCATTTTACAAAGGAAAATAATGTACTGGGAGAGAAAAAAATATGGATTCAGTATGTTGTCAAGGTAACCGGTCTTACCGTTTCCTCTACCTTGCAATTTAAATACCCCTGTGGAGCAATACTGAGTTGGGCACAAGTGCTATCTTAACGAGGAAGAGTAATTGGATAGAGTAGCAATAATGCATATCCTAATGAGTTGGTTTCCCTGCTATCTTTGTTTAATGAAAGGGCTGCCAGATGTAGAACAGCAACACAGCTGTCAGCCTGGAACCTGGAACCTCACCATTTGCTTTTTGGCCCTGACAGCTATGATCTCATTCTTTACTTTCCAGGTTGATAATTCATTTGTATTCAGTTTGCTGAATGAAGGACAGGATGAGTGGCTGTAGAGATTGGATTTGGTTTTAAAAAAATATTCTTAATGAGTGTATGTTTAAGGGTCTGATTTTCGTTGTTGTGAAACCATTCATTTATCATACCTGGAACTTGGTTTCTCTTGTCCACTCATGGGATATCTGGATCATTTGACTGACTTGGCTAGGGAAGGTAGATGGCAGGACAGCGATCTCAGAAGAATTTTGTTTACTTAAATGAGTGTGTGTTAGTGGCATGGTTATTTTTCTTCTTTATATTGACTATTTGACACTACCCTAGATTAATTGAACCTACAAGGCATGAGACCTAATTTGCTAAGTTTAATGTGAATTTTTTTTCAGGGCAATGGGGGTTAAGTGACTTGCCCAGGGTCACACAGCTAGTCAAGTGTCTGAGGCTGGATTTGAACTCAGGTCCTCTTGAATCCAAGGCCAGTGCTTTATCCATTGCACCACCTAGCTGCCCTAATGTGAATTTTAAAGACCATATTTTAGCTAAATTTGTAGATGGAGAATCAAAGCGGTGTTCCTTCTGAGTTCTATTAACTATTTGGATCTGTGTTTATGACCTCTGCTTTAAAAATCTCAAACCCTGCCCCTAGACAGGAAGTCATTTTTACCTGTTCACTATCTTAACCATGGTGAGTTCTATGGCAATTTTGTCTTCATACGTATTCAGACTGAGCTTCCTAGAAGTTTGTAATGAGAGAACAGCTTTTTAAAAATTATTATTACAAGAACAAAATACTTAATCACTTTAGAAACTTATGGTTGAATATTTGGTACATAGAGATGCATTCAACAAATATTTCAGCTATGTGCTGAGTTGACACTGTGCTAGATGCTTGTGATAAAAAAGGCAAAATCAATAAAGCCCCTGCCCTCAAGGAGCTTACATTCTATTAGAGAAAAAAAAGCATGAAGTAAATAAATGTATACAAAGAAATTTCTAGGAGGAATCAATATTGGATACATGTGACAAGTGGCTTTTGAGCTGACCCTTGAAAAAACCTAGTGATTCTATGAGGTGTCTGTAAGGAGGGGGTGCATTCCAGGTGGAGTATACTGTAGGGAAGACATTTGGGTGACTTTGGCTAGAATGCAGTTCATGAAAGAGAATAAAATGCAATGAAGGAGGGGCAGCTAGGTGGCGCAGTGGATAAAACACCGGCTCTGGATTGAGTAGGACCTGAGTTCAAATCTGGCCTCAGACACTTGACACTTACTAGCTGTGTGACTCTGGGCAAGTCACTTAACCCTCATTGCCCCACAAAAAAAAAATGCAGTGAAGGTGAGTAAGCCTGCCAAACAGGAGTTTGTGTAGTTTATACTAGAGAAAATTCACAACTGATTTTTTTTGAGCAAGAGAATGACAATCATACTTTTAAGAAAATCAGTTTCATAGCTGTGTGGAAGATAGATTGAAGAGGGTAGAGCCTGGAGACAAGGAGACCAATTAGGAGGCTATTATAGTAGCCTAGGGAGGGATGTGAAGGGTCTAAACTAATAGGGGACTTTTTAAGTAGAAGAGAAACTGCAGATGTGAGAGATGTTGATTTCTCTATGCTGAAATCTCTGTGAGATTTGGAGACTGATTGGATATGGGAGGTGAGTGAGAATGAAGAGAAGAGAGTAAATCCTATGTGAATTGAAGGATACTAATGACCTCAACAAAAATAGGGATGAAAGACTTGTCTCTTTGCCTAGTAGCCATGTTAGTTCTAATGAGTTTATATTAAATAATAGAACAGATGATGAGAGGAAGTTGAAATTTGCAAGGGGAAAAACAAATGAAATGCAAATATTAGATATACATGTAAATATTAGATGAAAAATGAAAGTTTGCCTCACTTTTTTGGCTTCTAGTAAAAATGAGGAAATCACAGGAGCTTCTGCTAAAATTTTATTTTAATCCAATTCTACAAGCATTTATTAAGTGCTTTCCTGGCAAGAAACTGTGCCAAAAGCTATGAGCTGCAAAGGCAAAACAAAAAACTATGCCTGTGCTCAAGGAGCTTACATTACACATGAGGGCTATAAAACATGAGAAGAAACTGAATGGAACACCAAAGAGGGATAGATTGCTTAGGCTGAACTCAAAAGTTAGAGGTATAAACTTGAACATTTATGTCAGCTCCTTTCCATAGATCCTCTGGTTTCAACCCAGTTTCCTGCTGTAATGCTAAGCTAATGGCAGTTAGCTTCTAAAGAATAGCTCTATTTTCTGAAGAACGTTTTTGAAATCAACTTCAATGAATTGTGCAATTTTCAAAAAAAAAGTATGAAGAAATATTTCCATTCATAATTTGCTTTTCTTTGTGTGTCCATTTCTTATGTATAGCTCCTAAGGAAAAGGCACATAGGAAATGACATCGTTACCATTGTCTTCCAAGAGCCTGGAGCACTTCCTTTTACTCCAAAAAATATCCGATCTCAGTTTCAGCACGTCTTTGTTATTGTCAAGGTGCACAATCCCTGCACTGAAAATGTGTGTTATAGGTGAGTCTGAATGCCCTAATTTATTTGGTTAGTTTGGTTCCTTTGTTGCATCTATTTATTTCTCCAAATTCCTACTCGATTCTGAATTATAGACTCCTCTCTGTCATTTTTTTTTGCCACTTAAGAAAGTAAAATATCTTAAAAGGAACATATAACTCTCCAAATCAAGTAAGTTCCCCAAATACACACACTCCTCTTCTTTTTATCCTTGCTACTTGTTTTGCTCCTAATTTCAAGCCTCTAAAATATGAAAAATGGACATTAGTCTCTGCAGTACAGTGATCATACATTACTCTGACATAAGTCCAAGGATGTGAGAAGCAACTCACTGTTCTTGAAACCTCCTGTGGGATAGCTTGACACTCACTTGGAAGAGTCATCAAATTAAATACAAAGACCTGGCAGCTTGTTCAGAGCCACAGACAAGATTTTAGTGGTATAGCCCTGAGCAAAATTCAATGTTACTCATTCTTTCATCAGAAATGAATGATAAAATACCAGAGCATGCATTTTCTAACTTAAAAAAGAACCCAAACTCAAACTAGTCCCAAAATTACATATAGGAATAAATGCAGATATTACCTGATAAACATTGGTACTCATGTCATTCAATGAATCAATAGTTTTCTTTGAAATTGAGGAGTTGTATCAATCCCCAACTTTGTTACGAGGCCATGTTTTCAAATTTACTTAAGCAGACACTGTGATAGAACATAACTTTAACCACGAAATGATTCAGAGAGATCATCATACTTAGCATATTAAAAAATAACTTGAATGTTTTCATTCTACTACTACCCATCTCCCTCTGTCAAAACCAAAAACCTCTTCCAATATTTCCATGATGATGAAAATGGAGGAAGAAGTGGTTTTGAGTTTGTTTTTGTTTTTCCCAGAGAAATGAATTGGTAACAGAAAGAGACAAGCTGGAAAGAATTGTTCAGTCAGCAAGCATTTGTTAGATATCACCTGTGTGCTGGATACTGTGCTAAGTGTTGGAGATACACAGAAAGGCAAAAAGGCAGTCGTCCCAGCTCTCAAGGAGTTTACAGTCTAATGGGGGAGACAAGATGAAGATACCTATGTATAAACAAGATATATACAGAATAAGTTGGAGATAATCAACAGAGGGAAGGCACTAGCATTAAGGGAGATTTGGAAAGACTTCTTGAAGGTGGGATTTTGGCTGGGATTTGAAAGAACCTACAATGCAGAGGTGAAGAAAGAGAGAATTACAAGAATGGGGGACAGCCAATAAAAATGTCTAAAATAGAGAAACGTAGTAGTGTCTTTTTGAGGAGTAGCAAGGAAGCCAGCATTATTAGATCTCAGAGTGTCTGGGTATCAGTAAAGTATAAGAAGACAGGAAAGGTAGGAGGGGAAAGGTTAAAAAGGGCTTTGAACATCATGGGATTTTATATTTGCATCTGGAGGCAATAGAGAGATACTGGAATTTATTGAATTGGGTGATATGGTCAAACCTATACTTTAGAAGTATCAGTTTATGGGGCAGCTAGGTGGCACAGTGGATAGAGGAGTACTTGAGTTCGAATCCGACCTCAGACACTTAACACTTACTAGCTGTGTGACCCAATTGCCTCACTAAAAAAACAAAAAACAGAAATATCAGTTTAACAACTGAGTAGAGAATGGACTGGAATAGGGAGAGACAACCCACTAAAAGGCTGGAAATTATAAGCACGTAGTCTTTATTAGATGCTATTGGACAAAATAGGCACTGTTTTCTGCTCATCTAAAACTACATTAGCTACACAATAGAGTCAAAACACCTCACTGTGGCCTTCAAGGCCTCCCACAGTTTCTGTCTTTCAGTTTCATGTCATTTTGTGATATGACCCTCTCCCCTCACATGTTCTATAGTTTCCTGCTTCCATGTATTTGCTTATTGCCATTCCTTCCCCTACATTTAAAACCTGTATAAGCCTACCATTTTCTCAAAGTCTAATTCAAATACTGTCTCTCCTCTGAAACTTTCTTATGCCTTCCAACCAGGTTTGATCTCTGTGCGTTGCCTTAAAGCTTACTTGAATTGTTTTTAGAACACACGATGTTCTTCCTTATATGTAGACATTTGTTTCTGTGTATAATTTCTATGCATTCCCCAGCCTAACTAGATTCTAAGTTCTTTGGAGGCAGGAGCCCACTCTACTCATCCTTGTAACTCATGGAGTATATGGCATCAATAAACATTTGTTATATTGACAACCATCATTGTTGATATAAGGAGTAGGTTTTGGTAATAGACCATTTTACAGGCAAACTAAAGGTATTTATATTAGATGTAAAATACTACAGGTGAAATATATGTAAGTTAATATACCACCATCCACCACCTAACAACCAGTTGGGTTCCTGAAGCTTCTGTCTCTGAAAGTTTCCTCCAGCTTTCTTCCAAATTTGAAGACCATGGTGCTATTCTTATTACTGAAATGTTTTGTTTTGTTGTTAATATTTTTCCTATGCAGCTCATGGATATATAGATGGCTGGCAGAAATGTCTGCTACAGTGGAATGAAATGTTTCCTTAAAATAGGCTTAATAGATGGCATAGACCTTTGATGGTAGAATCTGTGCTCACATGACCTAGGTTTGGGGATATCTACCCTAGCTTATCATCATGCTATTTTTAATGGCACATGCTTTTTCAGGTTCCCCATGGGCACCTCCAGTGATTCAAACAGGTGTATTCTTTGTTACTTGTTCCCTAAAACCCATGCTTGAATTCCCAATCCTCAACCAACCAGTGTGCTCATGACCTTTCTCCTTGGTTCTGAGGCCTCATGCTACAGATGACAACTGGGCATGGAATTGGGGGAGGGGTGGCATTGTGAAGAATAGCCTTCCTATTTTAAGTCACAAGTAAAGTAATCTGTAGGTGGCCTGGTTATCTTACTTGACAAGTTTTGATAAGAACTTAACACTGAGAACTTTGGTGTGTTCAGAAATTAGCAGAGCAAGAACTTGAGGGTCAGATGAGCTAACTGGAAAATTAGTAGATGGAAAGCTTTGATTACTAAATTTCTTTTCTATTTTTCCTTGCCCTGCAGTGTTGGAGTTTCAAGATCAAAAGATGTACCACCATTTGGTCCACCAATTCCCAAAGGCGTGACTTTTCCGAAATCAGCCGTTTTTAGGGACTTCCTATTAGCCAAAGTGATCAACGCTGAGAATTCCGCCCACAAGTCAGAAAAGTTCCGGGCTATGGCTACCCGAACAAGGCAGGAATACTTGAAAGATCTGGCAGAAAACTTTGTCACTACAGCTACAGTGGATACCTCCGTCAAGTTCAGTTTCATTACATTAGGTGCAAAGAAAAAGGAGAAAGTAAAACCAAGGAAGGATGCTCATCTGTACAGTGTCGGGGCTATCATGTGGAATGTCATAGCACGAGACTTTGGCCGCTCTGCAGACATTGAATGTCTCCTAGGAATCTCCAATGAATTTATCATGCTGATTGAAAAGGAGTCTAAGAACGTCGTGTTTAACTGTTCCTGCAGAGATGTTATTGGATGGACATCTGGATTAATGAGCATCAAAGTGTTTTATGAAAGAGGAGAATGTATTCTTCTGTCTACAGTGGATAATTGTACTGATGATATAAGGGAAATTGTTCAGAGATTAGGAGTAAGTACATGTTGTGATGTGGTAGCCTGTTCTTCATCTTTCTTCTTCTAATACCAGAATCGGTCTTGACCAATCAGGGAATTCTCCCATGAACACAATGTTTAGAAAGAGGTAGTTACTGTTTCTCGTAGAAGCAAAGTTGTCACACTTTATACCATTTTGAGCAGTTGCTAAGTAAATGGAGGTGGGGAGGGGCACAGCTCATAAAATGATTGGAGAAGACAGTTTTCTTGGTTCAAAATGATTCAGCATGAACAACTGCCGTGAGTAATTTCTCATGAAAAATGTTATTTTTCTGGCTCTCAGACAGGGTGTCTGAAAGGAAAACAACACAGCTGTCTTCAGATCTGTCACCCTCCAGTCTGGCAGTGAGGACAATGCAGTCTGAGTCAGGACACTTCTGAAGTGGAGCTGTGTGTGTCCTTACCATGAAAGGGTTTGATCCCCATGGTGATTTTAGGTGTTCACTGATCAAGTGACGGGGCCACCTCCGGGTATGGCAGGGTGTTCAGTCTCCTCTTTCATGCTTATCTAACTCAGCCCTGAGGCTATCAATGAAATGAGGTTACTGGTGCCAACTCATTTGTGCTCTACTCTGGTCTCCACTAGGTTATCACTAGCATTTTACTTCATATCGTTTTTGTGGAACCCCAAAAGTTACAAAGTCCTTAGGGTCATACTGATGTGGAAAAGAAAGAAAGGTTCAGATCTACCTTCCAACTTCAGCCATTGGGGGATCAGTAGGATCAATAGTGTTTGGCCACTGCTCAGTCATTCACAGTCAATTTAATGTGGCATTCCAGATTCCTCATAGCCCTGGTTCATCTCTAGTGAGGTTTGGAAAAGGACTTCTACTGCCCAAGACTAACATTTTGTGACTAATACAAATTTTTCTGCATGCTTTCAGGATTAATCTTAAGCCTAACCTGCCTACCAGTTATCACATGTGTCTCCAGAAAGACCCCCTCTTACCTCAGACTGCTAAGAGCAACTCTTGGGATAGCTAGATGGGATAGAGTATTGTCCCTGCAGTCAGGGGAATGTGAGTTCAAATCCAGCCTCAGATACTTGACACTAGTTGCGTGACCCTGAGCAAGTCACTTAACCCTAATTGTCTCAAACATCTGGGACTATCTCTAGACATCCTGATCTATATCTTACCACTGGATCCAGATGGCTCTGGAGGAAAAAGTGAGGCTGGTCACTTTGCAGAGCCCTCCCTCACTTAAATCCGGATTACTGCAAGTCATGACATCACTGTGATGTCATGGTCCTCTTTGAGAATGAAAGACAAACAGCAACAAGATCAACTCTTAAGCTGAGAATACTCAAATACCCAAATACTCCTGTCACTAGAAGATTGTCCCCATGTGAATGAGGGAACATAGTCCAATGAAACAAAAATAATTTGAAATGGTCATCATATTTACCTTTTAATGGTAATAAAAGTCTTAGAGTTTGTTAAGCAATTTTCCCCTTAAGGTGTTCAGAAGACAAGTATAAGATACAATTTGGAGTAGTAATTATACTAACACAATTTATTGAACAGCTTTTCTTCTAAAAAGCTCAGCATCTTCTTTACGTTTATTCCTGCCACCTCTATGTGTAGAACACTCATAAAATTCCTCCCAGCAAGTTCCTGGTGTCCTACTGCTCTGGCCCCAGGACTTAATTCTTTAAATGTTTTAGGATTTTAGGTATCTAGAGAGTGAATAACACAATATGACACTTGGGGAGGGGATAGAAGGAAGGAGATGAAGATTAGCTCCTGTATTGAAGGACCCAAAAGCATCTCTTCCATCTCCTTGAGGATTGCTGGTTGATGCTTTGGGGGGCTCGGCATATCCATATACTCTATTTGGAAGTTATCTCTGGGCTGAGCTGAATCTCACTCAAGGAAATCTGAGGACTTTTGTGAACTGCCAAGTCACTTCATTTGTCAGCAGTGAGGTCCTAGGAGGTACGTTTTAGGCTAAAATACTCTTTTTTTTAGTGAGGCAATTGGGGTTAAGTGACTTGCCCAGGGTCACACAGCTAGCAAGTGTTAAGTGACTGAGGCTGGATTTGAACTCAGGTCCTCCTGACTCCAGGGCCAGTGCTCTATCCACTACGCCACCTAGCTGCCCCTAAAATACTCTTATTGCAGCTTAGCATCCTTGGGCCTGCAAGGGACTATCCTCTTCTTCCTTTGCTCCATATTCCATGGATCTCTGGAAAGATATGAGACCAACCCAATATAAACCTGCATCATATGAGTAGTCCTGGGGATCTTAAACAGATGCTCCTTACGTCCCCATGTGTAAGGTTTTCTTCCTAATCACAGTCACTTAGATATTCTTTTGCCCTAAATGACCTCTCCTTGTCCCAGTCATTGGTACCCAGTTATTACAGTTGTCTCTATAGAGTAGCAGGGAACAGATAATTTTATTCTCATTTTATACAGATCCATTTTTGTATAGTGAAATGAGCACTGAATGGGAAATTAAGCAATCTGCAACCCAGTTGGAACTTTGCCCCTTACTGAGGGAGTGGATACTTAGTCTTTTGGAGACTACTTCCTCAGGTGTAAAATGAGAGAATTGGGCAAAATGTTTCCAAGATCCTGACAGGCCTAAAGTGTTTTTTTTTTTAATCAAATGATTGAGATTTGGAAGAAACTTTATAGATTGTGTCTGCACTGGTCATGTTGAAGATGAGAAAACCCAAGCATGGGATGGTGAAATGATTTCCCAAAGGACACAGAAGTAATAAGCAATAGACCTAGAATTTGAGCCTAAGTTCTCAGATGCCAAATTCAAAATTCCACAACAAAATGAGAAATCCTCAACACTGCAATCTTGTAGTTTGAAAATAGTGTGCACTGTTGCCAGAGAAATAGGAAACTACAATATACTTTCAATGTGATCTTTCTTACTTTCTAACGATGATAGGACATGTATTCACACTGACCCAAATGACTAAGATGATGGATAAGTCCACCTCTGCCTTTAAGATAAGCAAGGAAATCTATTTTCTTAGTGAGTTCCAGAGATTAGTTGGAGGCAAATTAGAAAAGCAATCACTGAGGAAACTTTGAGACCTTTTCAAGAGAGAACAAGGGAATTGTCTGGAAATTGTGCCAGTTTCAGGGGCTCGTTACAACTCTGTCTCCCCACAGAAAGTAATTAATAGTCTCAGAGACCACTTTGACTACATCAATATATATGCCTTACTCACAAATTCAACTACCTATGTATGTTTATCCAGCAGATCTATTTTTGTCCCATCTACTAGATTTAATGTATTATTAATCACTAAGTGACGATACTTTAAGAAGGTCTTAGAAAAGCATTCCTGTAAGTCAGTAAGTTGAAGTAGATGTTCAAAAGACTCATTGTTATTTCATGTACTAGTTATAAAAAAAGTTGCCCATCTGACTTTCTGTTGCTGTACTCCATTTTTGCCTAATTAAAGTGTTCTGGTTTGAGTCTTGAATAGACATAGATTAATGATGACAGTAGAGAGTAAAGTGGTTGTTACTATTTGCCCTTTTTTCAGTTTGAGAAATTAAAAAAAAACACTCTAGGTATAATATTTCTCATGTCTAATTTCTATCCCCAAAGATATGTAGTTTTTCATTATGTAGACCAAGATCCAGTGTGGAGGAGAGGGAGTATATATAGCTATTTCTCTTTCTTACCTTTTCTTTTTTTCTCTTTCTCCTTTTTCCTTCCTCCTTTTTTCTTTATATCAATTACAAAGAAATCATGGCTTGAAAGACCCATTCCAGCCCCATCACACAAAAATCCTTATGTCTAAAAGTATAAAATTTGAAGGAAATGGCTACTTTCCTGGACAGAATCTTTCTCATGTCTATGTCTAAACTGTGCATGTTCTTGCAGATGACATTCATCTCACTAATGCTCACCACCAGAGGGTTGGAGTATAACACATATACTTACTGTCTGTTCCCTGAACCCCATTTCATAGTTTTCTAAAATTCCTTCTTTGCTGTATGGAAGAGACATGCTCTCTGGGAGCATAATAGATCAAAGCGCATTCTACCAGTGTTTGTAATATCTCTTGCATCAGGGAGAACTTGAAAATGAAAACAAGAAAAATGTAAATGATCATGAATATAGGTAAGGAAAACTTGGGGCAATGGTAATGGGCTTTAATGTCTTAAAAACCATTTTGCAGTGACGTCTTCCTAACAGTCCTGTGAATTTAGGGTTTGGAGATTCCCAGGGCTAGCTATGCCCATGGTCATGTAAGTAGTAATTTGGCAGAGCATGATCTGATCCCTGGTCTTTTGACTCCAAATCAAGTAATCTTGTCACTACCTATGATAACTATGGATAAGGAAAAGAAGATGTGAAACTAAAGGGACATTGTAGAAAACTAAAATGACAAAACTCGATAACCAACATAAGGTCAAGAGAATGGATGAGATTTAAACTTGTAGTTCCAGTAAGAGTCATCAAACTATAGTTATTGGAAAGGAATGTTGCATTGGCACAGGAAGCCAAAGCACCTAATTTTCTGTTCACGATTGAAGTACAATATTTTAGTGGAAACTTCATGTATGTGAATAGGAATATGGACGGAATTAGTAGGATCATTTTGAAAGTCATCTTTGTACATATATGGTGGTTGAGATCCCCTCAGAGACAGACTTCTGTGAAGGCACAGAAGTGGCACAGTGGATAAGAGTGCCAGGCCTGGAGTCAGGATGATTCATCTTCCCTGAGTTCAAATCCCACCTCAAACGCTTAGTAGTTGTGTGCCCCTGGGCAAGTCACAACCCTATTGCCTCATTTTCCTCATCTATTAAATGAGCTAGAGAAGGAAATGGCAAAGCACTCCAGTATCTCTACCAAGAAAACCCCAAATGGGGTCATGAAGGATTGGACATGATGGAAAACAACCAAACAAGAACAAGAGATTAAAGAATAAATGGGAGGTAGCTGGGTAGCGCAGTGGATAGAGCACCAGTTCTGGAGTTGGTAGTACCTGAGTTCAGGTCTGGCCTCAGACACTTAACACTTACTGGCTGTGTGACCCTGGGCAGGTTGCTTGGCCCCATTTGCCTCACTAAAAAAAAAAAAGAATAAATGGGATATATAGATATAGATATAGTTATAGATATAGATATAGATAAGATATTTGGGCAAGGATGAGCTTTTGCTGGCGACAAGAATCAGTAGATGGGAAGAAAACAAAAGGAAAAGGAGAGAGTTTTCAGAGACCAGAAAGAATTACAGTTAAAAACCAAAAGGAGCTTCTCCACCATGTAATTCAGTAAATTTGTCTTTTCTTCTCTGTGCATCAGTATTTTGAGCTGTGAAATGAAGACAATATTTTCCACTGTGAATCTAATATAACACTAGTGTCAAGAAATTTCAACTTAGATAATGTCAAATATTGAGACTTCCCTAGTCCCAGTGTCATTGCTCACATAGGGGCTTCAATCAACCTATAATTCTGGATGTATTTATTGTCACATTTGCACTTGGCCTCCATGCAGATTTTTCATTTCATGGTCCTCTAAAAGACTATGTGATTGACCTTTGGTGAGGGCTCCATAAGAACATTTCTTTTCAACTTAAAATGGTACCATTACATATTTTTGAAGGAGTGCATCACCATTAAAATTGCAATTGGTGGGGAAGGAATAAAATGGAAGAATGTGGTTGAAGTGCAGGATTTGTTCTGTAGTTTTGTCAGGAGAGTGCCACAGATGTTTTTATATTAGCTCAGTGTAAAGATAGGAATCCTCAGCCTTTGAAAATTCAGTCCCTAACTAGGGGTAGCGGTTCCTCTCCAGAGCTCTTTAGTGCTCAAGCCTTCACTTCTAGGTGTGAGAGAGTGACTCATAATGTATAGAAGAGCGGTAACTATAGAAACAGCAAACACAATGGTGATGCATGGTGCCCTTTTTCCACAGCTGTTCATACAGATGTAGCTTTTATTAAAATAACTCTATAGGCATTCAGAGCATGCCTCATGGAGATGTACTGCTTATTAAACGGAGATGTGTGCATGATGTTTTCTAGCTTTGAGCTTCTTACTTAATGCCATTGTCATCATTAAGTATTACTTAATGAGCAACATTTTCGCAGTACTTTTAACCTGTTAGAGAATAAATGAGAGATGGAAGAAATGAATATTTGCTTGTTATTGAAGGAGCTGTGAAGCACTAAAAGGGAAATGGGGAGTGACAGCAATCTGCAAAACGAAAAATCAAATGAGCAGAATTTGGCAGAATTTACACTAACTGGGTTGGGCTATTAGTTTTTCAGTTCTCTTAATGAGAGAGACCCTAAAATGGACTATTGACCACTTTGGAATTGTGGAACTTGGGAAAATAAAGAAAAGGGAGGAGGACACAGACCTTTTTCCTTCTGATTAGTTCTGGATCTAGAGTTAGACCCTTCTATTGGGGGATCTTTTTAATGATTTATTGGAATTGGGGGGGGCAGTGATGGGCAGTTTGTGTGTGTGTGTGTGTGTGTGTGTGTGTGTGTGTGTGTATACATATATACAGATAGATGATGGATGGGTGGATGTGGAGATCCCCTGCAGGTGGACTGCCCAAAAAAAAAAATTCTACCAGTCTGACAGTTTTCACCACCCTTTTCCATACCAACCAGCATGATGGTCAACTATACTATGCCAGCCAGCAGTGGTAGATTGTAGAAAAAGAGAAAACAAGGTGGTCGAGATAAGCAATTTTTATTTAAAAAAAAAAGCCACCTGATAGGAGTGAAAATATTGTGTGTTTTCTGTCAACATTTTCTAAGTAATATTGCAATTTTTGAAGAAATTCTCAATTTTCACATTCCTTTAGTACTTTGGCAATAGAGGATTTTATTTTGGAAAGAAAAGTAAATCACAAAAAAGAGTAGGAAGGGGAGTCAGAAGTGATCTATTCTTATCTATACCTCAGTGAGAAATATCTATCCAACATGTCCATTAAGTGGTCCTCCAGTCTTTGCTTAGTGACATCCATAATGTGGGAAGAAGATGTACTACCTCTCCAGACAGCCTATCATGTATTTGGATATTTCCTGCTAAGAAATCCATGTTCCCCCTCCCTTTATATCATGCCTAAATTTACTTCTTTACAAAACCTTGCATATCTGTAAAACTGATAATAAAAAAGGAAGGGTGAGAATTGTCTTCTTAGCTCATCATAAGTATCCTCAAGTTCTGGGGTAATGAATTATAAGGAAACACAACTTCTCTGCTTAGAAAGAAGTAAATTATTGATATGTTTTAGCTTCATTTTTTGTGTATTTGATTCTCCAGTTATGGTGAATTGATACAACTGTCTTTGTCTTTAAATATTACAGAAAATGGACAGCTGGCTCTCCCCTCTAGGAAAGGCAAGAGAAACATCAGACTTTAGATATCTGAAAAATCCCCCTGATATTAATTTTTAGAGGAAAACCTTTGTCATCCAAAGATGCTTAATCAGCGATGACCCTATGCTAGTATGTGATGGGCATCATTCCATCACAGTAAACAGCTCTAAAAACAAATGAGTTTCTCAGCAATTTGAGGAAGATACTGAGGGGGATGGTAGTTTTTTAATTTGCCTTTTTAACCATCTCATCCTCCTTTAGATAGTGACCCGAGGATGTGAAACTGTGGAGATGACATTGCGGAGGAATGGGCTGGGCCAGCTTGGCTTCCACGTCAACTTTGAAGGAATTGTAGCCGATGTGGAACCCTTTGGCTTTGCCTGGAAGGCTGGCCTACGCCAAGGCAGCCGCCTTGTTGAGATCTGCAAAGTAGCTGTCGCCACCCTGACTCATGAGCAGATGATTGATCTGTTACGTACTTCTGTGACAGTCAAGGTAGTCATCATTCAGCCTCATGAGGATGGATCTCCCCGAAGGTAAGGGACCAAGAGTCTGGGGGTGACATTCCCAGGCATTCATTAATTATTTGGTTCTCTTTCTGCTTGTAACATGTAGCTACCCTTAAACATATTAACCAAAGCCTTTGAGAAATGCTGTTTTTTGTTTGTTTGTTTGTTTGTTTGGGGTGGGGGTGGTTTGGTAATATTACTTGGATTGTGGTCATTAGAGCAGTTCAGATTTAATTTGATTACCATGGAGTAAATGATAGAACCTAACCCACTAAACAATTTAATGGGAAAGGGGTCAAGGGAACAAGTATTTATTAAGTGCTTACTGTGTGTCAGCTCCTGCGCTAAGCTCATTACAAATATTTTTCATTTGATTCTCACATCTACCTTGGGAGATAGGTGCTATCATTATCTTCATTTTTAAATCAAAACTGAGGAAGACACAGATTAAATGACTTGCCCAAGGTCACACAGCTACTAAGTGTCTGTTGCCAGATTTGAAATCAGATTTTCTTGACTCCTTGCCCAGTGCTCTATCCTCTGTCTTCCCCTATCTATTGTTGATGTGTGTTTACACATGTGTGTGTGTGTTTTATGAAATGGACCATATAAAATACCTATACTGAGAAATATACCATATAAAAGCTGAGAGGACAGGTTAACTGAAGGTCAGCAAAAATGAATTTTCTTAATAAAAATCCTAATGTGCAAACCTTAAAAGACTATATAAATATTAGCTATGATTTAAAAAAAACAGTACTGTACTATCTTTTTTAAATTCTCTTTTATTTTCTTTTTCTAGTAGCAGGTTTGGGGTTTTTTGGTTTGTTTAGTGTGTGTGTGTGTGTGTGTGTGTGTGTGTGTGTGTGAGAGAGAGAGAGAGAGAGAGAGAGAGAGAGAGACAGCTTAGCCTTTGCCAGGCAAGAGACCTTTTGCTGAAAACCTGGGATTCCTTTTTTGCTTGATGAGGTCATTGTCAACACTAGATAGAAGAAACAAAGAGTATCTGCTTTTCATAGAAGGGTCATCAAAGCACTGACTGGCACTGGGAGGTGACTGCTTTTCTTTAGACAACCCAAGTAAAATGAGTGGAGTTGAATTAAATACGTCTAAATTTTGGAAAAGAGGCTGTGTGATCAGTTAGTCTCAGATTTGATTTTTTTTTTCCTAAGAGAAGTAAATATTGTGCAAAGCCACTAGAAAAAAAATGCCCTTAGTGAGAATGAGGACACAAAAAAGTAGGCACCACCTCTTTTTCTATCATGAAAACTATTTTTTTACACTTCTAGTTAAAAAAACATGCTGAAACATGAAGGAAGTATAGAGCGACAAGAATTAAGAAAGCCACCTTAGAGGAGCCATCCTTTTCAGATTAGGGCATATTAGTACTACATTGCATAGAATCATAGATTTTGAGCAGAAAAGTGAAAGTTTTTCATTTCTGTTCATATAACTGTGCTTCCTTCCTCATCTATTCCTCCCAAAATTGAAGGCCTTCCAAAGAGGCTTTTGCAATTGTCACATGACTGAAATTCTCTTTGGCATATTCTTTGAGAAAGGTGGTATTACTCAATAAATGTTACACAGTTTAGCATCAGACTGCTGCGTACTTTTGACAAAGGAGAAGTAAATCCACTGATTTATATTTTGTTCATGAAGTATGAGTAAACAATAGCATTTTCTGGTTAATAGCTGCTTACTGCTCTGGTAACTTTTGACATGTTAAAATTGGTTTAGGCTGTAGTTTCCCTTTAGCATAATGTTAACTTAAATGAAAAACAAGTCTTTTGTGCCCAATTAGGAAATATTACCTGCTTATGACAACAAGACAGCAATATTTGCTATTTCTGAGCTCTGGGGCAGTTATTTTTATATTCATGGCATCTTTCAATTGTCATTGTCCTAGTATATTTGGGAGTTGTGGGGTGGGGAGTAAATCCCTTTTTCCTGACTCCCAACATTCACAGTATGTACAAAATTTTTTAAAATTAGTAGTAACAGTGAAAAGAATTTTTTTTAGTAAAGTAGGCATTGGTAATAGCATATGTTATGGAGCCTAGATGCTAAAATATTCTAATAATAAAAAAATGTCATTCCAGTAAAAGCGTTAAGCTATTTATTGGTAAGGTTACTTTATGGTAATGCTCTTCTGTATATTTGTAACTCCCAAAATATTGGGATGAGAATTAAATCTACCTGCGCTAAAAAGCGGTAGGGAATAAAGTTTTTACTTCCGTGGTGGGATAAGATATATGGGATGCAAACTATATGGTAATTTCTACTACTTTTCTAATTGGAGTAAAAAAAATAAGAATAACATTTCAATCTTCACTTTTAGTTTAGTTCAAATGAAGCTCAGCAAGAATCTGGGATGATTTTCAAGCACTTGAGATACTGCATTTCTATATGGTCATATTATATTTGACATCTAATAAAAGTAATAGTTAACATTTTCATAGTGCTTTTCCCACTAACCATTTAGGTAATTAGCCAGTGGTTCTTGGCCTTATATATTTGTATCAGTTCTTTATGCATCTTGAATATCAGACTTTTATCAATGGTACTTCTTGCAAATCTGTCTTCTCCTTGATGGTTACTTTTCTAGCTACATTGATTTTATTCACATAGAAACATTTACATTTTATGCAGGTTGCAATACTTTATTTTGCATTTTGTGATTCTTTTTGTTCCTTGTTTGGGTAAGAATTTTCTCTCGAGCTATATTTGTGATAAACATTAAGAATTAGCATTAAGTAGCCATTGAGGCTTTCTGAGGAGGCAAGAGATATTTCCTGACCCATGTTGTAAGACATGGATAAAATAATTAACTACGTAAACCAACTAAATTTACCCTAAGTTTTCTGGCTAAAGTTTGAATATTTAGATTTGATTTTTTTTCCTAAGAGAAGTAAATATTGTGAGAACCCACTAGAAAACCAGTCTTCAAATCATTTTGTATTGCTTTATTTGTGCACATGCTGCATTCACATAAACTGCCTCCCTGATACCTCCCTTTCTCCCTCCAAAAAAAAAATAATAAAAATAAGCTCTTTGAGTGCAGGGATAGTTTCATTTTTGTCTTTTTCATTTTTTTTTTCTTGCAGGGCAATGAAGGTTAAGTGACTTGCCCAGGGTCACACAGCTAGTAAGTGTCAAGTGTTTGAGGCCGGATTTGAACTCAGGTCCTCCTGAATCCAAGGCCAGTGCTCTACCCACTGTGCCACCTAGCTGCCCCCCCTCATATTTGTCTTTCTATCCCTACCATTTGGCACAGTCCCTGGTACACAGTAGGCAGTTAATAAATATTTTTTAAATAAATTTTCATTTGTCTCTTTTTTAATATCACTATAGTTTCCCCCAGCATCCCTTTCCCTACCTCTCCCAGAGAACCATCACACAACAAATATTGCTCAATACATCAAAAATGTTTGAAAATATGTTTGACGTTTGTGTAGCTCCCACTTCTGCAGAGGGATAGGGGATGAGATTGTACTCTCTTACCTCTTCTTTTGAACTAGGGTTGTCCTTTATAATTCTGCAGCATGCACTTTTTGATATCTTTTGCTTCTTTTTTGTGTGATTCTTACCATTCATCTTACAGTTACTGTATATATTGTTTTCTTGGCTCCTTAATAAATATTTGACTTAGTTGAATTCATAGCTGACATGGCTTGTCATTGTCATACTGTTCCCAAGCACCCAAGCATCATCCTTCTTTTTTTTTTTTTTTTTTTCCAGGGCAATGAGGGTTAAGTGACTTGCCCAGGGTCACACAGCTTGTAAGTGTCAAGGATTTGAGGCCAGATTTGAACTCAGGTCCTCCTGAATCCAGGGTTAGTGCTTTATCCACTGTCCCACCTAGCTGCCCCCCCATCATCATTCATTTTTTAAGGAAGTTTTTAAGTTCAGATTAGTAGAATCTGAACT
Source organism: Dromiciops gliroides (assembly GCF_019393635.1). Classification (NCBI taxonomy): domain Eukaryota; kingdom Metazoa; phylum Chordata; class Mammalia; order Microbiotheria; family Microbiotheriidae; genus Dromiciops; species Dromiciops gliroides. Next base: position 148,016,749 of record NC_057864.1, read on the forward strand.
AACTAGTAGAATTAGTGGCTTGAACTTTCTTCAATCAGGCTTCTCAGTTCTCACAGAGGATTGTTTCTTGTATCCATATTTTTGGAACCATTTGTTGCCTGTAAATGTCTGGGTGCTCGGTGGTAACAAATGTGCTAGTTATCCAAACAGTTAGGTTTAAGAGGAATTATCCAAGTAATAACATTTCTCTATTTTTAAGATGGTAATGTTTCTGAAATTTAAATGAATGTTTTGGTTAGTTTGTTTCTGTAGATGAGGAGTGGATTTAATGCTATTTGTGTTTTCCAGTTTATCTGCTGTCAGAATGGGTTTTTTAACTTACCGCCTTGTAAGATGGTAGTGGAATAATTGAGAATGGGGAGGATCTCTAGTTTCCTTCAAAGCATAGGTGAGGTGCCATGTCCTGTAGGGGAGGGGACTTTTCCTCACCCCCAAGTTCTTTGTGCTTTTCGCCTCTGGAATGTTTCCCCCATATAGCACAGTACCTTGACTAAGGAAGTGCCTGAGAAGTTGTGTGTGTGTGTGTGTGTTTTCATTGAATTAATATATACATTACACTAAGAGATCTCATTGGCTAAAGATGAGTATATTCAAAAGATGAGTATTATTCAAAAATAATACTTTCTTTGGGATTATTAAGGAGAGAGTAGGTAGCCTGTTATAGACAAAGACACAGAGGCTATTTCCATCGTCAAGAAATTAACTGTCTTTTGGTTCTAATGCTAGAAGGAAAATACTGGATTTAGATGCATTTGTTGGACTGGGCCCAGTAAGATATTTAATTCTTTTTAAATTGCTCTACTTTGGGGAAACTACCAAAAACATGTCTGATAGGGGCAGCTAGGTGGCGCAGTGGATAGAGCACTGGCCCTGGAGTCAGGAGGACCTGAGTTCAAATACAGCCTCAGACACTTGACACTTACTAGCTGTGTGACCCTGGGCAAGTCACTTAACCCCAATTGCCTCACTAAAAAAAAAAAAAAAGAAAGAAAGAAACATGTCTGATAAATGATAGGTGTATAAGTGCTTTTAAAAATGACCCTAAGTATTAAGATTGATAGAAAATGGAGACCAAAAAAAAAAGATTGATAGAAAATGCTTCCCCCTTTATTTTGCCAACTACTTGAATGTCTCCTTGAAGAACATACCTTAAGATGTCTTAAAAAATAATTTCACTTGGTTCCTGTCAGTTTCTGTCAGTAGAATGGAAGCCCCCAAGTCAAAGAAAATATTTTGTCTATACATAAACCAGAAGCTACTTGGGAGACAGAATTATCAGGTAGGAAAAGGATTTATGCTGAGGGGAACTCAGAAATGTTTAGTCTTTCTTGAGCCTGAGGATGGTGTTAGTTTTCCTTTGAGAGTTTTACTCATTTGGGGGGTTTGTTTGGGTTTATTTGAGAGCAGTTAAATTTCATCCAGTTTCAGGAACACCAAACACAAATGACTGATTAAACCAAATCTCTCTCATTGGAATCAGCTTCTCTAAAGAGAATGCATACAGATTGGATGTGAGGGTCTTAAAGTGGGTTTTGGAATCATACTCTTCAAATGGAAATGATATTTTAACATGAATGAGGGGATATCCTAATACCCAATCCCAGTGGTAAAGAAGAATAGAAGCCACATGAGAAATTTAGTTAAGTTCTTCCTTGTTTTTGCAGTGGGAATGACAGATGGCTTCTAGTATAACTAGACAACCACTCTTAAATATAAACAAAACTTTTTCATTGATACTTTAAAAGAAAACATAGACAACTAACACTGTTGCTCTCTACTCAAGATTTGTATACATTTATTACAACACAGTATTGGTTACTATGTTATTATATAATATTTTATATTTATGTTATCAATTAATCTATTATTATTATTACTGTAAAGAGAAATGCCCCATCATGGTTTCCAAATGAATCCAAACAATGAGACCCAATGTAAAATTCCCAAGTCTTATGAAGGAGATCAATCATTGGTTGACAAGCATTTATCAAGTGCCTATTAATCTGCCAGTCATTGTGCTAGCTATTAGGTACACAAGGACAAAAGATAAATTGATCTTTGCTCTCAAAGAGCAGTCTGTCAGGGAAGAGAAGATGTCCATGTGTGAATATATACAGACTAAAGGAGAAACAGGGTGACTTAGTAGATAGATAGATCGCTCAGAGCCAGGATGACCAGGGATCAAGTCTGGCCTCTGAACTATATTGTGTGACCCTGGGCAGGTCATTTAATTTCTTTGTGGGCTGAGTAACTCTAAGACTAGAAGTTTTGGAGACAGTGCTAACATGAATTAGTAGAGGGAATTGCCTCATTCAAGAGTTCCCTGTGTCAGTGAAACCACAGGATCAATTAAATATATACAGAGTTAAGTACAAAGTAAATATGAGATAGAAGGGAAGGCACCAGCAGCTGGATAATCAGGAAAGTCTTTCTATAGAAGAAGATAGTGCTTGAGTTACATGTGGAAGGAAGTGAGGGATTCCCAGAGGTAGAGATGAGGAAGCGAATACCAGGGAGGGAGAGCTGAAGATGAGTGCTATATGTGAAAAAAGGCTCCAGCTTACCTAGACAGCTCAGTGTCACAGTGGGTAGAGCACTAGGCTTGAAATCAGGAAGACTCATCTTCCTGAATTCAAATCCAGCCCCAGACAGTTACTGGATGTGTGACCCTGGGCACATCACTTAACCCTGCTGCCTCAGTTTCCTCACCTGTCAAATGAACTGGAGAAAGAAATGGCAAACCACTATATTATCTTTGCCAAGAAAACCCCAAAATGGAATCACAAAGAGTCAAACGTGACTGAAATGACTTAACAACAAACAAACAACCATTTGCTAAACTGTGGAGTATGGGAAGTAGTATAATGTGTAAAAAGTCTAGAAATATAGGTTGGGACCAAGTTGTGAAGGGTTTTACAATCCAAACAGGAGTTTATATTTGAACCTAAAGGCCAAAGAAGCCATTGAAGTTTGAGTAGGAAAATGATCTGTTCAGATAAGCATTCAAGGAGAATCCCTGGCAACTATGTGGAAGATAGATTGGAATGGGAAGAGACTGTAAGATAATAAAATATTCTGAGAAAGAGTGATGAGAGCCTGAACTAAGACATTGGTTGTGCCATAGAGAAAGGAATTTTATGTGAAAAAAGTGGTGAAAATGAGAGCTGGTAATTGATTAAATATGTCAGATGAAAGAGAGTGAGGAATCAAGGATAACGCAAAGATACAAATCCAAGACTAGAAGGACGGTGGCGCCTCATAGAAATAGGGAAGTTTGTAGGAGGGGGTTGGTTTAGGGGGAGAAGGCCTATTTTGTACATAAAAAGTTAGAGATGTCCCCAAGACATTCAGTGTGAAATGTACAATAGCCATTTAGTGATGTATGTTCTGTGAGATGATATACCTTGAGAGGAGAGGAGGTCCCGGGATAGAGGCGGGTGGTCCACCCACAGTTAAGGGGTGGGATTTTAATGATGCCCTAGCAAAGAAGACTGAGAACGAGTGGTCAGATTAGTCTGAGGAAAACCAAGAGAGAACAGTATAACACCAACAACAAAAACTAGAGAAGAAAGCATGTGATCACCAGCATTAAATGAGTTAGAGAGATAGAAGGATGAGAACTGTGAATAAATGATCACATTTGGCAATTAAAATATCCTTGACTGTTAAGGTAGGAAGCCAAATTGCAAAAGGTTTACAAGTGAGGGAAAGAAAATAGGGACAGCAAGTGTAGATACTTTTTTTTTCTAGAAATTTGTGAGGAGAAATCTACAATGGCAGCCTGAGAAGATGGTAGGATCTAGTGAAGACTTTTAAGGTTGGGATAGACTTGGATATATTTGAAGGCAATAGGGAAGGAACCAGTAGGGAGGAAGAGATTGACAATTAGCGTGATGGGATGCTTGAAAAGAGAGGGCTGGATATAGAGTCAAGGGTATAAATAGAAGGGTTAGCCATGGAAAGAAAAAAACAAAACAGCCACCTTAATGATTAGAAAATGGAGGAGAGAAGAGAGAGTGGTAAATGATTTCAAGAGATTTTAAGATGAACATAATGGAAAAAAGGGAGCTCCCACTAAATGACCTCGATTTTTCTCAATAAATTAAGAGTTGAAGTCCTCATCCCAAGAGCACGAAGGGAGAGGGAAAAGAGAGACAGTTAAAGAGAAAGGGTACAATTTGGAATAATTTTGGTTGAGAGTGAAATAAGATATCAATTACGAAGGAGTAGAAGAAATTTTTTAAAACATTCCTAATAGCTAGAGATTAAATTGTTGTTTCTTCATTGTTCTATAAAAGGAAAATACTGAATGGTTATTCCTAGTTGTCTATTTGAATCAATACCCATGCCCTTTGGCAGCTTCGATTATTACTCAGATACTAAGTCTTCCACAACGTACTTGTGAATAGGTAGAAGTTGTATGTTTGTATTCCACAGATTTATTTTTGTTAGCTGCAAAACAAGGCCACTAGCTAAACAGACAGCTAAAATTTATTTAAATCCTCTTATGGGTGAAGCACTGCCCATTGTATTATACTATATAGATAATACCAAACAGTGAGGAACATTTATAGACAAGAAAAGTCCCTTTTTTTGCTTCACCCTATAGGACAGAGCTAGGAGCTTTGGGTGGAAGTTGTGGAGCAGAAGACTTAAGCTTGATGCAAAGAAAAAAAAATTTTCTTTTTAATTACATTTTAATAACTTTTGTTTTCATGTTGCCTAGATTTCCCCCTGTATCCCTTCCATTACCTTCTCCCAGAAAGACATCATTTATAACAAACAATTTTATTTTAAAACAAAGAAGGGTTTGGGGAAAACATAAATCAGCAAAACTGACCAAAGCATATTTTTTTTAAAAATCTGATGTTATTTATATGTCATGTTCCATATCCATGGACCCCAATCTCAGCCTTGGAATTGTAGAGAGAAGGCCTCTCCTCATCTTGTGAGGTCATGCTTGTTCTTCATAATTTCACAATGTTCAGTTTCTTTTTTTAATTTAAATTATTTTTAGAATATTATTTTCCAAATTACATCTAAAAACAATTTTTAACATCGATTTTTAGAACTTTGTGTTCCAAATTCTCTTCTTCCCTCCCTACTCCCCCTTAAGAACACAAGCAATTCAATGTAAGTTATACATGAGTAGTCACGCACAACATTTCCACATTGAATGTTCAGTTTCAATTGTCTTGTCCTGGTTCTTTCCATTTGCCTTTTTGCAGTCATTTTGTATGTTGTTTTCCTGGTTCTGCTTACTTCACTTTGCATTGTTACATATAAAGTCTTTGCATGCTTCTCTGGATTTATCACTTTTGTCATTTCCTATAGTACAGTAATAACATCTTAAGATTTAGAGCTATCCACAAGTAGACAAGGCTGCCTCAGACAGGAGTGGAGACATTTTCAATGAAGGCTATTTATAAGGGTCCCTTGTTCAGAGACAGATTAGCTTAGATGCCTGCAGGGATGCAGGAATAAGTTAATGAACTTTTCCAGATCTTTGTTTCTCCACCATCAGCTGCCCACCTGGCTTCCCACAATAGACTCAGTCGCACTTTTATTCTATCTACTGATGTACTGTACCATTGGGGAGCCCACCTTTTAACAATAGCCAAATCGATGGGTTCATAAGGCCTAGAATAGTATGATGATGGTGATTAAAATCAAGTCCATCATTGTCTTTTTGATCAAGAATAGACCCTCCCTGAGTTGCCAGGGATATATTTAGAATGATCACATACTCTGACAAGGATTGTGTTTTTCTGAATGGCATTGCATCATAAAGCCATGGGAGAGTTCTACTGGTCATCAGTTTTGTTTTGGATTTTGACATAATTACCTAACAGACTTTCAAGACCTAGGCTTTTCTTTGCAAAATATGTTGCCTTCCAGGCTGTGGTGGTGAAAGATTAGATGGAAACATTTTCCTAGCTGAACTACAGATTTAGCAATTAGATTTCTTTTTAACCCTAAAGCTTAATCTGTCCCAGTTTGTGTTACTTTCCTTCTAACACGGTAATTAAGATACTCAAATATAAGCAGATGATATGTACATTTATTGTTAAGCAAAGAGGAAATCAAAATGCTTGCATGTAATTGATCTTGCAGCCTTATCTAAAATTTCTGAGTATTTCCTTTTGGCACGCCAACTAAGGAAAATGTGCCAGATGCTATAAATGTAACTCAAGTCCCTTGACTTGTATCTCGTATCTCAGAGGAAGCCAGATATATTTATCAATGAAGTTTGAGTTTCTGTTAATATGGGGTTTGAGGGATAGAACAAATCTTTAAAGCTTGGTGTTGTGTTTTGTTTTTTTCCTTACCATTGGTTGCAGTGGAAGTTGCCCAGGAGACAGGATCATCTATTCTTTGTCAATTAAAAGCACTGTAATGCAGCAGCTGCAGCAGGCTTGCAATAGAATTGAAAGATGGTATTTTTCCCTTTTGGAGGGTATTAATTTTTGCTAGACACATTTTGATTTGACAGTGGATATGTCCTGGCAAACACACACACTAATCTCAGATGCATTCACCGATAACTGTAAATAGAGTGGTTGCAGCAGATAAAACATCGCTTCTCCTTTTTTGTTGTTTACTATTTAACACAGGAGATATGTGTGCCTTCACTTTAATGTTTACTAACTTCACTTTTTTTTTTAATTTGCCCTGAGTTTTGTTGCTGGTTGGCAGTGTTTATGTTGTAGTGACCATGTACATCCTTGGTTCTGCATTCTTGATCTTGCATCATTTCTAACAGGTCTTCCCTAGGATCTCTGAATATTCATTATACTTTACAACAAAGGCTTTAGGATTGTAAGTAGCACAGTGAATATCGTGCCAGGCCTGGAGTCAAGAAGACCTGTGTTGAAATGTGGCCTCAGACAACTCAGCAGCTCTGTGATCCTGGGCAGGTCACTTACCCCTGTTTGCCTCAGTTTTCTCATCTGTAAAATGAGCTGGAGAAGGAAATAGCAAACCACTCCAGTATCTCTGCCAAGAAAATCCTAAATGGGGATATGAAGTGATGGAAATGATGCAACAGCAGCAACAATGAAGTACTTGGTTTATTCACTCCGACCCCTTACTATACAGATGGAAAAATAAAGGCTAAGAGAGGTCTAGTGACGTGCCCAGAGTCACACAGGTATCAAGTGGTATAGCCTAAGTTTGAACTCAGGTGCTTTGACTCTGAATCCAGCGCTCTTTCAACAATATCATATTGCCTCTCGGTGGTGTTTCTGGTACAGGATATGTTGCAGGCACACCTGGAGAAGACATAAGGACACATGCAAAATGAGATGCAAAGCAGCCATAGCAGCATGCAGTGACATGTACTCCTGCAGAGATTAGTCTTTCGTGCTTACTTTAAGTCGGCCTCCTCATTTCACTCAGAGGATGATCACCTCTTTGGAAGTTTGCTGTATATACCTATCCTTAAAGGAATTTCTAGTATATCTGGGCAGAGCCTGATATATATGAATCTAAGTCTGTATAGTCTGATTAGAAGATTGTATTTGTGGAAAATGTAATCAGGGAAATTGATAAAGCAAGCCCCACAATGTTTAGGATTAGCTCTTTTGTTGTTATTGGGTCATGTCTGACTCTCCATGATCCCATTTGGGATTTTCTTGGCAGAGATGCTGGAAGTGGTTTGCCATTTCCTTCTCTAGCTCATTTTACATTTGAAGAAACTGAGACAAACAAGGAACACAGCTAGTACGTTTCTAAGGCTGGATTTGAACTCAGGAAGATGAGTCTTTCTGACTTCAATCCTTGGCACTCTTTCCACTCCACCACCTTGTTATGTCATATTCAATTGAGTATCAGAATGCATGCTTGTACTTAAAGTAAGGATATAATAATAAGATTAGCTGTTTTTAAATGAGAGGAGTTCTTTCGAGGACAGCAGGGGACCAATTAGAGAAATGGGAAAGATAATTTACATGTGTGTTTGGCATAGCTGAGATGTTGGAAATTGCTTGATTCTGTCTGTATTCTATCTTCAGCATAATACAGTACTCAGGCTCTCAGCAGAAGCCTCAGGTCATGACTGCATTTTTATAAGATTTTTCCTCTAAATACCAAACTTTAAGAATGCCTTGTTAAAGACTACTGTCCTCATGACAGCTCTGAGAGAAATGTTTTACAAACAAAAGCTCAAACAGCCCATCCTTGCTTTTTCCCTTCTTTCCACCAAAAACACTAAGAAACTGCATGGCAGCAAAACCCAAACCTAGGTCAGTACTGGGAATGGGAAAGGTATTATGAGGCCACCAAACACTCAGCATCCTTAGCTTTTATAGGGTTGGAAAGGAACTGAATGTACTATACTTTCTCATGTTATGAAGAAAATGGAAGCTTCATCTTGCCCCAGCTTTTGAATTAGGAAACTGCAATTGATATAAACATTAATTTTTTGCCTAGAGTAAAATAGAGAAGAGCAGAACACACACACATAAATACCAAATTTTATCTATTTAGTATTCTCAATGATTTGCACTAGGTATGCATTTATTAAATATTAAAAAAAACAAATAAAAACTGAATAAAGTTGAGTGCCTAGATTCTATATCCATACCAAAACCTATTTCAGATTTGCCTTCAAGCAGGTTTGATCTTAGTCTGTATTGGAAGGATAATGACTATCTCTTAAGCCAAACAAAAACTCAGTTGAACAGATGTGTATTCAGCACCTAATGTGGACAGGGCATTTTTCTAAACTCTAGGGAAATAGTTCTGAACCTCAAGTAACTTACATTCAAATGGGTAGCAAGGGAACAGATTATCAGTATACATATAAGCACATTACAAAGTAGAATCAAACAAAGTGTTTTAGGAATATTTGAGAAGGAAAACAACACTGACCTCTGAGGGGAACAGGGAAAGCTTCGTAGAAGAGGTGGCGCCTTGGCTGACCCCATAAAAGGAGATTAAGAATGCTAAAAGACAAGGGAAAGTAGAGAATGCATTCTAAAAATGAGACAGAGAGGTAGCCTGTGCTAATACCCAGAGGTGAGAGATGGTATATGAAGATCATAATATACCTGTTGGTTGAGTTTGGGTGGAATATGGGGGAGTAAGGTGAAATGATATATAGGGATATATAGGTTGGAGCCAAATTGTAGAGAAACATAATGTTAGAATAAGGAATTTGTATTTTATTCTATGCGCAGTAAGGAAATCCTGAAGGTTTTTTAACCTAGGAGAGTCATGAATACTTTACACTAAGAAAATAATTTTAGAAGCTATGTAAGGGATGGATTGAAGTGAGAGAGTGGAGGCCGGGAAATCAATTAGGTGACTATTGTCCATATGAGAGGTGAATAAAGTATAAATTAAACCAATGACTGACTGTGAGTGGAGAGAAGGGGTCAGATGCAAGAGGTGTTTTGGAGGTAGGACTGACCACCCTTAAATGTTTGGCTATAGGGGCGCACTGAGGGAGAGGGAAGAGTCAAAAATAACTCAAGGTTTTTAAGCTCAGAAAGTTTTGTTCTGTTTAGTTTTGGAGGGATTGATCCTCAGCAGAAATGGGGAAGTTTTCAGTGGGAACATGGTGATGTTTTGGATATGATGTATGTGGGGTACTAATGGGATTTTAAGGTGGTGATGTCTTAACAAGCATTTGGAAATCATTGGATCACAAACCTAGAGCTTGAAAAAACTAGTAAATGAATAAACAAACAAATCTAGATCAAACCCCTTATTTTACAGATGAGAAAACTGAGATCCAAGAAGGTTCATGACTTGCCCACCATCATATTGATACCTTTTTATGCTAAGGTTCAAGAGAGAGATTGGGTTAAATATGGATACCCGTAGCCGTCAGTTGTATAGGAGAATTGATTCTTTCAGGAGTAGATAAGACAACAAAGATTACAAGGCAAGAACAAAGAAAGAAACATATAATACATCTCATATTCCAAAGCCAAATAGATGTTATTTTAAAGTATTTGCTATTTGGGAAATCAAGCCATTGATCCCTCTATATTGTTCTGCACCATTAAGAATTGAGGGAGAAATTACTTTTGAGGAAATCTTTCAATAATTCAGAAGGATGCATGACTTAGTTGGTGGGGGCCTTCCTTCTACCCAGTCAGATTTCAATCCTTCTGTGTTTTAAGGGACAGCTTTTCATGAGTTGCCATAGCAAAAAAAAAAAAAAAATCTTCATCTGATGGCCAACTTTCTGGTAAAAAACTTCCCCTAACAGCTGATAGCTTTCAAAAATAAAGGGTCACCTTCACACCATTATGAGACAATATGAACACAGGCTTAGAGGTTAATGGAAATGAAAGAGGGTTAATTTTAAGACTAGATTCTTTGCATGTATATGCACGCCTTCTTTTTGTGCTCACAAAACTCTTGAGGATAGTTTAGTCTTTATTTTTTGCTGCTTGTTTCTGTAATTAGGCTTCTGTAAATCCTGTAATTAGGCTTTTTTTAAAGGCTTTTTTTTTTTTTTAGCACAGAGGAGAAAATGGTCATGCTATGGTTAAGCTATAGTGGAATTCCCAATTCCAGTGGCCATGTGCACTTGTAAATGAAAGTTCAACAGATGGGCTGAGGGAGACGTCATTACGTTGCATTTAAAGGCAGGGATTTTATGTGGCTATCAAAGCAGCTGGTTCATAATCAGTATGTACAAAAGCCCCATAGCTTTCCTCTGGAGTATTATACTCGAACTTTTTAAAAGCATCATGTAATTCATTAAAGGTGGAACATCTCAGAAAGCCCTTTGTTAACTCTAGAATGAGTCTAGGAAGGTCCCAGGGCTTTTAATGCTGACTGCTTCATATATAAGCATCTCAAACCTGAAAAGGCGTGCCTTGAACACTCCAATATCAAAACTTCCCCAGGCTTCATCTTGGAATGACAAACTGGAGTAATTGGCTTTGTGAGCTGACTCTGAACTTGTTAATGGTGCTATTTGTGGTATGTAACTTGTTAGTGGAGACCCAAGGGTAACTGTAAATGACATAAAATAAATTTTTTCCAGACTAAAAGAATTTAAGTACCTTACTGATCTATTGAATATAGGAAAGAGAGCATCGAGAGACTGCTTCTCTGGGAGCCATCAAGCTGGGGAAGAAATGCACATTTGATGGCTTAAAAGTTCACGTTACTTGGATGTGTGTTAACCCTGATTTTTTTCATTGATTGTGACTTACTTTTTTTTTTTTTTCAGTTCCAGCTTGGGTGAATATACCTTACAATGATCAGCTCAGGACAAGTCAGTCATGTTAGATGTTTGGGATTTAAAAAAAAATAAAAATCAAGCAAAATCCCTTATTCTTAAGGATCTTGCATTTTAATAGGGGAAATGGCAGGTCATTTGTTAGCAAAAACCAGGCACATACAGGATACATGCAGAACCATTTCAGGGAACCACTAGTTACTGGGGGCATTGGGTAAGGCCTTGTATAGGAGATGGTCTTTGAAATGAGCTCTAAATGGAGTTAGAGATTCTATGAAAACAAGATGAGATAACTGGGGACAAAGGCATAGGAGCAGGGGATTGGATCTGTGTATGAGGGGCAGAAAGTAGGTCCATTTGTCCAGATGGTAGGATGTCTAAAGGAATGTAATGTGTAATAAACCTAGAAATAGGCAGATTGGAGCCAAATGGTGGAAGCCTTTTAATTGTCAAGGTAAAGAGGTTACATTTTATCTTGGGGAAGCACCAATGAGCCAAATGCTTACAAGACTTTGGTCACCAAAGGTCTGTCCAAAGACATGACAAAAGAAATATTTTTATTTTATTTTATTTTATTTTTTTAGTGGGGCAATTGGGGTTAAGTGACTTGCCCAGGGTCACACAGCTAGTAAGTGTTAAGTGTCTGAGGCCGGATTTGAACTCAGGTCCTCCTGACTCCAGGGCCGGTGCTCTATCCACTGTACCACCTAGCTGCCCCTGACAAAAGAAATATTGAAAGATGCATTTCATGGTTCTTCCTCATGATGCGAGGATAGTCATGGACAGGGCCAAACTCAGTGGCCTTGGAGTCCCTGGTGGCAGTCATGATGGTGGTGGTTGTGGAGACTTCAGTGGTTGAAGAGGTGGTAGAAGAGGCTGGGGGGGACTTTGGTGGCAGAGACCAAGGAAGAGGAGGAGGCAACAAGCCACAAAGAAAGCACATGGAGTTCTCCCCATTCTCTTTTCCTCTGCTATTTGGGAAGACATGGGGTGTTTCATTCTATCATCCAATCATTGACAGAGCCTTCTGAGGACATTCTAAAACAAGCATGCAGTCCAGAAGTCTTCTTGGAAAAACCTGGATGACATTTCAAGGGAAAGAGAGTGTTGGTATTGACTAGATGGATGTTCCATGTAAACTTTTTGTAGAGATGGGTGATTAAAAAAAAAGCCCAAGATCTTACTAAAACCTTCAATTATTACACATCACAAGTACTCTTTCAACCCTCGTTTATTAAGCACCTACTATGTACCAAGCATAGCACTAAGTGCTGGGAAAACAAAGAAAGGGGAAAAAAACCAGTCCTTCCTCTTAAGGAACTCAGAGGATATGTTAGAAAGATACTAACAAGATAAATACCAGAGAAATTGAGGCTCATCTCAGAGGGAATATACTGAGATTAAGAAGGACTAGGAAATACCTTTTTTTTTTTTTTTTTTTTCTCAGAAGGTGGGTCTTTAGCTGAGACTTAAAGGAAGCCAGAGAAGCCAGTATGAGCTATTCTAATAAATGACATGAGTGGGATGAGAAATCTGAAGACTAATTCAGCATTTTTTTCAGGTTCCCAAATTCTGTTGGCAGATGCTTCATTTTTTAATGTCATTTTTTGTGAAGTAAAAGAATGACTGACTAATATCACCTATTCTTCAAAAACAATTAAGTGCCCATTATACACAGATAATAGATGGTGGTAGTGGTGGTACTCAGACACAGACCTTGAACTCATGGAGCTTATCATCTACTAGATAAGACTATAAACACAGATCAGGGCAACTAGGTGGCACAGTGGATAGAGCACTGGCTCTGGAGTCAAGAGTACCTGAGTTCAAATCTGGCCTCAGACACTTAACACTTACTAGCTGTGTGACCGTGGGCAAGTCACTTAACCCCAATTGCCTCACTTAAAAAAAAAAAAAACACAGATCACAGAAATATGTGATATATGATGCCAGGTCCATGGAAGAGGAGAAGAGGAACAGCTTATCATGGTGTTGGAAAACTTTTTGTGACTTATTAATGTTTTTTTTTTTTAAAACAGCCTCCCACTCCGTGTTATGTAATTTTCCATTTCCAATTTCCTTTTTCTGATATAGTCAACCCTAGTTTCCTTTAAGTCTCAATTAAAATCCCATCTTTTACAGTAAGCCTTTCCCAACCCCTCTCAATTTGAGTGCCTTCCCTCTGTTAATTATTTCCTATTTATCCTGTATATAGATTGCTTTGCAGATATCTGTTTGTATGTGGTCTCACCTATTAGATTGTAAGCTCCTTGAGGACAGAGACTACCTTTTGTATCCTTAGAGCTTAGCACAATGCCTGGCATTTAGTGAGTACTTAATAATGTTTATTAATTGATCGCATATCTACAAATGTATTTGTAGTAACTTTGGATTCTTCTTCCCCTCATTAAATTAGCTCACATTTGGATGGTACTTTGTAGTTTGCAAAGAGCTTCTTCAAAACAACCCTTTTGAAGAAATTCATTATTCCCATTTTATAAAGGTGGAAACGGAGGATCAGAAAAGTAACCTGCCCATTGATAATATTGCTAATAAATGTTAGAGCCTGGGTTTAAGCCTAGGTCTTTGACGTCCTTTTTCTGTTATTCCACCTTACCTCCACTGCTCCAAGTAACTAGCTAGGTGTTAGATTGTCAATAGTAGGGTCAACTGGGTAGCACAGTGAGCAGAGTACCAGACCCACCATCAGGAATACCTGAGTTGAAATCCAGCCTCAGGGGCCTAATAGCTGTATGATGATGGACAAGTCTCTTTGCCTCAGTTTCTTCATCTATAAAATGGGGGTGATAATAGCACCTTCTTCCCAAGGTTATTATGAGGATCAAATGAGATAACAATTATAAAGCACTTAGCACTGTGCTCGGCACATAGTCAGTGCTATATAAATGTATTTTGTTATTTTTGTTATTATAGCAAGAGGTTAGTAAAATATTGGAGCCTCTCTGTACTAAAGCAAATGGTAATTGTTTTGTATTTTTACTGGTTGGGTGATTTTTATTTTGTTGAGGAATTATCCTATCACATCCCTAAGCATACATAATTGAAACCTGAAGATAAATAGGGAATTTAGAACCTTCAGATTCCATTTGGGTGAAGTTCATAGCATTGCCTGCAATGTTCCACCATTGGGCGTTTCCTCTCAGGCAGTGGGATAAGCTCTGAGACTTTTAAAGTATTTGAATGTGTGGATGTCTGTGACCGGGCTGTGTGACTCAGTGTCTCTTCTTGGTTCTGTAGGGGTTGTTCTGAGCTCTGCCGAATCCCGATGGTAGAATATAAACTTGACAGTGAAGGTACCCCCTGTGAGTACAAAACCCCTTTCAGGAGGAATACGACTTGGCATCGGGTCCCTACGCCTGCTGGGCAGCCTCTGTCTCGTGCCTCCCCAATCCTGGGAACATCTGACCGGCTGCCCTGCCAGCAGCTTCTCCAGCAGGCTCAGACAGCTATTCCTCGCAGCACGTCCTTTGACAGAAAGTTGCCAGATGGCACGAGGTAAAATCCTTCATTCTTGAATTTCTTCCTTCCCTTTTTCCTATGTGCTCTTCTTATGAGCCCCTTGGGTTTTAGGATTTGCTATCTTAGGATGGGACGTTTCCTCGGCTCTGTCACTCATAAATTAGCTTGTTCATAAGAGTGGTGTCTAGACAGTTGGGCTAAGGTCAGAAGGAGCTTGGGCTGGAGCCGGCAGTGGGGAGGCAGGGAGCAGGTCATCCCCCTCTCACTTTAGTGGTTCACAGGAGAGAACCAGAAATTGCCCAAGGAGCAGACCATTCTCCACAGCAGAGTAAACAGTGTCTCCTCTTTCCCCATTGTGAAATAAAGTTGCTCAGTAATTGGTGCTCTGAGCATCCTGGGTAAGATACACTGGAAACTCTATAACAGGAGTCTATGGAGATAAGTAATTAGCATAAATAAAACAAAACTATCCTCTGTAAAATTAATGATTAAATTCCATTATCATAACATGGCCACCATTGCAAGAAGTTCTATGGTCATTAGGAGTCCTTATACATTCTTTTCCTCCCTCAAATCAAGCATAGTAAAGTTTTTTTAAAAACTATTATTTGAGGGCAGCTAGGTGGTATGGTGGATAAAGCACTGGCCCTGGATTCAGGAGGACCTGACTTCAAATCTGGCCTCAGACATTTGACGCTTACTAGCTGTGTGACCCTGGGCAAGTCACTTAACCCTCATTGCCCCTCAAAAAAAAATTATTTGAAGTAAATGACTGTCGATAAAGGGGAAAGCATGTCTTTAAAATGTGTTACTATATTCTTTAAGTGCTCAAGGAGCAGTTAGAATTTTTAACCTGTATAACTTTTTATTATATATCTATAGATATAAATATACATACATTACACACACACGCACATGAATACACACAATTATGTACACAAATGCATGCATGTATTCCTCTGTGTGTGTGTGTGTATGTGTGTGTCACAACATGGTGGATAGATGAGTATGTATTTATATACTGTGTTAATTCATTTGAATAAATACATGTGTGCACTTCCCTAGATAGCAAAATAAAGTTAATTTATTTGTGAAGGATCTAATCGACTTCTATTCATTTTGTTTCAAATATTTATTGTTTTTCCAATTAAATGTAAAGATAATTTTTAACATTTTTTTTTACATTTTGACTTCCAATTTCTCTTTCTCCCTACCTCCCCTCCCCCTCAATGAGAAGGCAAGCAATTTGATATAGATTATACATGTGTAGTCATGCAAAACATTTCCATGTTAGTCATGTTGTGAAAGAAAACACAGATACCCCCCCAAAAAAAGACACACACACACACACACACACACACACACACAAGAAAAATTAAAAAAAATTTTTAGAGTCGTCTTCGATCTTCATTCAGAGACCCAATCAGTTCTTTCTAACTCCTCTTCTTAATGTTTATTATTCTTGAAGCTTGGAAGTGTTTCTTCCCTGTGCCTCTTCTCATTAAAGTATACTGTTTCTCCAAACAATGTTGACAGGCTGTGTATGAAATGTGGTAATTGATAAGAGAACTTTATACATGTTGATTTGCCAAATGTTCTCTTACTTTTCTTTTCCCTTTATTCATTAAATTTCAAGAGACTCAAATTCCACTTTCTGCCCAAGGAAGAACATTTAATCTGGTTCAATTAAAGACACACTGAATGTAGTGACTTCCATGCCAGTAAAGATACAAGTAGACAATCCAGGATAGGGACCCAGCCTAATAAATAACCTTGATGTGTATATATAAAGTATAATCCTCTATTACTATTACTATTTTCATTTTATTATCACTGTATTCTTTAAATGATATTTTCTATGTTAAGATGGTACACCGTAAAAATATTAAATAATATCCAGAATAGTTTTTGTAGCCAAAGACTTTGATAGCAATTTTTCGTGCCTGCCCCCAACGTTAGCTCATTTTTGTGTTTCATGAGTAAATTGTACTCTCAGTGAAACAGGATTACAATGAACAGTGATGATCATTTGAAAATGAATAGAGCTTACCAGAATGCCTTGAAGTATAATGAAAAACCTATTGGTCCTATTCTTATCCTAATTCTCCAATCTTTTCTGTCCCTATTTTCCTTCATTCTACATTCCACATGAATCTTTACACTGAGTTCTGTAGGTGATTAAGTGTGGTTTTGTTTCTACACATATTTCTTTTCACTGTAACATTCCCAACTATAAAGCAACTGACATATCTCATTATAATCAACTCTTAATTGCATATGGCTTAATTATCCTGTTCTGAATGGTTTTGGTTTGTTGTTTTGTTTTGTTTTGTTTTTTTCCATCTCAACACATTTCTTTCTTTTCTTTGTAATCGTAAAAAAAAAAAAAGAATTTATTTGTAAAACAAAACAGGCCAGGTCAAGATGTTGAAACTCTACAAATGCCTCAGTGCACTGTTAATGATTCTAGTCAACATTGCAGAAGTTCCCCGAGCAACCAGTCATCTTCCAGTGACCCAGGACCCAGCGGGAGTAGCCACTGGAGACAGCAAGTGGGATATGACGGGTATTGATGGTTTTCTATTGCACTGTAGCCCCCTGTTTTCTATGTAGTATTTAACCAAGCTTTTAAAACAGCACATCATTTCACTGCTGTGGAATATTCAGGGTCCTCCTGATTTGTTGTTGTTGGCTTTTTTTTTTTCCTTTTCATTTCAGTGAAAGAAAACATAAAATTGAAAATTAATCCTGTAAGGAAGCTACAAAGTCCAGCCTTTGGTAGCTTTTCATTAAATACTGAAGAGGGGTAGACTTGCAACCTTCTTCAATGCAGTTTTCTCCCCTTTAAGATACTGCTCAAAGTTAAGGGATAAAGTATAAACAATAATTGTATGAATAGATGAACACTTTAATAATTTCTTAGCTTATAAGAATAGCAAACATTTAAATAGCTCTTAGAGGGTTGCAAAAATGCTTTACAAATAACTCATTTGACAAAATTGGACAAAAACCCTTTTCAAAATTCCTAGCCATGGAGTGTGACAGCCCCCCTAGCATTTGACATGTTATCCAAGCAGCAGAATATTGTTGCCTTGACACGTTTCGCTATAAAATATCCCTGGTTGTATATGCATAGTGTCTAGGAGCAGACTAGAGCCAAGTCATATGGTTCATTTGGACATAGTGACAGCTGAATTGATTGATGCTAATAACACAGAGAAAACATTAATAAATTTCATGGGAAGAAATGGAAAAAATGCTCGTCTAGTCAGACTTTTCTGCAGAGTAGTAATTGCTACTAGTAGCTGTGTTGGTGTGTTGCTTTGCAGTAGAATCCAACTTCTGCCGTTTTAATGGAATGATTTAGAGATTGACCAAGTCAAATATTAGCATGAGAGGAAAGGTTTTAGGTTACTATATTCACATGTGCAAAAGAAAACCTGTATCCATTCCTTTTGCTACTTTCTGCTATATATAGAATTAGATATTTGTATTTTAAGAAGGTTTATTCTACTTTGTATGAAAACTACATGATTTCCTGAAAATTATATACAAAATATTGTATAAATAGATGAACATTTAAAAGTAATCATTTTCTAACTAATAACAAAGCAAGTATTTATATAGCATTTAAAAACTTTCAAAACGCTTTTCAAATAACTCATTTAACAAAAATGCTTTTTTCTTATCCTTTTGCATTTTGCATTTTTAAAATTGTTTTCTAAGTTTAGATTTTTTCTAGGGTTTTCTTAGCTGGGCCCATCTCTCTACTGCCCCAAAGCCAGTCAAACATTTTTACCACTGCCTTTAAAAATGATTAATTTCAAAGGAAGCAACAAAGTCAAGAGAGCCAAATAGAATGCACACTGGATGAGTCTGGCTATATATATATTTTTTTGCCACAGATTCATTGTAGGACTCCAGTTATTTAACCTTTTATAACTCCCATGTGGCTTTACTGACCGACCATTTGGTGAATTCAGTAAAGTTTTGCAGACTTCAAGACACACTCAGCTTCAATGCTGGGCTTGCTCTGACCTTTTTACAAGGAAATGGCTCCTAAGTAATGTTTCCTTTTTATTTCTGTTTAGGAAATTTGAGACGTAAAGAATGGTCATGATTATGGGTTGGTTTGGTTTGAAAACAAGAACCTTAATTTCCCTATTTCTCTTTAGGTGCCAGTCTCCTCTACTTCATGAACACCAGAGTTCCGGTCCACTGGAGTGTGAAGGAGCCAGGGAGCGAGAAGAAATTATGGAAGGAACTAGACTTTCTGGTAATTATATATACCACGAGGGCTCATTAAGGACTTCCAGTGTTTGCCTCTTCATTCACCCAATAGATGTTAACCAACCATTTACCAATAGCCACTGGTCCTTCCATTTTCTAGCACTTTACTTTAGGTTTACCAAGCGTTTTTCTCAAGGCAAACGAGTGAGGTAGGTGATACTATGTGTAAGGCACCAGGGGAGATGTAAAGCTAAAGGATATATGACTTCTGCCCTCAGGAGAATTGTTTAAGTAGGGGAACTATGAATAATAGCAGTGGATGGCTGTGCTGCTAGTGTTAGAACTAGAAATTGCTCTGGTAACAATAAATATTTAACTAAGAGGGTGTACTTTGGTAAGACCAGGAAGTCCTTGAATCACAATCCTCTGTATTCCCACCTGATCATTTATTCTGCAGGTATCTTTCTTTCCCTTGAGAATTTTTCTAACCATAGAAATTGGAACTCAAATCTTCTCTCCATTTGTGGCAGAAACCAAGTGGCATGGACCACCTTCCAAAGTCTTGAGTTCCTATAAAGAGAGAGCCCTACAGAAAGATGGAAGTTGCAAAGACTCCCCGAATAAGCTTTCTCATGTAAGTCTTTTATTCATAGATTAGTTACTTGTCTGTATGAACTAATAATCCATGTCAGTGACAATGATGTATCAGAGAGACTTCAGACCAAGTTCTTTAAAGATCACTCTTCATCTTCACAGGTTGCTTTGGAGGTGAGGAAAACCAGAAATAGGCTTTTTTATATTGATTTTACAGAGGAAAACTCTAGGCTTCGGAGAGAAGTAAATGACTTGCTCAACGTCACAAAAATCAGGGACATAGCTAAATATAGAAGCCCAGCCTTCTGGTTCTTATTACCGGGTCATATCCTACTCCCTTAACCCCTCCTCCTTTTAAGGCAGACACTTTTTAACTAGAAAAAGACCAAAATACATGATAGAAAGTTCTCTAGTACAACTTGGGATCAAATAATTTGTATTTAAAATAACATGCCTGACAAGAAAATTGTTGATATGAAGGTAAAATTAACGCATGTATTCAACCATACTTAAAATTAAACATTAAAAAAAGAACCTGTCCATTCTTTGTTATTACCATGTACTTCCAGAAACAGGTTTTTAAATAAAAGCATTGCTTGAATGACTATACAACATGGTTGTGATTACATCAGGATGAATAAATTTATTTTCCGTGGACAAATTAAAATTTAGTACTTGAGTCCTGGGAAGTTGCTTAAGCCACATGGTCACTAAGTGACTTCAGCATGCTCAGAAAGCTAGTAAATATCTCAGGAAGAATTTGAACCCAAGTCTTCATGACTTTTAAGTCTCCCACAAAATTCATTATGCCACAAATAACATCAATGAAAAATTTGAAAGTCTACCCATCACCATCTTGATTTGTCTTTATGATATTTAAGAGTAGTGTAGATGTTAACCCACCAAACACATTCCACATTTCTTCACCTGGCTAGTAGAATGAAAGACAAAACCCTGTTGTGTCCAGTTTTATTTTCTACAGACCCATACTCTATAAATCCCTAAGTGTTGGGACAGAGCTAAGAAAAAAAATCTGCTAAAAAGATCAGTGAGACTAACTCAGGGATCTAACAGGAACATGAATAACCTATATCAAATTGCTTGCTTTCTCAGTGAGGTAGGGAGCAGGGGAGGGACGTAGGGAGGGAGAGAATTTGGAACTCAAAATTTTTTTAATGAATGTTGTTTTTATGTGTAATTGAGGGGAAAATAAAATATTATTTTTTAAAGGATCTAACAGGAATAAAGGGCAAGCCACTTTAAAACAGACTGGGGAGAGGACCTCTCTCCAATTTTAGTTGTCATTTGCTACTTGGCTCCCAGTCTTATTACATCACCTTTGCCTTGGAGACAGAAGATATGGCTGTATAAGCAGTGCCAGAATGGAGAAGATGGAAACTTTGCCTTTGCACTATTTGCCACACTTCTTCTACAGACAATATGGTCTCACAGATAGAGGGCTTGAGTTAGACTTGGGAAGACCCTCCTCAGTCAAATACCAACTGAGTGACATTGGGCAAGTCACTTAACTCCTCTAAACTTGTTTCCTCATCAGCAAAATGGGAATAATGGCAGCACCCACCTCACCAGGATGCCTAAAGGAGACAAGTAAAAAGCTTAAAACTCCATAGATGTGCCAGCTAGAATCATGGCACTCCCTAATCAAACAGAACTGGAATCCTGATCTTTCTCTTCAAAAGAGAGTCAAACCACCTAAATAATCTGCTCTTCCTACCATCTTCACCATATAAATCATGGGAGTACTTTCCCATTAAAAGCAATCCTTGTCCCTTCTGTAAATCATCTACCTAGTTCTATTGCATGTATACTGTCCCTAGCTCTTATATCTGTTACTGATTTTATGGCCATTTGGACAGTGACAACATGTCTGTGCTTCAGGCTCAAATGACTGTACTCTCTGCTAGTAGGAGTTGGTACTCATTTATTTCATGCCAAACTAAGTGAGGGAGAAAGTGTGGGGGGGTGAATTTTGAGAGGGTGTATTCCTCCCACAAACCAGCCTCTAAAATAAGTTTGTTTTCTCCTTTCTAATTTCTGTTTTTGCTGCCTATATTCCCTGTGTTGTAACACTCATCATTTATTTAGCATGGTTCCTGACACATAGTAGGTGCTTAATAAATGTTTCAGTTGATTGATGTACCTGTTGTCTGATGTTCTTTGTCCAGTGTTGCTGTTGTTATTGTTAGAGCTTTTAAATCATGTGCCCCTCCTGTCAATGGAAGATGACCAAGGGTTTGATTATTTGGAGTGAGTGAGTGAGTGAGTGAGTGAGTGAGTGAGTGAGTGAGTGAGTGAGAGTGTGTGTGTGTGTGTGTGTGTGTGAGAGAGAGAGAGAGAGAGAGAGAGAGAGAGAGAGAGAGAGAGAGAGAGAGAGAGAGAGAGACTAATAGGAATTATAAATTAATGGAATAAAAATCTGTTTAAAATACTCTCTTTTTCTTCTTCAAGATTGGAGATAAAAATTGTTCCAGTCATTCTAGCAGTAATACACTCTCAAGTAACACGT
This sequence comes from Dromiciops gliroides, assembly GCF_019393635.1. NCBI lineage: Eukaryota > Metazoa > Chordata > Mammalia > Microbiotheria > Microbiotheriidae > Dromiciops > Dromiciops gliroides. The sequence continues at coordinate 148,038,783 of NC_057864.1, forward strand.
CCAGCAACAGTGACGACAAGCACTTTGGTTCTGGAGACCTCATGGACCCTGAATTGCTGGGATTAACCTATATTAAAGGGGCCTCCACCGACAGTGGCATTGATACAACCCCCTGCATGTCCACTTCAATGATGGGCCCTCTGCATCTGACAGGCAGCAGGTCCATGATGCACAGTAGGGCAGAACAGTGGGCTGACTCTGCGGAAGTGCCTGGCCCTGAAGAGGAGCCGACTAAGCTCTATGCTGTTCACAGCTATCCATCTGCCATCTCTGTCAGTAACACAGCAGAAGGCAGCATGGGTGACCTCAGTGAAATATCTTCTCATTCCAGGTGCGTGATCTGCTGCCCAAGTAAGTGAGCACCACCTGCTCATAGCATCAGTGAGCACCATTTTTTGTGGAGTGATACATCACCCAGCTGTGTTGATTGGCACAGGATCTGGCTCAGAGTCAGAAAGAAATTTTGTTCTTGCTGTTGTTGTTGAGTCAGTTCAGTCATGTCCAACTCTTAGAGGTCCCATTTGGGGGTTTCTTGGCAAAAATCCTGGAGTGGTTTACCATTTCCTTCTCCAGATCATTTTACAGATGAGGAAACTGAGGCAAACAGGGTTAAGCGATTTGCCCGGAGTCACACAGCTAGTAAGTGTCTGAAGCCGGATTTGAACTAACTCAGGAAGATGAGTCTTCCTCATTCGGCACTGTGCCACCTAACTGTCCAAAAAGAAATTAGTCCAGTTCTAAAAGTCAGCCTGTGAGCAGGATGGAAATATTTTTAGGATTGGGAAATGAAGTGTAAGAGCCTGGGTTTATGCTTGTTTCTGTCCCATTGTGCTTACTGGTTCATCCACTGAGGGAGTAGACATGGAGCCCATGGTTTATGGCCTGTGCTAAGCAGTTTATGGGGGATACCACTTCTTCATGAGATGGCTGTGGTGCCTCTCCACATGACTTGACACAGCTACACTGGCCTACATGCAGTTCCTTGAACATGATACTCCATCACTCTGAATGAGGAGCTGCTTTATCCCAAAGCTTCCCCGGCTCTTTTTAAGAGTAAACTCAAATCCTACTTTCTCCAGGATGCCTTTCCTGGTTCTCCTGGCTGCTGAAGCCTTTCTCTTTCAGATTACCTTCTCTGCTCTGTATATATTCTCTATGTACCAAAATATTTGCATGTTGTCTCTCCCATTAACTGGGACCTCCTTGAGAGTAGGGACTGTTCTTTGCCTTGCTTTGAGCCCCCATCATGCCCAGTATAGTGCATGGCACATAGCAGGTACTTACCACAGTCTTGTTGGTGGAGTGTTGCACAAGAGGGACTAGTCTGAGAAAAAAATACAAATGAGTTCATCTTTTTGGATGGGAAATGGGGACGATGGAAATAGAGTGAGTAGGAGGTGTTTTGCCCCTTTTTGCAGAAAGGAAGGTATGTTTTGTTTCTGTTTTTGAGTGTTGACTTCTGTAAATTAATTTCAAAAGTTTATATAAATTAAATGCTCTATATAGTTTTCTCTTACTTGAATCATGACAGAAACCAGAGATGGTTAGATAGATGCATATCTTCATTTGTGTATACACATGTGTTGATGCATATCTATATGCGTACACCTTTTAACACATGTCTGAGCATGTATATATACACATATATTTTGGTTGATTGATAGATCAAAAACAATCAATAAACATTTATTAAGTGCCTACTATATGCCAAGTACTGTGCTAAATGCTAGGGATACAAAAAGAGGCAAAAGACAGTACCTACCCTCAAGGAGCTTACAATCTAATGATAGAGACAATGCATAAGCAAATATACAAAACAAGGATAAATAGGAAATAATTAAAAGAGGAAAAGCACTAGAATTAAGAGAGCTTAGGAAAGACTTCCTAAAGAAAGTGGGATAGATTTACTCTTCCCTTACTTCAAGTCCGTGTCCATAAGTTGCTAGGAAGGGAGGTATTAAGATAAACTGTGTTCCTATATGATCTTCCTCTTCTTCCCCTTTAAACTTGGAGTTAAGAGGGACTGGTAGATATGGGTGATTGGGGGTATATAGATATGTGTGCATAAGACATGAGGTCATATATTCTCTAAATGTATGTCTGTAACCCACACTTTATGGGAAGAGGAAGACTAAGACCCTTTGGATTTTTAGTAGAATGGAGATGTGAATTAATAGATCATTATTTGATACTTTTAGTCAAGGTTGAAGCTAAATTTAAAAGATGTGTTCTGAATAGAAATGTGTAACATATGAGCACAGACTTTATTTATGCATGTTGCAAACAACAAAATTAGAAAATCTTGATAGTAACTTAAAAACTAGAATTTTAATCCTTTTTTTCCAGTTTCATTTAAAGACTAGATGGAGAAAATTCATGTGAAAGGCTAGCCCTAGGGGGAAGATTATGAAGTAAGCAAAGTTAACCTTTGTAACTCCCTGACATGCCAATCTCTGGGCAGTAGCCCATTTTCCTCCCTGCCAGCATCTTACACCTTCGATTTTCTTTTCTCAATCCAAATTGAAAATGTATCTGACATCTTTCCTCAGAAAATTTCTGTTTTTGAGGACAGCTGGTTGATCTAAAGAAATACTGTGCTAATAGGTGCTGGTGGGTTAGTGACTTAGTGTGTTGCTCACTCCTAGGTATCGTAGCTGCATTTGAATAGGAACTCTTTGGAAATACAAAGCTCTAAACCCAGAGGGTTGGCTCTTATGGTGGAAGCTTTGAGCAGATCCATAGGATTAATATTACAAGGTTGATGGACTGTTCGTTCCCTTCACAGCACAACCTGTATCTTGGACGAGCCCTACATATGTATAATCTCCTCTATCTCCAACTTCCCATGAAGACGAGACTGTGAGAGCTAATAGGGACCTGGTCCAGATACCTCATTAAATAGTTGAGGCAAGGGAGTCCCAGAGAGGTGATGCATTTACTCAAAGTCACACAGCAAATTAGTGAAAGAATAGGGACAATAACATAAGGCTCCTTTAAGAAGACCAGTGCTCTTCCCCAGTGTTGTTTCATAGCAAAGTAACATTTAGTTAACAAGGATCCAGACTTATAGCATGGAGAAAACACACCAGTTATTGAAGTAAAATATTAAAATGATTGGCAGCTATAGTCCCATGAAAAATTAACAGACCCTCCCTTTCCAGATCAAGGGGAAGATACTAAAAGTGAATTTGTCATTATTATATATGTTAAGTGTTCTTGTTTATATTTTTTTAGCCAATTAACATTTAAGCACTTTCTATACGCAGGCACTATGCTAAGTTATGGACAAAAGCATGGGAACCAAAGACGGCATGTTTATGTTCGAGAAACGTTAGAGAGGCTGGCTTTGTGGGGTCACATGAAAAGTGTAAACTTGGAAAGGTAGGGATGGGCTCTTAGTGCTGAATGGAGGAGTTTACATTTCATCCTGGAGATGATGGTAACTGGATCTCACTGAAGTGGAGAGTGACACTGCCAGGACTGTACTTCAGAACATCACCTTGGTCATTGAACAGAGGGTCTATTGGAGTGGGCTGAGTACTGAGGCAGAGTGAATCATTACATGGCTATTGTAGTAGTCTAAATGAGAGGTGATGAGGGTCTGATGTAGAGTTGTGACTTTGTAAATGGAGAGGACAGATCTTGCATAGACTGAAAGGACAGGCTATGGTAATGGATACGATATTGGCGGTCAATGAGAATCAAGGTTGGCACCCAGTTGTGAACCTGGGTGATTGAGAGAATGGTGAGCCATTGAGGTAATTGGGATGTTAGGAAGGGGGGAGGATTAAGAGAGAGGAAGATAAACCCTTCTGGGGACATGTTGATCTTGAGATGCCTTTTGGACAGCCTGGGATGTCCAATAGGTAGCTGGTAATACAGAACACAGGATATGATACTAGTGATAGATATATAGACCTGGGAATCATGTGCATAAAGATTATAATTAAACCTTTGGGAGCTAATGAGACCATCGAGTGAATATATTATAGAAGAAGAAGAGAAGAGCATCCAGGACAGACCCTTAGAAAACTCTTAGATTTAGTGACATGACATGGATGAAGAAAGGTAAAGGAGATTGAGACAGATCAGTCAAAACAGGTAGTAAAGGACCAGCAAAGGAAGACAGAGCAAAAAAGAGCAGTGTCATGAAAACCTAGAGAGGAAAGAATATCCAGGAGGAGAAGGTGATCATCAGCGTCAGAGGCTACATAGAGGACAAGAAGGCTGAGGATTTAGAACTGGCCAATAGATAGGGCAAATAAGACATCACTGGTAATTTTAGAGAAAGTGGTTTCATGTGAATGATAGGGGGGGCAGCTAAGTGGCTTAGTGGATAGAGCACCGGCCCTGGAGTCAGGAGGATCTGAGTTCAAATTCGGCCTCAGACACTGGACACTTACTAGCTGTGTGACCCTGGGCAAGTCACTTAACCCCAATTGCCTCACAAAAAAACAAAAACAAAAGCAAAAACACACAAAAAAAACCAACATATGAATGAAGAGGTCATAAACCAGATTGTAGGGTTTGGAAGAGAGTGATAGGGAAAGAAAGTTAAAGCACCTACTGTAGACAGCTTTCTCAATGGAATATTTTGATTTTGTTGTTCAGTCATTTTTCAGTTGTGCTTGATTTTTTGTGCCCTTTCTTGGCAAAGATGCTGGAGTGGTTTGCCCTTTCCTTCTCCAGCTCATTTTACAGATGAAGAAACTGAGGCAAACAGAGTAAAATGATTTGCCCAGTGTCCCTCTAGTAATTGTCTGAAACCAGATTTGAACTCAAGAAGATGAATCTTCCGGACTCCAGGCCTACCACTCTATCCACTGAGCCTTGTAGCTGCTCATATTTTGTTTTAGGGAAATGCTAATGAGTAGCTAAAATGAGATGTTAGGATTACCCTTGTGTCATTTATCTAAATTCTCCCTACCTGTCTTCATAGGCAATTGAGAGTTGGCTTTAATAGCTAAAATATCTTGTTCCCATATTAATATCTCATGCAGAGCACAGTAGTTGGGGAAAACACCTGCCTTTATAATACCTTGTTAGGCTAATATAGTTGGCACAATAAATTGAATTTTATATTGTCATCAAATATTGTTTGGGTGGTCATCTTTGTTTGCAAGGTACTCACATCTCTATATGGAGTTACCTCTTAGAGGGCCAGGGCCATAGACTTTATGCACAAGTAAAGCAGGTTTTTTTGTATACCTTAACTCTTATTTAAATTAGCATGGGTCACACTGCTGGCAAGTGAATACAAGTGCTAGATTGAATTTCTGATTGGTTTTGTTTTCCTTCCATCCCCTTTAAATTGCATGTGTGCACATCTGTTGTAGATAGTGAACTGCCTTGTGAGAGTTGAGTCTTGCAATTTGGCTTCCTTTTACTCATAATTCACAGTTGATGATGACTTTGAACTCCATTTCCAGCTTAATATTGGGGGCTTTTGCTTTCACCATCACCCAGACTCAGTGCTTCAAAGAAGCTCAGTCCAGCTAGTATCAGAACCAGAACCATCTCTGCATCTTAATGTGGGATTCAGTCATGATATTCCAGAATGCAATTTTCTATACCTTTTCTTTCTTCCTGGACAGAAATATGAAAAAGACTAAGGTGTAAGATAACTTGTTTTGATTCAACCTGGTAGAAAAGGAAAATATACTGAATTATTCAAACACATGGGACATATCTTAAGCTATTTTGATTCTATAAACTTAGAGAAAATTCTGTAGAGTCCAGATGAAGAGAAAATAGATATGGAAGCCGCGTGCCAGGTTTGTGTGCTCACGCTTTGTATTCTATGCATACAGACACACAAACATAAAGAAGGCACGCACATTAAGTATGAATGGGGGTGGAGGGGGAGGTGTGACTGAGGGTCCTAAGATTTCATCAAATTGGTTACTCCCTCTTTTTTTCTTTCTTTTATTCTTTCTTTTTTTCTTTCTTTTTTTTTTTTTTTTGGTGAGGCAATTGGGGTTAAGTGACTTGCCCAGGGTCACACAGCTAGTAAGTGTCAAGGGTCTGAGGCCAGATTTGAACTCAGGTGCTCCTGAATCCAGGGCCGGTGCTCTATCCACTGCACCACCTAGCTGCCCCGGTTACTCCCTCTTACTGACACATATTAAAATTCTTCCTCGATTTGTTGTTAGTCTTAATTACTGTTAATCGGTGTGGCCCCTGAAATTCATCACCTCACAGGTGATTCTTCTGCCAATGACATAAAAGCTCATGACTGGGCCCATGCTTTAAGCTTTTTCAGCCAGGAACAGGTTCCTGCTCAAGATTGCTCAATACTATGTCGGCCCCTTCCCTATTCTTCCTTCAAAGCTCAGGTCCATGTCCATCTCCTTTTCTCTCGAGCTGCTAGTACTCCCACCCACCCCAAATTCCTGTGTATTTACATTGAATATATTTCATATATACATATGTCTACATATAGTTTTCCTTAATAGAATATAGTCTCCCTGAGGGCAAGAAATATACTATTTTTGTATTTGTAACTCATAATTCATGGCGGGCAGAGGACTAAGGTTCATTTCCATGCTTCCATAGAACATAGGAACAGAATTTTAGTGGGGAAAAATTTTTTTGTGATATGATGAGAATTTTTTAAATCCTTGGAGAAAATAAAGTAGATAAAACTTAAAACTTCCTGTTTTGTGTTTTTGTTTAATTTTTATAAAAGTTGGTTATATCTAACATTTGGATACTTACTCCCTTAAAAGTAGTGACTGATTACCCACCTAGAGTGTGCAGTAGAAGGAAACAAATGCTAAGGTGGTAATAAAGCTTCTTTTTTTGGTAAACTGCTTTTGGAAATCTATGGGGCTGCCAATTTTTTTCTCGTATAAATAGCAGCCATTAGACTGGGCAGCTGTGGCATATGCTGAAGGAGGAGGGACTTGACCTTATTCTGTCTCCCCTCCTAGAGACTTCTCTTCACAGCCTGTTTCATTTCAAGCCTCATGATTAGCAAAAGGGCTGGGGGGATTGGGGCAGCTAGGTGGTACAGTGGATAGAGCACCGGCCCTGGAGTCAGGAGTACCTGAGTTCAAATCTGGCCTCAGACACTTAACACTTACTAGCTCTGTGACCCTGGGCAAGTTACTTTACCCCAATTGCCTCACTAAAAAAAAGGGGGGGGAGGGCTGGGGGCTGGATTCTTAGTCTACAGACACCGTTTCAAAAGTTTAAGGTCAAAACCAATTTAACTTCTGCTATCAGAACTATCTCGGCACCATGGAAAAAGCCAGTCCTTCTGCCTGCTCTGTTACAATCTCTTTCCACTGCCCCCATCTTCCTTGTATACATACGTCATCCCCTTCCCAACATTCTTTGGAGATGCCAAAGCTCCTCATCCTAAGAGAGAATAGTTCTGATAAGAAAGCGGGGGGGTGGTGGCAAAGATGACAGTGCTGCAAATTTGGGGTGTTTCAGGAGGAAAAGGCTCCAAGAAGCCTGAATATATATCATATGCCTCAAACAGATCCAATAGACGAGACTGGAATTAGACATTTCATAGTCTCCTCTCCAGGTTCTTTCAAAACTCTGGGGACATAGCTTGTTCTGGGCCAGGGATTTAAATTCCTTGAAAGCAGCTAGGTGCTCTTATATAACTGCCTTGAGTTTCACTCCCCTGTTAAACACTTCCATTCTCTCCTTCCTATTGTATAAAGATCATTCTCTTCCACAGAATTAACAGATGAAAAAAAAAAAAAGGAGTTGAATAGTTTCTCCTTCCTTCTTTCTATTATTATATTATCAGGCTGAATCAAGCACTTCTCTCACCCCTCCAGTTGCCTCCCCCCACCAAAGAAAAACCCTTTCTATTGTGCTTAACCATTATCTGGAACCTCAGCCTATGCTAGGCCTTTGTCTTCCTGATAATTTTCTTAAAGAACCTGTTCTTTTTTGCATTTGCGGTTAGTTACCAGCCCTTACTTCATTTTTGAAGTATGTGACTTTTTAAAATCTTGGTTCCCTGTTCATCCCCTTCAGTTTCCTTTGATACTTTCCCCTGTTAATAATCACAGTTGGTTCTGATGACTTCCTTGCCAAAACCTTGTTTTAGAGAGCCTCCCATCCCACTGGAAGTGATTCCTCTTCTAGTACCTCAAGCCATGAGATTCTGCCCACCCTTTCTCCAGACTCCTCAGACATAACATGGACACTCATAAGACCATGCCCAGGCTCCCCCTCCTTATCTCACCAAAGCTGAGGATGGCATGTTTCTAACTGAATGTTCTTGTGCTGCAGATATGCTACTGAAAAGTGTGCAAATCAATTTTGGTAAGCCAGAGAAGACGATCTAAATATGGGCTACTAATAGTATAACTCTAATCCTTAAAAGCTCTGAATTCCTAAATCAAATCATATTTTCAAGGCACAGGGGGACCTTGCTATTTAGGAGGACTCCATAATAAATCCTTTTGTAAAGCAACAGTACTGTACTGTGAATAATCACTTTCTAATTTATCTGCATTGTAAGCTTAGCTTTCCATAGATCGTTTTATGAATCTGAAACGCACCAGAACTGAGAACCCCTTGTATTAGAAGCTTTAATTTTAAAGTGTTTACAGAGTGTTTTTGTGTTTGTAAAATGGTATAACTTGTTTTGGGACTCCATTCATTTCTTTGTGGTAATGCTTGTGAGTTAGGTCCATTTCATGGCTCCCACTTTATAGATCAAATGAGAATATATGTAAAGGGCTTCACGAACCTTAAATCCCTATATAATTTGAGTTCTTACTTGAGAAAAATGGAGATAAAAGAGCTTGGAGCACCATGTTAGAGGGCCCCTGAGTCAATAGAGGATTCAGAATACCAGGCGCTCTTAACCCTTAAGTTACAAGCGTTGGTAGCTGTTACGGCCTCATCGTCTTACTGATTCACCTAAAGTCTGGTATGATGTGATCCCTCTTCTTAACTCACCTTGCTCTTCTGACTTACAGGTTTCCCTAAGGTCCACCTTTTAAGGCTTTTGGCCTTGAGTTGTATGTGAGGTGTGGGGACTTTTAACAGTTTACATGTGTAAGCAATTACACCGTACACTTGTCCCTTTCCCCATCATGCTCTGGGAGAGGGGAAAGCATAACAATTATGGCTGTGATTGGCGGTGTCCCAGAACTGCTTGGGATAGCATTGTCATGCTGCTTTTGTTTCTTCTTTCTCCCCCCTTCTACAGCGGTTCGCACCATTCAGGAAGCCCCTCAACGCACTGTTCTAAAAATAGTGGATCTTTGGACACCTCCAAAGTCTACATAGTCTCACACAGTAGTGGCCAACAGGTTCCTGGGTCAGTGTCCAAATCCTATCACAGGCAAGGAGCAGTCAGCAAATATGTTATTGGTTGGAAGAAATCCGAAGGCAGCCCCACACCCGAAGAGTCTGAAGTAAATGAATGTCAGGGGTAAGTAAGTAAAGCAACTTCTTTTTCCTCAATCTTGGCAAAACAGCAAAGAGAGAATAAGAAAAAGAGCTTTCCTTCCAAAGGACTAGATCCTTTCTTAAAGCATTGATCTCTTGAATTTTTTTTTCAAAAGTTGTTTAGATTTTTAACTTATATATGTTTCTTCAAACTCTTGTGTCCATTTGCCAGTTTCAACATAAAGAATTAAAAGAAACTGTTTGGTTGTTTTTTCCCTAAAGGACAAAGTTATTTTTTTTTCAATAGAAGTACCCTCAGCAAAGTACCACTTAAGTTAAATTCAGGGCAGAGAATGCACACGTTGAATTTGTGGTAGAGCTAAATGATCTTTAAACAACAAGAAAAAAAGTGTGTGTTTAGTTGTTTAACCTAATTTTAGCATTGCTTTGGTTTCCGTTCTCTTCCCCCCCCCCCCAACTTTGAAGGGTTGGATTGTTTTTATGCTTATTTATAAAAGAAGAAAATGCTTATTGAGCCTGACAAAATCTCTTACAATATTTATGACTGTTGCATTTCTATGATTCTAAAGAAGTTACTTAACTTCTTTTTACCTCAGTTTCCTCATCTGTAAAATGGAAATAATACCACCTACTTTCCAGGGTTCTTGTGAAGATCAAATGTGGTAATAATTGTGAAGTGATTAACACAGTGCCTGACACATAGAAAGTGCTATATAAATGTTGTTGTTGTCCTCACAACTCTAGGAGATAGGTGCTGTTATTGTCCTCATTTTTATAGGTGAGGAAACTGAGGCAGACAGGGGTTAAATGAATTGCCCAAGGTCATACAGCTAGTGTATGAAGTCAGATTTGAACTTCAGTCTTCCTGACTGCTGGCCTACAGCTTCATCTATTATATCTCCCTCCTACCTATGCTATGCAAATAAGGCTGGCTATTGTAGATCAGCCCCCTCCCATAGACATTGTTTTGGAAAAGCTGATGGCAAGACCCAGAATGTATGTCTGGACCCAGATAACAGACAGTGGTCTTGCCAGAGCTCCTTTTTGTAAAGGTACTAGGATATCCCTCGTGGATTTCATAAGAAGTCTCATGAGGAGGCTCTTTGTCCATGCCACCTGCACGTGCATGCCCTGTGAACACATCAATAAGTACATATTCCGCACTGATTTTCATCCTTTTCAAAGCTTTCCCTCCTTCCCTCATCCCCTGTTTGTTGTTTTTCATTCATCGAGATTTATTCCATTTCAGGAACGAAATGATGTATTTTTTTTTTATCCCAGAGAAATTGTCATTAGTTTTGTTTTGTAAACGAAAGTTTCCAACATAAGTATTTTCTCTGGAAGCTTTTCTTAGCTTGCTGCACCGCAGGCCTTTCTTTGAACCAGAATGCCTTCAAGGTGCCAGTGACGAGAGCCCTCGACAACTCATTTGCTGGAGACTTAGCTGCCACATTGCAGCATAATTCCTAGACTCAGAGTTCAATAGCTGAGGCCATTGCCTCTGCTGAGGCGACTACAGTCACTGATTGCTCTGCATTTGGCAGGAAGTAATTGGACTCCAATTTATGCTCAGTGTCTTTGGGAATCTACCGTTGCTCAAATTGCATTTCCAAAGTAAACCTTTCAAAGATCACCCTTTTGCTTTCCTCCTAGAAGAGAGCCAAAAGACAGTAATTCAGTTTGACAGTCTTTTGTTGACCATAAATACATTTTTATATACTGATAATTAAGGGAGACAGATGTTTTATTTATCCAAACAGCTTTATGAAATTGCTGATAATTAAACATGTTTGGCACATGCCAAAAACAGTTACTCTTGAACCTTGGGCATCTCCTCTGGACACCCTAGGATTGGGACATAGGGTCCGAGTGTCTGACCACCCTCAATTTTCAAGTTTCTGAGAAGCACACACACATTGATTTAAAAACATTGACTGATCTCTAATGAATTATTGAAATTCTCTTTCCAAATCCAAACTAGGAAAAAAGGAAGCAAGCTTCATAGGAAGAAGCAGCAGCTTGTTTCCATATATTGTGCTCTGGGAATATGATTTGTTTCTGAATTATTCACAAATCTTATCTGGCAATTGAACTTAGTTTATAAATGTAAAATGACTTGGGGATTAGGAGTGAAGGGGAGCAAAACTGAGCTGACTTAATAAAGAAATGCACATGTGTCTATGTGTATGTGTTTTTGAATACTGGTTATTGCATTTTAATTTAGAATATCACAAGCAGCTTGCTGCTTGCTCCCCTGATCCTTTCTTTCTCTTTTATACTGATCTGTTCTTAACAGAATGTATAGTGATATGGAAGCCATGTCTGCATCAAGTCCACATCAGACCGTGGTGGAGGATGCAGTTTCTGAAACCCAACATGTCCTGTCCAAAGAAGACTTTTTGAAGTTAATGCTTCCCGGCAGCCCTTTGGTGGAGGAGGGCCGAAGAAAGGTTAGCAATTTAAAAGGATTTCCAGTCCCTACGAAAGCCAGTTACTCAGAAGTAGCCTGTTGTTGTCCCCGAAAAGATAGAAACCACTATTTCATATGAATTAAGTGTTTTTTAAAGGAAGGAGGCACAAATAAGAGACAGTAACAAACGGGCAGACAGGGACACTAACACATAAAAGTGGAAAGAACCCATAAATGGAATCAGAAACAATTTGTGCATCTTTTTTCATTCATAGCTTTGACCTCTTTGCTGAAAGCAGAAACTTAAAATAAATGGGAATTGAATTGCATGAGGGTAGGGTTAATGTAGATTCAGGTCAGTTTGAAGAACTCCAGTAATTGTGATCATGATAATGAAGGATTCGCCCCAAATGATACTAAAAGCCAACCCATCTTCAACTGAATAGTGGGCTTGAAGCCCTGGAAGAAAAATGCACATTACTGTAAAGGAAGAAAATGTGCCTACCTTAGTTCCAATATGGCTGCTGCTGCTGCTGTTTTTAAAGTTACGTTATGGTTTTTAAAACACTGGTCATATAAAAGACAAACAAAAGTGATTTTTCAGAGCTCTGATCTGGAAGGGGTTTAAGAAACCTAGATGAGCATTACAGCACTGGATGTTAGAGCATCTCTCTCAGTTTGAGGCCTAACTTTGCTACTGAATCTCTAGTCATGGGACAGCAAGGTGGCACTGAGGATAGTGTTGGGCCGGGAGTTGGGAAGACCTAAGTTCAAATTTTCCCTCAGACACTGACTAACTGTGTGACACCAGGAAACTCACTCTGTCTGCCTCAATTTCCTCATCTATAAAATGAGGATCATTATAACACCTGCCTCCCAAAGTTGTTGTGGAGAGTTATGAAATGATATTTATAAATCTTTTAGTGCAGCATCTGGCCTACAGTAGGTGCCATATAAATGTTAGTGATGATGATGGTGCTGCTGCTGGTAATGGTGGCGATAAGATCCAGAAGAGAAGGTTTTAGTAGTGATTAAAAATTAGAGTCTACATTTTCCATAGTTTAAAGAAGTTTTGTCTCAAAGCTAGAAGGAATTAGCTAGGGGCTGTAGCCTCAATTCACCTCTCCCTCCTTTCAGCTAAATTGGACATGCTGGAAACTAACATTCTTCTACCTCTCAGCTTAGGGAAGGTAGGAGGGAAGCAGAAAATGGGAAAGAAGTTGTGCATGCTCCTGGTTAGTTTTCCATTCCTTCTCCCCTCCCACCCAGCAAGTGATCAGCTCCCTTTCTAACTCCTCTTTACTCTGACAGAGAGAGAACGTGTTCCATTTAGAAGCCTCTGCTGGTAGCAATGATTATTTTATGAAAGCAGATGGATCAGGAGGGGAGGGTTCTGCTGTAAAAAGAGTGTATGTGATGCACCTTTCAAAATGGAGAACAGTATAACAAGGAAGGGGGAAGAAATATGCAAGGAAATATAATAATTATAAAGACAGAACAGTGTCAATAGATTGACTGCTACCTGACAGGTCTATTAGATTTAAAATTGGAAGAGGTTAGGAAAATGGAAGTCTGTTACTTTCTAGCTGAGCAAGATCGGACAAATCACTTAACCTTGTTTGGCCTCAGTTGTCTCTTTTTGTCAAACGTCAGACCTTGCCTGCCCAAAGGCAGAGGGCTGGGCAGGAGACAAACTTAAAATTCTTCCCAGCTCCAAATGTTGAATTGTAAGCATGCAAGCATCTTAGAGCTAGAAGAGACCTTAGAAACCAGGGGAGTCAGCACAGGGTGGTGGTTTTGGAGATAGAGAACTTGGGTTCAAACCCTGCCTCTGGTACCACCTTGGTAATCCTGGCCACTCACTGTTTCTGGGGCTCAGTTTTCTTATCTCTAAGATTGGGGGAGGGGTTTAGACTAAATAGCCTCTGAGGGCTCTTCTCATGCTTGATCTGGGATCCTATTTTAGACCCTTATTTTACAGATGAGGAAGTTGAGACCCAGAGAGTTTAAATGTCTTCTTTAAGCTTACGTGTTGCTAAGTAGGGGAGCCAAGACTAGAACACAGGCTTCCAGGCCAGTGTTCTTCCCATGGTACCATATTGCCCCTTATTGAAATAGAAAATGTTTATGCATTTCCATTTATTACTGATTGTGAGTTAAAAAAAAAAAAAGCAAGCAGCCATAAACTCTGGCTTTTCTAAAATGGAATTGTACTCCAATTAACTGAATTATAGCCCTGGACCTCTTTATTTTCTCCTACTATAATCGTATGCTGAAGAATGAGCTAGTCACATATGTAAAGGGAATCCCCTAAGAACTGGCTCCTAATGTATCTTTTGTTCTTTATATATATATATATATATATATGTATGTATGTATGTATGTATGTATGTATGTATTAACACGTCTTTGCTAATATAAGCTCATTAAAACTTTAAACTGCATTGATTTTGGGGACACTATATATGTTTGCACTATATGGGACTCTGTAGTATAGTAAATATTTACCTATATACTATATGGGACACTGTGTGTGTGTGTGTGTGTGTGTGTGTGTGTGTGTGTGTGTGTAGACATATAAGTATATGTATGCATACATTTTCTATATTTATATAATATGCATGTTATACAAATAATATAAATCAGAAAGCAGCAGTAAGAGTTGAGATACAAAGACAGGCTATTGCAAAAAAAAATTCTGATAGAATATCCTTTTTGTCAAGAGATTCCTCTTTTAAAACCACATTTTCCTTTCCTGGTATATGTTTAACTTTGTAGACCACGCACATGATTTATGTAAGCATTCATCAGTTAGGAAGAGTTGACAGAATGGAAGGAACACAAAGAATAGGGATATTTTTAGCCCTTCTGCTGCATTCACAAACTTAAATGGCCCTTTCTGTACTTACTTGATGTAAACAATGTTTAAGGACAGCCAGGCGATCATATTTGTTTATCCAACGGGATATGCCTCAGGATGTAAAGGAACACGTTGGGAATGTGGGGTTTTGTTTGATTTTGTTTTAAGGTGGTGTGTGTGTGTGTGTGTGTGTGTGTGTACACACATATATGTATGTCTCTTTAGAATCAAGTATTTAGTAAACACTACTGTGAGAATTTTTTTTCCTCCTAAAAGTTATCTTTAATACAGTTAGTACAATTTCATGCAATTCTTTTTTTTCCTTTCCTTTCACTAGACTTTACCATTTTCATTAGATTTATTTGGGTATCTTACAAGGCTGTGATATTTGAAATTAGTTTTATTGTCATGTGGATTAGATTGAACCTCACATGCAGTTGATCAGTGCCGAAATTGCCTGGTATTAAAAACCTAGTCGTTTCAAATTAAAATCCAGCAGCTTTATGTGTGCATGTGAATAAATGTTGCCTGAAATGGTAACCTTCTCTATTTCCCGGAGCCATCATCATCATAAGGTTGTGGAGGCTCCATTTAGCATTTCAGAATTAATAAAGCTGTGTAGCATCTAATTAATTCATGACCATATTTTGCAGAATGTCAGAGGAGGAAGCATTAAAATCGAATAACTGTTCTGAAACACTGGGGCAATTGACTGGGGGAGGCAGCGGCTTTCCTACAGCATTTCTAAGCTGGTGTTTTTATGCCTTACTAGGGAAGAGCTCACAGAAAGTTTTCATGATGCTGCATCAGCCCATTGCATCTAATAGAGTTAGCCCTATGTCTTCATTGATTTACTAATGCACCTTTTCCCCTCCCCTCTGTTTGAACATATAGTTTTCATTTTATGGGAACCTCTCTCCAAGAAGGTCCCTGTACCGCACACTCTCCGATGAAAGTATATGCAGTAACCGCAGAGGATCTTCCTATGGCAGCTCGCGGAGTTCCATCCTTGATCAGGCCCTGCCCAATGACATTCTCTTCAGCACCACCCCACCCTACCATAGCACGCTCCCTCCTAGGACCAACCCAGCACCAGGCATGGGAAGCCTGAGAAGTAAGTGGTGTCACTGTGTACTTATGACCAAGCCTCTGGTGTCTTGCAGCTTTTGGAATTTTCTCATGTGAAGATGTTTCTTCTCTTAATACTGCATCATATCCTCCATCTGATTAGATCTGGGTCTGAATCCCTAGTATGCTGTCTACCACCTGTGTGACTTTTTAAAAAAAATCACATTCCCTCTCTCCAGAACAGTGTCTTTTTCTGTAAAATGAGAGAGGTTGGACTAAGATCATGCATCTAGAGCTGGTAGGGATCTAGTCCCACCTCATCATTTTATATGTGAGGAGGAAACTGAGGCAAAGAGCAGTAAGTGACTCTCCCAGAGTCATACAACTAGTAAATTTCTGAGGCCAGATTTGAACTCAGGTCTTCCTAAGTCTAGGCCCAGCACTCATCTACTATATTACCTCACTGCTTCAAGAAAGACAATATAGTGTTGTAAAAGGAGTACTGGACTTAAATTAAGAGGTGACCAAAATCCCATTTTACTAGCCTTTGGACCATGAGCAGATTTTTTTATCTTTCCAAGCGAGTACTTTCCTCATCTTTTGAAATGGGAATGTGCCATCTATCAGATGAGATTATTGTAAGGAAGATGCCTTATAAATCTCAACACTATCAGAATGTGAGTGAATGTTATGACTTTTACTTTGAAAACATGAAAAAATGCTTAAAAGAGACAAAGTAAGAGGCAATACACTCTTTTTTTTTTTTTTTTGCAGGCAATAGGGGGTTAAGTGACTTGCCCAGGGTCACACAGCTAGTAAGTGTCAAGTGTCTGAGGCCGGATTTGAACTCAGGTACTCCTGAATCCAGGGCCGGTGCTTTAACCACTGCGCCATCTAGCTGCCCCCTGGCAATACACTCTTCATAGATGAATTAACTGAAACACATACTAGAAATACTGATAAAAGTCAAGTTCAGCCCTCAGTGGAACTTTGGGATAAATTCCATTATCAGGCTTCAACTTTTATAACTGTAAAGAAAAAAAGATCTAAACCTATATTATGAAAAGAGTTAGGAAAAAGGGAAAGGGTTGTCTTCTCATCATGTTGTTGTTTATCCTTTAAGGTTAAATATATAGTGTAGCATGAAAAAGAATAGATGGCAAAGATAGGCTGTGACCTTGAGCAAGCTTTTCAACCTCTCTTGCCTTTCATCTGTAAAATCATGGAGTTGGACTACACTATCTTAGAAGTTCTTTTCTGCTCTAAAATGTTTTGATTCTGAAGAGTGCTAAAAGTCTGGGGATATAAAGGAAAACAAGGCAGCCTCTCTCAAGGATCTCAGAGTCCAGTGGGAGGAGACAAACTATAAAAAGTCATGTACAAGGGACAGACATACGGGATAAATTGGAGATGATCAAGAGGAGGCACTAGCGTTAAAGGGGATAGAGAAAGGCTTCTTGTAGAAGGTAGGATCTTGTTTGTGACCTGAAACCAAGAGGGAGAAAATTGCAGACTTGGGAGACAGCCAGAGAAAATGCCCAGAGGTGGAAAATGGAGTGTCCGTTGCAAGGAACAGCCAGGAGCCAGCATCACTTGATTATAAATAACAGCATGTAGGGCTGAGGTGGGAGAAGACAAGAAAGATAGGAAGTGTCAAGGGCTGAAGGTTTTTGAATGCTAAACAAATGATTTTGTATTTGATCATGGAGGTAACAGGGATACACTGGAGTTCATTGAATGATCAGACTTATGCTTTAGGAAAATCATTTGACATCTGAGTAGTGGGTGGACTGTAAGGAGACCAGTCAGAAGGCTACAGGTATAGTGGAAAGAGTGTTGGAGTCACAACCACAAAGACCTGACATTTTCTAGTTGTCTGAGTATGATCAAGTTACTGTGGGCCTTCTGTTCTTATCCCCATCATCCCTGTGTACTGAGTATCTCAGAAGCTTGTTATGAGGAATTCTTTGCCAGCCTTAAAGCAGGTTTGTATGTGGTGGTTAAAATGATTACCCATATTTTGTTTGTTGCACCTCTACTCTCAAGCTGCCTTATTGTTTCCAAACCACAGAGGCAGATAAATGGGCTTTGCACTAAAATACCACTGTCTTTAGCCACCGTCCCAAATCACAAACCATCTTTTTTGTTCCTTTTTCTTAGCAAGGAAAGAAAAACAAAGAATTCATCAAAAATTTACCCAGCTACACCTTTTTGCCTTTCATTGGTGGACAGCCCCCTGTGGTAGAATTATTCAACTTCTTCCCTCCAAAAAACTGGCAGCATAGAATGCCAAGATGCCCCCAGGAAAAAAAAAAGGGAGTGATGTAAATGATATGGCAAAGCTCATTCCCAGATTCCCTCGATGCTTTCCTAACTTGTTGAATTAAAGATTTATAGCTCTATCTCTGACCACAGTGGTCTCTCTGGTTCCAGAGTCTGTCTCCTCTCCACCAAAGCAGGTGTAAATGGCTCCGGGCTTTCCTTGGTTATGGGTCACACACACAGAGATTCTTGGAAGAGGCCCATGGAACAGACTCCTGAGAAGTCAGGACTCTTTGGGAACAAGTAGACACTTTGATACAGGAGTGGTCTGCAAAGATGCATTCCTAGCATTTGTTCTCAACAGGGACTGGAAGGGGATCTGGTGATTCAGACTTAGGTAACACACTTGCCCTCAGGGCTTTAGCTTCATGTAACCCTTCTGAAGGTCGGTTCTGTTAGGCTTCCTGGCACTGGCTGGTTGAAATTCAGATCACCAAAAGGAAGCATCCTTGAGACTATACTTAGAGGAAAAAGTAGTATTGTAGAAATAGTGAGAGATCCAAACAAAGTCAGAGCCCACGGACATTTAGACAGCACCCGTGACACACCAGGCACTGTGGTAAATGCTGAGGATATAAAGAGGAAGTCAAAACAGTCCCTGCCCTCAAGTTGCTCATCATCTAATGAGGGAAACAGCGTGCAAATAACTGTGTACAAACAGGATGTAACTTGGAGTTGGGGGACCTAGGTTCAAGGCATGATCTTGTATAGAATTTTAAGACTCCCTGCTGTTGGGACCTGGAGGGTACCCAGGCATCACTTCCTTTCACAATATACCGAGATAGCTCACAGTGAACTGAATGAAGTCTTCTCAGAAGCAGATAGTCCACCTATTAGAAACCAAGACACTTACATCTGGTTATTCCAACGGGGGTGGGGGTGGGGGTGGGGGGATCCAGCAGTAACTGCTGGAAGGACTATCTTGTGCCTATTTCAACTCATCCTCCTCACAGGCAGAGGCTTTGCTTAAAAAAATAACAACACTTTAAAAGTCTCACATTTTATTTTGCTTTGGACTATTCCTATCTCTTGAACCCTGGTTATTAATCCTATATTTAGAGGCATTTTAAGTTCATACTTTTAATTCATGCATCTTTTTTGAAGTCATTGAAATGTCCCAGATCAGCATATGAATGACTTTTTTAAAATTTATTTTTTATTTATTTTTTTGTGGGGCAATGGGGGTTAAGTGACTTGCCCAGGGTCATACAGCTTGTACGTGTCAAGTGTCTGAGGCCGGATTTGATCTCAGGAACTCCTGATTCCAGGGCCGGTGCTTTATCCACTGTGCCACCTAGCTGCCCCTATGAATGACTTTTTACAAGATAAAGAAAGATTCTTGACCTAATCCATGCACAGAAACGTTTTGCATGAGGGTCTGTCATTACATTCAGGTCAGTATTCCTCTGTTCTCCATAAGATCTATATCCTGGATGGATTATAACAAGGGAATTCCATGATGATCCACTCACAACAAATGATGAAAAAGAGAATTGAGACTTGATATACTTCAGAAACTAAGTCAGATACAGGTGAGATAAAAAGTGTATCATGGGAGGGGACCCTCATGAGATTTGGCAAAACAAGTCACCCCAGATCATCCTATGAAATTCTGAGCACTGGGAGAATGATAGCAGTGCTCTTAAGCCTAAGTAATTGAATGGGATTTTATTTAATTTTTTATATGAAGACATAGTAAAAGGAAGATTGTTCTTTCAATTTATAAAGCCCAGAATTGAGAAGGAACCAAGATCAAAGATATTTAGAGAGCATAGTTAGCATGAAGGAGAGACATGTTCAGCAAATCCTGCAGCACTACCATCTCTGAAGGAGGACTTTTTTTTTTTTTTAATTCATGGGGGCTTCTGGGTGGCACAGTGGATAAAGCATCGACCCTGGATTCAGGAGGACCTGAGTTCAAATCTGACCTCAGACACTTGACACTTACTAGCTATGTGACCCTGAGCAAGTCACTTGACCCTCATTGCCCCACCAAAAAAAAAAAAATTACTTTATTCAGAGGCTAGTAAACCTAAGGAATTTGTTACATAGGAGAGAGGCTCCCGGCTAAAACCATAAATAGATTTAATAATGGTATATTTAAGTTTGCTGATGATAAATGCTGGACATTAAAAAGAAAGAAAGAAAAACTGAGGTTGTTTTGCAATAGATCCTTCCCTCTTTAAGTTTGGTGTCAAGGAAGACACCCGTGCCTTTCTAAAAATGTCCCTAATGCTTCTGCCAGAGATGGCACATTGGACTGGTTGGATCATTTCTCTCTTTTAATCTGGAGTTTCTCACTCTCCTCTGTCTGTTCTTAATTTTCTCTGTGATAAGTGTTTTGTGGTTTCTGGAAAGTGATTGTAAAACTTGAAATCTCTGACTACCAGGAAATGCTATCAAGAAAGCTACTCAGTCTTTGTTATCAGAATAATAGAATAATAATAAAATCAGAATTAATAAAGGTAGATTATATGAGTATGGGGACTTTTGTAAATAGACAGGAAGCCGCAGAATCGATGTCATTATGCCAACAAGCAGGGCAGGAGAATGGAGGAGATCTGGCAGACCTGCAGAAACACTAACATTTCCTTAAAAAAAAAACCTATTGAACTGTTGAGCAGAACTCCAAGCTGGAGCCACACCAGATATGAATAGAAACAATAGGCAGGGAGAGAAGAGGAAACAACCCTTCCAAAGTGGGGGGATTGCATTCCTCACTGCCAGTTGGTTTAATAGTTAACTATTCTCTTTTCTGGAGCCGTACCAATCTCCTTGGGGGGTACGAGGGAGTAACTCCTTGATCCGAAAGTCCAGAATTGTAAATCATTAGAGTCAGCATTTTTCTCCACTCACTGAGCATCAGTTCATGATTGGCTTAGACAGGTGGCTGGCTGCACGTCTGGAGTTCCTTTGGCGTTTTAGTCACAGAAGTGCCAGTGCCTTAGGTCAGTCGCTATATTTTTTGTCGATTTCTCTGGAAACTTCAAATCTCTTTCTTAGTTCTTATGAACTCTAGGCTGTCCAACAACTATCCCTGCCTCCCAGTAAGGAATATTTTTCCAAGCCAAAAATCAGAACACAGGATCATCCTTTTGTAAAGACTCATTTCAAAAGTGTATTTTATTTTTTTTTTTTTTGAAATTTTAACTTTCCTGGAAAAAGCTGGGTCTTGTGTTTGCCTTCCATCACTAAGTTGTAAGGGAAACTGAAAGTTCCCATTCACCATGGTGCCATCTGTCTATATAACTACTGGAGGTTCACCACTAGCCTTGTTAAACTATTGTCAAATGAATTAATATTTATACAACACTTAATACTTAATTCTGGAATGTAGTAGGCACTTAATAAATGCTTGTTGTCTACCCTCAAGCAAACTGAGAATCAGGAGGCTTACATTCTGTCACTGGATTTGTCAGTGACAAGTTTTATAACTTGAAGCAAAGCACTTTATTAACCTTTCCAGTTCTCAGTTTTCCTTGAGTTAAGTGGGCATTTTTTACCTGCCTTATTCCAGAGAGTCAGTGTGCCCTAGCGATTGGAGAGCTGGTATCAGAACTGGGAAGGCCTAGATTCAAGTTTCACCTGTACATACTGACTGTGTGATCCTGGGCAGAATGCTAAACCTCTCTGTGCCAGAAACTGGGAAACACTTGACTGTAATTCCAACAATGACCCAAAGAGAGGAGACTGAAGAAAAAGATGGACCCTACAGTGGTTACCCACCCGGTGACCAATGCCTCAGTACATGTTTCAGTCAGCAACTGGGTGGAAGCAGAAAAATCTATGGAGTGAGGATCACAGACCTCATAAACTTGATATGATTTCCTAACATTCCTTAAGGTCCCTTGGAGACTGAAAAGCAGTAAGAAGGGCAGCCTGCTATCCAGGAAAGGCTGTCCTTAAGGCTGCATACAATTGAGTTTATCTCTGCCTTGCAGGACTGTGGTGAAGATCAAAGTGTCTATAGGGGCAGCTAGGTGGTGCAGTGGATAGAGCACCAGCTCTGGAGTCAGGAGGACCTGAGTTCAAATCCAGCCTCAGGCACTTAACACTTACTAACTGTGTGACCCTGGGCAAGTCACTTAACACCAATTGCTTCACCCAAAAAAAGAAAACTGTCTGTAAAACTCTTGCAGAGATCTTAGAGCCCTATATAAATGCTAGCCAATAAAGCAATTTTTGCAAATTATTGATGATATAACTAAGGACAAAGCCAGAGTACCCCCTCATAGCCTCAACAGGTATCGCCTTTCATGTCCCATCATTAACTTCTCTTGGTGCAAGGTTTTTAATCTCCTTTCTGACCCTGTGATCTCTTCATCATAAGTGATTTTAACCTAAAGAAGTTTCTCCTGCAGTAACAAAATTTAGGTTTAAGAGAACCCTGGAATTTCTTGGTAAACATTTTAAAATAATGAGCTATTTGTGGAGACATACATTTAACTGAATAAGCTAACAATCTGATGGGGAGAGACAATTATATGAACATCTGGAGTCTACCTTTTCAGTAAATTACAGTGAAACATCCAGAGTTAGACAGTAGTCAGTGGCAAAATAAATTATGATTTAAAATCTCCTTTTCCTGTATCAATGTCTTTATTATTAGTTGGGTATGTGTGCATGTACATGCAATGTATGTACAAAGCTAAACATATACTTGAGATTTATGGTACAGAGGAACTCATTGAGTTCAAAACTTAAAGGAGCAGGCAGCCCCAACTCTAACAATCCCTTCTGTCACAAGGATTAAGCATGTACAAGTGGGATCTAATATTCCTATACCTGCAAAAAGCAAAGTAGCAAATCCTGTAAATATTTCTCTCCTCTGCTTTTCCCCTTCCCCCAATTCCCAGCATGTCGGAATCAGCTGCTGATTTAATTGAGCTCCTCTTTGCCCTGGCCAACGACAAAGAATGTCCTGTTTTAGAAGCTTCTGCTTGGAGCATTGGTTGTTTAATCAAAACAGAAAAAATGAGGAGGGAGGGTCACACTAGTAAAATATTATCTTTGTCATTCCTCTCAAAATGGGCACTAGTGGAGTCAGTTAATAAGATGATTAGCAAGGTAGCATAATGTGAATAGTTTAACAGCTACCTTTGACAGTTCTTTTAGATCTAAATGTGATAGAGGTTAGGAAAGCCTAAGTCTATGACTTTTGAATGAGCATAAAAGTTAATTTTAGCCCCAAACAGCCTACCCTTACACAAATGACATCAAAGCTCATTTCCAAAGGTTCATTGCTCTTTTAATAAAGCTCCTATAAGGGCAATTTTCCAAACGCTCTAGCTTGGTTCAGATGCCAGAATTTCTCATCTACCCAAAAATTGTGGGTACAGAAATTACAGGTGTAGTTTGTTAATTATGCCCTGAGTTTCCTTAATTGCAAGCTCAGTCAGCCAGGTGGTCATTATTTTGAGTGGCCTAATTAGTCAAATGTATTCACAAGTATCTGCACGTAACCCTTTTGGGTGGGCATGGAAATTATGAGGCAAAAGAAGGTCCAGTTGAAGACCTTCCAAAGTTTGCTGGAAAATACCCAAAGGATGCTTTTAAAATAATAGAACTCAGCATTGTCGGTAATAAACAACAACAACAAAAAAGCAGTGGAATCATTTTTTAAAATATTTCAACTCCTCCAAAGGAAGAGTGATAAATCATTATGTATTATATGTAGGAGGTGTTTCTGGTATAACTAGTTATTATCAAGCCAGTTAATTTAGGACAAATGGAGGAAAGCATTGCAAAGCACGAGTTTTGTATATGGTGCATAACTTTGTCTCTTTCTTTTGTATATAATTCAGCAGTAAAATTGTCTTACCATCTATACTTATTAATGAATGAATGAATGAATGAACATTTACATGAGTTGATGAAATTTTAACATAGTTATATTCATTAAAACTTTGTTCAAATCTCCATCTTAGGTCAAGGTATTCTATTATAGGGCTTTTACAAGTCATCAATGTTGGAAGATGTTTCCTTCAAAGCTTTTTAGTTGTTAAAGGCATTAGACAAAAAAAGAAAGAAAATGGTACCTGAATCTTGTCATTTTCAGTTGGGCTTGGTCTCTTTCAGAGGGAATTGGTTCCAAGGGAAAGTATCACTACTAAATCTTGGTGTTGTACTAGTTAACCCTCAGTTTTCTGCCTTTCCCCAACCTTCTTGAGTCTGTTTTTAAACTTTGTGTTTTGTTTAATGAGGGTAGAGAGATATCTTTGAAGGGGGAAGAAGAGAAGATGTTGTAGGTGAATTTCCCAAGGGGATGAGGTTATGGAGAGTTCTCTGTGATATCACTGACGCTGTGGTTTTGTTTTTTGTTTAGATGAGTTCTGGCTCTCCGATGGGTCCTTATCGGATAAGTCCAAATTCACTGATCCGGGTCTGATGCCCCTCCCAGACACTGCCACAGGGTTAGATTGGTCCAACCTTGTGGATGCTGCACGGGCATTTGAAGGTAAAGACTAAACCGGCCCAAAGATCTCTGCTTTCTTTTTTGTGCTGGGGAATGTTTCTGTACATTGCCTAGAATCAGGCTCCTGTGTTGTCTGGAAAAGAGCTCTAGGATATTTTAGTTCCCAGAGGGGAAAGCTTGTGTGTCATGTTGTTTCCTTATGGAGTCTGTGCAGAGACAAGTAGAAGTGTGGAGAAAGGGTGTGAGGAAGAGACTCAAGACCTGGGTTCTAATTCCAAATGACCTTGGACAGGTCACTTCCTCTTCTGTTCCTAATTTTGCTCATCTGAAAAGTGGAGTGCTTTAGACTCAGATGTTCCCTGAGGTCTCTTGTAAAATCCATTCTGTGACTGTTTTTGTAAGATTTGTAAGGCAGGGAATTCCTTTTTTTTTTTTTTGACAGAGAAATTCTGGCATTCATCCTCCATCACTAAGATGTGATTGTGGCATAAGATGCTTCCTTTGACTTATAATTTCATGTCAGTTGGTGAAAGGTCTATGTTTATTCTTTTAAAGAATGTTATCAGCTCCTTTTCTGTAGGAAGAAGTGGTGAGGAAGAACAGGACCATGGGAGAGCATTTGTGCATTCCTTCCACTTAAAATAATGGGTTCCCCAAGGCTCCTTGAAGGCAGAGATTTTTGTTTTTGTATCTTCAGAGCCTCACACAGCTCCTCATGTCTAGTAGGTGCTTCATAAATGTTGGTTGATTGATTTCAGGCAGATATTGAAGGGTCTGCTTGATGCCTAAGCCAGTGGAAATTACCATATTTTCTAGAATTTCCAACAGAGAAGGGAACACAGCTAGCCTCCAAGGACCCAAGCCACCCATTCAGGTCTCATTTGTAGCCCTTTGCTCTTCTCCACACCTCCACTTGTTTCAGCAGGTATCAGAGCTTCCACGATATGAAAAACAGATTCCCTGCTCCAAAGGAAGAGCCCAGAGGTTAGAGGTGTATCAGAGGAACAGCATGGGTCAGTAGAAAGGACACCATACCCTTAGAATCAGAGACCCAAGTTCCTATCCTAGCAGCACCAGTAACTGTCTGGGCAAATCAATTCACGTTTCTGAGCTTCAATTTCCTTATTTATAAAATGAGAAGATTACACTAGACAATCCCTGAGGTGTCTTCCAGGCTTTCGATTCTATGGCTGTAAATAATGATGTTTTAGCTGCAGTTCAACTTGCCTACCAAGTTTAAAATTGCTTCTGAGGCCCCAGAGGTGAATTTGGAATATTGGTATAATATGCAGAATTTATGGAAAAGACAACGAGTCTCTTAACCGTCTCAGGAAGATTCAAGGTGCCTATTCCCAAATGCTTTTCACAGAATTCTGAACGGCAGCCCTCCTGACCTTCACCATCTGGTACTGATGATTGGAAAGTTTCTCTCTTTTTCAACTCGACACAGACAAGGCTGTGATGTAGCATAGGTAGGCCAGGGAAAACCCCTGCAGAGTGTATGTGGGTTGTAACTGCTCCCTCAGAAGGAGGAACTTGCCCCGAATTCCCTGGTTCACTGCCTTATAAAGTCCATGTCCTACTTGGATGCTTAAGGATGCTGCCTCCTGCCTTGTGATGAAGCCATGAGGCATTATCAAAAGCAAAGTATCTATTGTTTTTTAAACCAAACAAACAAAAACACACACACACACAAAAAAAACAGACTCTGTGGCTTGTTTCCTTGAGTCTGTCCTCTTGCTTTCCGTAATCCTTCCCTGGTGTTGTCCTAGAAGTTGGAGGCGGCTGAAAGGCAGAATTGCTTTGCCCACCGTAATTCAAAGCTGATCAAGGAAACAGATTCAACGAATTCAATTCATGTGTGTGCATGAGCATAAAATGGACTTAACTCTTCAGTAGAGGTTTGAATAACAATAGTTATCTCCCATCTCTAAATCTGTGAGCCTTACGTCCCAATTCCTTGCCCTCAAGTCCCATCTATAGGTTTTGTAACCAAACAGAAACCTGCTGAGTGTGATTTGAGGGACCTTGGCAAAGCCCCCTGCCCAGAAATCATGTTCTCCCACCTCCAGCATATTATATGAAGTGGTACCATTAGTTGTTTGCCTTTCTTCTTTGAGATCTTTAAATGCTTGTTTTTTAATGCAGATACCCTAGGGAACTGTTAACACCTTATAAAGATTCTTTAATAATTGTTCCAGCAATATCTTTTAAGAATGGGCTACATCTTAATCTTATTCGATGAGTTTTGAGAACAGTGAGCCTGTTGATGGAGACTTTCTCAACCCACTCAGGCTGGTCCTTGAAAAACAGACAATGGAGTCCATCACCAGGCCTAGCTTGAGTTCCTTCTGGCTTCTTAGGAACTAGAGTCACAGTTGTCATGAGGTGGCATTGGAGATCTTTAGTGTTAGAGATGGTGGTGGTATTGTTAGTAGTGTTATACCTTTTGCTCTCTTTTTTAAATTTTTATTTATTTTTATTTTTATTTTTGTGGGGCAATGAGGGTTAAGTGACTTGCCCAGGGTCACAGAGCTAGTTTAAGTGTCAAGTGTCTGAGGCCAGATTTGAACTCAGGTCCTCCTGAATCCAGGGCCAGTGCTCTATGTACTGCGACACCTAGCTGCCCTCCTACCTTTTGCTTTTGAGACTTGTACTGTGAGTCACTTTTCCTAAGCCTCAGTTTTCTCATCTAGAAAATGAAGGTGTTGGATTAGACTTTTAGGATGCCTTCTGTCTCTTTAAAATTGAGACCAAAGAGTTTAAGTTAGAGCTATAATGTGGTTTATGGGTTGACCTTGAGCTAAATGAAAGAACAGAGTACTTATTAGGTTGCTAAAAGACCCAGGAGGATTGTTTTCCAAATGGTAAGAATGTGTGTGATTACTTTTTGCTATGAGGGAAGGAATTGGTCAGTCTAATTTTTATACTTCTCAAGCTGTAGGTAATCTTAATGGGAATTGATAAAAATTGTTGTTATTGTTCAATCTTTTCAGGTTTTCTTGGCAAGGATACTGGAGTGGTTTGCCATTTCCTTCTCCAGCTCATTTTACAAATAAAGAACCTCAGGGAAAGTGACTTGTGAGTTTGTCACAAATGACTTTCCCAGGGTCACATAGCTAATAAGTGTCTGTGTTCAGATTTGAACTCAGAAACATGAGACTTCCTGAATGCAGGCCCAGCACTCTATCTACTACATCACTGAGCTGCCTCTGATTTAAAATATATGTGTGTGTGTGTGTGTGTGTGTGTATATATATATATATATATATATATATATATATATATAAGATGATTATTTTTTTATAAAAATCAAATGTTGCTACCCACAAAAAGTGATACCTGATAAAACTAAATATGAAATCAGTGTTGATCTATTATAACAGCTTAGGACCATATTATTATTCAGGTGAGAACTTGTTAGTATGGAGTTTGGGATCATCAGTTTTTTCAGTACCAATGTTATCTAAGATTAACCCATAGGCCTTGATTTCCTTCTGATTCCAGTATGTCCAAACCTAGAGTATTAGCTTTTTAAAAAGAAATACAGAAAATGCTACACACCATTTCCTATTTAACCTAAGCTTAAAACTGTATTAAGGCATTTAGGACACTGTATATTCTTTTATATGACCTATTTAACCTAAATAGAAGAATGTTAACTATTTGGAAAAGAGCATTGTATGATAGAGCAGTGGGTTTGTAGCCAGAGGTTTTTGATTAAAATCTCTGATAACCTTTCTGTTTTCCTCATCTCTAAAATGAAAAGGTTGTACTAGATGGACCTAGATCTAAATCTTATGATTAAAAAAATAAAAAGCAAACACTGGTGTTGGGTCTTTATCTTGCTGTTACCTCGCTTTTGTATCAATCAATAGGCATGTTTTAGGAGATGGGAATACAGAGACAAATGAAACAAACCCTACCCTCAAAAAAGAAAAAAACAACTTACATTCTATTGAGGGAGATGGCATGTACATCGATAAATACATACAAAACATAAGAAAAATTCAAAGTGATTGGGAGCTGGCAGGAGCAGCTGGGGAAATGAGGAAAGGCTTCCTTTAAAAGGGCTGTGTCTTAAATAAAAGAAGGAATTCTAAGAGGCTGAACTGAAAAAAGAGTATTTCTAGGCAGGTAAGAAGACCAGTGCAAAGACATGGAGACAGAAGAGTGTTGTTTATGAGGGAGAGCAAGAAGACCAGATTGGCTGGGATGTGGAGCACTTCTTGCCTTGATTATTAGTCAACTAAAATCAGCTTTTATTTTTTTTATTGTTGTTATTGTTAGTTATAAGGTAACTAGCTGGTACCACAAATGGAGTACTGTTCTTGGAGTCAGGGAGGTCTGAGTTCAAATCGTGTCTCAAGATTCTCAATAGCTATGTGACCCTGGACAATCTCAGCCTCAGTTTTCTCATCTGGAAAATGAGGATAATAATAGCACCTTCCTCCAGAGTTGTTGTGAGGATGAAATAAGATAATAATATTCATAAACTTTTTATAATGGTAGCTATTATTATTACTGTTTTTTTATTCTTGTTCTTAATTAGATTCTAAGTCTTTACAGTGTGGTAGCAATGAGAAATTTAAATGAAAAAAAAACACAATGAAACCAAGGAAAAGAAGGAAGTCACCTTAAGTGAATTCTGTGCTATTTTTAAAAAGATTTTATTTAGCTAAAGATTAGAAATAGAAGTTTGGTCAGAGGTTTAAGGAAAGAGAATTAAGACTTTCTTCCTAAAATTGTTGTTAGATTTATTGAAACTTGTTAAAGCAATTTATGTCTTTGACATACATGATGAATGAAGGAAGAAAAGAAACATTTACCAGGCACTCTAACTGTTAGCCATATAAATATGAGTAAGTGAGATAATATTAGCCTTCAGAGAAGTTAAATGCTAAGGTGGGAAGACAGGAACACAACATACAGACAGAAGGTGGGAAGGAAGGCAAAAAGTAGTATGATTTGAGCATGCCCAAGAAATGGCATTGTGGCCTGGTTTGGAGCATTATGGAAGGATTTTTTTTTTCTATAAAAGCAAAGTTTCTAGATAGAGGAATTCTTTTTAAATGCAAAGTTTTAGTGCAAAATGTTTTAAATGTTTTACCATTTGTGGTGGAACTCTTAATGTGTATTCTACATTTACCTGACCTCAAAAGAGAATATGTTGTGCCTAGCTTGGTGATTCAAAACTAAAGTGTATAGGTTTTGTCATCGCTATTGAAATGGGCTTTTCTGTTTACTTATGGAGCTGTGTTCCAAAAGGGTGAGTTTTCTTGCGTGTTATCCTGACTATGTGTATTCATACACACATTTACACAAATATCTAATATACTTAGTAGAACAAAACCCATATGTCTACCTTAAAATAATCTTTCAGACATAAAATATTGTGTAAGTGCCAACTAATGATAGAAATGAGAAAAATACATACATATATATATATATATCAGCATTGACTTTTTGATTCAGAAACTCCCCCTTTATTCTTTGATAAATAGTTGTTGAAGTCAGTTATGTCCTGTTTATTAAGATCAGACAAGTGTACTCACATTACTAGTGTGTTAAATTTCTTAAATATGGTTAGAAAGAGCCACCTTTTCTTTGATTTGTAAATCTTGGAGTATGTATTCATAAAATGCTCTATTTATAGGAATAGGAGGGAATACAAACTGTTTTTCATTACTTTTGCTCTAGCCTGTTCTTTGCTCTTACCTGAACCTAATCTAGGTTGAAAAAAAAAAGTTTTCTGTAAAAAAAAAAAAAAATAAATTATTTTCTATTAAAAATAGTCCATTTTCAATTCAATTCAACAAGCATTTATTTTAAAAAGTACCTCCTGTGGGCAGAGTGCTTTGTGGTAATAAATGAATTATCATGATATGTTTTAAAAGGTTTTCAAGAAGAAAAATGCTTTTAATGGATTTGTTGCAGCACTGAACCAATGTCTGTCATTGGCTTGGATGGCTTTGCTAGCCAATGCATGCAAGATGTAGAGCAGGCTGCAAATCAGAACATTATGTGTACTTTCATTGAGTGGTTGGATCTCTAATGATAGTGACTTTGTGAATGAAGATCATGCCTCACACCTGTGTTTTGGGCTTTTACCCTATATGTGAGACAGTCCTGAAGGTGAGAGTCAGATGTGGTTGCTAAACAATGGTCATCAGAGATAGTACCTGTGAGGTATTCTGTAGCCACTAGAATCTGAGGACAAAGTAGACTCATTGTTTTTAAAAATAAGTTAGAAGTTACTGTTGGTGTTTAAATATTTCTTTCATCAAAGGCAGTTTGGTTGACAGAAGGTATATTAGTGGATAGAGAACTGGGTTTGGGTTTCTGCCTTTGACCCATTCCAGCTGTGTTCCTCTCTGTGCCCATGGCAGTCTCTAAAGACATAAATTGCAGAAAAGGTGCCTACCTTCATTCATAGAAAGAGTTTCTTCACCCAGGAATTCTCTATATTGAAAGACTTGCTCTATCCCTTCATCAAATGAGACATCTTTTTGTCATTTTAACTTACTAAGTCTTACACATACAAAGTCAGTCTCTTCCAAAATCTCATAATCCCCAAAAATAAAAGTGCAATTTCTTTGGATCTTTGTTTTCTGTCCAGAAAGGCCCTGTTTTTCCTCAAGGAATTATCACTTTGAATTTTAGTTTGTCACAAGGAAGCATCTCCACTGACTGAGTTACAAATATATAATACAAAGGAGATAAAGCGTTTTGTGTGTGTGTTTCTTTTTGATCAGATACTTTGAATGTGAGGAGGCAGTGTTGAGAAATGTAGGATTGGAGCTAAAGACCTTGATTCGAATCCTAGATCTGCCACTTAGTATGCCCTGCATGACCTTGGGTGAATTACTTGACCCCTCTAAAATGCAGCTGCTTAGTCTGTAAAATGAGGGGGCTGGACCAGGTGACCACTGTGGTCTTTTCAGGCTCTACCTTTAACTCTCTGATCCTGCTGTAATCCTTGAGTCCTAAATACACATACTAATGGGTAAAGTCATTATTGTTGGGATAAAAACATGAAGTCAGTCAAAACGTTTTTAAATTTTATGTGTGTGTGTATATTGACATAAGAATCATCTTAATTCACTCTCTTTGTAATGTGTGATTACCTTTACTTCCTTTATATTCACAGTAAGATATAAAATGTTCTCTCTGATGATAGAACAGCTTGATCTGGGCTTCATTGTTGTTCTCTTTGTGGGAAGAGAAAAGGCTGCTTTGGGGGATGTAGTCTCTCTGTATCCAACAGGCCATCTCTTCCCCACTCATGGTCTCTCCTCCAACTGGCTACTAACCTTTCCTTTCTTCTCTAAAATCCCTCACTTGTAGAAACTTTTATACTTGAAATATTCTTTGCCAGAGATGACCACATTCCTATCCAGTTGGTTTCTCCCCAACTATAGCCCCAGGAATGGGAAGCCAATCTTCCTGCCTGAACTGAATCTCCAGGTAGCTAGGTGGCACAGTAGATAGAGCACCAGCCCTAGACTCAGGAGGACCTGTGTTCAAATATGGCCTCAGACACTTGACACTTAACTAGCTGTGTGACTTTGGGCAAGTCACTTAACCCCAATTGCCTCACCGCCCCCCCCCAAAAAAAAGAAGCTGAATTGCCCCCTCTGTCTCCTTACTCCCACCTACCAATAAAACCTTTGAGCCATTCCGGCCATCACCTCTTAGCTCAACTGAGTAGTCATGACCCTCCATCTTAGCCAAATGTCTTAACCCTTTACCTAAGTTTCTCATAGCTGAGTCCTAGACCATCATGAACACTATCTTATAGATAAGGTCCCCTGAAGCATCCATGGCCATATCCCTTCCTTGACCCTCCCCAATCCCACTTTGGAGGTGTTTATCCTGGGGATGCCAAGTTTGGAAGTGTCAGCTCTGGCCCCATTGTAAGGGGGTTCAGGCACTGCCCCAGTTTGGAGGAGCCCACCTTGGCCCTTGTGTAACTAGTTCATTGAGCCCCCCTATTACTCTTTCCTTTTTGGCTCCGTCCCTTGCTTTTTCTGGATGTCTTCATTTAAACCATGAGGCTCTCCCTTTGAGAACATCTCTCAAACACCCAAAATAAAAGAACCTCTTTTCATTATTGAGATGCAAAAAACATGAGTGATTCAGTCAAATGTGTGTGCTTTTTTTATTACATACACTGCAGTGAGTTTCATTGGCCTAAGAATCAGCTTTATTCACACATCCTGCTAGATACCATTTCCTTTTCTTCTCATTTATATTCATTCTGAAATGTAAAATACATTTGGTGAAGATAGAATAATCTCAGCTTTATTATCATTGTATTATAAAAGAATCAGATTTTACCATGATTATTACAAACATTGTACAATTATTATTCACCTACAAATATCATTCTCTGATCTATAGAAGCTGAATGGCTTCCAGTATCAAGTTAGAAACCACAGAACATGTCTCTTTTTTCTCCCAAAGAAATTGCTGTATAAAAATAGCCATTCTTAAATTAAGGCTTTGTATGAAGCTCTCATAATATAGAAATTGACTTGAAATGATTGAAGCACATAGATATCTAAGGTAAACATGGGGTTCTGGTTTTAGAAGTCATTTTTAGGAAGAAAGAAATCACACCTTATTTGAAAATCTGTTGTTTTATTAATGGTTCTGCCTGCCCTTTGCACAACTTTTTCTTGGTCAGCAGGTATATATTACTGCCTGCTGTTTTCCCAACACTATGTTAGCAGCTTTGAAGTCCTTGGTTTGCCACGAAGACTACAAGCACCCTTTGACATTCCCATTCATTTTAATTAACTAAAAATTGGTGACCCTCCATAAACCCAACAAGTCAGAGGTCTCATTAGGAGTGTTCATTCAGCAGCCAGGGAGGAAAGTAGAGTGGGAATAAATTAAGAGCAGAGAACCACCAACATACAACCAAATATCTTTTCTTGGCCATAAATCAAATCACAGAAGAAAGTTTGCAGCAGCATAAATACACCTGCTCTCTACTCCCTGAATTCTTCATTAAAATGTGTGTGGACACACACACACACACACACACACACACACTCCTCAAAGAAAAAAGGAAAAAAGTTAATGATCTACTTACCTGCCTCTTTTTCCCCCCTACCTCTTCATACAAGTGAACCCTTTTCTGCATACAATTCCAGTACTCACAGGATAGTCTAAATATTCCTTTATCCCATTCAATTATGCCATTCCAGTATCCCCAGTCTAGTCTCCTTCAATGAATGTCCTTATCAGGTAAGGTGTGCCAATCTCTGTAGTCATGTTTGTTATATTCCCTGCGTATTTTAGTTTCCCAGATGTTGAGTTGGTATCTTACAAGTTGTCGGTGCCATCTGGGCTTTGTGATCAAATTGGCTATAAAAGCAATTGCGGTTATTAAGTATTAGAAATCTCATTTACTTTGATATTCCTTTAAAATTTTAGTATGTGGATAGCACAGCTTATCTCTTAGTCACCCTAATTTCCGTGTTGATAGAGTGAGATGTCCAAGTGAGTCGTTTAAATAAACTTTAAAGTGTGGTGTGTTTTGACACTTTCTTTTATGTATATATTATGGACTCCATGTATCTTTGCTAAGAACTCTGTATGTCAGAATAGAACAGGCAGGTACAAGTGTGTAATAGAACCACTATGTTTAGCATTAGGTAAAAACTGGCTTTACAAGCCCAGAGGGCTTCTTGGAATTCTTTTTTTTTTTATTCAATGAGCATGATTAGCATGTGACAATTATTTGAGCCTCATGTGGGCTCCAGAGATTCTCAAGTCTAGAGAGATCTTGTTCATAGGAAAATTCTAAATCTTATTACAGGTCTTGACTCAGATGAAGAGCTTGGTCTGGTCTGTCACCACACGGCCTATCTAGGTGATGGTTTGGGGTTGATCGTTGGCTCATGATATTTCGTAAACTTTCCTTTATATTTCTTATGTCTGCACGTCTGCATGGTTATCTGAGTGCTGAGGGTTGGGGAAGCAAAAGGGAAGGTGGGCCCTGTGATGTGTGGCTCAAATAGTCTTTCCAATTGGTTTGTTTTTTGGGTTTTGTTTGCTTTTTCTTTTTTTCTGGGAGGGAGTAGATAGGGTAGGGTCAGGAATTTTAAGGAAGACCAATATCCTAGTTTTTAAATGAGCATGAACAAATCAGTACACAAATTCATTCCATGAAAAACTGAACACTGGGCTTTCTTTGGATTTAAGAAAGCAGTCTGGCTACAGTAACCCTGTCCTCATAACTCTGATATGTATCTTCTGCCCTGGCTGGCAAGGATGGACAACCATTAACGTTTTCAGGATGTATGATGTCTTGCCTGGTTAAAACAAAACAGAGTTTAACCAGAATTAGTTTGTGGGCTTTATTATTTTAAGGCCAACATTAGCCTGTGGATTCATTTTCAGTAGGAAATGCTGCCTAATTTGATTGAAGCTAATCAAAAGCCTTGTGTGTGTGTGTGTGTGTGTGTGTGTGTGTGTGTTGTGTGTGTTTTCCCTCTCTAGATCAGAGAGTAGCATCCTTCTGCACCCTGACAGATATGCAACATATGCAGGGCTTGGAGGGAACCCAAGAGTTATCTTTATGTGTAGACCCAGCCAATGGGAAAGATTTCATGGATACAGATGGGTAAGTAACCTTTTGTAGGAAATAGGGATGGGGGGGGTGGAAGAAGGGAGGAGAAGGGACAAGTCATATCCTTTTATTATGTTGTTGACCCATTTTTTTCTTTCGTTTTGAAGTCGTGGTAGCATTTTGTTTTTTTAATGAAAGTAAGCCCTGCTGGTTTTCTCCTCCCATTCTTTGCTACTTCAGGCTGGGAGCTCTATTCGCTACATGATTTAGCAACCCTCCATCCTCCCATTCTTCTTCTTCATTTTTTTTTTTGGGGGGGGTGGGGCAATGAGGGTTAAGTGACTTGCCCAGGGTCACACAGCTAGTAAGTGTCAAGTGTCTGAGGCCGGATATGAACTCAGGTCCTCCTGAATCCAGGGCTGGTGCTTTATCCACTGCACCACTTAGCTGCCCCCCAGTCCTCCCATTTTTAAAGGAAATCTTGAACATTCCCTTCACAGAGCAATAGCCTAAAAAGAATATTAGGTGTAAATTTATTTTTTTCTTTTAACAAATCTCCTTGAGTAAGGAAGGTTTTCATTCAAAATAAGAATCCTCAGGTCTTTCATAAGGAAGGGCTAATTATTTTCATTTATAATCCAAAAGATCCTTAGAAAGGAAGAGGACAGTGCTGTCAGTGAATTCCCTGAGTAAAGCAGGGGAGTGGACTCCAATGCTGAATGTTCTGCTATCCAGGGATGTGCTGGAGCCGGTTTGAATTAGTTCCTGAGAGGCAGTTTTTAAAAGTTCATAGTGAGCTTTTGCCTTTCAGAAATCAACAAATATTATGAATCAGGGCTTTATTTTATTATTTTTATTATATTTTATTATTAACTTAATAAAGTGATGGATAAAATGTTAAAAATGCAGATCAAACTCAAAAGCGTACCCTACCTCCAACCAGTTCTTAGATGTTTGTGTATACACCCCTGCTCCCATCCCACTGGAACTAATGGTAGACTTCAGAGACAACATCTCAAGCCACAACTGGCTCAAAAAATTCACCTGCAAAGTCTTCAAAATCTACTGGTAGGTTCCAATTTACCAGTTGAGAGTCCATGATCTGAAAGGTATCTGGAATCCCATTCCTAGCCATTAATTTTCCTTGTGATGGAGCCAGTGGTTGAGAGAGCTATAAAGCACCTCAATCCAGACAAGAGGATAGTTTTCACAAAGATCTTTTCTCTGGCTTTAAGAACCCAAATAAGAGACCGAATTAGACCAACCAAGTGCATGACATCATGACTTTAGATGGTGTTTGACCCTGGGCAACTTAACCGCTGTTTTCCTCTGTTTCATCGATTAAAATGGGAATAATAATAGCATCGACCTCACAGGGTGGTTGTGAGGCTCCAGTGAGATAATGTTTGTAAAAAGTGCTTAGCACAGTGCCTGGCACATTGCAGGTGCCCTGCCATGCCTGGCAAGCAGGCCTTCTGCCTGGGGAGACACAAACTTGTACAGAGAATTTCAGGAGATGCTTCTGGTAGCCTGTCTTAGAAGGGAAGAACTTCAATGACAGAGAGAAGTGACGTCATTAAGAATCAAAGTCTGCCACCTAATCACCCTCCTAGCGTCTGGCAGAAACACCTTGCTGGTCTACGACATTCACTTGCCAGCTCTCCATCTGCCTCCGATGCTGAGCAGGCGAATCCAGCCAGGGCTGCAGTTTCTCCCCATAACCCCTTAGCCTGTGATCCTGGCTGATGACTCTTTAATGTACAATCTGCACTGTGGTCGGGGAGCCAGCCTCCTCCTATCCCCAGCAGTGTTTGTAGCATTTGGAACTATACCTTACCTCCTTATCTCACAGTCACCTGAAAGTCATCTCTCTACCCAGACTGGAATCCTTTTACATCATTCCCTGGCCAGGTTAAGTAAATAAACAAGCAAACCAGCTCTGGTGTGAGGGACTCACTTCGTCCTGAGGCAAACCCCTTTCACTCCTTGGGCTGTTCTAATTTGCATCTTCTAACCATTGGTCCTGGTTCTGCCCTCCGGGGCCAAAAAAGAATCGTCCTAGCTCCTCTTCCACTTGACAGTCTTTCAAATACCCAAAGACAGCTATCATCACTCCCTCCTAATGCCATCTCCTGGGAACTTGAGCCACTGGCAAGTTGAATATGGATTTTTTACTTCCTGAGTCCTCTGAGTATTTCATTGAAAGAGGAGGAGATGAGTCAGGAGAGCTGAGTTCATTGTCTGCTTCCCAGGACTGCCTGTTTGCCAAGTATCTAGGAAGGCCTTGCTTAAAATCCTTTAGAAAAGAGACCATATTGGTGTAATGCCAAGGGGACTGGATTTGGAGTCAGGAAGGTCTGAGTTCAAATTCCATCTCAGACACTCAATAGTTTTGTGACCCTGGGCAAGTCACATTACCTCTCTGTGCCTCCATTTTTTCCTCTGTAAAAAGAGAGGGCCGGCTTCAGTGGCTCCTTAGGGTCCTTAGAGCTCTAAGTCTGTGGTCAGAGTTGAATAAGCTCTGGGCTTCCTTCCCAAATACATATTATCTGGAGAAAATAGGAATACTTATTTAGTAGATAGAAACCCAGGGCAGAGTTTTAGGGGGGAAAATAATAATAATAATAATAATAATAATAATAATAATATGCTTCTCCTTGAGCAGCCTGGTTGGCTCAGAATCACTTTTTTTTTCCTTCTTTTTGACCTGGGTTATAATCATATAAATCATTTTCAATTAAGCTTTAAAGAAAAGAAGAAAGAAATAATAATTGAATATTAACATTTGACTTCAGCCTTCCTTACTCTGTTGTATCACTTGATAGAGAGCGTTCTCCATCAACTTTGACTGGAAAAGTCAATCAGCTAGAATTGATTCTTCGACAACTTCAGACTGACCTCCGAAAGGTAATTCAATCTCTTGTCAGCTCACACATCCCCCATGATATTGATTGTAATACACAGATAGCGTAGTGCCCTGTGTGTATGCCATGCACTCAATGAGTGTTTTCTAAGATTAGATTAATTAATATTTTGGATTTTCCTCCAACCCCTTTCATCCTTAGCAGTAATCAGTATGCAAGTCATCCCAAAATTCTTGGTCCAGTTTTAAGCTTTTATAGTTTAAAACTACACTAAGATTTCTTTTCTTGGGAGGGGGATATTGATAGGAGTGATGAGGAGAGGGTACTCAGTATTTATCTTTTTGGAAATAATGGTTCAATCTCAGAGGCTTCAATGCCAAATTGGAATAAATCCTGAATATAGCAATGGCCCCTCCATAAGAGAATAAGTAAAGCAACCCATGAGCCAACCCTTTTAACTCATCCAGCATTTTTCATCTCAATTCAACAAATATTTATTTCAATTGCCTTTTGTCAGCTGGCAAAAGACAGAGCAGTGACTGACTGCCAGAGGGTCTGGGAAGGCTCGGCTTTCATCCTCCTGCTCGGCTGGCATCTTTGTGACCCTCAAAACTTCCACCTCAAGCTTCATCCTGTGCAGAGTTAGCTTCCCCTCTATATAAATAAATGGATTGTTAACATTAGAGTTAGAACTCATTTCTTTTGGTAATAGTTATGACCAGCTGGTGTCTCCATGTTTTGTCCCACCCCCTCCTCACTTCCCCTGGTCAAAACTTAATCCTTAATCCATCTCCTTTAAAACAAGGAATGTTGCCAGTTGGCACTCTGTGACACCAACTTTTAAAGGGTTAAAGGTGAAGCTTCTGAAATTCTGAATATTTTAGCCGTGTGTGTGTGTGTGTGTGTGTGTGTGTGTGTGTGTGTGTGTGTGTGTGTGTGTGTGTGAGAGAGAGAGAGAGAGAGAGAGAGAGAGAGAGAGAGAGAAACACATGCTCTTGCTTTTAGTAAGGGCATTATGAAAACAAGGTATAGTCAATTAATTAAGTGAGAATGAAATTTGCAATTATTCATTTTATCATCCTAACTATACTTCTACCAGTTTTGTAGGGTTAAATAGTTTACAGTATGAAACGTCTTGTACAGTTTTAAGATTGTATGTCTTTTATAATTATAGTCTCATTTTACCCTTCAAGGAATTTAACAGAAACAAATTATTTTTTAAAGCAATTGAAATATCTAAATATCCCCCACTTCTGTGGACAAAGTAGAATATACAAAATGGAATGGGTTTCCCCTTTCCTTCTTGATTGCTGGTGTAGCATTCAAGGAACAGTCAGGTCACCTCTTGGTGGAAGTTTCAAAGATGAATCCTCGGTCCTTAATACAACACAAATGCAGTTTCCAGAGCAAGATATTGGGTTTATTGGCTATTTGAGCTAACCCAATTGCTTTTCTACTTCCAACAGGAAAAACAAGACAAGGCCGTACTCCAGGCCGAAGTTCAGCACTTGAGACAGGACAACATGAGACTTCAGGAAGAGTCCCAAACAGCAGCGGCTCAGCTGAGAAAATTCACAGAATGGTTTTTCAATACCATCGATAAGAAACCTTAACTTCTAGATATCTAGCCAGGAACAGTGCGCTGTTGGCGCTCCTATCCATTTGAAGTAGCAAAATCTGATTTTTAACTGTGCTTACAGTCAGTTTTTAGATGTTTCCGCTATTTCTGCTCTGTCCAACACCATTCATCCAGGCAAGATGTGGGGGTGGGAGTGGGGGTGGGGGGGCAGGGAATGGTAGCCTTCTTAGGATGACAGAAAGCAGCAGACATGAGTGTGGAGATGAATGTCATTCCTGGCTTGAAGATGAATGTAATTCCCGGTGTCAGTTTAGCTTCTCGTTTAAATTTACTAATACGGTGCTTGGGCTTACCTCAGGAGGGAAGACGGTTTAGGTTTGATTTCCTGTGTTCAGATGACCTGGTTGGAGAAGTTAAAGCAATCTACAGTAACTTGGGCTTCAGTATTGTAAGATAAAGATTAAAAAACAAATAACCAGACATATACTTTAAAGTTAAAAGGTGCTCTATTTTTTTGGCTGTACAGTAGTTCAATTTCCACAATCACATTGTCATAGCAATAAGAATGGAGGTATAGTGAATAGTCACAAAAGCTGTGTTGAAAAATCAAAAGTTAGCACTGATGTGTTTAACACTAGGTTGGATGCAGTTACATTAGAGATTTATTTATTTGCAGGAACAAATGGTGCCTGAATATTAACAGTGTTTTGATTTTTTTTTTTTAAGCTACACATGCCTTGTAAATGGCTCACTGGGTAGTCTGCTTCAACTCTTAGCTCACTTTTGTATAGTTCCTTCACTGCGGGGAAAAGACAAGTACAATACCACTTACTTATGAGAAACTCACATATGGTGTGAGCCAGCAAGATTTCGTTGTCCAATGCCAAAATTTGTTTATCTTTGTACAGAAGCTTTCATCAAGTGTCTTGTATTTAACACCCTTATTTAAGCTTATTTAACCTTAAAATGTTAATTTTATAAAGTTTGATTTTATCTGCACTATGATGATGAGGGCAGTTAGCAGCAAGCTCGAAAATCACTGAACTTGCTAAGGCGACTTGAGGAGTTGAGAGAAAATTCTAACAATTGGATGCTGCTAGTATACAATTTGTTTGTTACTGCTTTACCATTTTTAATTGTTTTATTTGAGAGAAACATACCTTTTGCTTTTTTAATAAATGTTTTAA
Source organism: Dromiciops gliroides (assembly GCF_019393635.1). Classification (NCBI taxonomy): domain Eukaryota; kingdom Metazoa; phylum Chordata; class Mammalia; order Microbiotheria; family Microbiotheriidae; genus Dromiciops; species Dromiciops gliroides. The sequence continues at coordinate 148,079,460 of NC_057864.1, forward strand.
AAAATCAACAAATGAATATACCCAAGTGGGTGTGGACTCTGCCTTTTTTATTTTTCTGTTTGGGCCAAAATAGTCTATCCTCGGAAATCTGAGTGTAACGGAATTTGTTGTTGCTGTTGTTGGTGTTGGTGAGTCATTTCAGTCGTGTCTGATTCCTTGTGACCCCATTTGGGGTTTTCTTGGCAAAAATACTGGAGAGGTTTGCCATTTCCTTCTCCAGCTCATTTTACAGATGAGAAAACTGAGGCAAACAGGGTGAAGTAACTTAAGAGAATTTATTACAGGTCCCATAAGATCACTAGTTTCTCCATCACTGACAAACCCATCCAGGTAGTGTTGCTGGGGGTCTCATGTTCTCGGTCCCAAGCTGACTTAGGCCTGTTGCCTGGTGATATCTCCTCAATCCTGAGAAAAAAAAAAAAAGCTTTTAAATTGATTGATTGAATGAATGCATATAAGTGAATGAATGAACACATGCATGAAAAAGCATCTATGTGTTTCCCATGTGCCTGGGGCTGGGAATACCAACACAGAAATGAAGAGGACAGCCCCTGTCCTCAAGCTTAGGTTCTACTAGGGAACAGGGCAGGTTCCCAGATAAATATAGATACATAGAGAAAGTGAATATAAGGCATTTTCATCAGAGAGACATTTGGGGGAAATCAAGAAAGGCCTCCTGTCTGGGGTGGTGGTAGAACTGAGCTTTGAAGGAATCTAGAGAGAATGAGAGACTTCACACTGAACTGCTCTACTTTTCTTAATAAATATTTTATTTTTTCAGATCCTCTGAGACAAATGCAGAAAATCAGAATCCATGTTTATTCATTCCCCTAGAAAACTCTGAAAAAAAAATTTTTTAAAGCAAGTTTAAAAAACACTCTTCTGTTTCAACAACAACAAAAAAGGAGGTACAGTGGGTAGAGCCCTAGACCTGGAGTCAGGAAAATGTGAGTTCAAACATGACCTGAGACAATTCCTAGCTGTGTGACCCTGGGCAAGTCAGTTTCCTCATTTGTAACATGGGTGTGTGTGTGTGTGTGTGTGTGTGTGTGTGTGTGTGTGTGTGTGTGTGAGATAATATCAGCCACCTCCCAGGACTTTTGTGAGGATAAAAATGAGATTCTAAAATCAATTTGCAAACATAAAAGAGCTGTATAAATTCTACCTATTATTTTTATCTCTGCTATGGTCAGAGCTGATAGAAAACTCATGCTGTGGGGGAGCAAAAGCACTTAATTGACCTAATTAGGGATAGCTGCTGGGCCTCATACAACTATCCTGAATATCTATAAAGAGATAAGGAAAGGAATAAACATTCATTTGTGGTCCTCAGGTAGGGGAGTGGTAAATGATCTACCAAAGTTGATGGCATAAACACCATATAGTTCCTGACCACTGACATCCAAGCAAATCCACAGGACAAGTCTCATGCCCTATTATCACAGGACTTGGCTGCACCCAAAGAAACAAAAGAGAGTTGTGTCCTATTGAGTTCTAAATTGATTGGGCACAGCTGCTGCAGAAGGTCACATTCCTGCATTTGGTAAAAAAAAAAAAAAACAACAACCTGCACAGCCCCTGCCAGTCATATAAAAAGGACTTCAGATCCTCACCACCTTTCTTCAGAATTTATTTTAAAGTCAGAAACTTTACTGCTCTCCAAGATCTGAGTAATCAAATCATTGATGCAGCTGTTAGCATCTGTGCTCTGCAAATACAAGCCGATGTCTGGTTTTCATTCCCTTTAGCACACTCTGAAATCTGCAAAGAACCATGATTTTTTTTTTCAAAAAAAAATTTTTTTTCATGAAACAAATGGGTATGGGGCTAATGAGCCCCCTTAGCATGCAAATGCCATGTGGCAGCAAGGCTGAGTGTGAGTTGTTAATGAAACAGATTCAAAGGTTAGACAACCATGGGCCCATCTATCAATACCCATCAAGCTTTTTGGCACTGGGATTGGGCATCACAGCTTTCTATCTAGTGAAATCACTGAAGAGGGAAGGGGAGTGTAGAAGAGCAGGGGTCAAATCCAGTCCTAGCGTTTTCATAAATATCTGCCTCTCCCAAATGACTACTGGCTCTGAAGGAGCAATTGTATAAATAAGCATCTACAGATGGAGATTTAAGTCCTTGGCAAAGGTTTCTTCTATCATTATTTATAAAAATAAATTGAGTGTAGATGTTTTGTATCCTTGCCCTGCCTAGCCCTGACCACAGCCATGGCATACCAAGCAGTGTCTAACTAAATGCTCCATTAAGTTGGAATAATTAAACATGGCAGTCATGTGTTCCACTAGGAGCTGATTAAACACCTTGTAGAAATCATTACTGAACCCCATCTGGCTGAGGGCTTGCCAGGTGGCAAGCTGAACCCCACCCCCCCACCCCGGTTTTGTGAATGGTAAAATCCTCTTAACAAGTCATTCTATTTGCCTTTAAATGAGATGCTCATGGACCCAAATAGCACTACTCATGGGAGGGAATGGCCCCTTGGAAAATCAAGAGACAAAAATCAATTGTTTTCACCTCAAACCCTGTTGGCATCTATTTCCATTGTTGCTCTAATGAAGGCCATTCATATTTGGATGACTTCAGTTTGAAAACAATTCTCTTTTGAGCCAATACTTTATTTGGAGAAATGAGGGTGGGGAACAATGGTATGGCATATCATTGGGGCAGAATGAGACTTGTAGCATAAAAGTGGACGTAATGTCTGTGGCACAGCGAATGCTGCACGAGCACTGCATATGAAATAGGGATTAGATGAACTCTGCCACATGGCAGAAGAAAAATCTGAGCCCACAGAAGAGACAAATGTCCCAGTCTAGGAAAACTTCCTAAGAGCAGGTCAAGGAGAGCTGGATTCCTTAAAGGCATTAAGTTCCAGGTCGCCAGAGACGTCCAAACTGAGATTGGAATGTACACCTGCTGGGGGTGGCTGTAAAAGGAATTCATGCTTCATAGAACAGGGTGACCTCTGAGCTGGAAGGAGTTCCAGAGGTCATCTAATCCAACCCCTGTCTGAAACGTGGATCTCCCCTGCAACAAAGAATTCTATGTCACCTGAACATTTTTCCACAAGAACCCTATGAAGAATATAAGGCAAATATTCTCTTTTACAAATGAGATTGAACCTTGAAATGGTTAGGGGAGGATCATGCTCGCCCAGCTGCTAAGTCAGAACAATTCATGCTTGGCCCTGTTTTTTCATTCCTATAGTGCATCTTTAACTATATGTGACTAGTTCTTCCAGCCATATAGAATGCAATCCATACACGGTCTCATCCTATATGATTGATATCTGTGTCCTACCATGCTTCTGTTACCCTTTGGGTCACCTGACGTTTTGATTCTTCTGAGATCACATCATTCCCTTCACAGCCAATTAGCATTTAAGTTCCTACTATGTGATAGGCAGTGTGCCATATGGCATAACAGTAAGAATATCAGTATTAGATGGAATTTGCAACACGGAGCAATTTGGGATATACTAAAGAAGATATAGAGGACAAGAGAAACAAGAAAGATTAAAAGTCCAATGGTACCTGGTTTTAGTGTTTCAGCAATACTATAGCAAGAGATAAGAACATTTTTGATGGGGAAATGGTGTTGAAAAATCTAAAAGGATCCTAGAGCCAGAAGGGAGCCCTAGAAAACACCTTATCCAACCCCTCATTTTATAGATAAAAGAAAAAGATCCAGAGGGGCATATAGGTGGCACAGTGGATAAAGCACCGGCCCTGGATTCAGGAGGACCTGAATTCAAATGTGGCCTCAGACACTTGACACTAGCTGTGTGACCCTGGGCAAGTCACTTAACCCTCACTGCCCTGCCAAAAAAAAAAAAAAAAAAGATCCACAAAGAGGAAATCATTTGCTGAAGGGCACATAGCCAGTTAGCAGCGAAATGAGAATGAAACTCATGTATCCAAGGTAGACAGTGAACCTGGGCAAGACAGACCCCTCTGAATCCAGGAGATCTCTTTCTTCACTAGAGAGCCCTTTTGGTTCAGGGGATAGCTTAGTGGTCTTGGAGTCAGAAGGTCAAACACACATTTAGTATGATGTAGGACTGTGTTCTGACCTCTGTACTAAGCACTATGCATACAAAGAAGACAATTCCACCTTTCTGGGGACTCAAGGTCTAATAGGGGAGACAACTATATGCAAACAACTACATACAAATAAGATATATCCAGGACAGATGGGGGGGAAATCAGCAAAGGGAAGGCACTAGCATTAAGGGGAATTGGGAAAGGCTTCTCACAGAAGGTGAAATTTTAGCTGGGATCTAAAGGAAGCCACAAGATAGGGATGAGGGGGGGAGAGCATTTCCTTCATGGAAACAGCCCAGTGAAAATGCAGAGTTGGGATGTTTGGTGCAAGCAGTGGCAAAGAAGCCAGCACCACCTCTGGCCCTGTGTGACCATGGACAAGACAGTGAACCTGGAAGAGTGGAAAGATTCCTGAATATGGTATTAAAGGGCCTGCGTTCAAATCTTGGCTTTGCCATTAGCCAGGGTCGCATAACCACCTCAGGCTTAATCTATAACTGAGGTCTCTTCTAATTCTCAGTCTATGGTCCAAGGATTCGGTGAAACTCTCTGAGCTTCAGGGTTGTTGTTGTGGTGGTTTTTTCCCCAGTTTTTTTTTTGTTTTTGTTTTTGTTTTTTTAGCCAGTCAGGGTTAAGTGACTTGCCCAGTGTCATATAACTAGTGTCTGCCATCAGATCTGAACTCAGGTCCTCCTGACTCAGGGCCTGTGTTCTATGCACTGCACCACCTAGCGGCCCCAGTTGTTTTGTTTTGTTTTCCATTTGCAATGGGGATCACAATATCTTTAGTACCTTCTTCATAGGCTTGGTATGAGGCCTCAGAGATCCCTGAGCTCTGGATATATGATATAATGACCCTAAATGCTTTGCAAACCCTTCCTGCTCTCTGTGTTTCTTATTAGAGGCAGAGTGCCATAGGGTGAGGGTAGACAACAGTTATCTTCCTGGCATGAGTCTGCCTACAAAGTCAAGAATCAAATGTTAGTTACATACTTAAGAAATAGTCCTCCCAGGGCAGCTAGGTGGCGCAGTGGATAGAGCACCGGCCCTGGATTCAGGAGTACCTGAGTTCAAATCCAGCCTCAGACACTTGACACTTACTAGCTGTGTGACCCTAAGCAAGTCACTTAACCCCAATTGCCTCACTAAAAAAAAAAAAAAAAGAAAGAAAGAAAAAAAAAAAAAGAAATAGTCCTCCCCGGCTTAATGGAAAATCAGTAGTCCTTTTGCAAGGTCACCTCTTTCTTCAAGAAGCCACCGAGACAACTTAATTGTCGAATACAGCCAACACTACGTGCTCAGCCCCTTGTGACTGAAGACAACCCTGCACCTGAAGTAATTACTACTTTGTAAATTAAACAGGATCCAGCACCTGGGTATAATTGCAAGCACAGGTGCAGCACCCATCAGCTGCAGGGCACCTTGTCTCTGGAGCCATGCACACTGGCACCCTGGGCTGTTCAGGACCCCAGTGTGAAGATGTGCCTCTCCAGGAATCAGACTGGGAAAATGAACAAGCATCCACCCAGCCCAGCTCTGCCTATGGTCTGACACCTCCCTCTCTACCCTTGGGGGAGGGAGGAGGGAATGATGGTGGCAGTTTGGACTTCTGGAGGGCATTAGCACAGGACCCATCCATCTTCATTCTGAGCCTCCTGGAACTTCAGGCTGACACGTGTGCCCCGTTACCTGAAAAGATCTTGGCAAAACCATTGTGGTGAGCAGTTTTCAAAAGGATAATCGAATGGCCTTTGTGTTTGGATAACCATGCTGTGAGACTTAAATAGACCGAAACCCACCAGCTATTTAGGGAATTGGTTAAGTGTCCTCTGCTGCCCTTGAGAGCTATAAGGATCAAGAGGAGAGTTATTAATATGCTCTCTAAGGAAGGCCTTTGTTTCTGCTCACAAGGGAAGGGTTCAGGCTTGAGGGTTGGAGGTGGGGGATGAGGGGAAGGAAGTAGAGAATGGACAGATTTGCCTGTGCCCAAGATCCCCGATTATTCCAAAACTTGAGAAATGAAGCAAAAAAGTACAGATTTAATTTTTTAAATTAGATAAATTAGATGAGGGACTGGAACTGTGCTTTAATTGGCATATGGAACTCCCAGATGAGAAAGTCCTCTTCACCAATTTAGGTTCAAATCTTCAAGACCAAGCGGGTTGCCTACAGTCACATAGTTAGTTTGTGTCAGAAGCAAGACTTGAACCCAGATTTTCTTGGCTTCAAAGCCAGCAATTTATTTAGCAGGCCATCTTGACCATCTGAGAAAATTAAAAATAAACTCTAATTATTGTACCGGGTTCCTTCAGGGATATGTAATTAAGTCAAATGGTTTCTTGTACCTACTCAAAAAGATGGAAGGGAATACTTGGTTTGCCTCTTAAAGATTACTTACTTTTATTTAATGCAAGAAAGTACCCTATTCCAGTTGACCACTTTTGCAGTGTTGGGCCAATCTGACTGATGAAACATTCCTCATCTTGTCACTAATAACAGCTCTGTTTTTAGAAGTTTCCATTGTGCTTTAGGCAATAACTTTTTCCAAATAAAGAAGATGGGTGAAGTAGTTGCAAAGATCAGTCAGTAAACTCCCCCCCACCTCGGGGCAATGAGGGTTAAGTGACTTGCCCAGGGTCACACAGCAATAAGTGTCAAGTGTCTGAGGCCGGATATGAACTCAGGTCCTCCTAAATCCAGGGCTGATGCTTTATCTGCTGCATTACCTAGCTGCCCCAGTAAGCATTTATTAACTGATCTGTATGTACCTTGGAACCAGGAAAGATGTGGGTTCAAGTTCCAACTCTCACACATATGGGTGTGTAACCCTGATCAAGTCACTTAACCTTTTGGTTCCCTAGGCCTGGTACCACACTCTCTAGTAAGGCTCAACTGCTCTATACAGCTCTAAAATCATAAGTTACAGAGAATGTGCTCACCTATGTTGGTAAAGGGATTTTTCTTCATCCTGAGAATTCCCTATACCAAGATCACAGGTCCAGTTCCTATCCTCTTTGTGTAAGTCACTGTGCTAAAAGATGCAGATAACAGCAATAACCACAAAATCCCTGAACCCAGAGTTTCTTTTTAAAGTGAACAGCAAAAGTCGCTGTCCTAAACATTAGATAAGATAGTATGGGAATCAATTAAAAGGCATGCATTAAGCACGTACTATATGCTAGGTGCTGTGCTATGTTTAGGGGATACAAAGAAAAGGTAAACACCATTCTTTCCCTCAAAGTAGCTGGGGAGCCAGGAAAGGCCTCTCATAAGTGACACTTTAGCTGATTCTGAAAGGAAGCCAAAGATTTCAAGAGATGGAGTTTGAGTAGAGCATTCTAAGCCTGTGGAAGAGCCAATGCAAAGGCACCAAAATGGGAAATAGAGACCATGCACAAAGAATAGCGAGTGGGCCAGTATGACTGGATTGTAGCATACATGGTGGAGAGGGGACTATAGAAAAACTATAAAGATAAGACAGGTTCAGGTTGTGAATGACAAAAGACCTTAAATTTAATCCTGGACGTAATAGAGAGACAATGAAGTTTATTGAGATGGGAAGGAGGTGTGTGTCATGATCAGTCCTACATTTTGAGAACATCACTTTAGTAGCTATGTGGAAAATGGATAGAAAGGGGAGAGATGAGGTTGGTATAACACTCAGAACATTATTGCAATAGTTTAGTCCTGAGGTAATGAGGGCATACATGAGAGTAGCACTTGAGTGAGTAGAGAAAAGGAGATGTATGAGAGGGACCTTATCGAGAAAGAAATGATTTAGCAATATAGCAATTAGAAATTAGATATCAATCAATCAATAAACATTGAATAACTGCCTACTATGTCCTAGGCATTGTGTTGAGTGATGGAATGAATGAGAAGTTAAGGATGACAACAAGGTTGCAAACCTGGTTAACTGAAAGGATGGTGGTGCCCTCAACAGTAATAGGGGAGTTCAGAGAGGGGAGGTTTTTTGGGAGAAAGATAATGAGTTCAGTTTTGTATATGTTTGAGTTTGAGATGCACAACCAAATTTCAGGAGCAAAACTAAGGCTGGACAAACATCCCTGGGAATCAGTTGGTTAATAAACATGTATTAAGTACCTACTGTGTGCCAGGCACTGTGCTCTGCAATGGAAATACAAATGGAGCAAAAATAGTCCCTGATTTCAAGGAACTCAGTCTAATGGGGAGATGATGATATGCAAATAACTATGTAGAAATAGGACATATATAAAATAAATTGAAAATGGTCAACAAAGGGAAGGCACGAGAATTAATGGGGGTTGAGAAAGGCTTCCTGTAGAAGGTAGGATTTTAACTGGATATTGAAGGAAACCAGGGAAAGCAGGAGGTGGAGATAAGGATGGAGAGCCTTCCAGATATGGGGAAAGTCAGTGAAAGTGCCCGAGTCTTATTAGAGGAAAAATTATCCTGCACAAGATCACAGAGCATATTGTGTCTGGGGGTGGGTGTAATATGTAAGAAGACTAAGGGGCATGTTCTTTACATGAAAAACTTGAAAAGACTTTAGAATTTTGATCAACAAAATATCCAACCATGATTCAAAAGGACTCATGATGAAACATGCTACCCATGTCCTGACAGATAGGTAATGGACTTAGAATGCAGACTCATTCTTTCTTAATCAGGGGCATCAGGGGGAGGAGGTAGAAGAAGGAGAAAGTGAGTTTTCATAATAAAACCTAATTAAAAATAAAGAAAATAAATCAGAGCTATGGAAGAAAGACTAGGAAGGAGAATTAACAGCTTATCACAAGAGATTATCACAAGAGATATAAAACCTTATCCATATAACAGGGTGCTTGAAAATTAGAATGGATCTAATAGAAATGTATGCTTCTGTGAGGCAATTAAAAATATTAAAAGGTCAAAAGATTTTTAAAAATGTAATTTATCTCATATAAAAACAACTCCTGAAAAGAGAGTTTAAGAATCATCAGACAAACCAAAATAAATATAAATATCAAAGCAGTGAACACTAACAACTGGGGGAATCAGGAAAGATCTCTGGAAAGAGGGAGCACCTGAGTTGTACCTTGAAGGGAGCTGGGGATTTTAAGAGGGAGATGAGGAGGAAGAGGATGTACAGGCATGGGGAACAGTATATACAAGAACATGGAAATGCACCATTTGGCAAAAATTGCTGAGAAAACTGGACAACGTTTAGACCAACACCTTATACACAAATGATAACCTTTAAATAGACACCTGACCCAGATATAGGAAGTCACGTCATAAATAAATTTACATTATCAAGGGAGAAATTACCTTTTGGATCCCTGGAGAAAGGGTTCATGACTTAACAAGTATAAAGGATCACACAAGATAAAATGGACAATTTTGATTATATTAAATTTAAAGGTTTTTGCACAAATAAATCTAATGTAACAAAAATTGAAGGGGAAATAGGTAACTTGGAGAGAATTTTTGCAACAAACTTCTCTGATGAAGGTGTTATGTTCAAGATGTATAGGGAATTAATTCCCTACATTGAGAATCCTTGCAAGACATTCCCCAATGGATTGATGGTCAGAGGGTACATGAGGTCAGTTTTCAGCAGGAGAAATTTAACTTATGATTTAGGCCAGATAGGGAAATTCTAAATCACTAGTGACTGAAGAAATGCAAGTTAGAACAACTTTAAGGTTCTACCTCATATGCAGCAGCCTAGCTTTGATGACAAAGAAGGAAAATGCCAAGTGTTGGAGAGACTGCAGGAAAAGAGTGCTGTAAATTGGTGGAGCTGTAAGTTGGTCCAACCATTCAGGAAAGCAATTTGGAACTATGTCCAAAAGAATGCTAAACAGTGTCCCACTTTAAGGAGCTAAAAGTCTAGTAAAAGAAAGGCAAGATGAGCGGACAGAGAAAGGTGAGGACCATAGAAAGCTTCTTCAGTAACAAGGAAGACCAAGGGGCACCCTCAGAGGAAGATGTCAAAATCAGGGCCCCTATACCTAAAGCTTCCAAGAAAAATACGAATTGGTCTCAGGCCATAGAGGTGCTCAAAAAGGACTTTGAAGATAAAATTAGAGAGACAGAGGAAAAAATGGAATGAGAAATGAGGGTGATGCAGAAAAGACATGAGAAAAAAGTCAACAGCTTGAAAAGTCAAATGGAAAAGGAGGTACAAAAGCTCTCTGATGAAAATAATTGCCTAAGAATTAGGATTAAACAAATGGAAGCCAGTGACTTTATGAGAAACCAAGGCACAATAAAGCAAATCCAAATGAATAAAAAAAAATAGAGGGCAATGTGAAATATCTTCTGGGAAAAACTGCTGACCTGGAAAATGGGTCCAGGAGAGATAATTTGAAAATTATTGGTCTACCTGAAAATCATGATCAAGGAAAGAGTTTAGACACCATCTTCCAAGATATTCTCATGGAAAATTGCACTGAAATTCTAGAAGAAGAAGCTAAAATAGAAATTGAAAGAATCCACTGATCACCTCCAGAAAGAGATCCCAAAAAGAAAACTCCTAGGAATATTATAGCCAAATTCCAGAGCTATCAGGTCAAGGAGAAAATATTGCAAGCTGCCAAAAAGAAAGAATTCAAGTACTGTGGAGCCCCAGTCAGGATAGCACAAGATCTAGCAGCTTCTACATTAAAGAACCGGAGGGCATGGAATATGATATTCCGAAGGGCAAAGGAAATAGGATTACAACCAAGAATCACCTACCCAACAAAACTCAGCATTATCTTTCAGCGGAAAAAAATGGGACTTTAATAAAAAAAGAAGACTTTCAGATATTTGTGATGAAAAGCCCTGAACTGAATGGCAAATTTGACTTTCAAATACAAGACCCTAGAGAACCATAAAAAAAAAAATTGGAGCTGGGGGACATACCTGGGGTCTTACAGTGGGTGACTGTCTTGTGTCTGAGGCCAGGTTTTGGCTGGGATCTCCCTGGGTCCAGGGGTGATGATTTGTCCACTGTGTCACTTAGCTAGATGATAACATCTTTAGGGTTAAATTGAGGGGTGAAGAGAATTCACTGGGGGAGGGGGAAAGGCAGAAGCAAAATCCTACATGAAAGTAACAGGAAAAGGCTTATGGAGTGGTGGAAGAGATGGGAGAGGAGCTGGGCGGTAAATGAATTTTATACTCATCAAAAAAGGCTCAAAGATCTTAAACTCATCAGAGTCGAGTTGCCTCAAGGAGGGACTAATAGACACATCCAACTGGGTAGAGTAATCTATTTAATCTGGACAGTAAATGAGCCTAACACTCATCAAAATTGGCTCAAAGACCTCAGTCTCATTAGAATTGGCTCAAGGAGGGAATAATGTACACACTCAATTGGGTGGAGTAATCTCTCTAACCCTGCAGGAAAATAGGAGGGGAAAGGGATAAAGAGAGGGGGGGCAAAAGAAGGAAGGGCAGAGTAGGGGAGGGGACAGACAGAAGCAAATCCCTTTTGAAGAGTGATAAGATGAAAGAAGATGGATAATAGAATAAATATCATGGGGAAGGGAATAGGATGGAAGGGAAACAGTTAACAATAGTAATCATGAAAAAGAGAAAATGGGGGAAAATTGTACAAAAAATATTTATAGCAACTCTTGGTGGAGGCTAAGAATTGAGAATCAAGGGAATGTCCATCAATTGAGGAATGATGGATAAAGCTGTGTTATATGATTATAGTGGAATGGACTTGTGCTACAGGAAATGACAAACAGGATGATCCCCCAAAATCCATGAAAGACTAATGAACATCAATGTATTGTGAAGTGAGCAGAGCTGAGAGGACATTGTGCATAGTGACAACAGTATTGTTCAATGAGTAATTGTGAATGACTTAATTACTCTCAGCAGTGCAATGATCCAAGACAATCCCAAGGAACTAATGAGGAAGCTTACTCTGCACCCCTATAGAAAGAACTGATAAAAAGAACACTTGTGGATTGTACATATATAACCTGATTGAGATCTTGTGGAGGGGGGAGGAAAGGGAGGGAGAAAAATTTGGAACTCTAAATCTTATGAAAATGAATGTTGAAAACTACCCTTACATGTAAATGGAAAATAAAATAAATGTTTGTTGAAAATGTAAAAAAAAAAAAAAAGATTGCTGCACCATTGTTTCCTACCTTTCCAGTCTTCTTACACGTTACTCTTTTCCCCATACCACATGATTCAGTGTCACTGACCTCCTTGCTATTCTGCAAAACTCCATTTATTGACTAGAAATTTTCATTGACCGTCTTCCTTGTCTGGAAATCTTTCTGTCCTTATCTCTGCCTCCTGACTTCTCTAGTTTTCTTCATGTCTCACCTAAAACTACATCCTCTCCCCCCCCCCCGCAGATGTTATCTTCAGATATATATGATCTACAGAGTTGTTTGCAAGATTTCTCCCCCATTAGACTGAGCTCCTTGAGAGCAGGGATGGGGTTTTTCAACTTTGTATCCATAGAGCTTAGCACAGTGCCTGACACAAGGTAGGTGCCTAATAAATGCTTGACATATCCTTTGACTCAGATGTACCACTGCCTTGTCCATACCCAAAAGCAGTCAGGTAGAGAGTATATAGACCTATATTGCAAGGATACTTATAGTAACTCTTCTTGTCGTGGTCAGGTATTGGAAATTGGGGATTATTCTCTTGAGGAATGTCTGAGCAGATTGGAGTGTGTGCATATGATGGGATATTGTGTTGTGAGAAATGATGAAATTAATAGTTTCAGGGGAAACAGAACCTTTATGAATTGTTGGGAAACAAAGTGAGCAGAACAAAAACTATTTATATGATGATAACATTAAAAAATAACTTTGAAAAACTTTAGAACAGTAATCAATACAGTGATAAACTACAAATCCAAAAGAATGAAGATGACCTTGACATGCATCTCCTGACTTAGAGGTGATGAACTTAAAATGCAGAAAGATGGATGCATGTTTGGACATGAGCGGAGTGGAAATTTGTTTTGCCAAACTATGCAGCTATGTAACGAGAGCTTTCTTTTTCTTTTTAAAAACATTTGCTCAAAGGGGAGAAGTTAAGAGTAAAAGACAGATTATTTTAAAAAAACAACTAAAAAAATTGGGGTACATTTATTTCATTATAACATTGTTGTGCATTGGTGTTGATCTGAATTAAACATAGTTATGAAATCACTCTAACAAAGAAAATTCTTCATCTTGCTATTAAAAAAATTTCGATGTACTGCCTTAAAGAGGTAAGATTGTTATTCATATTACTATTATTGGAAATCAATAAGAAGTATTTAAAAATAATTTAAGGCTCAAAATTTAAAGTGTTTTTGTATTTTTTAAACCCTGACATTTCTGAGTGGTACTAGCTATGGAAGAGCTTCGAAAATGAACAATATTAGAGTTGAACATATGTTGACTAGCCCAGAGACATACGGGCCAGGGTGGTCTCACTCCAAAGAGAAATAACACTTGCCTGAAAGAACAGTAATGGCACATTGGTGAACTAATAAGTAGCAGCTTTGATAGCAGAATGAAGCAGTAGTCAAAAATATTTCAGTAGACAATAACTATTGAAGTAGCAGTGACAAGGGAATTTCATGATTATACTAAGGAGTTATGGTAGGCAGAGGCAAAAGCAGCAGTAGAATACATCTGGATGTCAGGAGAGGGAGTTAGTAGAGAGAAGAGGGGTGTTTTGTTCTTTGCTATTTTCCCTAGCTGTGCCACAAGGCAAATAGCACCAAAGCCTTTCCTTACCTCAGAGGATGTTTTCCAGGAATTTTTTTTAACCTTTCCCACCAAAGTGTGATGTCTATGGAAGATTATATTCATTTGTGAATAGGAGCTGAAAATGTATGTTTTTTTCCCAACTATTTACTTTTCTATTCAGTTCCAGTTAAATACTCTATATCTGATATATAGTTTTTAAGTGGTCTGTTAGTAGAGTAGGCACAGAATGTCTCTCCCATATGGAACATGTATAACATGTAATTCTAGAGGTGAATGGGATAGCTGTTACATTTCTACACACATCCTCCATGCAGAGGGTACACAGTATATTTCAGAATACTTTGAAGCTATATTTGTTCAGACACATTACTGAACACGTCCAAGAATTTCCTCCACTGGGGGCATTTACAGTCCTGAAGGGTTGATCATCATCACAAAATAATCTTTCACTCAACAAATATTTATTTAATATCTTCTGTGTTTGGGGCACTATTTTATAGAGCAATGATCTTGGAGTCCCAGAGGCTTCTGCCCAAGAACTGGCTCTTCAAATTACTAGTTTGGGGCAAACCATTTTTTACTACTCTGAGCTTTAATTACTACATTTGTAAAATGAAAGGTTTAGACCAGGTAGATGTGCTTTAAATTCCTTTCCACCTTTAAAATTCTATAAATATACTGAGCCAGTATGATAGGTGCTGAAGTGAATACTCACAGAGCCCAAACACATGTATGACGCCACACTACTCTAGGTGCATATACTATCTATCTTGTCCCATGGTTCTATTATCCAGTTCTCAGTGAATCAATTTGCAAATCCAGGTCTTTGGTGCTTAATTAGACCTTGATGGGAAGAATTTTAGGCATTGCCTTGTGTCTTTCAATTATCTATGCTAGCAGTTCCTTATGTTATCTCCATCAGCTGCCAGTGATAATTTATGCAATTAAGTATAATCTTAGTTTCTAGGCCACAATAATAAAATATACTTTCACATTCTACTGTGAAAGCCATGATGATCAGCTTATTTTTCTTCAGAACCTTCTTCCTTTGCATTGGCAGCCCACGGAGGAAGCTGACTACTGTACAACTCATCAGCCTTGTCAGAATTGGGAGTTGAGCCTTTTGGCTTTGACCGTATTCTTGGCCCCTTTTATTCTGGTGACTGCTCCTGTACAAAAAATGAGTCTGAGTGTCTATTGATGGAAAATTGTCATCAATTGTCCTGTAAAAGGGACTGGTGGCTTATTTTCTCTGATAGTCCCAGTCTGGCTGGGCTCTCTGCAGCTGTGTTGGCTCTCACCTCTTGGCACGCAGTGAGATTGCTGTTATTTTTCCACCCCTTCTCCTTCCCACAGAATGCCTATTGATATGGCAGAGTCCTGGGAGTTCATTAATCAACAGTTTTAGTGTGGCGATATCTTGTCTTAAAAGATAAGTTTAGTTTCATCACACCAAGAATATTGTTTTCATAGGGAATCCCTTTTGTAAAGTTTTGCCATAATGTGAAGTCTTCTCAGATGGATATTTGCATCATTTGACTTCAGTTACTATGATTTGGGGGATTTCATATGGCATATCAGGAATGTTAAGTGTTAATTAGCCCACTTCCCATTTATTCATCAAATATATTTTTTTCAATCTAAATTTCATTACAACTTCCTTTGACAAATACAGCCATTTAAATATATGAGTGAAAACAAAAGAAATATAGCAAAACAAGTCAATAAGCTGAAACAAAAAGCAATAAGAGAAAGTAAGTGATTATAAATGTGTCTGACTTCCTACTGACAATTAATTTCCCCCATTCCCACAAGAGGCAGTGTGGGTTTGTGGATAAAGGGGTTTCCTTAAGCTAGAAAGAACCGGATTCAAGACCTACCACATAGGGGCAGCTAGGTGGCGCAGTGGATAGAGCACCGGCCCTGGAGTCAGGAGGACCTGAGTTCAAATCTGGCCTCAGAAACTTGACACTTACTAGCTCTGTGACCCTGGGCAAGTCACTTAACCCCAATTGCCTCACCCCCCCCCCAAAAAAAGGAAAAAAAATGACCTACCACATGTTGCCAATGTGATCCTGGGCAAGACACAACCTCTCAATGACATAGGCAATTCTCTAAGACTATTATAAATGAGTTGTGTATGTGCATATATATGTATATATACACATATGTGTGTATATGTCTATTAATATTTCTATATCAATCTATGTCAAAGGAAAAGGAATTTCCATGCTGGAAGACCTGTCTACCACTGAAATCATGATCTGGACCAAGATAACACTACCCCTGAAAGATCTTCGTATCTTGGCTTTAATACAGTAGTATCTATACTCTCCTTGCTTTCCTATTCTTTTTGATTTTTTAAATACTCTTTGTGTGTGTATGTATACATATATATACACACAGATATCTATACATGAACATATATACACATATAACAGCATATATAAAATAGATATATAAAAATTATATATATAGGAAAATAACAGCAGAAATCCATATATATGTATATATGGATTTCTGCTGTTATTTTTAGTCAACATACTCATTCCCTATTTAACTGACACCTAATGTTTTTAATTTTCTATTATTATCAATAGTTCTGCTACAAATATTTTTGCAAAGATAGGCCTTTTGTTCTTTTCAACAGTCTTTGTTGGACATAGTTGCAGTAGTGGGACCACTAAATTATCTATTACTTTTATGATTTGTTTCACCTATTATACATATTTTTTTTAGCCTGGGTCTCCCTATCTCACCCAGGGTAAAAGGTCAGTGCTCACTCATGGCCCCAGTCATGATACTGGATCAGTATAGAAATTTTAACCTGATCATTTTTCCAACCTGGGCTTGTTCACCCTTCCTTAAGCAGCCTACTGGCCTTCTACTCCTGAAGTCTCATCATATAGTTCTGAATTTAGGGCAGACGGCAAATTTGTTGCAGCCCTGTTGCAGCTCAGAACTCCCATACTCGAGCCATTTACCAGTCTCAGTCTTCCCAATAGCAGGGACTACAGCATCATGCTTGGTCCATCAATTCCTTAGTATTACATTATTTCATTTATAATTTTGAATGCTTTCTTCAAAGCTCTTTATTGATTAGAATTTTTGTTGCATTGTGGCCAGAAATCATATGTTTAATATTTCTTATTTTGTGAATGTATTTATGAAATTGTTATACCCTTGCACATGTTCAGTTTTTGTAATGGTTCCTTGCACAATTGAGAATTATGTATACTCCTTTCTGTTCCCATTTAGCAATCTATTATACCTAACTTTTCTAAAATTATATTCTGGTCCTTAACTTCTTCTATCTTGATCTTTTTATCAGATTAGTTAGATATACATCTAAAAGAGGTATATTGAGATCCTGACTATTATAATTCTGCTGTCTATTTCTGCTGCAAGCTTTTTTTGAGTAGGAATTGTTTTGTTCTTTGTATTTATATGACAAGTGCCTATCACTGTGCCTGGCTCGGCTCATAGTAGGAGTTTAATAAATGCCTATAGATTGATTGATTAACTTTTCTTTTATGTACTTAAATGCTATGCTATTTATTGCAGGCATACATATGTGTGTGTATATATGTATAAACTGATCCTATTTAATGGTCAGTGTTGCCTTTAAATATGCTATTTTATTCTTTATCCCTTTTAACTATGCCTATTTTCACTGTTTGCCTGAGATCCTGATTACCACCCCTGCTCCTCTGAGTTCTACTTTACCTCCTCATTTTAAGTGTTTCAAGTATGTTCCTTATAAACAAAATATTGTTGGATTCTGTTTTCTAATTCATTCTTTTCTGTCTTATGGAGAGGTCATTCCATTCACATATCATGGTCAAGATTGTTAATTGTGCATTTCCCTCCATTAAATCTCCTTTTTGTCTTCCGCACACCTTCCTCCATCCCTCACACTTACATAACAGAAGGTTAGAAAAGATGCAATACTAACAACACTAGTGATCAGCAATTGACATGATTGCACAAATTCATTTGAGCATTTGGGTATTTGAGTAAGGAAGAAATTTCTGACAATTACTCAAAAGTGGAATAGGCTAGTAGTAGTAAACACTGTCCCTACTCACTAGAGTTCTCTAAGCTAAGTTTGGAGGACCATTTGTTGACTATGTTGTAGGAGAGAGATTTCTTTTTTCAGTTTTGGGTTGTCTGGTGTTCCTTTTAGGGGCAGCTAAGTGGCTCAGTGGATTAAGTGCTGGGCCTGGAGTCAGAAAGACTCTTCCTGAGTTCACATCTCACCTTAGACACTTTCTAGCTGTGTAATCCTGGGCAGGTCACTTAACCCTGTCTGTTTCCATTTTTCATCCATAAAAATGAGCCAGAGAAGGAAATGGCAAACCACTCTAGTGTCTTGGCCAAGAAAAACCCAAATGGGGTCACAAAGGGTCACTCAGCTGAAAAACAAGTAAACAATAATAATGTTGTCCCTTTTAACTTTTTAAAAGGCTTCTGATGTTTAGCTTTATTAATGTTTTTGCTAATTCTCTTTGGTTTTCTATATATTTCCTTCAAATGGAGATATTTAAATTCTTTATTAATGTTTATTCCTTTAATTTCTTATTGCCAAGGTTGATGTTTCTAAGGCAAATAATAGTGAGTTTGAACAGCCTTATTTACCTTCAGTTATAAGTAGACAATGCTCTAAAGTTTCATTGTATACTCTATATGCTTTATTACATTTCATATAGATATTCCATTATGTACAATGCTTCCTCTTTGGTTAAATTGAATAATCTATATTATGCAAATATCTATTAAACACCTATTCTAAATATATTTTATTTCTGTCCCTGGGCAGGCTCTAACCACTAACCTTTCAGTTAATAGCCTAATGCTGGAAGCCTATAATTATAATAATAATAGCTTAGAGTTGTATAGGACTTTTAATTCATTTTCAAACACTTTCATAACTATTATCTCATTTGATCTCCAGAATATCCCTGCAAGGTATACAGGTGGGACACCACACACACACACACACACACACACACACACACACACACATTTAAACACACATAGAGAGAGAAATTCATGGGTTAGAACAAAATGAAACAAATGGAGATTATATATAGATAGATATAAGTATATCTACATTTACATTTATATTTGACAGATAAGCAAACTGAAACTCATAAAATTTGATTTGCCTAAGGTCACACATTGATTCAATGGCAGAGTAGGCACTAGAACATAGGTCTCCTCATTTTTTTGTCTAAAGTTCTATACCTTGGCCATGAGAAAAAACCACCATGTTACCCTCTGTTTTTCCCTGACTAGATAAAGCTATAGGGTAACAGAGGAAATCAATTGCATCAGAGACAACTACAAAATTAGATTATTTTAGTTTCTACTGAGATAATCCATCATTCTTCATTTAGGAGGATTTAGAGGAAGCTATTGCATTAGCCATTAAGTCACAGCATTATGGCACTTTCATAGAATTTTCCCATGAGATTCTTCCATACCTGTATTCTTTGCTTTGCCTACTGAACTGTTGCCTCAGGGGCACTGGTTATGTAGCTGGGTTAGCTGTTCTAGGCTTCTCCTCACCCCTACTACAACCCCAGGATTCAACCCTGATAATTACAATCCTATCCTAGTCACTGCCTCTTTCTCCAACTTTTATAACTGAACTTGGAGTAGAATAGGATTCCCCATTTCCTTTAGTACACACTTTACATGAGGTCTTGGATCTTCACTCACTATGAACAAATATCCTTTTTTGGATACAGACTATATATTTAAGTTAGACTGATTGGACCAATGATTTCATTGGCATGGGGAACTCCTGGTTAAAAAAAAACTCCCTCTACCAAAGCAGGTCAGCACCTTTTCTGCAACCATATAGTCTTAGGAAGTTGACTTAAGCAACTGAGACTGGTTCAAGGTCATAGAGACAAAATGTGTCAGAAGTGAGATCTTCTTACTCTGAAGTAAGCTCCTTCCTCTGACACAGAGAGTGCATATGAATATAGTACAAGAAATACTGAAGTGGGTGAGAGTACCAACAATGAGAAAAATAAAGAAATCTTTGTGTAGGAGGTAGGTCATTAGTAAACCCTTTAGAAATCAAGGGCCCTGAAAGGCAGAGTTATGGATAATGGGGAATGGCTAGTGCAAATTTAGGAAGATACGCAATGGAGAATCAAGTTTTGTCAAGGATTTAAAGTCTACTTTGACTGGAGTATAGTGTTCCTAAAAGGAAGCTGTATAGAATTTGACCAACAAGACCTAGGGGGCAAGCCAGACTGTGGAAGCCAAGGTTTTTTTTGTTTTTTTTTTCCTATAGGCACTGAAGATTTTTGAGTAGAAGAATGACATTCCCCTTCCTGGGCTTTAGCTATCTCATCAGTAAAATGAGGAACTTAGACTAAATGATCTCTAATGTCCCTTCCAGCTCTAACATGTGACATTTTAAAAGTTCAAGATACACAGTTTCTGGATAATTTAATCATCTTATTATTAAGACTAGTATGTTTATTAATAAAAGGAGGTCATTTGGCTGTCTCTCTTAGAGCAAAGACCCCTCATGTCAGGAGACTCAATGCTTATACGCCCAGAGTGGGTGTTCCTGAGAGTGGTAATCAACTCTGATTGGTTAAAAATTAATGAGAGAGGGGGTGGCTAGGTGGAGCAGTGGATAAGCACCGGCCCTGGATTCAGGAGTACTTGAGTTCAAATCCGGCCTCAGACACTTGACAATTACTAGCTGTGTGACTCCAGGCAAGTCACTTAACCCCCATTGCCCCGCCAAAAAAACAAAAAACAAAACAAAACAAAACAAAAAAATTAATGAGAGAAAGAATAATACAGTGAAAGACTGGGTTATATTACAATGAGGGTATTTGGGCCTAGGACTTGGATCACCCGAATCTTGGTCAAAGAGACTTGTCAATTTCCATATTATCTGACAAAAAGGGAGAATCTATCCTTTCCCAGACCTGCCTGAGCAAACACAATGAGCAGGAATGCATTAGCCTACACTTAGAATTTCTGTTACTGTCTTTGATTAGATCTTAGCCATCCTGGCTGGGTAAGTCTTTAAGAGAGATTCCCCACACTGGTTGATTTCTATATGAGGAAGAAGGGGAAAAGCCTTGCTCTTAATTCAGTAATTAGTTATTAATACAAGAGATAAATAATAATTTCTCTCAACATCGTATGACTACAAGGATTCTTTTCCTTTTACCTTTAGAATGAAATAAAAAATCCTGTTTGGCCTTAAAAGCCTTTCATAGGGGCAGCTAGGTGGCACAGTAGATAGAGCACCGGCCCTGGAGTTAGGAGTACCTGAGTTCAAATCCGGTCTCAGACACTTAACACTTACTAGCTGTGTGACCCTAGGCAAGTCACTTAACCCCAATTGCCTCACTAAAAAAAAAAAAAAAAAAAGCCTTTCATAACCTAGTTCTTTCTAGTCTTCATATACCTCCCCCCACTCCCTTTTATGTTTCTTTATGTTTTCAGTGCTTAGTGTAATGCCCGACACAAAGTAGGCGCTTATTAAATGTTTATTGACTGACCAATCACAACCCTCCATCTCCTCAGTATGCATCTTCACTGGCTGTCCCTCTTGCCTGGAATGCTCTCCTACCTTATCGCTACCTTCTCATTTCCTTATTTTCTATTTTCACCTCAAATTCCACCTTCTTCCAAAAACCTTCCTAGTACAACTTTATGGCTAATGCCTTGGCAGATGATCTCCAATTTAACCTTTAAGCGTTTTGTATGTACGTAGTCATTTGCATGGTGTCTTCCCCATTAGATTGCAAGCTACTTGAGGACCAGCTCTTTTGCCTTTCTTTGTATTCCCAGCACCTGGCATGTAGTGGTCACTTAAGAAATGCTTGTTGGTTTTACTCTGTTAAATTAGTATGACTGACTGAGCCCAAGATCTTGGGAACTCTTGAGCTTCGCCCTTAGTTCACTGACTCAGCTCTGGCTTCTGTTGCCTCAGGCCCATCTGGGCCAAAATCAAGTTCATAGGTGAGCAGGCAGAACAAGATTAAATTTCCAGAGCTCTACCACCCGGAGAAGAGTTGAGGGCTCATAATCTCCCCCCTCCCCTCCACTCCCTCCATACCCATAAAATGCAGCTACACATTTCACTGGAGCACAGTGGGACACCATTATGACCTATGGCCTCTCGGCTCTGAAAATGTCTGGATCCTATCGCCCCTGACATGTTTCCAGGAACAAGTTGAGGTGACAGAAGGGAAGGTAATTCCACCTCTAGAATGGCAAACCGTGCTCTTAACTCACCAAACTAGCAAGCCCCTGCCCTTGAAGAGCTTCCATTCTAATGGGAGAAGACAACCTATAAAAGGGGGCTAGAAAGTGTATGTGTGTGGTGGAGGGGGAGGCAGAGATGGAGGTACCAGAAGTCAGGAACAGATCTGGAAGGGGAATAAAGACTGGCTTGGGGCCCTCCACAAAATGCAGGCTCTGAATTGGAATCACCAGTGGAAGTAGAGGGAAGGTCTTGCCGAGGGATATTCTAGGTTGAGAAGGTGTCAGCGAAGATTGGATATTCCAGAGTAAGGAGGCCACAGATGGCAGTTCCAGGATGAGACAGGAGAAAATGCATAGTTCTGCATGAAGTCAGGAAAAGGGCTAGGAGGGGAATTTTCTGGATCAGTGTTCTTTTTTTTCAAGGACTTACATGTATCTGCTTTATAAAACTTAAAATATTGTGTAAATGTGAATGATTATTTGTCTTTATCTAAACTTATGATTTTATCAGCTTAAAGAATTCCCAGTGAAGAAATCTCCTCTACCAATCATAGCTAATTTAGAGCACCTACTATGAGCCAAGTATTATATGCTGGGGTCAGCTAGTTGGCACAGTGGTTAAAGCACTGGCTCTGGAATCAGAAAGACCTGAGTTCAAATACAGCCTCAGACATTTGACACTTACTAGCTGTGTGACCCTGGGCAAGTCGCTTAACCCTCATTCCCTGCAAAAAAAAACAAACAAAAACAAGTACTATATGCTAAGTGCTTGACAATTATTGTCTCATTTGATCCTCACAACTCTTGGAGGTAGGTGCCATTATTATCTCCATTTTATGGTTGAGGAAACCTTGGCAAATAGAGGTTAAATTACTTTCCCAGAATCACTTGGCAAGTAAATGCTGAAGCTGGATTGGAACTCAGGTCTTTCTGACTCTAGGCCTGGCTCTCTATCTACCATATCACCTAGCTGCCTGTGTATAACTGCTCTACAATTTATTAAAGTTGCCTTTAGCACTGACAGGTTATGTCACTTCCTTAGGGTCACAAATACTTGTATCAAAAGTGAGACTTGGGGCAGCTAGGTGGTTAAAGCACCAGTTCTGGATTCAGGAAGACCTGAGTTCAAATCCAGCCTCAGACACTTGACACTTACTAGCTGTGTGACCCTGGGCAATTCAATTAACCCTCATTGCCCTGACAAAAAAAAAAAAAATCCAGTACAGACCAGCTCATCACACAATTGCACATTAGGAAAAATAGGCCTGACTTCACTAAATCTGGGGATTAACAATAATAATGCTAAATTTAAAAAAGAGGACAATTGACACATTTTAAAATGTATGAATGAGGACAGAAGGAAGTTCAGAAGGAAGCACAGATAAGAAAGACAGTTTTAAATGTGATGTGTAGAATTGATTGTATTCTTTTTAAAAATAGCAAGCAGTATGAAACAGAGATTGAGGATTTAATATAGAATCATGTGTGTGTGGGCACATGTGTGTGTTCTGCTATGTAAATGGAAATGTTCTTGTGTATATATGTGTGTAAGTTCAAAATATGAAAAAAAAACTATTAAAAAAAAGTCAAACTGAAAAAAACAATCTCAGTGCACTGATTGCTTCACAAGTAGTATTTTTGTGCAAAACAACCCAGGGCGTGTAAATACTCATGTAAGTACTGGCTTCTTAGGAAAGCTAATGTCAACAGCTACAAAGAGGAAACTAGAGAAAGCTAGATGGTTCAGTGGATAGAGCGCTGGGCCTGGAGTCAGGAAGATTTGAATTCATATCTGGCTCAGAGACTTACTGGCTATGTGACCTTGGGCAAGTCACTTAACTTCTGTTTGCCTGAGAGGCACATAGGTGGCTTAGTGGATAGAGCACTGGGTCTAAAGTCAGAAAGACCTGAGTTCATATCCCTCAGACACTTACTGACTATGTTTTCCTGGGCAAATCACTTCACCTCTGTTTGCCAAAAAGAAATGGCAAACTACTCCAGTATCTTTGCCAAGAAAACCCCATGGACAGTATGGTCCACAGGGTCAGACACAACTAAAAACAACAAAAGAAAGAAGGAAGGAACGAATAGTAAATGAATGGCATTTCCCTTGTGTTAAGCACATGTTCAGACTGAGGTATGTTCCGTTGATAAATTCTCCATTGTCAGCCTTCTCCATGGGCGTCTCACTCCCAAAGCACAGGTATAAGCAGTTTGATTAGAAATACCTTGGCATCAGCATCGTTATGGGAGGAGGGTATGTCATGAGGATAGACCAGGGAGCTCTGGAGGGGAAGGGAAGGAGATCAAGCATAATGGAACTAAGCTGCTTAGCAACATTAGTGTCAGCTCCAAAAGACGGCTTTACAGCTGCCTGACAGCATCTCCCAGATTCATTTTTTTGAAACTAAAGTCTTGGCTTCAAGTTCCCATCTGACCTAGCTACTCCGCCTTTGGAATGAGGTCAGCTTGCAAGTTTGCCCTGCCAAACAACTTCCTGGGTAAAGAATTCAATAATAATAAATCCTCCCTCTCTTCCCACCACATCAAGGCTGGGTTGGCTGACTGATATTTATACAGGTTTAAGTGCTTGACAAGCTTTATCTCATTTGAAGCTTGCAATAACACTGTGAGGTAGGTACTAATAGGGATTCAGGGACCAAGAGAGGCTGAGTGACTTCATTGGTCTAGAGCTAGAGAGGTTCCCTTAGAGACAGCCTAATCCAACCTGCCATTTTACAGATGAGGAAAGAGGCCCGAAAGATAAGATGATTTCTCCATGGTTATATAGGTTGGAGGCATCAGAGGCAAAATTTGAATCCAGGTTTTCTGACTCCAGATTTCCATCCGATTGTACTATCCAAAAATCCTCAACTAGTAAATGGCAGAGGCCAGATTCAAAGCTGCCTTTACTCCCTCAGCAACTCCCTTGTAGAGAAAAAAAAAAAAGTCTCTCAATTCCTTTTTCCAGGTAGGAAAAGACAACCATTGTAAGTAGTGGGGCTTTTCTTTTACTAAACCTGGGGGGCAGTTGCCATATTTCAGGGACACAGGATTCCCAGAGCAGAGACAGAAACAGCTCCTGTTTTCCCTCAGCACATGGGAGGATTCCATCCATACTTGAACTGCATTAGGTAATGGGGGTGGGGGGTGGAGAGCAAATCTTGGGAGAGTTCTTTGGCCTCCAGACTCCTGTGCTATCCTACTCAGCTTTTCAGCTTCTTTTGAAGGATGGGGAGAAGGAGATAATGGCAAAATAAAGCTTGCAACAAGGGTGAAAAGGTTTTGTCGCACTGCCCCCCCCCTCCCCCGCCCTTCCAAGATCTCTTTAGTTAGAGCTTCCAAGGCTGCAGGGGCAGACACACTGAGCCAGTCACAGGGAGCCATGACCTATAAAAGAAAACCATCAATAACAGCTTTGTGCCCCTGTAAAGAGCCTGCAAACTCACTGAGGGGGAAGCAGGGTGGGAGGTTCCTGGTTTTTAACTGTAAGTATGTGAACTGTAAGGGAAAACTTGCCCCTCCCCACGCCATTGATATCTGGTAGCAGGTTTATCTTGTGTTTGCAAAGTGACATAATATTAATTCAGATTTTTCTTGACTTGAATTCCATAAACGACTGCAATTCTTTTGTACTATGATAATCTCCCATCTGGATGATGACGATGAAAGCTAGTGTTTATATAGTGCTTCAAGGTTTGCAAATATCATCTCGTTTGATTCTCACAACAACCCTGTAAGACAGATGTTGTGATTAGCCTCATCTTACAGGTGAGAAAACTGAGGCAGAGGTTAAATGACTTGCCCAGGGTTACACAGTTACTAAGTAGCTGATTTTTTGGTGGATATCAGTGACTCCTTCACTCGAGATCTGTAGAAAGAGAAAACACCTCTCCCTTCTGAGGCTTTATAACTCCATGAAAGGGCCTATGTGCACAGCCCCTTTATTCTTTGCTGTTCTAGGTGAATAGAGAGGGAACCTTGTGAATTTAAGTGTGCAGAGGGCAACTCTGCATCCTGGCATTCCAGAGCTTGTAGGCTGCACAGCATTGATGCATGAGGAGCAGGGAATGACTAATAGAGTGACATTTAAGACCCAGGCTAGTGGGAGTAACTGAAATAGGGACTCACCCAGATATGTACTTATAGGACTAGTGCTATATAGGAACCAAGCTAAGTTGAGTTTCCTCTCCCAGAGATTGAGGTGGGAAAGGGAAGAGTAGGCCTCCACAGGGTTGGAGGGAAAATATCTGTGCTTGCTATATCTTTGAAGAAAATATCCATTTATAAAAAGTGACCCACTGTTAAATAATTAAATGGAACCAGAGTGCTGATCATTGACCATCCCCCTAACACTGGGAGGAACCCAGCCAATGGTGGCTTGAGCCAATGGCATTAGGGAAGAGACCACCACACTAAAACCCCAGGGTATGATAGAACCTTCAGGAGCAGATGTGGCTTGCCTTTGGATAGTAGGCCAGAGGGTAATCACTACTCAGATACAAAAATATCTACAATACGAGCCACTAACTTGTTCTCTGGTTGGGTCTCAATTTCCACAACTTTGAAAAAGAGAAATTGAGCCATATGGTCTCTTAGGTTCCTCCCATCTCTAACAATTAATTATCCCATAATCATAAGTACCATATGGTTCATGCAACTAAAGTACTATAGGAGTTCACAGAAGGGAACAAGAGATTGCTTTTGGCCTTTGGAGGTCAGGAAAGAATTACAGGAGGAGATAGCATTTTGGTCACTGGACCCTGTTTTATGACTACGTATAAATTAGAGTCACTGAAGCTATTGGAATGAAGGCTTCCTGTGATAATCTGGGAAGGTTTTTCTTTTGTTTTTGGTTGTTTGTTTAATGTAGAAATGTTCACTTTCTCTTATTCCTTTCAATTCCTGCATTTGGTGGCAAATGCCTCTCTAAATAAGTGACTGTGATGACTCAGCATCTGGGCTCTGAAAGGAAAAAAGGAAGAAATCTATCCACAAGACTTAAACTCCCCAAAAGACATTTATTAGAGGATATTCTTTAAAACTCTGGAGATAATGGCAGGGAGCAGATCATACAAATCTGCATCCAAATTGGGGTAATGTGATGGTGTTGCAGCTCTTGGTGGTGGGAAAAATTGAAGGAAAGTCTCCCATCTGTTGGATAAGTACTCTGTAGCAAAATTTTTGAGAGGAAATAGACAATATACATACAATGAATGGGTTGTCAACAGAGGGACCCTTTGATGGGCGTTTCATGACTTTGTGTTCTGGGGAACCGGCTCCTTCTGCTTCCAAATCTATGCTTTGAGATCTCAGCACAGTAATTAGTTTAGAGAAATAAGTGTATGGGCTGGAATGTTTCCTTATTGGCTCAAGTTGAATAACAAGTAGGATGTGCAGCATCCTAAGATCCCAAGTGCTTTAGGGGTATTTGGGCCCAGATAAACTTTTTTTTTTTTCAGGGCAATGGGGGTTAAGTGACTTGCCCAGGGTCACACAGCTAGTAAGTGTCAAGTGTCTGAGGCTGGATTTGAACTCAGGTCCTTCTGAATCCAGGGTCAGTGCTTTATCCACTGCACCACCTAGCCACCCCCCATATAAACTTTTAATTCTGAAGTTATAACTGGGAAAGAGGGGATGACCTTTTATCTTGTTTTAGGTATGAAAGAAAAGCACCAAGCAAGTAAAACTGCATGGATATACAGGATAGTAGCAATTAATATAGACATAAGTAATGGCACACTGGTAAATGTTTAACTGTTAACTGCCCTTCTCCCTCCACATACACAGGACATATTTTTAAGTTCATTTTGCATCATTAACATTTTTCCCATTACTTTCTTAAATCTAGGCAATCAACAAAAAATTAATCAATTCCTGATTTGTTTTGTTTGTTACTTACTGAGGTATAAATGCCCACACTGAAAATTTAACAATCAACTCAAAGGCTCTCTCAGAGTAGGTTCCAGCATCCCCCTGGACATGGGTCTTCCCAGTGAGTTCTCCTTAAATGATCTGATAAGTGCTGGGATAATAGCTTTCAGTTGTTCTCTAAGAGAGAGAGAGAGAGAGAGAGAGAGAGATAAGGCACTTTTGGAGGTGTTTATGGTCTCCCCCCTCAAGATTCCATACATGAGTAACTAACTTGGATCCTCTAGGGTAGGGAGAGAATAGTCTTCCAAACACAAAGATCCTAACAATGAGAGGAAGGCTGTGATAATTAATATATTCAAATAGATCCATGATCTATTAGAGTTCCCTACAAAAACACATAGTACAGTCCATCTATACCTTCCTATCCTTTGTGACTCTTTTACTAATAGCTGGTATTTCTATAATGGCTTAAAGTTTGTAAAACCAGGGGCAGCTAGGTGGTGGAGTGGATAGAGCACTGGCCCTGGATTCAGAGGGACCTGAGTTCAAATCCAGCTTCAGACACTTAACACTTACTAGCTGTGTGACCCTGGGCAAGTCACTTAACCCTTATTACCCCACAAAATTAAATAAATAAACTAATGAATGAATAGACAGATAGTTGAATGAATGAATTAATAAATGAATGGATGGATAAATAAATGAATGAATGGATGGTTGAATAAATGAATGAATGAATGAATAAATAGATAGATAGATGAATGACTGAATAGCCAGATAAATAAATAAATGAACAAATGAATAAATACTTTGAACAAAGAAATGAATGAATAAATAAATGAATGAATGAATAACTGGATGAATGAATGAATAAATGAATGAATAAATAAATAGATAAATAAGTGTATGTGTTTTATCTACTCTATAGTAAGTGATACCAGTTTATTTGCATTCTTCCAAGAGAAAGGGTGATAATTGCAGCTTTCTAAGAAACAAACATGTCCTGAATCACATCTCGACAGTGGTCATAAAGATCACGAACCAGACTCTATGATGAAACATATCTCTGCAGTCATAGTTTGAGGCCTTATAACAACATATCAAGGCAAAGCAACCATGTAGTCTAAGGTTTCCTTTTCCTTCGAGGGAAGTAGCCTTTTAAGTGTGTGGGTAGAGGTGCGAGTGTGTGTGCACGACATGACTGTTGGAAAGACATGGGTCTTTGCTAGAGTCACAATTTGTAGAGCTATTAACAACAGGAAGGGGGGAGTCAAAAGAAGCCTATGATCACAGTATCATCATAGTATCAAAGCCAGAAAGGCCTAAACAATCACCTTGACCAACATGTTCAATTTACAGGGAAATTTGAAACCCTTAGGAGTCAGGTGATTTACCCAAGGTCAAAACATTGGCTAAGCCAGAACTTTCAGTGGAATACATTACTTAGCTTTCTATAGCATTGTTATTCCTTTGCCATATAACTATAATGCAATATTACTGGTTAAATACGCTTTTGTGGGCTAGCCTGGACATGCTACCATATTTTGTGACATTGATTATATGAGAAAAAGCATTCCGAGTTCCACACCAACTTAAAATCAAATTTTTGGAACACAATCTTTCTGTAATTTGTGGGCTACTGGTATGCTTCATGTGCTATTTTATCTATCTTATGAACATTATTTTCTTATGTGGTCCAGGGTTGGACTGCCCTTGAGAGTAACTAGAAATTATCACCCTCAGGCAATTCTACGGAATGCTTTGTGATTAAGGGAACTTGCCCACGTTGTTTGGGGGAGTTCATCCTATCCCTCTAGGACTGATTGATAAGGGCTGCTAGGTGTTAAAATGAATATAGCACTGACCCTGAAGTTGAGAGCACCTGAATTCAAATCTCACCTCAGACACTTACTAGCTGTGTGACCCTGGGCAAGTCACTTAACCCCAATTACCTTAAATATCTGGGGCCATCTCCAGTCATCCTTCCATATCTTGCCACTGGACCCAGATGTCTCTGGAGGAGAGCCTGGTAACCTTACACAGCCCTCCCTCACTTAAATCCAATTCAATGCAAGTCATGACATCATGCTGATTGTGAGACTGGTTCACTTTAAGAAGACTACAAGACTGATAAAGAGTACCCTCGGGCAATTGGAGATTGTCCTTCAAATAAAGCTATCTAATCCAATCCAGTCTAATCCAAGAAGCAATCATTATCATGCTAAATGCTAGAGATCCAAAGACCAAACAAAAAGAAATACTTGCCCTCAAGAAGCTTATGTTTTTCTTTGCTGGAAAGCTCCCCAAATGTACCTTAATGTAGGGATACAGGAGCCTGCAAATTTTAATCTTGGGTCTGCCACAGGCTAGCTGGGTAACCTTGACTGAATCACCTCTAAAAAGTATTGGAGGGTTAGATTATATGATTTCTAAGGTTCCTTTCAACTCTGACATTCTGTGATTCTATGAAATGTCAAATCATCTTTCCTTAAGAGTTCAAATATAGCCAGATGAATAAACCCCAGAATTCTTTACTCTAGCTCCACCACTGGTGGATGGCTCCTCTCCCTGGGCACACAAGCATATGTGGTTCATTTTCCATGGAGATATTAGGTCAGAAGCTGGTCAGTGACTCAGATACTGTACTTGTAACATATTGTGAATGATATTTTCAAATGAAAGGAATCAACTAACTGAACAAACACCAGATGCTAGGGAGCGGGCACATGGAGGATTCTTTTTGAAGCAGAATGTCAGAACAGTGCCACAGATACTGACCACACTCCTGCTTCATCTGAAGATTCAATTGCTTCCTGATTTCAGAAGAAAGTCTCTCCTGTCTCCGGGAAGTGATATTAAGGCCAATCAGAGTCTCAGGATGCATGTGTCCACTCTGATGGATTCTTAAATTCCATGCTTAGGGTGGGTTCAGACATTTTGCCAAACAGAAACCTCAGAGACAAGCACATTTTGTCCATGCCTTGAGATGATGATGTTACCAGTGCTCAACAATAGAACTGTTCTGTGTGGTTATATAACTGCAAAGGACAAGGAAGCCACTTAACTGAAAAATGAAAAACCAGCCATTTATGTTGGTGGGAGAAATAGACCACAGTGTAAACTAGCAGAGAGCTATTCATTAGGGTCACCACTATTAAATTCTCCCTTCCCAACCCATTGCTTCACCCTTTTATTGCTTTGATAAAAGAACTATCTAGTACTGCCACACCCTCATCTGCAACCTACAACTTCCTGGCAAGTTGTAGTACAAAGCAGACTCCCTTATAAATCGTTTTATTCTTAATTTTTAAAGCTTTTGCTATTTTATCGCTTTCATTTCTGAACATGTTTCTACTCCTTCCCCAGCCCAGTAAGCCATCCTTATAATAAATATTTTAAAAGAAAAGAGGGAAAAAATAGAATCCAGTAAAACCAATTAACATATCAATTATTTCTGACAGTATATGCAGCATTCCACATCTTCACAAAAAGGGAGAAGTGAATTTTCTCAACTCTTTTTCTGAGTTAAGCTTGATCACTGGATTCTTCAATTTGTTCTTCGTTTATATTATTATAATCATTGTATGTATTGTTTTCCTGATTTTCCTTAAATTAGTTTATATTATTTGTATATTTGCATATTTCTCATGCTTCTCTGAATTTTCATATTTGTCATTTCTTATAGCACAGTAATGTTCCATCACATTCATATATCACAGTTCCTTTAAACATTCCCCCAATCAATGACCATCCATTTTATTTTTAGTCTTTTGCTACTGAATCAATTTCTATAACAAATAATTTGATGAATGGGAGGTCTTTCTTTCTGTCTTTAACCTCCTTGGTTATATTTTTAGTGGGGTCCAAAAGTATGAATCGTTTGATCTCTTCCTCTCTTCCTTCTCCCTCCTTCTAAAAGCATGATTGCAAATTGCTTTCCAGAATGGATGAATCAATTTATAGTCCCACCAAAAGTGTGATGATTTTGGTAAGATAGCTGTGCACAGCCCTGCCCAAGCACATGCCTATATACCAGTTTG